>NC_063354.1:20302369-20473477 GCF_021869965.1 Rhincodon typus | reverse complement strand
TGTGTGTGTGTGTGTGTGTGTGTGTGTGTGTGTGTGTGTGTGTGTGTGTTGCATTCCTAAATTTTCATGTTTAATAATTAATAAATTCACTCTCTGTCAACTCAAAAACCTGGTTAAATTGGCTCCTTTTAAAACAGAACGTTAACTTTTTCCCAGACCCAAATTATCTATAAGGGAAAAAGGAATTTTCTGAAGGGTCTAGGCCCGAAACGTCAGCCTTCCTGCTCCTCTGATGCTGCTTGGCCTGCTGTGTTCATCCAGCTCTACACCTTGTTATATGAGGGAAAAGACTTGTTTCTAAATTAATCTTGTTACAATCAATCAAGGGGCAGATGAATAAAGGAAGGAGCCAGTATATCCCTGCTCACTCAGGAGCTAACCAGTTGGGTACGCTGTCTGGAACTGTAACAAATTGAGACACCTTACCAGGTTCTGGGCGTAACAATACAGCTCACGTATAAATTCTCATCACCCATGGTGCACCCTCTTCATTAGTTTAAACCCAATAAAAAAATTGTAAACATGCCAGAGCCAGTTTAAACACCATATTTGATGTTCAATGGATTTTGATGTCGGTATAACCCTTAGACAAACATTGCCTTTACAATTTTCATGCCACCTTCAATTTTCTGCTAAAAAGGGCAGCTTCGGCTTAACATGGCTGGATTTAGTTGCACGCCAGAGTCCAGAAATCTAGTTATTGCTTTTTGTGCAAGTTTTGTTAAATGTAAGCCAGCATGATGGAACTGTGGCTCAGTGTCCAGCTGTCTTGAATTATAACTCTGACATGATTGTAGTGATAAATATTTACATTATTTGCTATCGTTAACAAACCTAGTCTTGAATTTGAGTCGTAAAAGCCTCAGTATCGTGGCAATCTGGTTACATTGTGAACTGGCTGTGATAAATTAATAATTTTATATACAAATTTTGATACCTCTAGAACAGTACCAGATGTTTAATTCCAAATGACAAGTCATTCTAAAGCATAACGGGCTGAATTTTCTAGATTGGGTCCCAATCCTAATGTTCAGTTCAATTCAGGATTGGATTCCCGGAAAGTGCCCGTTCAAGGATATTGTTCATGATTATCAAGGAGGGGCAAATCAAAAAGCTACCTCTGGGGACTTGATCCAGCTACAGATAGTGAGCAAATCAATGAAATAGGATGCCCAGAAGTCCCACAATGAAAGCTGCCCGGCAGCTCCACTGGGAGAGATGGGTGCTCTTGAGACAAATGGAGATCTTGAGGACATTTCAAAATGGGGAATTTATCTTTGCACCTTTGTAAAATGTTAAAACAAATTCCTCATGGCCACAGCTGTCATACTATCTTAGCAAACAGGATGGCCTGCAACTGCTGCAGTGGCTGTCACATTGCACTTGGTCTTTGATGGAAAGGAAGCACCCATGAATGCCCCCACACAGGCTAACCACTGGAAGACTGCCTTCAGTTCATTTCAGAACTCAGGTCTCATGAGGGGGCCTGACTGCAATATAGTAGTAACAACATCTTTTTGCCAATTGGCTCAATAATGGTCTCAATCTTCTGCTTCCCACAGTTAGACTCTATTGCACTGAACACAATCACAGAATTATTACAATGCCAAAGAGGCCATTTGGCCCATCATACCTGTACTGGCTCATTGAGCTTTTAGACTTAATGCCAATCTTTTGTCTTTTCCTGTACATTGTGCTTCAATTTAAATAATCATATAATATTCTCTTGAATGCAAACCCCATCCCTGTAAAAGCTGCCAGAGGAAAGAAGGTGTCAGTTAGCTGACCCAACGTGCTCTTTTCAAATTTTGCTCCTGGTCAGATTTTCAGATGATTGGGAAAATTCTGGTCAAGTTTCTATTCTAATGCTCCCTGCTGTATCTTGAGTAACTTTGAAACTAAATTTGCATGTCAATTTTTAAGTAAGTATTCTTTGAAAATGTAACTGTTCATAATTCCTGCAATCTAAAACATTGTTGTATGCAATGAAACACTAGTTACGGGAAGCAAAACTGTGTTGGAAAGATCAATAAACTTATCACCATGGAAGTATTTTTGTTGCTGAAACTTTCCTGTATTTAATAAACAAATAATTATCAAATTACCCTTGCATTCCATTACAGTTGAAAAAAACTGGGTCAGATTTTATTTTAGATATTTATCTGGGAAAGTATGAATATGCGGACATTGTTTTTTTCATTCATTCTTGGGACATGGGTATTGCTGGCTGTCCAGCATTTAATGCCTGTCCCGAGTAGCTCTTGATAAGGTGACGGAGAGCTTCCTTTTTGAACTGCTGCAGTCCAAGTGCTGTAGGTTGGCCCACAATGTCCTTAGGAAGGGAATTCCAGGATTGGGAGAACAGAATTAGCTTAGTTTTCCGGATTCAGACAAAAATAATTCATTATTAAGCTGCTGGAGAACTGCTTATATCCATGAGACTTTATTTTGCCTTAAGTCAGTGCAATCAGTAGATGGGGAAAACAATGATGGAATAAAAATGAATGCTACTCAAATAATACTGTATTAATACATGGTCTTCTATACATAGGTTATATTGCTTAAACTTCAAAAAAAATGTTGTTGAAAAGATTTAGCAGGCAAATTTCAGATTGGATGTTGCTGATGAGAGATCTGGCATTGGAAATGACTATCCTGAATTATAAACACTGAATTCTTTGTGCAATACAACGAGCCTTGAAATTAAATATTTAGGGTTCAGTTTACTACTTACTTCTCACTGTTGAATTTCATTGCCTTCAGTTCAGATTCACAAGTTACAATGATATATGAGAGAGGTGGGGACCTATCAAAAATTGAACCTAATGCATTACCACCTGCAAGAGAAAATCTTCTCCAAGATGGAGGATTTTAATGGCATGCTACTAATGTGGCACAACTCTGATCTTTTCATTTGTAAATGTAAGATAATGGTGCAAGAATGAACAAATTCCTCCAAACCTTTTGACTGAAATAGCTTGTGAATGTTAGAAAGCTTATGGCTTATACATGACATTTTTAATTCCATAAATTTAACTTCAGCAAATAGGAAATGTTATTTGGTGTTGCAAATAAAATTCTGTAAACGCTGCATGTATAGACTGCTCAGATATAACTGAAATCTCACCTGTATCTCAATGTAAATTTCAATGAAATTGGACCAAACTAACTACACAATAAACTTAAGCAGGTTACTCAGTTTATGAAATATTTGTTATTTCCCCACTTCTTCTCGTAAAAAAAATTGTCAAATGTTTTCCATCTTGTGTTCCATGCAAGGTGTGAATGCTAATTTAAGTATAGTTCTTGTCAGAGGTTTGGCAATTCATTTGAAACTGGATAATAGACAGAAGGAGATGGACAGATTCTTAATTACCAATGAGTTGAAGTGTTATGGCGAACAGGCAGAAGAGTGGAGTTGAGGATGAGATGAGATCAGCCATCATTGTATCACATGGCAGAGCAGAATCAAGGAGCTGAATTATCTACTCCTGCTCCTAGCTGTTATGTCCTTAAATGTCCCTTGTATTTGTGTCATAGATGTCATCTTATTCAGCTTTATGCTTGATGAGAATAGAAATTGTGTTCTTCTCGGCCACATATAAAACTGAAAATGATCACAAACCTTGTAATGACATATATCAAAACTCTTACTCTGTTCATCAACTCTACAGAATCACCAACATTATATGGAAAAGAAGGTCAGCATAGCAACGGTGAATTTCTTCAGGCCTCGCTGCAGATGTAGACATTGTGTTGATTCTTACCAACATATTTTAATACAGAAAACACTCTTTTCATGCCCTAATATTTCCTCAAAGGAATAATTATTCAAGAAAAATAAACATATGTATGTCTTTCCTTGAAGCAATATTTGAAATATTAGCCTCAAAATATATCTCAATTTTCTATGACCGTATATGATGTAAAAAATGTTCAATGTATTGACAAATGTCTGCATTAACCTGAGATTTATAATAAAGCCAAACATCAGGGAGCAGGGAAACAAAGATAAAACTAATGTATTCAAACATCATGAACAAGGCATATCAGAAAAAAAAAATCACAACAGCAAAGTACTGTGTACAGAGAAACACGAATGAAACAATAACATTTTTATAGACAGCACAATTTGGCATGACTTTGGCAAAATATTATCTATAAAGAGCTTAAACCACTAAAAGAATGATGCAAATACACAGACCTATAAAAACAAACATAATTGCGAAAGTTCACACTTTTAACTGATAATGAAAAAGAATAAAGCAATATTTAAGTCTACATTTCATAGCAGGATTTCCACCACATAGCAGAAAATGTCACAGCATGTGAATGGTGTTAATTTTCATAAAACCGGTTTGGATCTTTGGACTCAGCGTTAAAACATAAAGTGAACATAGGCAAAACTGGGGGCAGTTTTCTTTGTTAACATTTTACAGACTGATAAAAAGTCAGATTTACCAGATGAAGATGAAATAATATGTAGATTAACATCCCTCAGTTTGGACGTATCATATTGACATATCTGCCGTTCATTGTACATACTTAAAACTGAAGAATGAAATAGCTGCTACTTCAGAATATTGATTTCTAAAATAATGCATTTTTCTTCATGATTTTGAATTACATAGGATTAAAAACAATAGTACCATTTCAGAAATTTTAAGAAAATATATAGAAACACTTTTTTATATAAAGATCACAAATATCATTAAAAATGACTGGTTAACATTTGCAGTTACTATTCCCCTTTTGGCCACTATTTACACCCAGGGATTTTTTTTCTTGAAATTTCTTGTTGGTAGCATTAGGTTCTATGGTGAAGTTTGGGCAGCCAGAGAAAAATACATTTTTATAACACCCTCTAGGTTTGACTAAAATCTAAATTCTAAAGGTGAAAAAACACTATTTTTAAATCTTTATAATTTTTATTCTTCCTTCTACAAATGCAGGCTCCAAGATGAAAGAGTAGACAATACAATTAATTTAGGATTGTGAAGTGCAAGGAAAGAAACACTTCCAAATTCATATATTTGGGTTCCTTTTAGCTGTAACCACCTACTGTAATATAACACTAATTGCTGATATATTGCAGGGGGCCACCCCATTCAGTTAGTAATCTGGTCACAATTATCTTATTAGGGGATTTGAGATAGGTGGCTAGAGTATCACTCTATTTAAGATAGGAGGCCAAATTTATTAACCAATCTTTCTAATCAACCTGTTCAGCAATGTTATTACACACCTTTGGAAAGGATGGGCCTCTTGGTCCGGGGTAAGGACGCTGGATTTTGCTTCACAACTGGGACCCCCAAAGGATGGCAACATTGACGGAATGAAATAAATGAAGAGGTTTCAAAATATATATTGGACATCCTGTAATTTTAATGTTGAAGTGAATCAAATAAGGTATTGATCAACCCAACCATTGGGTCTCATACTAATTGCTGGAAGTTGCTTATTAAATGCACTGACGTCCTTTCTTTTAATGGAGTCAGGAGGCAGCTGGTTTGACACAGCAACCCTATAGTTGTAAGACCTGACCATCAAAATTGCTTAGGTCTTACAGCAGCAATTATGACAAGAGATACATGTGTTCTGTCCACCATCTGGCTATTTTGTAACATTGCTTAAAAGATTATTGAATCAAGCACTTCGATCAGCCCATTGTCTGCACCAAATGTGATATAAAGATGACTGCTGTCACATCTTATGTAACCTGAATCTTAGAAGTGCATCACTGCTGCAATCATGTGAATAATACCACTTTTTAACTGTTATGCTTTCTCTAATAAAGAGTCAATTTTCACCAACTAAAATCTTACCAGTAATAGTTTAATTAAAGACTTTGTAGAAGGTGGAGTTCCTTGTATTGGCATGGTGTGAAATCAAATACAGATCCTGGAGATAAAGGAAAAGTGCTCTTTTCCAAACCGTGTTTGTACAATAAATTTTTTAAAAATTGCCAGATCCCAGTCTGCTGGGTCAATCCTGATTTGTCAAAGCTCAGGATTTTTTTGCCTAAAAGCTTCTGCTCTCAAAGGAAAAATTGAATTAAAGACACTATTCAAAATCCACTTACTTGATCAAGCATTTAATCAATTACCCTGATTCTCCCAATGTGGCTTAATGTTACATTTTGTTTTATAATATTTTTGTGATGCATCTCTAGGTATTTTGTTATCGTAGAAGTGCTATGTAAATACAAGTTGTTACTTCTAAAACAAAACCTACTAAAATACAGCACTTTGGTGATTTTCTGACTCACTAGAAGTCACTTGTGTGAAACAGAATTTTGATTTTAAAAAAACTCACCATTCTATGTGTAACACCACTGGCAAACAATTGAGACACAAATTGTAGTTTTCAATTTCTTAAGCATAATTTCTGTCAGTGTGCTGATTAAGTAATATGGTATTCAAAATAAAAAAGTTTTTCAAGGTTCAGCGATGATCGTAAGAGCACATTGTGTCTCGCTTCCAGTCTTCCACCATCTCCAGAAAGTAATTGACTGAGATGGTAACAATGTAAACAGATTGGTGGTTCAATTTTACACTCACAATAGATATTTATATACCAACTTGTTCAGATGTGTTATGACATCTCTGGAGTTAAACCTGGATCTGCTGGCTCAGTGGTAGGGATGCTACACTAGAGGTGCCTCAACATTCACCATATACTATGTTTTGTTGGCCCATGCATATCTTTAGGCAGTTTTTAATATTTAATTTGAGATCTACTTTATGGCTAAATAATATATAAAGTAAAAGACAGGAATTCAATTTCCCTATTCTGTGAGAATGGCAAGAAGGGGAAATAATAATCTTTTTGAAAAAGAAACTCACCACCATCTCACTAATTAGGTTTTGGGCAAGAAGCTCCACTTGCCACCAATTAAGGGCCTTAAGTGCTCAAATAATGGCTATTTTAAGTGCCTCAATTTGCTGATTCCCCAACCACCTGTCTCACTGGTGGGTAAAAAGGCAGCCAGTTTCCTAACTTGGAAATCAGGTGACTTGTCTGCTGGCGTGGGGGCAATCCAAGGCATGGAAGGTGGGGTCAAGGAAATGATGTCTGAAAGCCACCCACCTGTCTTTGCCTCTGACCCCATGAGGAGTACAAAAAGTGTTTACTTTCTCATCACTGGATCCAACGAGGAGTGACCTTGACCTGCGGACTTTACGACACAGAAGCTACCGGCCTTTGATTGGCTGGCAGCTTCTGGTGACCTGGGATACCAGTGTCGAAGCTTGTGATTCATTGAAAAACTTATCCATGCTCACCCGTCAGTGCTTATTGAGCTGATTGGTGAGTGATTGGATGAGTTCCCTCAGCACTGGGGCTGATGTATTAAATGCCACCTAACATGCTTGCTCCTTTTATTTTTAACAGAATGGGAAAATTCCTCCAAAGATACAACTTCCATTCTGTAAGATAACAACTGATTAAATTTACATTGGATCTGATTGAAGCAAGACACCAGCTTGCATCCATTCTTTGTTTTCAATAAACATAACTATATGCTTTTATTTTGTGTTTGTAAAGTAAGTTTACAATGATGAAGCAAATGACATCATAACCTGCAAGAACAAAATCTGTCCCATTAAAAACTTTCAAGTGAACTCTGACATTACATTAATTCTTTAAAGTCTCCTCAAAGTAGTTTGTAACTTTTTCTGTGAATACTGCTTTACAATGTATGTGTATACATTATAAGAGGCAGGAGAATAGGAGAACTAAATAATGTAACTATCAATTGTCAATGTGTCATAACTGCTTAATTTATTACAATATTCACACTAAAACAGATCACTGTGATAATATATTGTATCAAATTTTAATGACTGAAATTTCCATTTTAACGGGGAGGAACAAGAAGAATATCCTAAATATAGAGAGTTTTTTTTCATTGATCTAGGTATTTTTTCACATTGTAAAATAGTGATTGAGAGTATTTCGTCAATTATTCATCTATATTTCCATTAAAATCATCCAAATACACATATTTTCCAGTGGAAGTTAGAATAGGGATTAGTAATTGTAACCGTGCTTGATTTTTCTGTGTGCTGGAACATTTAGACCAGTTATGGTGTCCTGCTGTTGTTCCACTTGAAACCAACTAACTCAGCAGAAACACAGTAGTTTTTTGTCTATATAGATCATCAGCACACCATATTCTGCAGTTAGCAAAACTGCAAGCCTCACATTCCATGCGTCAGTCTTATTTTCATTCTAATTGGGACTTGTTTTTCTGCAGGAAGTTGCTGCATTGTTAACAATATTGAAAAGCTCAACTGGTTCCTGTACATTGGTATTGAAGTTATCAAGATATTGATCAGGGAGGTAACTCAACTAGCATAATTCAGATCCCACTCAAAACTACAGTGATCATGAATTTAAACAACTAGACATCCTCCAATGTCAGTTCTTGTTTAAACTGTAAGCATACTCCAGTGCACACAGTATATTTGACCAATATGTATTAAAAACTATCCTGAATTTATGCCATTATCAAATATGACAGATTCTGAGTTGAGTGACCACATTGAAGAAATTTACTCACTGCAAAAAGGGTACTGTAACAAGCACTATTATCAGATTAAAACTTTAGTACCATATTCAAAGCTTGATCTGAATAAACTTACACCTCCCAAGAACATAGTGAATTCAGCCCAAGTTAATCTTGTGCATTACACATTAGAATTTAGATAGAATTGCTTGTATTTTGTATTAAGCATAGTAATAAATGTAACAATTCGCATCATCATGAGTAAATTGGACAGAAACTTTTGCCATCTGCATTAGTGTGGAAATAATAAAGCTGCTGTCTGAGTTGCCCTGCTCATATGCAAATCTCACCATATTTGTATTTTGCCGAGAGATTCAGCAAAAATGAAGGTGTGAATTTGATGTGCTAATCCAACTGGCTAAGCACCAAGCACAACAGAAAAAAAAAGGCTTGTGAATTCAGTTGAAATGAAATAAATTTTTAATAATGTGATAAACCTTAATTTTGCAATATGACCTCTCTGAAATGAACTTTTATAAATGTACAGCCATATTCCCTCAGATTTTAATTATTATGAGGGAGGAGGTGGTGGCTTATTGATAATGCCACTGGACTAGTAATTCACAAGCACAGGCTAATGTTCTGTGGACATGGCTTTGAACTTCACCATTGCAGACTGTGAAGTTAAAATTCAATGAAAATCTAGAATAAAAAGCAAGTCTAATAGGGACCATGTAACCACTGTTGATTGTCATAAAACACATTTGTTTTCCTTTGGGAAGGAAATTTGCCATCCTTATCTGGTATGGTCTACATGTAACACCAGACCCACCGCAATGTGGTTGATTCTTAATTGTCCTCAGGACAATTAGGGATGGCAATTAACGCTGGCCAAGCCAGCAACGCCACACTCCATAAAGAAATTTTAAAAACATCACCTTTTTACGTTCACTTTGTCTCTTATTTCCCTCAGTGCAATTCTTTACCTCACTTTATTTTCTAGACATTATTTTAGATTGAATTATATATTTTAATAATATACTTACAAGTTTATATTTTGCTTGGCTCAATGAGGATTCTTCAATCTGATTAGTTGAAGAAACATTACCACATATTTCCTGTAGACAGCACTGTGTTGAACATGACTTAGAGCAATTAAATTGACATTCAAAGGCTCACAATTTTTATGTGGACAGTTGTAATGATCATGAATGCAAGCTGGTCCTTTGTTATTTAAGGACTAATCCCATGATCTCCTCCTTTACCTAACTCAGTCTCCTCAGCATCTCAAGACCATGGAAAACGTATCTCTGTCAGCCTATCTTCATTCTGCCAATCTATTGCTTTGATTTTCCCCATTTTCTTTTTAATCTTTGTGTATTCTTGCATTGCGAATTGTGGCCCGTGACCCAAGTATTTCTTAGAAAACGACAATTGTCATTGGAAATTATTTTTGTGATAATTATGAAATAGGAAAGATAAATATATGCATAATGGGTTTCTATATATGTAAATATAAATATGTATTTCTATACCTAAATATTTTGTTGCTTCCTTGCAAAGTTATGCCAGTTGTGATATAACTTAAAAAAAGCTGACTGAAACAAAACCTCAAGCATCACAAAAGATTGACATTGAATTTAAAAGCTACTATTATATTTACCTAGATAGCTTCCTTTAAACTCTATGTTGTAAACTCTTGGTTGCTACCAGGAGAATCTATTTCATCAGAAACATATTATTACATTGACTCATTAATTTTAAAACCACAATTATTTTAAAGATGTAATTCTGTTTTCATCAGATAACAATTGTTGCTTCAGTATGGAATATCCACTGCCACTAATTCAATAATTACATTCCATATAGTTCTGCAAAATTCCCAGCTTTGGTATCAATTTAAAATATTGATTAGAGTTATGTGTTCCTAATACAGATTGGCATCTTAATTAGACATTTAATTTGGAGGCTGATGGTGACCAATGATGTGAGAGATATGGTCCCAAAGTAAGTTTCATAATTTGTGTATTTATTTATTTAATTATGCGCTATTGTTGCACTAATATGATCTGCCACCAACTTGTATAGGATATGCTATATTTCTGTTATTATTTTACAGAAACAAAATACTAGTACTTAGAAATGATCCCATTGGGCCAGGATCACATCATGATGTTTTCTATATGGATATGTTAGAACCATCATTAAATTTTCCTGTTTTCTTTTCATAATAAACATCAATATTTGATACAAATGACTATACACACACTGACCTGAAGGCCAGAATCCACCCTCACATCAGAAAATACCACGCTAAAGAACACTGTATTGGTATTCAAAGATACATACTCCTCTGACATTGCAAATCAACTTGAATCTAAATTTGGAGGTGAACTGTAGATAACATGGCATCCGACTTTCTTAACTGATAAAAGAATCACAATGTATCTAATCATTATAGTCAGATTAAAATCACTGCTGTGGTGAATCATATTTTTACAACTGTCTGTGGAGCAGAAAGAATAAGGAACATAAAACTGATTTGGGGAAACATGCATTACTTTTTGAAAGTCCATAATGTGACTTATTTAAATTATTTTTCCGCAAGGGTTCAGTTGTTTTCCTTGTTGCATTAACTTGCCAAATTTGCTAAGAACTGTTATGAGAAACAGAAATGGTGACTGCTAGTGACTCTTTCAGTTATGATGTTTTATGTTACGGATACAAGAATATGTACCACTCCTATTTTATTGTTCATCATTAAATGTAATTAAATGTTGTTCACCATAGCAATCATCATTTCCCCATGTAATGCTACTCTGCCGCTATGCACATCTAATAATATGGCCCTACATGGTATTACTCTGTCATTCTTTGTAACTGCAGTGACATCTCCATGCAGAAAAAAATCAAATTGAAAGGAGAAACCATTGTACTTAACTTTTTACAAAGTCAAAAATGACATGAGACTGATAACTGGACTTGACAAATGTATGCCTAAAATATTTTTGAATTTTTAACACAGTAAGAGAAATTTGTCAGAATTACCTAATTTGTATTTGATACTATTTTTGTAACCAGTTCTCAGTATAACTAAATTTAGGGATAGAATAAGTGGGAAAAGAAATTTACTAGCTAAAGCCAAATGTTCCAGATTTAAGCCATTAGAAAAGGGGAATCTTTGCATTGCAAACAGTTACACTGTGAAAGAAAATCTACTGACAAACCTGACCCATTAAGTTCTCCAGATGAGATATCTCATTGACATTTCTCCTGCTAGAAACAAACTGAATCACTTGCCTTACATTTGAGAAAAAGCTTGCATTTTGTAAGAAACTATTAAGAAAAGGTCTTATAGCACAATGATTATGACTTTACAAAGACATGGCCAATAATGTCTTGTGATTCATGCAGTTTTTGATTTTGTGAATGACGACTCACAAGTTAACAGACAAAGAAAAGGCAGACTTTTTAAAACATCAGATATGAATCTGAAGATTTGTCCAATGAAAAGTTTTTTTAAAAATGTTAAAATTATCGGCATTACAGCATTTGATAACAGATAAATGATTCAAGCTTATTGAGGAGTCACACTGTAACAGTCATGCAGCAGTAATAAAGTGAAAACTAGTCAATAAAAATAGTTGCAAATAGCAAGGATAGCAACTAAATTAGAACTGTTTGTTTTATATATAATGGGCACAACAACAGCCCGCAGATTTTTTGACTTGGCCAATTGGCTACAATGGCATCAAGTTATGTTTTTCTCCAATGTCTATAGACATACGTGAGATTCATACACTGCTCAGCTGATCAGAATGAAGCCCATTGGATAGCAAAACTAATTCTTTGTGGCAAACTGTCTGCCCCTTCATTCTTTTATAGTTGCTGGAGACCTCTTTCTCTTCAGACCATGACAGGATGTTGTACAGGATGGTCTGATGGTTTTTTCCCCTTTCAGTTGTGTTTTTCCAGTAAATAAAATCTGCACGTTTGTAAATAGCAGATTTGTGATTGTCTTCCACACAATAATACTTCAGAACTAAGAAGAAAATACCTTTCAGCATAGTTTAAACAAAAGAAGAAAATCCTGCTAGTGGGGTTCTGGATCCTGGAGCGAGGCTGCTAGCAGGCCGATACAGGGTGCTTGACTGGCTGGTGTTATTGGAGGGAAGTTGGGGTGTGGGTGTTAGACTCCGTTTAGCTCGGTAGAGGCTGCCTTGCTGTGTGGCCTGAGGCACATGGATGCTGCTGGTTGAATTAGTGGAAGGTTGGTGATTATGAACTGGATCACCTGATTTACTTTCTGTGTAATTGTAGGCCTGAATTCTTGAGATGCCTTTCTGCTGCCTTCGCCATGAGTTGTAATATGTAGGATCACTTATGTAGTGATTAACAAAAGAATGCGTCTTCGGTCTGTTTTGATCAACTTCACATTCGCTGTCACTTCCCTGTTGAAGAAAAAGAATTGTCAACAGTTTAGTAATTACAATTCTTTTCTGTGATTGTGAAAAAGCATTTGAGAGAGATGCACAGTTTAATTTTAGAAACTTGTTGTTTCTTGTCAGAGGCTGCTACATTTAGGTCTGGAGGAATAAAGAAATTAATAAGACATTTACAAATTTAATAATTCAGTGCTTTATCACAACAAGAAACTGAGCCATAAACATTTCTCTTTACACAATGGTTTGAGGAATAACATTTTGACTGTGTCACAATGATGGGAAACTTTGCCAACCATAAGCTCATCTATATTGAACAGCTGTAGGAAAATTATCTGCATGTTTATGTGTTGAGCTTCACTGGCTCCAGGTCAAGCAGTATCTTGACTTTAAAATTTTCACCTTCATTTTCAAATTCCTCCAAGGCCACACCTTGTCCTGTTTCTATAATCTCTTCAAATCTATGATGTCAATGCAATCAACCATAATTTCTTTACAAATTATTATAAAAAACATTTCGTTACAACAACTTCAACATCACTTGATGATTTTTCTGAAGAACTTGCAGCAGGCATAACTAGTTTCCCTGTTCTCAATATAATCGAAATTTATGTTTTATTACCAGTACTATAGCTTAAATCCTCCTGAAATTAGCCCCAGTCTTTCATGCAATGGAAACATTCAGCAGCACACATTGTGAATGCACACATACACGATTACATACACAATGGCACACTTTCCAACAGGGCCAACTTTTCACTACGTTCTTGGAGATTCAGATCACTCTTTGCTTCTCTTGATAGCCTGAACATTATGAATATTTTGGATTGATAAAAGGAAATGAGACCAATTTTTCAATTTTGGTGCTATTTCACAGAATTTTAAAGAGATAGGGTAGAAATCACTGTTGGGGATATAATTAAGTGTTTATTACACTTGTATCAAATTACTTGTGCAAATCCACAATACTATATGCCACCATGTACCAATGGAACCTGCTTGCTTTTATTTCAGGCTATGGTTTCAAGCTACAGCACAAGCCATGACCTCTTAATCTAAACAGACACTTCTCTACAGTTTGAGACATTGTTCCATTTGCTGGAGATGCCATGTTTTGGTTTAGATGTTAAGCCAAGAACATGTCTACCTGTTTGAGTGTATGTCATGGCATTATTCAAAAAGAAACAGATAAAGTCTCCTGGAGTCCTGGTCAATATTTACCTCCCAACCAACACTAGCAAAGCAGAGTAACTGATCATTTATTTCATTGCTCTGAACAGTACATTCCTGTGCATAAATTGGCTGTAACATTTGTATACATAACATATTGACTACACATTGGATATGTATGACTGCTTTGGGGCATTCAGTGCTTAATGACCATTAAATAAAACAAGTTATTTCTCTACTTTTATTGATTCTTGTTACTTTAATGGAGTCATCAACCAACATATTTCAATGAAAGTATTAATTTTCTTCCTGCTGAAAAGTGGAAACAAGCCTGTTAGGAATAGTCATATAATAACATTTCTGTCAAGAGTCATAGAGTCATACAGCATGGAAACAGACCCTTCAGACCAACCAGTGCATGCTGAAGATAGCCCCAAACTAAATTAATCCCATCTGCCTGGGCTTGGCCCATATCGCATCAAACATTTCTTATTCATGTACTTATCTAAATGTCTTTTAAACATTTTAACTGTACCCACATCCACTACTTCCTCTGGATGTTCATTCCACACACAAACCACTCTCTGCATGAAAAAAATTGGCCCTCATGTCTTTTTAAATCTTTCTCCTCTCACCTTAAAAATAGCCTTGAAATCCTAGTCTTGAAATCCCCACTCCCCCATGGAAAAGACACCTGCCATTCATCTTATCTATATCCCTCACGATTTTATAAATCTCTCAGGTCACCCCTCAACATCCTACGCTTCAGTGAAAAAATTGCCAGCCTCTCCCCATAACTCAAACCTTCCATTCCCAGCAACATTCTGGTAGATCTCTTCTGAACCTTTTACAGCTTAACAATATCCTTCCTATAACAGGGCAACCAGAACTTGAGACAGTACTCCAGAAGAGGCCTCACCAACGTCCTGTACAATCTCGACATAACATCCCAACTCCTATACACAAAGATCTGAACAATGAAGGTAAGCATGCTAAGTGCCTTCTTAACCACCCTAACTGTATGTGATGCAAATTTCAAAGAATTATGTACCTGAATCTACAGGTTTCTCGGTTCTACAACACTAGCCCCAAAGCCCTACTTTTAATGTTATAAGTCCTGCCCTTGATTGTTTTACCAAAATGCAATACCTTGCATTTATCCAAATTGAACTCCTTCTGCCACTCCTCAGCTCGTTGACTCAGTTGATCAAGATCTCTTTGTCTTCTTGGATATGAAGAGTTATAACATCAAGAAAATACCATAAACTGCACTTTTTAAAACAAGATTTTCCCATCATTTTAAACCTTGAAGAACACTTTGAAGACAAATGCATAGGGGATAAAACACAACATGCAGAATTTTATAGGGACCTAAGTAAAATAGCCTATAGCAAGAAAGCTGACAGAATTGTAAGAGAAATCCAGTGAGACTGACCTCGACATCGGGACCAATTAGCTGCATTTTCCAAATAAATTCCAGGCACTGAGATGAAATTCTCATCATGCAGCGGTGAGCTGCCTATTAGTGGGGATTATTGTTTGATAACAACCTCCTTAACACTGAATCTCACCTTATTAGAATGCAGTGTCCTATCCTACCACTTGTCATGAGGAAAATAGACAATTACAATTCCCACATGAAAGCCTGAGTGACTACCTGGCAAGGCCAGCTCATTGCTAACTCTTCCAGGCTGCCATCTTGGACAGTCAGCAAAATGTTTCAGAGTATGCTCCAGGGTATCAGCCACATGCATCCCTTGTTCACAGATGCTGACATCCGACACATGCCAGCCTATTAGAATCATCATAACAGCTCTCAGATCTGCTTGCAGAACACTTCTGCACTTTGGGGTTCACTGGCAGCTAGCACGGCAATGCTGCTTCAAAAACACTTTGCCTGCAATGACAAACACCCAGTTTATACACTGGCTGCCTCTCAAGTTTGTTTCCTCACTATCTTAGCACACCGGCACTTTGAGGCTTCCTGAATGATCACTGTGTCTCTGTCTTGCATTGCCTATTTTTGTGTTTTGGTTCCTCAGGCAGATCCTCCAAGCTGATAGTACTTCTGTCTTGCCTTTCTGTTTACAGCAGACACAAAACCAGGAAGCTTTTCATGGTTGTCAGCAGTCCTTAGTCACTTAAAGAGAGACACCATTCAGTCAGGGGCTCCCAGCACAGCAAGTTAAGGGCAGCATCCAATACCAGTCAAGTTGCTTGGGCATGGTCAGTCAGCCACTTGGGGTAGTCAGGGTCAGGCCCCTCTCCTCCTAAAGGGGTGAGGAGCCGAAGCTTTGGTAGCCTATTATCTGTTTTTACTGTACTATGGGCTGTTTTTTGCCCATGGAATGAGAGGAAGGCAGGGAATGAGTGAGATGAAAGAGGGTGGCACAGCTGTTAGTGCTGATGTAGATGGAGAGGAAATGGTGATTTGTCTCAAATTACTGAGTAGATAACAGAGAGGGCGTGCAGGATTAGTGCTGTTCGGTGTTGGAGTGGGTACAGCATTAATGGGTGGTGTGTGCTATAACAGAGAAAGAGAGCGTGAGAATGAGGTAGCAGAGAGAAGATGGTGGCTCTTATCTTGGCAGAATGGAGTAGATCATTGACCTTCTTCCTGCACTGCTGGACACTACTCCACAGAGCCAAGACCACACTGACCCGGGCAGCAATCTCAACATACGCTATCAGGGCCTGGTGTTGTGGACGTCACTGCTAGTACTGGGGGAAGAGGATGGTCCTTCTCTGGATTACCCCATCCACCAGAATCTTCAGGTCTCTGTCTGCAAAGCAACGGACAAATTCCTCCTTCTCTTCCATAGCCAGTGCAAATGTCAGTCACCCGTGCAGGGCAGTTCCTGACTCTTAAAGCTAATCTGGGTGCACGGTGCTGTTTAAAAATAGTGTCGGCGCCAGGAAATATGGTCTGTTCTGGGACATCCTGGTACAGGTGAGATCTTCCAAGCACGTGAACGGTAGAATAGGGCTGGTTATTGGATGCAAGTGTCACCATAGGGGAGAGATAGGTAATTAATGAGGCAAGTTTGGGATGATATGGTGAGAAGGTTCACTGTATCATTCAGAGAGAACCTCTCTGTGAAAGTTAAAATTGACAATTAGCCAAAATGTGATAATATACAGCCCAGTCAGAAACTTGGAAAACATGAAACTTTGGATTGCAAAAGAAAAGGATTATCCATAGATGTGTTACACCTGAATAGAGCAGGGACTGAGTTCCTTGTGAAGCATGTTGCTAGTGCTGTTGGAGGGACTTTAAACTAACTTGGCAAAAATATGGGACGCAGGAGAGAATATTAGAGTCGAATATCAGGGTTCATAAAACACCTGGAGAGACAGCACTGGCATAAAGGGTAGTAACTGAATACACTGTGTCAGAGTAAAGGAGAACGTAATGAAGTCTGGGTTATTGTATATTTTTGATTGCATGGAAAATAGTAAATTAGATTGGCAGAGTTACAGACATAGCTTGCTATGTGGAAATGTGATGTTGTGGTGAATACAGAGACCTGGCTCAAGGAAGGGCAGGACTGAGTGTTTAATATTCCTGGGTACAAAGGAGGAGGGCTGACAGTATTGGTTAACAAGAACCTTGTAGTTTTAGTGAAAGAGGACATTCTAGATGGTTGAAGGAAAGTTCATGTGGTTGGAGTTAAGGAGTAAAATGGTGCAATTGCACTGCTCAGTGTGGTCTATAGGCTGCCAACTACAGGAAAGGATATAGAGGAACAAATCTGCAGGGAAATTACAGAAGGATGGCAACGTTATGGAACAGCTAATTACTCAAATTAGAATTAGATTTTATTGTCACTTGTATTCAAGTACAGGGATAAAAGAGTATATTGAAAGGTATACAAAGTTGTCATTCCCTGCGCCATTTTAGATGCAAAGGTACCTAGGTACAAAAATCTTAGGTACAAAGTAGAAAAAAAAGTTAAAAGTTCAATATTACTTCTTAAGTGCTTAGCTACGCTAGCCTTGCAATCCCCTCAAGAGCATGATCTCCTCTGCACTGAGCTCCTCTACTGCCCTTCTTGTACTGGCTCGATCAAATACAGACTGCTAGTGTAGTGGGCAGCAAGTGGCAAGTGTTTCTAGATTATATTGAAGAGAATTTCCCACAGAAGAATGTGTCCAGGCCAAAAAAAAAAATGCACTGTTGGATATGATTCTTGGAAATGAGATGTGCCAAGTAGAATAAGTATTGGCAAGGGAATGCTTTGAATGTTCTGGATAATGAAAATAGTTATTCCAGAGTAAAAAAAAATCATTTGGGAGTTTTCTTGACTTCAGTGTAGCAGTAATAGAGTCAGTCATGACATAATGGAATGCAAGGTTGGCAGGAGAAGCTATAATGAGCAACAGGCTACCTTCAAAGAGCACATGGGTCATATACAGTTGAAGTATATTCCCTCAAAAGGGAAAAGTAAGACGAGCATAACCAGAGCTCCCTGAATGACAAAACAAAACACAAATTAACTTAAAACAAAAAAGAAGTGTACTAATGTCAGGTGTCAGGGAGGAAATACAATTGAGAGTCAAGAAGAAGATAGAAGGTTCAGAGTGGAGGTAAAAAAGAACATTAGAGAAGCAGAAGAATTATAAGAAGATTGGAAGCTGATATCTAGAAAAATTGCAAAGTCTTCTAAAAGTACAAGAATAGTAAAAGGAGAAGTGGGCCAAATTGGGAATCAGAAAGGGGATCTACCCATGGAGGTAGGGGCAAGGTTGAGTTATTAAGTGAATACTTTGCATCTGTCTTTACAAAGGAGGCAGATATTACGTAGGTCATGGTAAAAATGAAGAAACTTTGTCACTAGGAAGGTTCAAAATTGATAAGGAAAAAGTGCTAGATTGACTGTTGGTAATTGAAATTGACAAGGCACCAGGACTGGATGGGATGCATCTAAGGATATTTAACAATGTGAGAGTGAATGGGCACGGCTATAATTTTTCAGTCTTTGCCAGATTCAAAGGAAGTACCAAAAGACTGGAGAATTGCAAACATCAGTTCTTTGTTAAAAAACAAGTTGCGTGGATAACCTCAGCAATTACGCACTAGTCATTTTAATTTCAGTGTCCGGTGCAGACACAATGGGCCAAAAGGCCTCTTGCTGCGCCATAATATTCTTGTGATTGTATGTAGGAGATTTGATGCATCTTTGTTCATAATTTTCATAAACCTCTGTTAACATTACCGAATGATTTTGTGCAATTACAATTTCTGAACAATGTTTATTGTATTAGAGCAGATGAACAGTACCAAAAGCAGTACATCTTGCCTCAGGCCAGACAGCTGTCTGCTCTGAAGTAGAAATCTGAAGCTGATTGTACAAACATTGGATTGTTTATTTCCTTTACAATGTCACTGAAGTTTTTTTTAGAATTGGACAAAATAATTGGTTTTCCTATTTCTGCCTTTATTTTCTACAAATTCTCCTCTATGTTAAGAGTGGGGGTTGGAAAGCGATGGCGATGTCATTGAATATCAGAGGGGAATGGTTAGGTTCTGTCATGGTGGAGGTCATTGGCTACCCTTGTGCTGTACAAATGTTACCATTTAGCAGTACCAGCCTGAATATTGTCCAGACATTGTAGAAGTCGTGGACTACTTTAATATCTGAGGAGTTGTGACAGGCACTGAACACTGTGCAATCATCAGTGTACATTCCCCCTTCTCACCTCATGATGGAGGAAAAGTCATAATTGTAGCAGCTAAAGATGGTTGGGTCCTGAGTTGCTCCTGTGTGATAACCTGGGTTGAGATCATTGGCCTCCACAACCACAGCCATCTTCCTATGTGCTAGGTATGACTGCAACAATGGAGAATTTTCCCATTAACTTCCATTTACTTCACTTTTGCTTGGGGTCCTTGATGCCACACTCAGTCAAATGCTGCTGTAAAAATCATATCACTGTGTTTTCTTTATTTTTGGATTGTAGACCAAAATGGAACACCACCAAGTTCCTCTCTAAACTACAAACCATCCTGACTTGAAATCATCTCATTGTTCCTGGCTCAAAATCTTTTAACTCCCCTGTTAATATGACTGTAGGAATAGCTACACCATGTAGACTGCAGTGGCTCAACATGACCTTCTCAGGGACATTTAGAGATTGTCAACACATGCTGACCTGATTAGTGATTCTCTAATGACTTGATAGAAACTAAGAAGAATACCTGTTGGGTTTCCCTGTTTAATTTCTAATCCCAAGGATGGTATCCCTCAAAAAAGCTGCATGTCTTCACTGAAGTAGAACCACTGAATCCCTACAATATGGAGGTAGGCCATTCAGCCCATTAAGTCCATGCCTACCCTCCAAATCAGACGACATCAAAAGGTCTCGAATGGGGAATGAGAGAGAATATCTCTAAAGGTTGAAGGGATAAATGTGTAATGAATGTCTCCCATTCATGGAGCAGTGCATAACAAGCTAAAGTTAATTGTTCTAATTGTTATCAAGCAATAAACTAAATTTTATTAAGACATTAGTCCCCTGTTAGAACTAATTTGTAGTTGTTCTTCTACCGCTGTAAACTAAATAGGCTGTTAGACTCAGTACCTAGTCAATTAAATTGGAGTGGTGGAAGTATCCTTCCACCCACAAATACCACAAACAGCTCCAAACAGACTTTGAAAAGGTTTTGTCTCAAGTGTAAAAACAGAATACAACCCTTTTGCCAAATCACTTAAAGATTACAGGTAGAAAATCAATATAATTTATGGTGCCGCTGTCTTTAGTCTTGGCTTTGAGCCTCAGCTAGTTGTCAAGCGCTAACCCACAATTTACTTAAAATTGTATTCCATTTAAGTGTCAAAGAAATAAGTAAAACATCCCAAGACTAAGGGCGCGTACATTTTCTTTTGTATTTATGAACAAATTGTGCAGGTATTGTCCTTAAAGTCAGTCATGATGTACTGGCATGTGCAACGTCTGCATTTCAACATTCAAATTGGATCATAACAATCTACTTATGTTGGTGTTTACAACTCATTTTTATGTTCAAAGCTGAAAAAAGACAACACAAAATCCTTTACAATTTCCTAACTAAGAAAATGTTAGTCATTTTGCACAGCTCTCCTTGGCAATTTCCCTATCCTAAACAAAGTTTGCCTGAGAGTTTAACCAACTCATTAAAGCTATATCATCACCACTTTGCTAGCTTCTTTGCTGAAACAAGAAAATGCAGCAACACAGCAAATATGTGTTGCAGCATCTTTCACTACACAAAGATGGATGGTCACTTACATTCTTTTTTTAAACTTCTGAATTTCTAAGGTGTACCTGCAGATTATGCCACTCAATTTATATATAACCAATTGTCTCCTTCAAATGGCTCTTTGTCGATTATGGCTAATATTTTACTTACTGATATCTGATGTTGATAGTCCTTTGACACTACTCACCTCACCTTTAGACTTCCCATTGTCTGTCCACCATCTACAAGACACAAGCCAGGATTGTGATGCAATACTCGTCGTTTGCAAGGATGAGTACAATTTCAGCAATGCTCAGACTTGACACCATCCATGTCAAAGCAGCTTGGTTGGCACTACATCTACAAATGTTCATTCTCTGCAATCCTGACACTCAGTAGTAGCGTTATCATTTATAAGTGCACTGCAGCTACAAGACGCACTGCAGAAATTCATCAAGGCTCCTCCGACAGCACCTTTAAATCCAATGACCGCTACCATATAGAAGGATGAGGGCAGTAGGTAAATGGGAATACCTGCAACTTCCCATCTAAGCCACTCATCATCCTGACGTGGAAATATCATAGATCATAGAATCCCTACAGTGTGGAAACAGGCCCTTCGGCCCAACAAGTCCACACCGACCGTCACAGCATCCACCCAGATCATCCCCCTCTAACCCACCTAATCTATACATCCCTGAACACTACAGGCAATTTAGCATGGCTAATCCAGCTAACCTGCACATCTTTGGACTGTGGGAGGAAACTGGAGCACCCGGAGGAAACGCACACAGACACAGGGAGAATGTGCAAACTCCACATAGACAGTTGCCCGAGGGTGGAATCGAACCCGGGTCGCTGGCGCTGTGAGGCAGCAGTGCTAACCACTGAGCCACCATGCCACCCAATATATATAACTGTTTCTTAACAGTTACTGGGTTAATAGCCTGATAGACTCTTCCCTAAAGCACCGTGGGTGCACCTACACCAAGTGGATTACTGTGGATCAAGAAGGTAGCTTGCTACCACTTTCCGAAGGGAATATTCAATAAATGCCATTCCAACCAATGAAGCCTACATCCCAGGAATGAATTAAAAAATCAATTTCCTTCGTGTGAAACCATTGTTTAAAAATTCGGATAATATTTAAATAGTAACACACTGAGACTAAAATTGTTACGACTGTGAGCCCTTAGTATATTAACCTATTATTATGAAATCACAGCAAAAGCAAACTATTTGGTCTGTTGACCCTGCTGTGTCATTCAATAAGATCATAGCTGATCAGTTTGTGTTTCCTACTCTAGATTTCTATCTATCCCCAATAATCCATGACTTCCCATGCCTAACAAGAATCTATCGCTCCTGTCCTAAAAATATTCAATGACCCAACTTCAACCACCTTCAGAGACAGAGAGTTCCAAAATCTCACAACCATCCGAAAGAAAGAATTTAGTTCTGGACTCAACCATAACAGGAAACATTCTTTCCACATCCACCTTGTCAAGGCCATTCAGGATCTTATAAACCAATCAAGCCACCCCTCACTCTTCTGAACCCCAGTGGAAACAAACCCAGCCCTTCCAACCTATCCTCATAAGATACCTCATTCCAGGTAAAAGTCCAGTAAACCTTAACTAAATTGCCTGCAATGCATGAACATCTGTCCTTAAATAAGGAGACCATAACTGCCTACAATATTTAAGGTATGATCTTACAAATGCATCCTACAACTGAAATGTAGCATCTTTGTTTTCATATAAAAACAGAAATTGCTGGAGATACTCAGCAGATCTTGCAGCATCTGTGGAGAGAAAGCAGAGTTAACATTGCTAATGTTACCCTTCTTCAGTGACCCCTCCCTTCCCTCTGTTTCCATTCCTTCCCTAGTCCCACCTCTTATCAGAATTTACTATCCCTTCTCATCTTCCACTCTTTGATACAGAATGTTCTGTATTCAGCAAAGGACGTAGTTTCAGCCCGCTGTGCCCTCACCTCAATAAATTTCCGCACAACATGACATTGAGCTCTTCTTCTGTCGCCTTTGCCTCTGTGCCCAATTCTTTGTACAGGAGTCCTCTCCCTGTCCCATAGACCCCTTCACCTGCCTCCAACACTCTCCCTTTACCTGGACCCCTCTCTCTGACCTTTTATCCCACACTCAGCCTATTCAATGAGAACTGCCATCATGATATCTGTCAACTTAATTTCTCTGCCCCACCCCCTCCTCACCCATTTGAACCTATCTTCCTCTGAATTGATTGCACACTGTGCTTTAGATCCAACCCCGACTTTGTAATCAAGCCTGTCAACAAGAGTGGTGCTGTTGTTGTCTGACTTACTGACCTCGACATATTCAAGAACAGCTTTTTCCTCACTGTTATCTGACTTTCAAACAGACCTCTCAAATGTTAATTTTGATCTGTCTCTCTGCACCTTCTCTGTGGCTGTAACACTGTAATCTGCTGTCCTGATGCACTGGTATGATCTGCCTGTATAGCAAGCAAAACAACACTTTCACTGTATCTTGGTACATGTGACAACAATAAATCAATGAATTAATCTCGATGTTGTAGAGGCTGAGCGCCAGCTCTTGGACACTTCCTTCTGTCTCTCCCTTGACCTTACTATCGAACAACAGGCTATTGTGTCCACATCGGTCATGTACTACCTTCTCCAGTTCTGAAGAAGGGTTACTGGACTGAAAACGTAAACTGTACTTTCTCTCCACAGGTGCTGTCAGACCAGGTGAGCTTCTCAAACAATTTCCATTTCAGTTTCGATTCTTTAACATCCTCAGTTGTTTGTTTTATTATCCTTACATTTATGTTTAATTTCTTTCATAATGAAGGCTAGCGTACCATTAGCTTTATTGATTATGTGCTGTACCTGCATATTAACTTTTTGTGACTCATGCACTAGAACACCTAAATTCCTCTTCACCTTGGAATTCTGCAGTCATTGTCCATTTAAGTACTAATCTGCTTTTTTTATTCTTCCTGCCGAAGTGAAAAACTTCACATTTTTCCATCTGCCAGATTTCTTAGCTTCTAAGCTAATTGCTGTGGCTCAAAGGAACAACAAAATGTTTTTGTTGCATTGAGTTCTCATTTGAAAAGTTTGTTGGTTTGCAGCAAATTGTCACAAACAGAACAACCTTTTTACTCTTGTATTTGGAAATGTCAAAGGAAAAGGAAACAGTAAATCT
Organism: Rhincodon typus; assembly: GCF_021869965.1. Taxonomy (NCBI): domain Eukaryota; kingdom Metazoa; phylum Chordata; class Chondrichthyes; order Orectolobiformes; family Rhincodontidae; genus Rhincodon; species Rhincodon typus. The sequence goes on along the minus strand of NC_063354.1, from coordinate 20,448,929 downwards.
GATATTTTCTCCCCCAGGTTCAAGACTTGTCAAGTCTCTAGGCAAATGTGCAAGCAGGTCTACTCTGTTTTTATATCTAATTGAAACCATTTGATGAAATCCCAATCTCCTCTCATTGCCTGATGTAGAAAAGAACTGAGCACAAGGAGGATGTACCTCGTAAAATAATATTCTGCCCATAGCATTTTAGTTGCTGAGACTTGTCTAAGCCGAATTGGTTTGTGCTTAGTGTATGAAATATTTTTATTTAGTGTTGAATTGTAAATAAAAGAAGTAGTAACATTGATCTCTTGGTTTCCACTAATTGTAGACGTTGAGAGCAAACATTTTGAGTTTAAGTGCTATGTATCAGAAGGATGTAGACTAAGAAGGTGCAAATTTAATGTTGGTTTCCTGATTTTAAGTAAGCTAGCCATAATTGGATGGAGATGAAATGTCAAAGTGAATATAATTTTACATTATTGGGAATAAACAGTAATTGCTTCTTTGGTGGCATAGTGGGTCTACCTACAGCACATGGACTGCAGAGGTTCAAGAAGGCAGCTCTTCACCACCTTCTCCAGGGCAACGAGGGGCGGGCAAGAAATGCTGGCCAGCCAGGGACATTAAAGTCACATGAGTTAATTAAAAAAAAGGTTTCAATTCATAGTGTGTGAGCATTGAGCATGATCCTGAGTAATGGTAATGTAACTGAATAAGGACTGACTTGGTACCTATAAAGAGGCGAGGCTAGTATTTGTGGCTAGTATTTGAAGAACTGCTGAGATAAACATAGTTCTTTCAATAATGTTCTGAGTGACTCCTTCATTTTAAGCTTTAAACTCAGTATGGGAATTTAAGCTTTTCACCTTTTTATGACCGAAGTATTATTTCAGCTTGCATTAGCAGGCATCTTTAATATTTGCATAAATTGCTGCAAATTGTATAATGGCCATGCATATTTGGCATCTGATTTATTATTTTTGATACTTTTTAAATAAAGTGTCTGTTAAGGATGAAGTTTTCATGGCCATGAAACAATATTTCAACTTCATTCAGTCAATGCATTATATAATTATGTACTTGGCTGTACAATGTATCATATAGTTCTGTAAATTCTGGCTCTGTCTGTCATACTTTCACAGGTTTATTTGTTGGAAGATTTTCTTTGTAAAGTACTTGAGCAACTAATAAATACATTATCTTTATGAGCAGGAACTTGGAATTATTTACCTGGGGAAAAACTAAATGTTTCTTATTCCCTCCTTTATATGTTATCTACAATGTATCTCCTTTTTTGTAACCTAACTCCTTTATTCAAAAAGGAGAGACAGAAAGTTGGAAGCTACAGGCCAGTCAGTTGAATATCTGTGAGGGAGCTGATGTTAGAAGTTATTGCTAAGGACATTTTAGCAAAGCACTTAGAAAAGTTCAAGCTAATCAGGCAGAGCCAACATGATTTTGTGAAAGGGGAATCATGTCTAACCAAGTTACTGGGTTTTTTGAAGAAGCAACATGTGTTGTACATAAAGGGGAACTGGATGTACTGTATTTCTATTTCCATAAGGCATTTGTTAAGGTGCCACATCAAAAGTAGCTGTGAAAAATAAAAGAAATAAAGGGGCTGGGGGTTAATATGTTGGCATGGATGGAAGATTGTTTCCTGTTAACTAGCCAGAGTTTCCATAAATGGATAATTTTCTGATTGGCAAGACATAACAAGTGGTGTACCAAAGGGATCAGTGCTGGGACCTCAACTGTTTGCAATTTATGGTTCCTAACTTTGCTGATGAGACAAAGATGGATAGGAAAGTGAGTTGTGAAGAAGAGATAAGGAGGCAATGGTGGGATATAGGTAGATTAAGTGAGTGGCCAAAGATCTAGCAGATTGAGCATTATGTGGGAAATTATGAACTTGTCCATTTTGGGCGTAAGGATTAAAACATTATTTGTTATCTAGCTAGCATGCTGTAGTGAAAGGTACAGCTTAATAAAGTTCTATTTGACTGAAGAATGGTCGAACAAGAAATCATAGGAGACCTGTTACTGTTTAAGGTCTGCTCCCAATGTTATCTTTCCTGTAGCTCCTGCCATTGTTTCCAATTTCATAGCATAATCTAATACTCATCAAATTGCATTAAAAACATTTTCCATGAAACCACAAAGCTAAAACTGGCAACAGCATACTGACTACAGTATAGCAAAAAGCAGAATAATTTATTAATTGTGAAGAAAGCCAATACATTCCTTTGCAAATATACTATGCTGAACCAAATGCTCTGCAGTTGCTGGTGAACTATAAGGTGACCATTATATATCTGTGTATATATTGACTGTCACAGATGGGATAACTTAAATTATGAGGAAGGATCACTGGACCTGAAATGTTAACTCTGTTTTTTCCTTCACAGATGCTGCCTGACCTGCTGAGCTTTTCCAGCAATTTCTGTTTTGTTTCTTGATTTACAGCATCCGCAGTTCTTTCATTTTTTATTTAACTTAAATTATGCAGATACACATTCATCTTTAGTGAGATGTGATCCAGATTTAATGCATTTTTCCATCTGTCACAGTGTCTGTACTCCAGACTGATTCAAATATGGAGTTTCAAGAAAGATGGGCATGGATTTGGGAGACAATTCAAGGTCTATGGAGAAGAAAGGGAAGTTGGAAATAGTTGGCTAGCAAGTATGGTGGTGTCAAGGGTTTTTGTTTGTTAGGAGAGGGTTGATGTGAACAGAATTCGAAGAGAGAAGGACAATAACTGACCAGTGACAACTAATTGCAATATCAACTTGTGTGGCATTTGGGTCATCAGCAATTTAAGATTAAGGGAGCAGGAGATGGGTCTCACGGACAAGATGAGCTTGAGGTGGCATGAGGGGAAATAGGAGTGAAACCAGAGAAAGATGCAAATTGAAGGCTAGCATAGGGGGAGTATTAGAGGAAATTTGGCTTGGTAGGCTAATGGGAATGAGGGGCAAGGCAGAGGCTCTTGATTGAATGTTATTCATCTTAGTCATGTAGAAATCTATGAGCTCCCTGTCCTTAAGTGAAAGTAAAAGGGTCAGGTTTAAGGACATGGTTTGGAAGAGAGAAAATAAGTTGAGGCTTATCTTTGCATGATCCTGGAAAAGAGAACGGTTTTAGGAGACTAGAGCATTTTTTATGTGATTCTGCTTGATCTGTGGTGGACAGCATAGGGAAATTTTCAATTATATCCTTTCAAGTCTGCTGTTATTGGCCCTTCAGAGGATGTCAAGAAGGGGAGAACACAGCATAATTTAAATAATTCAAGATTTCCAATGCAAAAGTTCCACAACAGTCAGTGCAAAACCAGAGACAGTCAATATTTTGTAATAACATTGATAACTGCCTCTTGCCATGTTCAACTACTTTCTCAAAATTGGAAAGGCATATTTCAACGTTGTGTTGCTAATATTGTTCAAATACTAACTCAAACAGTTAGCCACGTAATTTACATTCCTGCTACATTCCAATACTGTGCCAACAATAAGTAAAAGATATACAGCATGCTGATGCCATATGTGATTTTCTGTCAGTCTGTATTATTAATAGCAGATATTTAACTGGGTGTATATGGGCAATATTACATTTTTCATTTATAATGTTGTACAGTTCAAAACAAGGGGGTAGAATTTCCATTTGGCTACATTTGTCAATTCTGGCAAAAAACCATGTCTGTTTTGGAAAGTTTCTTTTTGTCTGGTTTCTGCTTAGATCCTTTGGAACATCATGGAATGTAAAATTTTGGCAGCAAATCAGACGATATTTGATTTCAAAATCCTTCATAAATTTAAAAGTAATAACTTGGGTGTTATGATTAATATAACTGAATGTTGGTTTATAACAAAAACATGCATGATTTCCATGTCAATGAATGCCTCTTAATAACTGGAATTTTAATTATGAAAATTCATTTATGAAAATAAACCCTTTGATTTAAACTTTATGGAGATACATTAGCCAATTCCTTAGAAAAAGTGCTGAGAGATGGCTTAAAGTTGTCAGTTTGGCTTAAGGAAACTCAGCAGTTGGTTGAAAGCAGTTGAGAACTTCCAGATTTAGCATGGAAGTACTTTCACACGTCAATGGAGCAAAAATGCTTTCTGCCCAGCTCCTCAAGCAGATTCTCTGCTGCAACCTCTCCCTACCAGCAATTAGCTGACAACCCCATGATCTAAGAATGTCTGAAACTTTCAGCCATCGCATCTCCAAAATGGCTGACTGCTTCCCCACTATCCATAATTTCTCTTCCTCAGTATCGAGCCATCTCCACAGTTCTTTCTTACTTAATGCAGTTTCTCTCCCTCTTTCCATGATCTCTCTTTTCTGAATTCTCCAGCAGTTTCCAATTTATACTTACATAGTCTTATACTCCAGTCTTTTCTTCACAGCAACTGTCCAGTCTTCAATTGTGCCGGAGAGCAGGCAGGGAACAGAGTGAAAAAAAATTCACCTTAATTCCTGCCTCTAAGTTCAGCAGTACTTTTATTTTCCCAATATTTCTGAGTGTCCCAGTTGATAAGTGATGCTATTGCACAGGAATCTTTTTGAGGGATGACACTTTTCAAAAACTTTTGATTAAAGGTATGAATGGCAATCACTTTTTTTTCAATTCAAACGTACTGGGTAGAGTTTTCCTGTGAGCTTCTGAATTCTGCCATCAGGCCAAACTAGGCCCACGTACTCCTGATGACCATCAATTCTTGCTTGGCAAGAGAATCAATCTAAACCTACCTCAAAAAAAAATCTTCAATGACCCATGTCTTCATTGTTTTCTAAGACAGAAAGTTCCAGAGTCACGCAATCCTCTGAGATTAAAAAATCTCATCTTGGATCTAAAAGGGGAACCCCAGTTTTAAAACAGTGGCCCCGTAGTACTGGACTGACACACAAGAGAAACCATCCTTTTACTGTTCACTTTGTCAAGTTCTTTCAGTAAACCTACTCCACACTTCAATAAACCTAGTCCTTGAAGAAAAAAATCAGAGTTATGTTTTGGGTCCGGTGACCCTTCCTCAGAACACCGGACCCAAAACGTTAACTGTGATTTTTCCTTCAGAGATGCTGCCACACCTGCTGATCTTTTCCAGCAACTTCTGTTTTTGTTCCTGATTTACAGCATCCGCAGTTCTTTCGGTTTTTCTCTAGCTAAGCTGCAACACTAACATTGACCTGACAATGTAGGGAATGACCCAGGTATGCCTCATGCTGGAAAGCAGAATAAATGCAACTGAACTATTTAAAACCTATCAGTTCAGTCACAAGTCACCAGCAAAGTGATGGAAGGTTCGTCGACAGTGGTATCAAATGGTACTTATGAAGAAATAACCTTCTCACTGGCAGAATTTACGTTCAGCCAAGGCCACTTGGCTCTGGCCTCGTTGTTGTCTTGGTCCAATCATGGTCCACAGAACCGAACTCCAGAGGTGAGGAGCAACTGCCCTGTGCATCCATGCAGCATTTAATTGAGTATTGAATCAAGGAGCCCTAGAAAAGCTATATTCAGCGCTATTTGTGACTCCTAATAGACTGAAGCAGTGCATTGCCTGTGTGAAGCAGGTCCTTGACAATATCCTGGCCTTGGCTGATAATTGGCAAGCAATATTTGTGGTTCACAAATGCCAGGCAATGACCATCTTCAACAACAGAGAATCCAACCATTGCCCCTTGAAGCTCAATGGCATTACCATCTTTGCATCTCTCAATATCAACATCTTCAGGGTCACTATTGACCAGAAACTGAACGCAAATGGTTGTAGAAATCCTGCAATTACTGGAGCAGGTCAGGTACTAGGAATTCTGTGTAATTCAACTACTGCCTCTACATTCTACAAGGCGCAATGATGCATCTGTGCATCAGTAGGACCGACGAGGTGCACTGCAGAATCTTATTAAGATTCTTTCGACATCATCTTCCAATCCTGCAACCTGTAGCACCAAGGAGGCCAAGGCAGATGCATGGGAACACCTCCAACTACAAGTTCCCCTTCAAGACACACCATCTTGACAATACCACCATTCTTCCAGTGTCGCTGGATCAAAATTCCTTACATCATTAAGGGTATACGTACACTCAAAGACTGCACTGGTTCGAGAGGGTTGCTCACGACTAACTTCTGCAGGTCAATTAAGAATATGAAAAAATGCCGCACCAGCAATGCCCACATTCCACAATTGAATGAAAAAAAATTGTTCATACTTGCCAAGATCACTTGCTCTGCTAGAGTTATTCACCTGATAGTCAACTGTGTGCCCTTTTATGAGCTCACAGACTGGCCTTGATTTGTTTCCCACAGTCTTGTTGCCAACTTCCCCTTGGACTGTTCCAGATCTAAAATGGATCCTGTGATTTTCTATAAAAATTGCAAACTGTCTATTTACAAGCTGACAAACACATTAACAAGCTTAATTGTACATTGATCTGAATTGGGTGTTTGCTGTGACCCTCCTTCCATCCTTGCGCAAAATGATGTTGAGAATTTCATCAGCTGGCTGCGCAAAATTATGCACCTGCCCATCTGTTTCCACCCCTGGATAATACAAAAATCCTGCCCAAAATACCTGCCAATTTCATCAAGGTTATGTAATAGAATTATCCAATTAAGTTATTGTGAAAGAAAAAAACAGCATTTGTCTGTGAATATTTAGCCAACATTGAAATGTCAATTATTCATTAGATATGACCAAGGGGGATGTTGGCAAGTTGTAACCTGTGTTATTTGTCAGGAATTGTAGTTGCATACAGTAAACAGATTATCTTTGTGCAATTGTGTAAGAGTAAGAGCAACTGCAAAAGCTTCAATTAGTCACTTTAAAAAGATTTAGTCCTTTCAAATAAAACACGTAGACCTTAAAAATCACTGGAGAAAGCAGACAGATCTGATTTCAGTCGAACTTTTTTTTCAGGTGATCACTGTGTATTGTACTGGGCTATGTCCTTGTGATAGAGCAATCCTTTTCTGAAGGCCATTGGCAACATGCCCAAAATGTCAACAAATGAGCACTGATTAGTCCTTGCATTGAGCTTCAGCAGGAAGCTAAAGCAACTCTTAATTGGTGGAGTTTTTAAAGACTCTATTATAGACAGAAGATGCATATTTAAGGGAAATATTATACTGTATTTGTAAGCCCAAATTATTTTAAAATAAATTTAAACTATTGAATAGGGGATGTAGTCTCACCAAAATTAGCAGTAAAAGAGAAAATAAAGGTGCTAAAGAATGATTGACCTGCAGGACTAGACAGTTTTCATCCTAGGGTTTTACAACAAATGGGTGAAAATGTTGTGTTTGTCCTGTTACTGAAATGGAACTGATCAAAGTCACAACTGATATTCCATGGGACTGTGGCAAAGGTATATTTTCCCTTCTCATCTTGACCTGACTGCAGGCTTTGACATGATCAATGTCTTCCTCCAAATACTTTCCACTGCCAGCCAATTGTGTGGGACTTACCTTAATTTGTTCCATTCTTAGCGACATAATTCTATACAGTGTCACTTGCAATGGCCTCTCTTTTTGCACTCACACCCTTACATCTATCCCCTCAAGGATTCTTGGCACCCCCTCCTCTATCTCATCTACGTCGCCTTTCAGTAATGTCATTCAAAAGCATTGTTTTAAGTTTTCACATGTATGTTGACAACGTTCAATTCCATTTCAACACCACCTCTCTCAACCCCTCCACTGTTGAAAAATTATCAAACTGATTATCAGACATACAATTCTAGATAAGCAAAGATTTCCTCCAATTACATATTGGGAAGACTGAAATAATAGTTTTCAGTCCCAACTCCAAACTCCATTGTTCTAGCTGACAACAATCTGAAAGTAAGCCTGTCTGATCACAACCTTGCTGTCATTATCTGACCCAAAGATGAGCTTCTGGCCTTATAATCTCACCATCAATAAGACTATCTCTACTGAACCTCACATTTCACCTCATCTGCTGTTGAAACCCTCATTTATATCTTTGTTAACTCTAAATATTGACTACTTCAATGCACTTCTAGCTGGTTTCACTCAGTCTATCCTCCATAAACTTCAGGTCATCCAAACGTCTGCAGGGGATGTCTTAACTTGCATCACTTCCTTTCCTTCCTCCCTTCTCACCTCTGTGCTCATTCACACATATTTTGTCTTGGCCAGGAACCATTCTGATTTTAAAATCCTGATCCTTGTTTTCAAATCTTTCCATAGCCTTGCCCCTACCTATTTTGTTAATATCCTCCAATCACATGACCCTCTGAGATATCGGTGCCATCTACTTCTGGCGTTTTGAACCCCCTCGAAGTTTATTGACCCATCACTGGTGGGTATTCTTTCTTTAATTGCATAAGTATTAAGTTCTGGATGCACCTCTCCACCTTGTTTTCCTCCTTTAAGCCACTCCTTAAATCATCCTACCTCTTTGACTAAGCTTTTAGTCACTTGATCTAATGTCTCTTCAGAAGCTTCAGTGTTGTACTTTTCTTTTATCATGCTCCTGTGATGTATCTTCCAATGTTTTATTATGTTTAAAGGTGCCATATTTGTTTTTGTTGTTAAGGAACACGAGAGATATAATGTAAAGAAGGCAAACTATTCATAATTTCAGACAATAGTGAATAAAATCACAGAAAACATTAGTCTCTTTCTGTTGATCCTCCAGAAGTGGAGAAAAGCACTTTGGCACTGCATTTCTTGAAGCTCTGCAGAATTGTGAAATAATCTGTTGTTAATGTTTTATTCAAAGGATAGGATGAAACCTTTCAAATTGTTCAAGGAGATTAATTAAACATCTCAGCCAGACTGGAATTTTTTAAGTAGCACAACTGAAAAATGCAAATATCATTTAGATTTTTAAATTTATCTTTTCCCCCCACCCAATCCTTTGTTGATAAAGTACTGTCTGCATGCATATCTCTGGAAGTAAGATATCCATTAGTTTTCTGATATGAAACAATGGTGTAAGACTTGTAGATCTCCTTTAGCAAGAACTAAAGCTTCTAATTAGCTATCAGCTGAATAGAAATAAAAGGCCGGCCAACCCTAACATTTCACCCAAATACTTGGTCATTAAACTAATGCAAATCACTTGCATGTTAACTTCATGACCTGCTGCAGAATTATAGTATTTATTTTGTCTCCAGTTCCACCTATTACTCTTTTACATAATCCCTAATTCATGGATACATGTAGTGTGTGTATCTGACTTGGGCATTTTTAATAGTCATTTGTACTGTATTTTTAGGTAAATTTTAAACATTAAAGAGGAACTTCTTCTTGTACATAGGTAACTGCTTAATGGTTTAATTTTAGATATGTGCTTTTAGAGACTGCAGTTGGATAGAGATTCTGTTTTTCACTTTATGAGAATCATGCGATTAGTTTCTGCATGACTGAATTATTAAAAGAACTTTTCAGATTTTTAAGTTTAGAAAGAAGATTCCTAGTCAGTTAGGATAGTACAATATGTTCAACAAGTTAAAAAAAAAGTGGGAAGGGTGATCAACAATATTTTGCAATGCCAAGAATGTATTTTTCCTGTTGGCTGACCATGTTGATCAGAAGAATTAGGAACTGTAGGGCAAGGACAGCTTGGATTAGAAGCAGAAACTGAGATATGCTCGGGTATTGTTGTTCTGACGGGTCACAAATTTGATTAAATTTTCTTATGCCAAGGTGACAAATACCATAATATCTACTACAAAATCCTGGACTGGAAGATAATGTATTAGATTTTCATTTCTCTTTTCAGGCTCTTAATCCTGAAAATTGTGATATTATAGCATGACCATTTTCAGATAATCTCAAAGTGGCACAGCTAATATTGCTGGATATTGCATTCAAGTTTATGAATGGAATGTGTAAGCACCTGTAGACTTCCACAAATGGGTAGTTCAAGGTAGATATCATTAAATGGAGCATATGGAGGTACAAAATGTATGCACCATGATTACAAGTTGATGTGCAAATTTAAAGGGTGTGAAACGTACTCGTTCTTTGGCAACCCATTGAAAATTGTGATGTTAGGTTAATTACAATTACAGAACAATGTGATTTTCAGAAATCTGTAACAATGACCTCCTCAGAGAAGATTTCTACAGCACTGTATTGCAGTTCTCACAAGATCGCATTCTATTTTCAGTACAAGATTCCTTTATTTTGTTTCCTTTTTCTCTTATTTTCTCTTTAAGACATATGCATACCGACCCTAGATGTTTCTTTTATTATTTTTCTTGGCCCAACATGATTACCTTTTGTCCTGTAACACAAACTTTTCTGTCATTCAAACTCTCATCTTTCATCCTACCACAGACTTTTCTTTTATCCTTGTCCCGCTTTCCCTTTACTCAAAGTCTATTAACTCTGTAAATTTTCCCAGTTCTGATGAAAAATCATCAAGCTGAAATGTTAAATCCATATTTCTCCACAGATATTGTCACCTGCTGAGTACTTCCAGCGTTTTCTGTTTTTGGTTTGGATTTCCAGTATCCTCAAGGTTTTGCTTTTCTGTATTGTACGTTTGTCAAATCAATAGACAAGTTAAAATACAACTGACAGTCATGTTCCACCCCTTCGAGCAACACACATCTAAATTAAAGATCATCATATTTTAATATTAGTGCAATTCACAGTGACAGATATTTATTTTAATCACAGCAGCCCTGCTGACAAACCTTGCAAAAACGGCTACCTTGACATCAACACAATATTCTAACATGTTACAGCCTGTACCGAATAAGCAACTGCAACAGCAGGAACTTTTCAACGTTTACTTCGCATCTGAGTCTATAATGCAATAATGCCAAATGATATCTCAGGGAACAAGTTAAAATGCAACAGCTATTCAATTAGAAATGAGGTTAGTGAATAATCAGTCTGTACTATGGTTACAAATAGTTGTACTCCCAATGAAGTCAGCCAGATTTACATAGTATTACACAGCCTACATAACACCGAAACATTCAAGCCAACAGGATTATGCTAGTGTTCATCTTTCACATGAGCCTTCTCATTCCTTCCTAATCTAATCCCATGAACATATTCATCTATTTCATTCACCTTTATGTATTCATCAAGAATTATCTTAAATGCATGGAGATAATAATCGTTTCAACTAATCCATGTGGTAACAAGTCCCAAAATTTAACCACTCCTGGGTAAAGCAATTTGTCTGACTTCTCTAATGGATTCGTTGGTGACTGCTGCCTTTATGACTCTTAGGACTATTTTCCCCTTCAAGTAGGAACATCATTTCTATGTCAATCCTGTCAAACCCTATCATAGGACCAAATTTTCACCACGGAGACAGGCATTGGGAAAGTTCCCAATTCCATAATTCTGTCTCTGGTAAAGGTGCCTCATTCTGCCATAGTCTTGTTCCTGTGAGTTGGACCCCAAGTTGGCAATGGAGGCAGGCAGATTGTGAGGCTTGCAGTCTAGAAGTTCCATCTCCTTTTAGTGGAACATCAATCCAGTCATCATGAATTTTACACATCACAAGTAATGAAAAATTACATCAAAGAAAGTGTAATCTATAATTGTACAAGGAAATACAGATGTCAATCAAACAAAGCCTGCTGGTGGATAAATGCCCTTTTTCTGAGGGCGCAGACATTTTGTACTGCTTATTGTACAATTGAATTTTGAGTTTATCTGCAAGCTTGACATTTACATGAAACTGAACCACAATTATCAACAGTTTTTATGTGTCTGAAGATAAAGACACCCTATTGGTGATCCCCTTTGCAACTGTGTGTACACGGTTGGTTGAGCTCAATAGATTAATCATTCTTTGAGTCCTGTGGAACAATCATAATGAGGCCATCTGAGCAGAAACAGAAGTTTGATTCTCTGGAAACAATTGCATACCATCTCATTATGAATGCTTGTGCAACTGCCACCCTATCAACCCCCAAAACCAGCATACATTCTCATTTTCCTGTGGAGTTCATAAGTGATTTTAAGAGCACAACCACTTTAATTTTTTTGTTGTGTAGCTGTGCATGTGCAATAACTTAAAGGGGCTGGCTTGTGTGCAGCCTGCAAGAGGACTTCTGAATTGTTCCACGGCTGTATAAAATTACCCCAGACCCCTCTAATCCTCTAGACCACTTAAAGGCCATCTGCTGTAGTAGCATCTTATTTATATATTCTCAAGTCGATGGATGTGAATTCACAACATGAACAATCATGACTTGGTATAAATTAGCAAAGCTATTCACAGACTACAAAGATCTGTGATAACAAGGTGTAGAGCTGGATGAACACAGCAGGCCAAGCATCAGAGGAGCAGGAAAGCTGACATTTCGGGTCTGGACCCTTCTTCAGAAATGGGGGAGGGGAAGGGGATTCTGAAATAAATAGGGAGAGAGGGGGAGACGTTTCCTGAAAAGATGTGTGTTCCTTTCAGTTGAAAACAGTTTTCTGAAGCTCAAGATGAAGTATATTTATAGGCAGGGAAAACCCTAATCTACCTTATAGCTACTGTAATTTTTTATATTAATTCATTAGATGTGAAAGTCACTGACAAGGCCAACATTTGTTGCCCTTTCTAATATCTCTTAAGGTGTTAATGAGCCACATGTTGAAACCATTGTGATTCACGTGGCACAGCTGATACACACACACAATGCTGTAGGAAGGGAGTTCCAGTTTTTTGACCCAGCAACCATGAAGGAATGGTGTTATAGTTTCACGTCAGGTTGGTGTATGGCTTGGAGGGGAACTTGGTGGTGTTCTAATAAGTTATCATTCTACCATCTTTCCAGATAGTAGAGACAATGGGTTTGGAAGGTGTTGTCAAAGGACTCCTGCCAATGATGCAGCCATTGCAATCACCAAAACAAAAGGTAACAATTTTTAAAACAGGAACTGCTTAGGGGAAAGGAACAATATTGTTCTAGTCTCCTACGCAAACATACTTGTCTCGCTGTAAAGTCCAGATTCTTATCAGAAAATGGATGTTTTCATTTCTTAATGAATGTTTCAGATGCCTTTGTTTATTCATTGCTCAATCTATTTTGGATTTTAAAAAAAAGTTTTCTTGGATGTGGGAAGTAGTGAATGTTTGTTAGTGTTGAATAAATATGGCAGAGGTCCAGCTTTTCCAGTCATGCTAAAAATGGATTTGGGGCTATGGTATAAAACTACTTATGCAATACAGGTTGGATAAGAAATAGGAATTTGAATAGATTATTACACCTATTTTGATATTAAAAGCAAAGTTGAATGTAATATGAGAAAATGTTTAAAAGTTTAATTTGAAAAGATGTTCAAATAGTGACAGGTCAGGATATATATATATATCATCTTACTATCATTTCTTCTCCTAATTCATATTAGATAGGTACTATGTACATGTGGATGCAAAGAGATTCACATTAAAGATTCCATAATTGAGTAATAATCTTACCAGGAAGTTCTCATTATGGCATTATATCTCAAAATATAAGTTTAATAAGATATAATTTTAAATAATTGATGCATTTGGATTGTCCTTTCAAGTTTCTTTGCTGGCCCCATGTGATAGAAATTCACCTGATGAGTCAACAGATTAAACTTTTATTATTATCTCTTCTTTATAATTTTGTGTTGCTCTTTCTGATCCTTTTATTTGCAAAAGCTTTTTCAGTTGTCTGAAGCCGATGTTCAAATACGCTGCTCTGAAAACACTGCTGCTAAGACAATTGACAACATTCTAAATAAAGCAGTGCACAAAATTCTGAACAAGAAAAGAAAATCCAATGTTTTTGGATGCGAGGATCTGGATCTTTCCCAAAAACTAATCATTTCTCTCTGGTGCTATATCTTACAAGTGTATCAAATTTTATTGCAATTTGACCATTGTTCTCCTTTAGATAAGCTTTTTTCTTAAAAAAATGGGGTAATAAAGAGAACTGAAAACCTTATTTCTATCCATCTTCAGTGGTGGAGGTAATATCTACTAGTATTTGTATTAAATAATGATGGTGTCTCTAGAAATGAAAGAAAAAGTAGAGATCAAAACATAAACCATGCATTTGATTAAAAATAACAAAAATACAAGTACATACTGAAAGCTGTGGTGCTATTCTAGTATTCAGGTAATGGTCATTGACCAGTCAAACTTACTGCTTTGACATGATATACATCTTTCCATAGTTAGATTGTAGCTTTGTAATTTACTTTAAGATTAATAAGGCCATTGGGATAAGCTTTAACCTAGAACACATGGGAGTTTGGTCATCAGCAATTTGGATGAGTTTATTGAACTGAGGGTAAAATTGCAAGTGTTTCTCAGCTACAATCTACTATTCAATTTAAAGACCATAAGACCAATGAATATATGAATTAGGAACAGAAATAGGCCATTCACCCCTCAGACTTGCTCTGCCATTCAGTACAGTTATAGCTGATCTGACATTGGAGTCAATTCCATTTCCTGTCTACCCCTAATATCCCTTTGACTCCCTTCTTAGTCACCAATCTACCTACATCTATTCTGAAAAAAAGTTCAATTACCTTGCCTCCACTGCTGTCTCACAACACTCTGAGAGAAACTGTGTCCCCTCGTTCTAATCTCTCCCACAAGGGGAAGCTGCCTTTCAGCACCTCCCTGGCAAATGACCTCTGAATCTTACATGTCTCAGTAAGTTCAGCTCTCATTCTTCTGAACTCCAATGGATATAGACCCAGCCTCTGCAATCTTTACTCATAAGATAACCCCTTCATCTCAATAATCAATCAAGTGATCATGCTCTGAACTGCTCATCTTCTGAACAGTTTTTCTTATTTACCATCAAGGTGACACTTGAATTCCATGCTGCTTGCTATTAAGTTCAACATAGGATTACAATAAAGTCTAACAGCAACTAAATGTCAGTTAGAAATAAACAAAAAGGTCAAATAGCTTTCCATTAAGGTTCACAGAGAGAAAAAAAAACACCCACTTTCAACCCAGAGGCTTGAGGGCTGTATTTTAGTCTTGGGAGTTACTTAAAACTCATTTATCCATTTTAAATAAATTAAATTTGTCTTCATCCATCTTGTTTGAAAGCCAGGATCTAGTAGTTCTTCCTCAACCTTTAAAATATTTTATATTTCACTTATCCAATGAATAGTTTATCAATGGGAGTAAGGTTAGTTCAGGCATTTTTGCAGAAATACATTTATTACCTGACTTCACTTTTTCCATAAGTGAACCCAATTGACAACTGAGTAACAATTTTAAGCTATTTATGATGTTTTGATAGGATGATGGCTCCATGCAACACATGGATAAGGTGACAGACAGGTAGAGAGACCAACATAAGTTCAACAATAAAAAATACAGTAACAACTCTCTTTATCCTGAACATAAAGCAAATGGCAATTCTCAGTGTAAAAAATTGCATCATAGATTTCAATGGTTCAAATACTTGGCTATAAATTAACCTTCCAAGCAGAATTTACATTGCACCTATACCAGAAAATGCATTTTATTGCGTCAGAAATCCTTATATGAAAGAAAACTGTGGTGTCAACTTTACATTTTTCTTGGATATACATCAATTTTGTCAAGATTCATGTTGGGTTCCCACTGTGAGGCCTAATGGGAACTCTTGCAGTATCTCCCCAAACTCATCACGTTAACTAAATACGCTACCCCAGTGGTGCCCCTCTTGCTCATTTCTAGTCCCATCCTACCACTCACTGTTTCCAGATCAACTTGCCACTCATCAGATGTGTGCTGGAAGATCTCTGATGCTTGTGCCACTCTGCACCCAGAAGCACTGACATTCCAAAGCTGCCCTGATTGGTGATGAATAGTCAGTCTAAATATGTTGGAGAAAGGGAAAACAATTCTCCGACAAGAACATGGAGATTCTGGTGGATGGGGTGGTGCAGAGGAGGACTGTCCTTTTCCTGGAGGACCGGCAGAGGAAGCCAATGATACCAGACCCTGGCTGGCTAGTACTAGATCACCACTTATGTCACTGCGATCCTCATGGTCCGGAATAATGCTGCAAGAATGTCAGTAATCTTCTCTGTTCTAGCAGGGTAAGTTCCAGACTCTTGGTGTGACCTCACACTCACTCATTGTCAACTGCACCCACCATCAAGATTCATGCTTTACCACTCTCACTGTTGCCTGCAACATCTTCCATCATTTGCTCTTGTTTCCTTCAAACCTCCCACACTGCTATCGCTGCATGGCCTCTGTACTACCTACTCACTAACTTTCAATTACTAACAACAGTACAAACAGCTGAGTCACCACTTTCAACTCGCTCAATCCCTCCCTTTTTCTCATTTCAGAAGAAAACAGCCCACAACAGGGCAGAAAGAGTCAAAATGGGTGAAGAGGGGCTTGACATTGAGCTCCTCTCACACTGAGGAAAGAATTCTGTCCCTTGCGCAAGACGACTGCGAACATTCCTGTGGGGATGCCGAGGCATCAACAGAGTGAGTACCACTCTTCATTACACTGTAACTCTCAGATTAATCCCGCTGTCAGTGCCATTCATTGCACAGCACTTAACCATTTGCCATGACGCTTTCTCTCCCTTGTGCTTTGCAGATATCAGCAGGAGTCTGCTGCCCCTGCCTAGACATAGCCAGCTATGCCAGAAAACACATGCTTGACCTCTGAGGAAGAACATTCTGAGGCCTCAAAAGGAGCATTGGCTGGCAGCCTTCAGCACCATCATAAGCTCAGATTTGACACCCTGGTGGGAATGTCATGTTTAGAAAGTTCAGGAGTACAAGCAGATGAGCACCCCACTGTGACAGCTTCTCAGCTGGTCAAGAATGGTTGCTGGCACACTAAGGACCACTGAATACTAGGTGCCTGCTCAGTCCCAGGCAGGAGTCAACCCTGTGGTATTGGCAAGCAGGGACTTCATCCAAACACACAAGGAGGAACTGAAATATCAAGACAGGTATGTGGGAGGCAGTTGCACTCATCGCACAGAGGTTGCAGGAGTGCAGCAATGCCATTAGGGCTCTTGAAAGTTCAAGCCAGGAGGGCTTCAAGCTTCCAGCAAGAAGACCCTCAGCATGCTTGGGCTGTCCAGACACAAATGCTTGAACAAACCTCCGAGGCCAACAGGCTCCACTGCTGAGTAGACCACTTGCACCCCCGTTGTGGAACGTGGGACAACACTGAAATGTAGCTGGAGGGAAGGAAAGAGAAAAACCTTTGGAGGGGACATTGGTGGCATGGGTAGCAGTGCACTGTATATAAGGTATCACATTTGTATGAATGTTATTGGTTTCACAGTACATCTCCTTGTTTGAGTCCTTGGTCAGCTTGTACTGTAACTATGCCAGCATAATGCCTAATGTCAATACAGATGTACCATGGATTTATTCTATGTTGACAGTTTGCTGTAGCAAATGGAAGCAAAATGAACAGGACAGTGGATTCTACTGGCACCATTGTCTCTCTTGTCAAACATTCCTAATTTTTCCCTTATCCTGAATGCAAAAGTGCTGGTGCTGAATGAAATGGTTAGCAATGTGTGGGGCAGGGGGTACAGCACACAGGGAGCCAATGCATTAAGATCCATCAGGAGTAGGGAGCCCACAGTTCTGTGTCCTGAACAGTGCTTGTCTGTGTGTAATTTTGTTGCCCTCTAAAGGGCCTCACATCACTGGTTTCTGTAGCACCTTACCTTCCAGGTCAAGATACTTCCCCTGCCTGCACAAGGTATAGTCGCAGCCATTTTCTTACCTACTATGTACTTCAGATTTCCAGCATGATGAAAGCTGTCAGTGATCACTTTTTGGGCAGTGGTTTCCAGCCTCTGCATTCACAAATTAGTGAGGCCCTAGAAATCTGGATCCCCTTCCTATGAACCTCATAGGCTTCACACCATCCCAGGTCCCCACACAACATGTCTATATAAGTCTGCACCTGCCCACCTGCCCACCTGCCCACCTGCCCATCTTCCCACTCCCCACTCCCCACCCCCCATTCCCCATCCCAGCCCTTAGCATATGAGGTGACCACAAAGTGTGGTCATTGTAAAGACCATGTTATATTATTTTTATGCTTTTTACAACTGTGGACTCAAATGAGAAGGTACTATTTTAACAGACAGATTTAAAGAATTGCTGATACTCATTGTAAACAGCGTGTGAACAGCTATTTGAATCAGCAGCCACTGAAGTTTGGTTTGCAAATGAACTGGAGCAAAGGGATCGGGTACAGATGCAGCTGTTGGGTGGAAACAAGAGGTTGATTGGTTTATGGATTAGTGACCACTTATCAATATTAAAAGCCTTTTGCCACCAACAATGTTGTAATTGGTTCTTGGGTAACTGAATAGCTTGAGGCTGGGAACAAGACAGGGAGGTAAATTGATCACCAACACAACAGCTGTCTACGTTTGTTGCAGTCAAACACAATTTTACATCTGAAGAAAATGAATTCATCTTTGCTATAACAGTAAATTAAGTCATTGACCTTTCATAAATGAACCCGACCACCTTGTGTGGCTTAGAAGCATCTGGAAAAAGATGACTGAGAAGCCACCTTCTCACCAGGATAATGATTATTTCAGCAAATAAACTACCTTCCAAGTATCCTTCACTCGTAACTTATTGTTCTGTGTGTGAGTGTGTGTGTGTGTGTGTTTGTAAGGGCATTAGAGATTTAATTTGTACTGTTTTATGCTGATGGTTTATCACCATTTACCATATACTCTTGTGGGAAAAATAACAGCTTGCCAATGCTTATATATGAAGCCTTAAACATGAATAATAGATGCTTGGGTAGGAGGGCAGAGGGACTCTGTGACTAGAGTCTAATTACTTGCAATAAATAGTAATTTTTCTTACGTACAGAAGCCTGGTCCATGCTTTCTATCAGCCTTGGTTTGACAATCAGATAAATAGGGGAATTATTGTGTACTTATTTTAAAACCTTTAACTTTTGTATTGATTCTAGGAATAGCACTATCCCAGTGAGTTGTGACATCATATACTATTACCCCCACAACTGAAGTGCTCCTGATCATGGACAAACCCCTCTCCCACATTACTCTGTTCCCATCCATGCTTTTAACATAATCTTCCCATATAAATACAGCAGCTCACTTCACAGTTATCGATCTTCCCACAACCTACAGCCACCAAACCTCATGAATAGGTTACCTAGTCTCCTTCCTGCAGCAGTGGCCCCCTGGCCCTCCTGTCCCTCTCACCTTCTAGCTTCTCTGGATGGACACAATGGACTGACCATTGCCCACCACCTGCAGCAACTAGCTCTGGACATATTACTTTTAATAAACAAAATAATAATAACAAAATCTATTATTTTACTTTTTTTCCATAATTTACCACTGTTGCCTCCTGTTGGAAATTGTCAACACTTTTTCTGGATTATGAAGTCACAGAGTCCCTGTGCTCCCCTACCCAGGCATCTATTATTCATGTTTAAGGCTTCATATATGAGCATTGGTAAGCTATTATTTTTCCCACAAGGGTATTGGACAGCACGGAGAAACAGGGCACTGGGAGGTACATTATAAGGATCTCTATCATTGTTTAGCTGAAATTAACTCAATGCAGAATGAAGATCAAATCTGACACTTTTCTGGTCTATAAAAGCTTAGCTACTCACTGGATAATTTTACTCAAAGATTTATGATAGTGTAAGAAAGTCACAGTTAGACAATTTGAGCCAAAACACCAATAGCGTATGAATTCAAGCTAATTAAGTTATTGCTCCTTCAATAAACAATAGGAATCATGTTACCTTCAGGTCTCATCATTCAGAAAGCCATGACTTCACTTACAATGAGGTATGAAAAACAAGCAAACCATTGAGTGGTCAAGTGATGACAGTTCAGACTATATTTACTTGAGTAAAAATTAATTATACTTAATAGACTGCTCATTGAGAGCAAATTCTTTGACCAGTTGAAGCTAATGTAACATCTAATCATAAAAAAAGTGATTGAAGAGCTGTATGATTCCTAGTTACATGTTTCATACTGCCTCAACCAGGACTAAATTTATCTGTAATGTGACGTGTTACAAAGATTCAGTCAGGAGCTACTGAAAATACCATAGGAATTTTGGAACACTTTGAGTGTAGTATTGTGTACTCTGTACTATTGCTTCTTGAATAAATTTTTCTTACATCTAGCCTATTAATCTGAAAGCACTTTACTAATTACTTTACTATTATATTTATCATTTCTGAGTAGCTAGGGAACATTACAAGTTTTCTTTATGATCTATGAGTTTCTATAGTCAAAGTGCACTTGTCTGCCATATGGATGCTCTGCCCTTCATGGTACACAGATTTTGATTCACAGAATATTTGTCCTGCCTTTGGAAACTTACTTACTGATGTGAATACAACTGATGAAATTGGGAAAAGCCTGTCCTCTGACAGTGAGTGCAGTATGGATCATGATTTTACATTTCCATGCTTACTCTGGCAATCTTGGGGAACATGGCATTCCTGAAAGATTGATGCTTACCTGAGAGTCTGATAGGGAGGGTTTCTCGGTCAAACTGCTGCTCTCTGCTGGGATTAGGTCATTATATTTTGTGCTGACATCCTCGTCTGAATAATGGAGGCTACCGGGACTTGGCCGTGGTGGAGACCTGCAGAAACAAGATATCTGTGAGACCCAGCAATTACCCTTGAAAAGAAGTGTGTGACATCTTTATGCCTCAGTCATCTTGCTAGAAGCAGAAAAATGGAAGGAAATTATTTGAAAGCAAGACACACCTGACATAACAAACACATTGATAACACAAGGTTTTTGAAGAACATCCAAGCAAATTTCTGACTGGGTCTACATTTTCATTTTATATCTGTTTAATTAAGACTTCACTAAAATTTTAAACCCTGTTGTTTTGATATTTCACTGAAGAAAGTATAAACAGTGTGAATATCTGCTATAAAGTGGAGGTTGAACCACCCCACTCTGAGAACTAAAACCAAAACACCCAAAGAAGGGCACCTCACGCTATAATCTGTAGAAGAAGTGTGAAAAGTCATGTAACCTGCCTTTCATCAACTTCTAGTGGTTAAATAAAACAAATTCTTGATACTCACTTTGCATTCCTCAAGTAACAATTTGTTTATCTAAATCTAACAGTGAACAAATTAACTAAACTATTAACAAACTGAATAAAGCCCTTACAACTACAAATATTCTCGAATAAAACAAGATTCTAATAGTATGCTGTTCCAGTAAATACAAGTCCCAGTTATATATACAAAAATGAATTTAGTCTCTCAAAATTATAGCCAGATTACATGTCTTCCGGAATGCTCTGTGCCTTCTCCATCAAATGTTCTGTCAGGAATGCTTTCTCCGTGAATTCTTCTGTCAGGAATCTTAGCTAGGAGTGTCGTGGTACTGTTGTGAATAGATGGTGCTTTCTCTAAGAACTGAGAGCTGTTAACTCTCGCGGATGGCAGTTCACCTTCCTGTCTTTGCCCACTGCCCTCTTCTTTTATACAATTGATGACATATCAATATTTCTTATAACAGGATTGGTCATATGTTGTCAAAACCATCAGATTTAAATTTAGTTGTTTTTTGGTATCTGGGTGCCTGTTTCAAATTGATTGGCTAAATTCAATACTTGTTGTCTTGGTAACAAAACAAAACTGCTGCTTGGCCTGCTAACTGTATGGCCTTCTGATACAAATATTTCAATTCAGGTGCTCTCTGTGCACCTTCGAACCCACAAGCTGCTGTCCACAGATATCCTTTTTGAATCTCTGAACTTAGAAAAAGCACATCATCTGTTTTTTTGCATTGCATTCCCCCTAGCATTTTACAAACACCAATATTTTACAAACGCCAAATTCTAACTTCCTACCTCCTAATCCACAAATACTTTGCCCAACTTTGCAACACCTTCCCCCTTAAGAAAACAAAAATGAACCATCATTGTGAAAAGATGGCTTCGTTTTAAAAACTTTTACTCTAAAACCTTATTCCTAGATTACTACATTATACGGCATTATATTATTACATTATGTTACTAGATCTATAGCTCATTAATCTAGAGTTACATATTTTATACTAATTCCATTTATGTATTACATTGAATGCTACCATTTCTATCTTATATAAACATTTTTATTTTAAAACCGCAATAAAGCACCTGCAATAACATTATCATCACCCGCAACATGCAAAATCTGTAAATTGAATGCTTGTAACATGAGACTCCAACAAAATAATCTGGTGTTCTTGTCCTTAAATCTTTCCAGAAATGTCAAAGGACTATGATCAGTATACATAACCATCTCTGATGCATTGCTTGCAACCTAAACATCAAAATATTGTCAGGCTAGTACCAAACTCAATAACTCTTTTTAAATGGTTGAATATCTTTTCTGGTGGATATTGAGTTTTTTGAAAAATAAGCAATTGGCTTTTCAATTCCACAATCACCCTCCTGTAACAACACAGCTCCAACACCTACATCGCTTGCATCGAAGGCGACTTTAAAAGGTTTCAAGAAATTTGTCATGGCTAAAACTGGTGTGGTGATTAACACTGTTTTTAAATTCTCAAATGCCTCCTGGCATTGTTCTGTTCACCGAAATGTTGTGTTCTTTTTAAACAAATCTGTCAACGGTGCCACTACGCTACTAAAGTTTGGTACAAATTTCCTGTAGAATCCGCTTAATCCTAAAAAATTGTAGAACTTCCTTCTTCGAGGATAGTCTTAGAAATTCCTCGATGGCCTTCTTCATGTTCCTAGGTGTCATCCGTCCATGTCCAATGTTGTGCCCTAAGAACGTCACTTCCACCTTTGCGAATTCTGTTTTTGCCAAGTTTATGACCAACTTTGTCTCCCATAGTCTCTCAAAGAGCTCTGCCAAATGCTCTATGTGATCTTTCCATGAATGGCTAAAGATCACGAAGTCATCTGTGTAGACGGCACAATTAGTCAATCCTGCAACAATTCTGTTCTGTTCATAAGTCTTTGAAAAGTGGCTGGTGCATTTTTCATTTCAAAGGTCGTTACTTTAAATTGATATGGCCCATTTGGGATTACAAAAACAGAAACTTTTTTCACTCTCTCCGACAAAGGTACTTGCCAGTAACCGTGAAATAAGTCCAACTTTATGATGCAAGTGGCTTGTTCTACATTTACCACAGAGTCTTTCAGACTTGGAATTGGGTATGAGTCAGATTTGATCACGGCATTGACCTTTCAATAATCTGTGCAGAATCATTAAATACCATCAGGTTTGGGAACCAAAATGATCGGTGAACTCAACTCGCTTTGACTCGGCTCTATGATGTCTTCTTAGAGCATCGCTTCTACTTCCTTCTGAACCGGTTCTGCTTTGAAAGGATTAAGCCTGTATGGGTGTTGTTTTATTGGAACAACATTCCCTACATCATCTTCATGCACTATTGTTTTAGTCCTCCCCATTCAATTTCTACATATGTCTCGTAGCACTGGAAAAAGTCTTTCAATTCAGCTTGCTATTCCTGGGACAGACAGCTCACAACCTTACCCCATTCCTTAAGGATGTCCTCATTATTCAATTTATTCTGAGGCACATCAAAGTCTACATCATCTGAATTTGATTCCTCACTCTGAGTGGCAGTAACCAATACCTGTTTTAGTAAAGTTTCAGCATGTTCACATGACATACCCGCTAAGTTTCTTTCCTCTCTGGCATCTTTACCAGATAATTCACCTTACTTAACTTCTTCTCAATCTGAAAGGGACCACTAAACATTGCTTTGAAGGGATCTCCTACCACTGGTAACAGCACTAATACTTTATCCCCACAGGCAAACATATGAATTTTAGATTTCTTATCTGCTTCTTGCTTCATTAGGTGTTGTGCCACTTTCAAATATTGTCCAGCTCATTCACCTACCCTGTTTAATCTTTCTCTCATCTCAGATCCATCAACTGTGAGATCTCCAACTTCAGACCTACAAGTTTTTCCCTAAAATAATTTTAAAGGCCCTCTTATTTGGTGGCCGAATATCAATTCAAATGGAGTAAACTCAGTTGGTTCATTTGGAGCATCTCTAGTAGCAAATAATATAAATGGGATATCTTTATTCAAATCATTTGGGTAATCCTGGCAATAAGCCCTCAGCATGGTCTTTAGGGTTTGATGTCACCTTTCAAGTGCTCCCTGGGATTCAGGGTGGTACGCACTTGATTTAAAGTGTTTGATACCTAAACTATTCATGACCTCCTTAAATAATTTGGCAGTAAAATTGGACCCTTGGTTTGACTGAATCTCCCTGGATATTCCATAACGGATAAAGAAAGCAAACAACTCCTCCATGACCTTTCTTGCCTTGACATTCCACAATAGAATTGCCTCCGGAAACCTGGCAGACACATTCATTACGGTTAGCAAATACTGGTTCCCTCTTTTGGTTTTAGGGAGGGGACCTACGCAATCAATCATAACCTGCATGAAAGGTTCTTCAAATGCAGGAACTGGGATCAAAGGCACTGATTTTATTACTGCCTGTGGCTTTCCTACCATCTGACATGTATGACAGGTACAGCAAAATTCAACTACATCTTTATCTAATCCAGGCCAACAGAAATCTTTCTGTATCTTAGCCTGAGTCTTCCTCACTCCTAGATGACCTCTTACAGGTAATTTGTGTGCCCCCCACAATACTTTCTGTCTGTATTCTACTGGCAACACAATCTGGTGAACTTCACCCATTTCTCGTCTGCACTAACCTGCCAAGGTCTCCATTTCCACCTTAAGATTTTATCCTTAAGGTAGTAACATTCTGGAATACATTCTGATTCCTTTTTCGAGTAGGCTTTATGATATAAATCCTTTATCGTCTCATCTTTTTGTTATAATTCCACTAATCTTTCAGAACTAAATACCTCTGCCTCATCCTCTACCTGGTAAGGTTTATCCTTTACCATTTCATCAGAGTGTCCGCTAACTGGACCTCAACTCTTTCATCTTTCTCTTTTGTTTTCCCTCTTTGTTTTAACTTATGGCTGTGGGATCTTGTCACCACACAGTCCAGAAAAATTCCAGGGTATTTTCCTTTTAACTCCTCAGTTTCCCAGTTTTCTTTTGGTTTCTCTTTTGGTTTTGGTCTGGTCATCACTCACACCCGTGATCGAGCTATAGTCAAAAAATGTGGAGCTGGAGAAGCACGGTAAGTCAGGCAGCATCCGAGGAGCAGGAAAGTCAATGTCTTGGGTTGAAACCCCTCGCCGGTCCTGAAGAAGGGTTCTGACCTGAAACGTTGACTTTCCTGCTCCTCAGATATTGTCCGACCTGCTGTGCTTTTCCAGCTCCACATTTTTTGACTCTAGCTTCCAGCATTTGCAGCCCTTTTTGTCTCCAAGTTGTGATTGAACTATATTGTTTCCAAGAATAAACTGTATTCCTGGAATAGCCAATTTTTCAATTGCTCCCACTGTCACTTTCCCAGTCTTGATTGGACTTTCTCGCCTTATCTTACACAGGGGAACACTAATTCTCTCTCCATTTATTCCACAGATTATCACTGTCCCTCGGGCAATATTTCGGAAGGACTGCAAATAATTTCATCTCTTACTATTAGAGACTGACCAGCTCCTGTATCTCAGTATTTTAATTTCTTTACCTACTCCCCCTGTTCTACCTGAGTAACGTTACCCACAGAGGTGAAGTCTTTGAAAAGATTGGGTGCTATCTTACTATCCAGCCTGTGACTAGGTTATGTACTGTCCTGCAGCTCCTTGAGTTCTCTTGGGATTGCCTTCACTACCTCAACTAATTCCACTGGTTTAGCCTTTTTTACCTTATCCTTTTTCCCCAGTGCCTTTCTTAAACCACCAGCACTGTGACTTTATGTGTCCCACCTTATTGCAGTGGAAACACCTGAGTTCTTTCACCTCTTTTCCATCCTCTGGGTTTCTTTTTTCACATGTGGTAAACTATTCTCAGTGTGATCTACTTTTCATTTTTCGTTGACGGATCTCCTTCTTTCCCAATTTCTATCCCTCACCGAATTAAATTGCTGTCAGAAGCTAGGTTTCGATTTATGCACTAGTGCGTATTCATCTGCCATCTCTGCAGCTCTTCTCACTGTTTCAACTTTCTGTTCCTCAACATGAGTTATTATCACATCTGGAAGTGAGTTTAAACTCCTCCAGTAGAATAATATCTCTAAGAGCCTCATATGTCTTTTCTATCTTTACCACTCTCACCCATCTATGGAAGTTGCTCTGTTTAATTTTTTCAAACTCGATATAAATCTGAACTGGTTCCCTTTTTACATTTCTGAACGATTATTTAAATGCTTCTGATACTAATTTGTAGACACTCGAAATAGCTTGTTTTACATTTTCATATGCTCTTGGAACGTCCTCTGACAGCGTTGCAAACACCTCACTGGCCCTGCCTACCAACTTGGTATGAATTAACATTACCCACATTTTCTCTTGCCAGTTCATCTGTTCAGCTGATTTCTCAAAGGAAAGTGTAAAAGGCTTCTACATCTTTTGCATCGAATTTTGGTAAAATTTTGACATATTTATATATATCCCCACCAGGTCTCTGGCTACAATGTGTTTGCTCATCATCCCCCTCCTCCTCACTAAGCCTATCTTCTGCCTTCATTTCCATCATTTTAAGTTGGCTATCCTGTCTAATTTGCAACTTCTAAAGTTCAAACTCTCTCTCTTTCTCCCTTTCTTTCTCTCTCTTTTTCTTTTTATTTTTCCTCTACTTGTAACCATAATTCAAACAGTTCCTTTCCTGTTCAAGCTGCTTCCGCTGCAATTGAATTCTAGCCATTTCCAAAGATTCTGATGGCCTTTCTAGCAAATTTAAATGTCGAGCTATTGCTGTTCTTTTCTCACAGGTAAAGGCAACCCCAACTCCAGCATGTCTGCCAGTTCCAGCAAATTTTCCTTGCTCACCTTTTGTAAAATCCCCAAAGCCACTTCTTCCACTCCCAGTGACTGAAAGAGCCATTACCTGACTTTTGATTTAATCAACAACAAGCAACCAAAATTAAACAGATTTTCCACTTCTCACCTAAATTTTACTTAAAGATCTAAGACATTAGTCCCCAAGTCCTTTAAATCTGCGGGACCTTTTGTACCCTAAATCTGTTCAAATCTGTCCAGATCCTTCCAAATCCATTCAAATCTGTTCAGATCACGGATATGATCTGTCCCAACCTGTCCAAATCCCAGACCTGAGCAGGCCAGATCCCGGACCTGAGCCCTCAATGTTATAAAGTGGAGACAGACTCCCCACCACTCCCCCCCACCCCACCCCTGAGAACTAAAGCCAAAAGAGGAGCACTTCGCCCTACAATCTGTAAAAGGAACTTGCAGGAACTTCTTGTGGTAAAATCCCTGACACTAACTGATAATCCATAAGTAACAATTTATTTATCTAACTTTAACAGTGAACAAATTAACTGAATAAACCCCCTATAACTACTAACTATTCCTGAAAAAAAAATTCTAATCATATGCTGTTCCAATAAATACAAGTCCCACTTGTATATATAAAAAAAATTAGTCTCTCAAAATTACAGCCAGATTATGTGTTTTTTGGAATGTTCTGTGCCTTCTCTGTTAAACGTTCTATCAGGAATGCTTTCTCTATGAGCTCTTCAGTTAGGAATCTTACCTAGGAGTGCCGTGGTACCGCTGTGAATAGATGGTGCTTTCTCTAAGAGCTGAGAGTTGTTATCTCTAGCAGATGACAGGTTGCTTTCCTGTCTTTGCCCAACTGCTCTCTTCTTTTATACCCTTGATGACACATCAATATTTCTTACAATAGGACAGGTCCTATGTTGTCAAAACCATCAGATTTAAATTTAATTGGTTTTTGGTATCTGGGTGCCTGTTTCAAATTCAAAACTTGTTGTCTTGGTAACAAAACAAAACTGCTGCTTGGCCCGCTAACTGTACTACCTTCTCATATAAATATTTCAATTCAAGTCTCTCTGTGCATCTGCGAACCCACAAGCTGCTGTCCACAGATATCCTTTTTTAATCTCTGAACTTAGAAAAAGCACATTATCTTTTAAAGGGACCACATACTGCTCCCCCCCCTAGCATTTTACAAACACCAATATTTTACAAACAGCAAATTCTAACTTCCTGCCTCCTAATTCACAAATACTCTACCCAACTTCGCAACATAACCAAAGATACCAGTTATTTTAGAATTATGAGTATTATATAATTATTATGTTCTGGAAATAGCTCCTTAATGTAAGATTAAATGGGGGGAATAATATGACCTTCCCTGATGTCTGCTTTACAACATGCCTGCCACAAGTAAAGATCAATGGGAGGCCCAGGTATGTTACTTGGCTAATTGTGAGAGGTGTTCACTAGGGAGACAACAGCAGTTTTTGAGTTTACAATAGGTGGTCTCTGAGTCACCCGAAGTCCCAGAGAGTTGTTATAATTATTAGGTTATTAATAGTTGTACTATAAACTGTTCATTTAATATCAACATGAAAGAGCGTTGAGCTCTCACGGATAGCTGATTAGCATTTATGTCTCGATAATAGCCCATGTGCTTCATATTGTCTTGGATAAGGTTGCAGATTAACCCAATGTAAAAATCAGGCTGCAGTCTTTCTATGGTTATAACTGAAAGCATTTTGAGTCAGCCTGCATGCGACAGAGAGAGAGTAGCAAAAAATTCAGTATGGCTTGCTATGCAGGAATGTGGAATAGCTAATACTCAATTGAAAACACCAGATTTTTATGGGAAGAGAAAATATCACTCGTAAAGATATTTCTAAGATTCTAGGTTGTCAGGTGAGAAAAGAATTGTATAATAATAAATCCTTGGGAGCAAAGAATCACTTTGGATTGATTCTGGGAAAAAATTGAAAGTCTATATAAATGACAATGAAATGTGAAATTGTAAAGGGTGCTTTGTTATTATTTGGCTAGGATCCAGTAATCTATTTTTAAAGTAGAAAAAGTTAGAGATCCCAGGTACTTACTGCAAGGATAAAACCATGAGATTCCATAGTTTTGAACAAATAACAATAAACTCTACTCTCCAAAGTTAGAAAAGTTATATGCAACTTGTATTTTAACTTTCAGAATGAACATGAAGTAAATATGGGTAATAGATAATCTGTAGTCAAACACCAACAGAGCACATCAAGACAGATCCCATAGATTCCTCAGCAACCCCTGAGGCATTAGTGACATTGTGGGTCATCAAATGTCATTTTAATATTACAAGGTATTTCAATGCTTTACTGTTGAAGACCTACCTTCACAATTCCCTCAAAAGCTTCTTGCATGGACTACTTCAACGACTGCTCTTGTTCTGGTACTTCACTTTCATAATTAGGGCAGAATTGTGGAAACTGCACTCCAGCTCAGGCAAAATTTCAGCTTTTCACAGTTAGCTAACTTCACCCTACATTTCTTCAAGCTACACTCTTGATCAGCAGTAAAAAGCTAATACTGCTTCTATGCTTCCTTTACCCTTCTCTCAGCTGCACTGACTTATTAATGGAATATGGCTTCTCTGATCCTCTATACTATGCAGAGCTTTTCTTGAGCCATCTACCCAACACTTAAGAGAAGGGGAGCCAGGGGGTGCAGCTGAGTCCTAAAAGGTTGGATCCTGCTACAGCAGCACCTTTTCATATGGAGCCACTTCTCCTGATAGCATTTGTTACCGATCAATATCTGCCTTTGAGAAGTTGGTTGTGATGCATCTTCTTGAACTGCGATAGCCTACGTGCTGCAGGTATACCCACAGTGCTGTTTGTGAGACAGTTCCATTAGTTTGTGACAGTGGTAGTGAAGAAATGTGGTGTGTAACTTGGATGGAACTTGCATGTTCCCATGCATATGCTGACCTTGTTCTTTTAGTTGGTGAACATTGCAGATCTGGAGGGTCTCAAGGTGCCTTGGTAATTTGTACATTATTGTATCTTGTACATTATCAAATTGCTAATGCTATGTGGCATTTGTAAGAAAAGAATGATTGCTTTATGCGATGATAAGGTGCAATCAAGCATCCTGGTTTATCCTGGATGGTTTCAAGCTTTGAGCATTTTAGGGGCTGAACCCATTCATGCAAGTGGAGAATATTTCATCACATGTCTGACTTTTGCCTTAAAGACTGTGGACAGGCTATTGGGAATCAGATGAGATACTCAGCTAGAATTCTCAGTCTCTAATCTGTTTTTGTAACCACAGTATACATACGGCTACTTCAGTTAAGTTTCTGGCCAATGGTATCCTTTATGATGTTGACGATGGGAGATTCAGCAATAATGCTGTCATTGAAGTTTAAGGGAGAAGGTTGGATTCTCTTTTGTTGGAATGAGCATGCTCGGCACTCGTGTGGCATGACTAGTACTTGATACTTAGCCCGAGTCCGAACAATATCTAATAATAAATGATTCTGAAAATATTCAATCATCAACAAACATTCCCACTCTGACATTACATAATGGGAAGATGAGTTCTGATGAAGTCACTGGACTTGAAACATTAACACTGTTTCCTCCCCACAGATGTTACCAGATCTGCTGGGTTTCTCCAATAATTTCTGTTTCAGATTTCCAGCTTTATTTTGTGGTAGTTTCCCCCAGTTCCCATTGATTTCAATTTTGCCAGAGTTCTTTGTTGTTACATTTGGTTAAATACTGGCTTGATGTCAAGATCAATCCCTCTCCTCTTATCTCAGGAATTCAGCTTTTTTTAAATTGATTGAGCAGGCCTACAATGCAATCTGGAGCTGGATGATCCTGCTTACTGTCACAGATGGATCCATTCCTTTGCTGATAATCAAGAGTCGACTGATGGGTACTACTAATTGGCTGGCTTGAGTTTGTCCAGCTCTTTATGAAGACATCATAAATTTTTTTCAATAATTAAGAAAACTTGAAGTACTAATATTTGCCGATGCTTGGCCCAAAAAAAAAAGCAAATTAGTTATGAAAATCCTTGTGTTTGCAATTGAAATATTCAAGTAGTACTCATTCATTTTGGGCTGCATTGCAATCACTTTATTTCCATTAACCTCAGGAACACATGACATAGTCACAAAAGCATGCAAGCATGATTCTGGATCAATATTTGTACTGCAAACAAAATCCTGAATATGTTCATAGTGGTGCTGTCAATCCTAGTACAGTGATGACTGAAAGATTGATATGTAATAATATGATACAGCTTCAACTTTCGGCACTTGCAGACACCTAACTCAAAAAGCATTTGAAAGACAGGGTGTGGTATTGAAACAGCAACACCACTAATTCTTTAACAAACTATTTCAACAATTCAAAAGAAGCTCCTCCTAACTGATTAAACACAATGCATGTGCAAGATTTGAGCAACGGCAGCGTTTGTGAATCCAGTACATAAATAACTTATTCTGAAGTCTGTAGTGAAAAGTACTAGACCATTTAATTGGTCTGACATTTATAGGTTTTCATGCCTTTTTGAACTGAACCTCATGGACTACTTAAGGCCTCCGACTTAATTTTTTTTGCTGCGTTAACTAGTATCAGCTGCGATTATAACTGTCATACTGCAATTAATCTAACTGAAGATGTGTGAAGAAAGTGAAAATTAATCCAGGTTCCCACTTTTCACTAGAAATGATCTCTATTGTAATAAATACCGATATTAATATACACAAGTAAGGTCTACCATCTACAATTCAACTGCTGAACTCAAATAAGAATGGCCGTCTAGGATCAATAGTAAAATGTAGTTGAACATACAAAGCAAAATTTAATTCAGCCCACCGTGGAACGGAACATAATGGCCAGACCTACTTATCCATTCTGAAGAAGGGTTACTAGATCTGAAACATTAACTCTGCTTTCTCTCCACAGATATTGCTACAGGCCTGCTGAGTTTTTCTAGCAATTTCTGTTTATGTTCCTGCTTTACAGCATCTGCAGTTCTTTGTTTTTTTTTCCCATTTATTTGTGGAACAGGTTATTCAATACTCTGCTGGTAGCAGGAAGCCCTTCAATGATTAAGTTGTTGGCAGCGAGTGGCCAATGAGAGAAATTTGCCACTCCTAGTGGCAAGTAATTTCAGCTCATTGATAAAGGATTAAATGGAAGTTTAACTAATTGCTTAGTGATTAATTGAGCATTGCACAGCTTTCTCAAGACTGCTGAAGGCTACCCCTCATGATTATTCTATTTTTGAACCTGTGGGTTCCTTCAACATGCACATGATCAGGAACCAAGGAGTTGTTTACAAGTAAAGCTGATTGGTTCTCAGCAAACTGAAAACAAGTTATAGAGAGACAGAGAAGACACAGAGTAGGTGCCTGCTTTGTGCAGTAACAAACTCTGCTTAACCTTGAGGAAAACCGGGTGCCTTTCCTGCAGCAATTGCTGTGAACTGTGACTTTCTACTTGATAAATCAGAAATTTTCCAGTTTTCAGTTCTATATTTGTTAAGAACCAGGGAAGTTCCTAGACAAAGACAACTGACCTCCAAGGACCTAGCTAGCCAAAGAAGGAAAATCTCAGAATTGGGATGCAAAGCCAACTGAACAGGCCTTAGAATTTTCTACTTCCACCAATAATCTATTTTCTCTATTTGTGTGTGTGTGTGTGTGTGTGTGTGTAAACTGTAGTTAAAAGGGGATTTGAGATTTAAATAGTAATGTTATAAGCCAATGGTTTATATCTGATTACCTATAGCTATAGTCTAATTACTCATAATCAATTATAATTTTTGTTTTGTACAGAAACCTGGCTTTCCATTAACCTCTATCTGAAAGTCAAGTAAATTGGGGTACAGTGCATACTTGTAATAAAAGTTTAACATTTGGTGACTCTGGGATTAGTGGGGTTTGGGTTACAGTGTGCTACCCTAGTGAGTCTAATGGCTGCTAGAATTTAACCATCTCCTCTGAAACTTCAAAGTCATTGATTCAATGAAACACCCAACAACCACATCTGGGTTTTATCATTGACTAGAAACTTAACTAAATTAGCCATTTAATACTAGTTAAAAGAACTATCAAATGATTAGAATTCTGTAACTCCCCTTCTGACTCTATAAACTGTCACTATAATGTTTTTAAGTTAAAAGGTATAAGACGGGAATATGCTACGTGAGTGCAGCTCCAAACAACTCAAGAAGTTTGATGCCATCAAGGTGAAAGCAGTCTGATTCATTTGCATCCTATTCCTCATGTTAAATGTTCACTCCCTCCACCATCTGTGCACAATTGCATTAATGTATACCATCTACAAGGTACACTGCAGCAACCCCTCAAGGTTCCTTAACAGCAGTTCTGAAATCTGCATCCTTTGCCACCTAGTAGAACAAAAGTAGCAAGCACGTGGAAACATGACCATCTCTATGTTCTTTTCCAAGTAGCACCATCCTGACTTCAAACTATACTGCCATCCTTCTTCATTAATGCATCAAAATCCAGTAGTCCCTCCCAGCAGTATCATGGATGGATCTATTCCATATTGACTGCAGTAGTTCAGGAAGACAGCACATCATCACCTTCTTAAGGGAAATTAGAATTGGCATTAAAAGTTAGCCTTGCCAGTGGCATTTACAACCCATGCACAAGTATAAAAATAGAGTCCTGACACTGATTTTAACAAATCTTATCAAAATTACTTTCAGATTTTAGCCAATTGCACAAAACCAGGACATTGAGAACCAACAGGTCTTGGTGCTAATGTGCAAGTAGTTATGTGAAATTAAAGCTGAAACATTGTATTAAAGCAGAGCTAAAATGTGTCTACCAAAAACTAATCTGATTTCAAACAACAGAGTAGCAGCACAGCGTATTTGAGCTCCATATTGCCAAAAAGTGAGTCGATTCAGGAGTGTATAGCCACAGCAAAACACATCTTGGGGTTAACACTAGCATTTAGGTTCTCACGTCACAGGGGCAGAACATCAGACACTTAGACAAGTCACTGCTATACACCCTACTGGACAGCGTTGTAAGCATTATTGCTTGAGCTTTAGTGGTATAATTAAGAAGAAAATTTGAAAGGAAGAGAGAACTTAGGACAAAATAAAAAGGGAAAACAATCATTTACAGGTTATGGAATTAAGGATTAACTGCATAATGGTTCAGTAGATAAACTTCTTTTTCTGCTGTGATATTTGGCTTTACTGAGCAAGTTCAATTCTCAAACTTGTGTAGAGTAGCTGATTTCAGACATGCAACAATTCAGTGCTACATTTAACCCCCCAACTCCAAGAGAAAATAATTAGTGAGGGAATACAATACTAATCAGTGAATTCTGTAATACCATTTTATATTTATTGGCATTTTAATATCAAAGCACTTAAAAGAGACCAACCAGAAAATAAAAACTGCATGTGGAAGGAAAGATCAGGATGTTAGGAAGAGTAACCAAAAACTTGCTTAATTAAGTGCACTTTAAATGTAATCTTATAGAATGACAGAAAGGTAGAGACCCAGTGGAGTTTAGGAAAGGAATTACAGGATTGCCAGTTAGTTAAAGACAAAGAAGACGATGAAAATGCCAGAATCAGTGGTAGAATGTTCAATGGAAATTGTAGGCAGAAATTACATAGATAGGAATTAGTGAGACCATGAGAGTATTTAAACATAAGAATTTTTTTAAAATTGAAAGCTTTGGAAAATGGATGTTTACTGGAGATCAATGAGATTGAAATAACAGGGATGTGCAACTTGGTTATGGATAGGATATGGGCAGAGAAAGTTAAGGGAGCATTGTCAGGAGAGTAACTGAAGGGTCAAGTCTAGAAGTGTCCAGAAGTCAAGTGGTGTGGGCCTGGGCGGAGAAGCAATTGTTGGAGATGTAATGGATATGACGAGTTAGGAAAGAGTGGAGCAAGTGAAGTCAGTTCCACTGAGCTGAACAACAGAGGAAAGGCATTGAAGAAGGATAGTGCAACCAACCATATGAAGGGCTACAGGAAGTTTGGGAAGGCAAGTCATCAGGGAGATGGCCTGTTGATATTCTTAAATGACTATAAATTGACTGCTTAAGTGTCTTAATTGATGACAGGTTAAGAATGTTTCCAGTTGACTTTCTTGTGCAGAATTTAATTGGTGAGGTGGCAAATTGGAGCCAGGTATCTCACCATGACTGTCTCAGGGATGAAGTTTTGTTTGTATGGTTTTCTCAGATAATTTCTGGTTTTGTATCCAAGTGGCCATTGTTATTGCATGCAACTTGATAATGAGTATTGAAGGGCTTTGGAAAATGAGATTGCTTTATGTTCATTTTCTTTTATTTTTCAGGGCTGTTGGTGTCACAAGAAAGGCCACATTTATTGCCTGTGCCAAACTGCCATGGAGAAGGTGACAGCAAACTGCCTTCTTGAACTACTTCTATAGGTCTTTTCTAATCTCCCACAGTACCATTAGGAAGGGAGTTCCAAGGTTTTGACCCAGAAGTGACAGTAATATAGCACCAAGGCTTGGAAGGAAACTTGTGGGTGTTGGTGTTCTCATAACTGCTGCTCAGTCCTTCTAATTTATTAAGGTCATGGGTTTGGAAGGTACTGTTGAAGTGGTCTTGGTGAGTTCCTGCACTGGTCCCTGTATATAGTATACATACTGCTGTTGTATGTCAGTAATGGAGGGAGTGAATGTTTAAGGTGATCATTGATCTTGACAATCAAATGGACTGCTTTTTAGAAGATTGTGTCAAACTTTGAGTGTTATTGGAGTTGCAGTCACTGGAGAAATGATGAGTATGCATCCTGCTGCTAACTTTAGATTGCCCTGTGGATGGTAGACAGACTCTGGGGAATCATGAGTTGTTACTAGCCACAGAGTTCTCAATTCGTAGCCTGTTCATGAAGCCACTCTACTCGTATCGCTCATTCAGTTCAGTTTCTCGTCAATGACAACTTTGTACAGGATGTCAATTGTGGAGAACTCAGCAATGTTAATGACTTTGAATGTCAAGGAGGGAAGGTTAGATTTTCTTTTTCTTGTTAGAGATGGTTGTTGTCTGCTCTTGTATGGTGTGAATGTAACTTGCCACTTATCAGGCTAAAGCTGAATGTTGTCCAAGGCTTGCTTTTGTGTCTGACGGGTTCTGAATAGAATTGAATGCAATCGTTAATAAACACCCCACTATTGACCTTATGATGGGAAGAAGGTCATTGATAAAATAGCTGAAGATTGGTCCTGGAACACTGCTGCAGGAATTTTCAGCAATGTCCTAGTATTAGTACGATTAGCCTCAAACAGCCATAGCCATCTTCCTTTTGTATTAGATATGACTTCAACTAGAAGACAGCTTCCCTCTCGATTCTCATTGAATTCAATTATATCTGGGCTCCTTGATGCCACATGTGGTTAAAGGGAAGTTACTGTCACCTCCATTCCTGAATGCAGCTCTTTGTCTATGTTTGGACCAAGGCTGTAATGAAGCCAAGAGCTCAATGGACTTGGTGGCTGGCAAAACCCAAACTAAGCGTGGGTGAGGAAGTTAACTACTGCTCAATAATACTGTTGGGGACACTGTCCATCAATTTGCTGATATGAAGAAGAGATTCATGGGGCTCTGAAATGGTCAGATTTCAATTGCCCTGCTTTTTTTTTGGACAGGACATATTTGGGCAAGTTTTTACACTATCTGGTAAATGCCAGTGTTGTCGCTGTATTGGAACAACTTGGCTAGAGTGCCTCAACTATTCATACAGGTTTATCTAGTCATTCTTGTTTCATGGGTTTTATTCGAACTTAAGGTGCACTTTTCTGTAAATGTAGTGTCAGTGTGAATAAATCTTTGGTTTGCACTGATGTTAAACTTGAGCAATGTAACTTCAGAGTCAGTCAGGCTCCAGAGCGAAGAGAAGTTAACACTTTTTCTTCAGTGTCACCCAATATTGAATTATTCCTTGGTTTTTTTTTCTGGATGTAGGATTGCCCAACTATTATAACATTGGGGTAAATTAATGTGACTTCTCACTAACATTACAGTTATGGGGTAATATAACCCTATTTGGATATTCTGTTTCTCATATTTCTGATGTCGTGTCTTTCACTTATTTTGTCCACTGAATATTCCATTCAATTTTCATATGGATTCTCAAAATGGATTGTGATGTACTCTCTGGAGAATTGCAGCTATTTTGATTAAGTTCATAAAGTTCCACTTGTCCTGCTAAACTCTTGAATACTTGCATTGTGTATCGACATTTGCTGTTAATTTCCTGCTGGTTATTAATAGTGTGTTGATTGAAACAAATCTCTGTAAGAACATTAAGACAGATGAACTTTTTTTGAGATTGCCGCTGTTTTCCTAGCAGAGATATGAAGAGGCAGAAAGAAAGGACAGTTCAAGAACAGATTTACCGTTTGTAATTGGCAGTCTTTCTATTGACACAGCTGTTATTAAGAGTGCATT
Source organism: Rhincodon typus (assembly GCF_021869965.1). Taxonomy (NCBI): domain Eukaryota; kingdom Metazoa; phylum Chordata; class Chondrichthyes; order Orectolobiformes; family Rhincodontidae; genus Rhincodon; species Rhincodon typus. Next base: position 20,411,611 of record NC_063354.1, on the reverse strand, counting down.
TAATATGTAAATCTGTTCATGCCCAATGATAGCTTAACCTCTTTAACTTGAAGATAATTGTGGGTTGTTTCCATAGGGTGCTATTAGTACAATAGATTTCTAATTCTATTGCATTCAATATTCTGCTCCAAAAGTAGACAAAATATGAAGTAGCAATAAGGTTTAATGTTGCTATAATCTGTTCTTTCAGAGAAATCTAGCAGATGCTCAATTGTCTTCAGCAGAATACTCAATGTATTCTGGCTAGCAAGTATTTGGTGTTTTACTTCAATGGATGTTTAGTAGTCTAATATAATTGTGCATCATACATATTCAGTAACTCCTGTTCACCAATTCCTCAAGGCTATTGAGGTGGAACATTAAGATAACTTATTTCTAAGTTATCTTTAAGATCCATCTTTATTATGAACAGAGTTAGCAAAGTGGGCAGCATGGTGGCACAGTGGGTAGCACTGCTGACTCACTGTGCCAGGGACCTGGATTCAATTCCACCCTCGGACGACTGTCTGTGTGGAGTTTGCACATTCTCCCCGTGTATGTGTGGGTTTTCCCTGGGTGCTCCGGTTTCTTCCCACAGTCCAAAGATGTGCAGGCTAGGTGGATTGGTCATGCTAGATTGCCCGTAGTGTTCAGGGATTTGTACACTAGGTGGGTTCTAGGGGGATGGGTTTGGGTGGGTGCTTTGAGGGTCTGTGTGGACTTGTTGGGCTGAAGGGCCTGTTTCCACACTGTAGGGATTCTTTCAAAAAAAAAGTATTTTATGTAATTGTGTGTGAGGAGGCAAGGTGATTTTTGTATTCTCTCATTGGATGTAAGTATTGCTGGCAACACTAGCATTTGCTGCCTAACCCTAATTGCTCTCGAAGATGGTGGTGAGCCATTTTCTTCAACTGCTGCAGTCTGTCTGCCAAATGTCCTGCTAGGAAGGAAGGTCTAGATCCAGTGAACTGAAAGAGTGACGACATATTTCCAGTCAGGATGGTATATGGCTTGGAGGGGAACTTGTTGGTTGTGATATTTCCATGTGTCTGCAGTTCTTATCTTGCTGGGTGGAAGAAGTTGCACACTTAGAAAGTGCTATCCAAGGAGATGTGATCTTGTGGACAGTACACATGACTGTTGTAGTGCATTGGTGATAAAGGGAGTGAATGTTGAAGGCGGTGGATGGGTACTAATCAAGTTTGCTGCTTTCAATGGTGGCAAGTTTCTTGAGTGTATTTAGAGCTGTACTCGGCAATGGACTTGGAAAGTATTCTGTTATGTTCCTGATTTGTTCCTTGTGGATGGGCTGTGAGGAGTCAGAAGTTATTCACCTCAGAATTCTCAATCTCTGACCTGCTCTTATAGCTGCTGCATTTATATGGCTAGCTCAAGTCTCTGGTAAATGATAAGCACAAGGATGTAGATGGTAGGGGAGTCAATGATGATAATGCCATTGAATACCAAGGAATAATGGCTAGATTCTCTCTTTGTTGGAGATAGTCATTGCCTGGCACGTGTGTGGCACAAGCTTTACTTGCCGCGTACCAACCCAAACCTGAATATTGTATTGGTCTTGCTGCACATGGACATGAACTACTTCAGTACCTGCATTAAAATATTCTGACAAAAATAAGCCCCTGCCACTCTTACCTATGTATGAATAAACCTTCGTTCAAAGTTTAAGCTACAGTCTGATAGAATAAACAATCTCACTTCCTGAAACCTAGAAAATTATAAGAGAGCTTGTGATGTATCTAATAACCTAAAATGAGTGACATTTATTTTTACAAGAACATAAGGCTTATGAGTGCATAAAGTTACACTACAGTTCGTAGGGATTGAGGGGCTACATATTGAGTCCGAGTTATTAAAAAAAAAGTAATTGAGTTTGTTTATTCTATCAGTTACAGATGATCTGAAAATGAGAAATCATGGTTTTGGACCAAAAGAAGCATTACATTACCAAGTTAGATATCAGTTTCAAATCTTAAAAATATATGTACATAGCAATAGCTTTTAATTTTCTAGGATTTCATAGGATGATTGAGAGCCCAAATGATATTTGTTGCAAATCTGGATGTTCAGGATTGAGATCATACTGACATATGACAATAATTAACGTGAAACTTTTTTGTATACTCTAAATAATAAAGTTATAAAAGGCTTAACATCTTTGCTTCAATGATGGTGAAAGTGATTTCATGAGCATATTCCTTATTACACTATGCAATTTCAACTCCTTTGACTTGTGAGGAAAAGATTTAACTGAAATACTAATAAATATTTGGTTTCAATTGCAATTTTTGCTGAAGAAATTCTTCGAAAGTTGACGAAAAAGCTGCACAGATCCTGAACTAAACTATTATTCTAAAGTAACTTGTTTTCAAGTACTGTGTTAAAAAGCAACAGTAGTCAAAGAGGAACATATTCTTGTGGTTTAGGGTAGGAATTTGAGAGAAAGCTCTTCATTTTAAATACAAAAGTCCTTTCATACGGAAAAAGTTAGATGTGATAGCTTTCAGAGGAGGCTCTAGTTTCACCATTCTCTGGCCAATCATGTAGGATCCTGCCCCTCCCCCACGTTGGCTGCTGTCCAGTTTCATTTGGCTACAATCTTTCTGCAAACCGCAAACCTTTTCTATCAGCCTGTGACACAGAAAGGCCCCATCTCACTCAGCCATCATGCACAGACAGAGAAAGCTTTGTCACCACAGTCACAGAAAACATGAATATTTTCTACCCCCTGGCACTTTACTTATGCTTTACATAATGCTTTGAATCTTTTGCCCTGATATCTAACTTGAACTGGAGCAAGAGGAATTTGATTCAACCAGCACTCAGTTTATACCAGTGCTTGCATTGGACTATGTCACATTACAAATCCTTGATGTGAAATCTGTCAAGAATAAGGAAACAAAGATTAATTCAGTTAAGGCTGTTTGCTATCCTACTTTCAGCTATCCAATTCTGAAGGCCTGGGAAGTAGAAGCTTTCATTCTAAATTATGTTGAATGTATTTCTGCACTAAGATTTTGTTTTTACAAAAATGTTTGGTTGGTTAAATACATTTCAATTGCACAAAACTGTTTCCTTCATAAAAATGCAATTACCAGGGATTTTCTTGCCTATTATAATGGTTGCAATTCCATGAACTGAGTCTGGATACTGTGCAAGTCATGCATGATGCTGAGAAGGATTTTGGGTAAGGGGAAAAAAAAAGCACTTTTCTGAATGGTCACCCAGCTGCCTGTTTGATATAGCTCAGCAAGTCATACTTTCATTGTAGCCTCTGGTTTAGCTGTGCAGTTAAGGTGCTGCAAATTTACGGGTGTAGGAGAGGTGCTGTTAAATTTGCTGCAGTATTTCTACTTCCAATGACCCCTGAATTTGTAAACTTTCACAGTTATAAGCTGCAGACAAAGCTTGGATTTTAACAACAAAAGGAATATGAATGAAAGTGAAATACGGTCACAGGGCTGCAAACTAGAAACACGGCATTTCTCTGCAATGTTCTCTTTCTTAGGTTTTCTACATTTTTTTTGTCTTCTTCTAAGCTTGCTTAGCTATTGAACGTATGAAGATTTTCTTCGTAACAATACTATGGCTTTAAGAGTTGTATTTTGTCCTTTTTTTGTGAAGAAAGGTTGAGACAGAGATACCAAGCAGTCTGCCCCAAAGCCAATAAAGGAAAAAAGCTTGTGAGGCCTTGGGGCTTCTTTTAAAAGTTGGAACAATAGAAGCAGCCTGAATAGGTGGTGTTATGCTCCCAAAGAACTAGGTTTTTTTTTAGATTTAGCTTTTAACAGCAGATGTTGCTGGGGTCTTGAACCTGGATTTGGAAGCTGTTTTTCCTCTCTGATAATAGCTAAAAGCTGGGGGTTCTCTTCCTGCTGCTAGAATTGCATGTGAGACAATCTATTTTACTGAATTTGCCTTTGCTAAGGGTGTATTTACGGGATGTTATTATATTGGAACAGTTCCTGCTTAGTAATTAAGTAATCTTGTATTCTGTTAAGTTTCCCAATAGAGTTGTTATTCCAATTCTTTCTTTTATTGTATTTTAACCATAGTGTATGAATGAAGTGTGTTTACTTCAAGATTGATACTCTGACCAATCAAATTGCATCTGGAACTCAACACCTGGCAGTTGACTTTAAAATAAGAAAAAGTTAGGCACCAGGATATCATCTTCATATATTTTGAGGGGGTTTGGTCTGGTTCATAACATTTCTCCCTAAAATGCAGTCTACATACCCATGTGAGTTCCTAATTCAGAAATAGTAGGCTAGGGGTTGTGATCTCGTGTTTCGTCTTATGCAGCTACACAGGTAGACAGACTCGTTGAGCAAGGATGTAGTTAAGCTTGTTAGTGTTGCACCTTCTGATAAAGTTCCCCAACAAATATTGACAGTGAGAGTTGAATCAATAAGAATAGCCATTTAATGAGCTGCAAGTACCTAATGGCACTCTACCTTAACATGTGATTTCAGGGAAAAAAAAATTTAAAAAGAAAAATAAATACATTTTGATAAGTTAATATGGTAATTCATAATTTGCTCATTTTTAGCTTCTACTCACTTTCAACATTCCTGATCATCTTACAATTTCAGTTTGCTCCTCCATACTGATTATTTTGTACTTATCGCCCCACTCTAGCCACCTCTCTAAATTGAATGTCCGAGTTAAACCCTATTTGTCCCCTCATTTAGGGTTCTGTTACTTTTTGGATGTAATTAATTTTTTTTTTTAGTAATGATTTCAAGACTTCTGGCAATAGTAGGAAAATGTCTTCAGTCACAGTCCATGGAACAGGAAAATGTTTAAAACAGAAAATTACAGTTCTGTAGCTGCATAAGATAAGATAAATCAGGTCAACCATGAAAGTATGTTGTGTTTCATCACCCCAGAAGCAATGTGGGATTGAATGCTGGGTTGCATCTGTCATTGAGACAGACACACTCCAACCTGTTGTCAGATCAACACTATGCATCACAAGATCTCCAGAGTTTTTCTTAAGCAATTACATCAGACACAGGCAGAAACAGAACTGCTCTCAAAGCATTCAGATCACATTTTGGAATTCAGACAACTGACAGTGAAGTTTCTATTTCACGTTCATACTTTGCATGACAGTTTGAGACCTATTTGCAATGCATAGATTTTTTTTTTGCTTATAATCAATTAATCTACAAGTTCTACGGGAAGTAATTCTACCATGGTGTAACTAGCTGATTTGTGTGTGAGGTCAAAACACACAGACAACAAAGAATGTAGACAATGCAACCTTGAGATTAAACAAAGACTAAAATCTTGGATAACAAAGTGAGACCAAACAAAAGGGCATTGAGACATTGTAGCGCCTTTGCTAGATAAATGTTAAAACAAAAAGGAAACGGTAGAATTTCTAAGTAAATCAATCAGCATCCTCAGAGGGAACACACGCGAATGTGCCATATATGGACCCTTTTGCCATAGTTCTGACTGAAGTTCTGATCAAACGTTTATAAGTTTTGTTATAGGTACTGAGTGACCTGAGAGGCTTTCAGGATTATTGTTTTGTTTCAAATTTCCAGTATCTGAAACATTTTTTTGTAAATAACTGTTAATTGCTGGGCACTATGTAGCTAGAAGATTTCAAAGGAAGACATCTGCAATATTTCAAGACAAAGACTTGTGAAAGTGTAAGTTCCAAATAGTGGCTGTGAATCAAGAGTTTCCCAGCAGCAGGAGGATCTGAGCTGTCCAGTTTGTCAGCTGACTTCAGGCCAAGCTTTACTGTCTCAACTACAGAAGAGTTTGATGCATTTAGATTTCCAGCTAAATAGGCAATTTTTTTTTGACAAAGTCCCTTACCATATGGCCCTCTGGATGAACTGCCTTACAATTAGCGCATAAAGTGACCAGAAACCCAACAAAAAATCTGATCAGACAGCAGGGGAAAATAACTGTGTGATGGAGCTTACATCAGTCTGAGCTACAGGCATAAAGAACAGTTACAAGATTCATTATTATTGTAAATTACAGATGTTAACTTACACAATTCAATAGGAAAGTGGATTTAAGGTTTAGTAAATATAGGACTGCAAGGGCTACAAGCTTGAATTTCAGTAGCCTCTCTTATCCTCACTGTCATAGGGCCTTAGAGATGTACAGCATGGAAACAGACCCTTCAGTCAAACTAGTCCATGCTGACCAGATATCCTAAATTTATATAGTCCCATTTGGCCCATATCCCTCTAAATCCTTCCTATTCATATACTCACCAAGATGCCTTTTAAATATTGTAATTATACCAGCCTCCACCACCTCCTCTGGCAGCTCATTCCGTACATGCACCACCCTCTGCTTGAAAGAATTGCTCCTTTAGTAGCTTTTAAATCTTTCCCCTCTTACCTTAAACCTATGCTCTTTGGTTTTGGACTTCCCTATCCTGGGGAAAGGACTTTGGCTATTCACCCTATCCATGCCCCTCATGATTATATAAACTTCTTTAAGTTCACCCCTCAGCCCCTGACATTCCAGGGAAAATAACTATTCAGCCGGTCTCTATAAGTCAAACCCTCCAACTCTGGCAACATTCACTTAAATCTTTTTTTGAACCCTTTCAAGTTTAACAACATCTTTCCTGTAGCAGGGAGACCAGAATTGAGCATAGTATTCCAAAAGTGGCTTAACTAATGTTCTGTATGGCTGCAACATCACTCCTAGTCATCAAAACACCTCATCCACACCACTATTTTCAAGCTCGATGTTTCGTTTTCATAACCAAATGGATCAAGAATGCATGTGTAGTCCTGTAACAAATACACATTGTCAAAAATACAGATAACATCCTGAAGTTGCAATGCCTTCTTGTGTGATTGCAAATTAGGCTTAATATTATTTTGCATTACATGACTGATTTTCAAGAGTTGACAGCATATGTGCTTGTGTTTCAAAGCTTTTCTACCGTTGCCTGGCATATGATCTTTCTGTGAACAACCTTGAAGTTTTAGATTGCTAATAGCACAATGTAAATGTGAATTTGTGTTGATGAAGAACAAAATAAAAGAACTTGCATGACTCCCAGTTTAATCCAAATTGTTATTGAAATGTATTTATGAGGAGTCAATTTAAAATGTATATTTTATTTAGATTGCTTTAAATGCTTGAATGTTTTTGAAGTTCAACAATCTCTCTCTCATGGACTTGTTGGGATGTTCAAACAAACAGACTATTTTATTATAGACCATCTACAGCTCTACCTGAGTAAGTCTTATTCTGATAAAGCCATGATCATTCTTTGCGAGTCTCTCAGTTCTGGGCTCTATTACAGCATCATTATGGGAGGTGATATTTACACAGTCCCAGATGTTAACCATTACCAACCCTATTGCAACACAATGCCTTTCATAAAGCACTTGCAAGCCTCATTAAAGAGTCTTGGAAGGCTTCTCATTCAGGAGGTACAAAAGCTAAGGTTGATCCTCTCCTTGCTCTGACTGTATTATTGTTTGTTGGAAAGTGATTCAGCTAAAAATTTGGATTGATTTTCTCTACTTAGTCTAAGCTCTACAGGGCCTAGGGACATGTGCATAAATTGTTGTAAATAGCAAAACGACGAGAAGGTCTATTAGATTCTGGATTTTATAAATAGAGGTGTAGAGTACAAAAGTAACAAGTTACGATTAAACATTATAAAACACTGATTCAGATTAACCTGGAGTGTTGTGTCTAAATATATGCACCACAATTGAAGAAGAAGAAAGAAATAGCATTCTGAAAGAATAAGCTTCAATTCCGTGGATTGATTGGAAAAAGTTGTTATTCTCTTTCAAGAAGAGAAGATTTGACTAAGGTGTTCAAAGTCATGTGGGGTCTGATCTGTTCCCATTGGGAGAAGGATTGAGAACCAATAGACACCGATTTAAAGCAATGTCAAAAGAACCAGAGGCAACAAGTGCACTGGCTGAAAGTGAAATGGAAGCAGATTTGACCATAGCTTTCAAACTGAATCAAATCAGAAGAAAAATGAATTGCAGGTTGACAGGTGAAAACCAGGTATATGAGACTAATTCAGTTACACTTGCAGAAAGCCAGCAGGGATATGAAAGCCCAATCGACCTCATTTTATGTGGTAATCATTCTATGATTCAATGAATTCTGATGTTCTAACTGCTGCTTCAAGTCAGACCAACAGATTGACAGTGCTTCTAGTACTTTCTGGTCTAAACAGCCCATTGGATACGTTCTACATCTGGTGAGCCAAGAACATAATGTGTTCAACAAGAAGAATTTTTCCATTTCATCTGCAGTCATAAACATTTCTGGGCAGCTAGCCCTGAAGCCAGATTGTCCGGCTCAAAATCTGGCAGATGGCTATTATACTGTGGAAGGAAGTAGATTAAGGAAAAGTAATTGGAAAAATTAAATCAACCAATAAGTAGAAAAAACTGTCCTCCTTTTTGCAGAAAAACACTTATTTCAGTCCTAGATTAATCTGTAAAAAGCAAGAATAGCTGGACTTTGGGACCAAATCTCTTCACTTTTAAAACTAAAATCCATTTTTACTGAGGTAAGCTGCATTGCGGGAGTGAGGGAGACTGCTCCACAATGAGGCAGAGAAGGAGTGAGTAACTTGGGAATTCAGGAAAGAGGGGATTTAAAAAATGCCTCAATTAAGATTTAATGGTAGAAATAAATTCTTCATAGTGAGAGGTGAGCTGGAGAGGCAATAAGGTGCTGTCTGGTAAGCCTACCCGTACTGAGAGCAATGGCAGTGTGAAATCATGGGTGCAGCGAAAGTCAGGTGATTTGTGGGTAGGTTTGGATAATATTCTTTAAAGTGAAAGTTGGCTATTTAGTTTAAGGCTGTAGACTTTTTATCATCTCCTTTTGAGAAATAGCTTAAGTTTTCATAGTAAGTTCATACCTATTCTACAAGTAAAATAGTTTGTAAGAGATACAGAATGGCAGGTCAGAGGGGCCAAGTGCAGTGTATAGCCTGTGGTACCAACTGTATGAAACATATCTGCAGAAAGTGTCAGCAGCTGCACAAGCTTGAGCTCCAGGTTTTGGAAGTTGAGCAGTGACAGTAGGCATTGTCATGTGCTCATTCTCATGGATACCATGTGAAAAGTACAAATAGGGTGATGGTGACTCTGCAAATGAGAAGCGTACTGGCAGAGAGGGAATGGCTGTCTGCCAGGCAGACTAAGGAAACAAGGCAGGTAGTGCAGACATTTCCTGAATCTACCTTGCTTGCTAATCTGTAGTCCATTTTGGAAACTGGTGAGGGTGACGATCCCTCTGGGAAGTGCAGCCAGACCCAAGCTTCTGAAGAAGGGTCTCGACCTGAAACGTCAGCTTTCCTGCTCCTCTGATGCTGCTTGGCCTGCTGTGTTCATCCACCTCTACACCTTGTTATCTCTGTCATTATAGTAATATGGCTACATGGTGACCAAGACTGGGAACTGAATATTCAGGGATACTCAATGTTTCGGAAGGACAGACAGAATAGAAAATAAGGTGGAACTGTGTTGATAATTTGAGTTTTCTTCCCCAAATGTTATTGAATATTCAGTAATAATGAAGCTTAAGATGCTCAAGGAATATGTAAAGCTCCTGAACATTTGTATAGCAAAGTTCTTGTAAACAAGTCATATCTGAAACCAGAACATACTGTTTCTCTTTTCAAATGGCAATGAACCTGTGCATTTCTATTATTTTGCTCTTTTTATTCTTGACCCTATTCCCAAAATGTAGCCTAGAGGTTCAGCATTTTGTCCAGGATGATATTAAAAGATTCAAAGTCTCCAACTTCAGTCCACATCTGTGTCTCTTTACCATAGAATCCCTACAGTGTGGAAACAGGCCCTTCTGCCCAACAAGCCCACACTAATCCTCAGAGAAACCCACCCAGACCTGTCCCCCTATAACCCACCTAATCTACACATCCCTGAACACTATGGGCAATTTAGCACGGCCAGTCCACCTAGCCTGCACATCTTTGGACTGTGGGAGGAAACTGGAGCACCCGGAGGAAACCCACACAGACAGTCACCCAAGGGTGGAATCAAACCCAGGTCCCTGGTGCTGTGAAGCAGCAGTGCTAACCACTGAGCCACCATGCCGCCCTCTATGTTGAGCAGCTTGCCAATATTCTCTGGTCATGCTTATTTTATAGAATTGGATATTTGTGTTGTTTCAGGTTTCAGAATAATGTAGGAAATTTATTGAAGAATATATGATTGGTAATCACATAATTCTGATATTTCTAAATTACGTTTTGGTGAAAACACACTTAGCGCATTCTCAATTTAACTCTGTCTGTTCTGTTAGCAGGTTTAATCTAAATTCGTGTTGAGGGTAAAAAAGAAAGAAGGAAATTTGTCTGATTATTATTCAGTGATTCACTGCTATGAGTATATAGTCATTGAACAAGGCTACAATCCATTTTTGTAATAATGAAGTAGCTTCCCAAAATTAAAGCCTGAATTTTTGCTCCTGCAGCAGGGAATCGGATTCAACAAACCTGAGTGCCCCTGAGGACAGGTATGCCACATTTGGAAACAGTTCCAAGGCTGTCACATGGTGCCTCACAGATAAAATAAGGTTCTAAGTGTCTATTGATTACCACTTTAAAACAAATACTCTCATTGATAAAACCCATTCACTACATTTAAATTTCTTCAATAATTTAATCCCTTATAAAGACAATCATTTGTATTCATTGCCTCACATCAAAGACCTCGCAACAATTTGGAGTTGTCAATCAAACTGTGGGCTGACAGACACTGCGCTTGCATAATGATGGGTTCTGAAGTCAGTCATGGAGTTCAAATCCTAAATGATAACCCGAAGGCTGATAATAACAGATAGTGTTTAAGAGCAAGCACTGATTCTTTTTAAAATAAATTGCAGACTTCTTGATATAAATTAAATGCTAGGACATTTAAATGCCTTGACAGCTTGATAGTTCCAATGAGTTTATCCACTTTTTACATATATTCATGTCTATTTCCTACAGGCTGAAAGGGCACAAATTGTGTGGATGTTCATGTAAATTTTAAAACAGTGATGGAAAAGGATAGATCTATTCTATTCGTGTCTATTTCCTACAGGCTGAAAGGGCACAAATTGTGTGGATGTTCGTGTAAATTTTAAAATAGTGATGGAAAAGGATAGATCTATTCTAAATTGGAAGAAGGCAAATTTTCACGGTATTAGGCAAGAACCTTCAAAAGTGGTTTGGGGATGGTTATTTCAAGTGTGGGAACGGCTGGACAATGGGAAGCCTTCAAAAATTAGATAACGGGAGTCCAGAGACACAATGTTCCTGTAAGGGTGAAGAGTAAGGCTGGTAGGTGTAGGTAATTCTGGATGACTAGAGAAATTGAGGTTCTGGTCAAGAAAAAGAAGGAAGCATCTGTCATGTATAGATAGCAGGATCGAGTGAATTCCTAGAAGAGTATAAGGACAGTCGGAGTATACTCAATAGGGAAATCAGGAAGGCAAAAAGGGGACATGAGATAGCTTGGGTTAAGGAGAATCCAAAGGGATTCTGCAAATACATTAAAGACAAAAGAGTAACTAGGGAAAGAATGGGGACCTTTAAAGATCAGCAAGGCTGCTCATGTGTGGAAATGCAGGAAATGGGTGAGACACTAAACAAATATTTTGCATTAATGTTTACCGCGGAGAAGGATATGGAAGCCAGAGAACTTGGAGGAATAATTAATGATATCTTGAAAAATGTCCATATTACAGAGGAGGAGGTGCTAGATGTCTTAAAATGGAAAAAGGTGGATAAATCCCTGGGACCTGATCAGGTGTACCCCAGAACTTTGTGGAAAGCAAAGGAAGTGATTGCTGAGCCCCTTGCTAAGATAGTTGGATCATTGATAGCCATGAGTGAGGTTGGCTATCATGAAGCCATTATTTAAGAATGGTGGTAAGGAAAAGCCAGGGAACTATAGACTGGTGAGCCTGACATCAGTGTTGTGCAAGTTGGTGGAGGGGATTCTGAGGGACAGGATTTACATGCATCTGGAAAGGCAAGGACTGATTAAAGATAGTCAGTATGGCTTTGTGTGTGGGAAATCATGTCTCACTAACTTGATTGAGTTTTTTGAGCAAGTGACTTTCAGGATTGATGAAGGCAGAGCAATGGACGTAGTCTATATGGATTTAAGTAAGGCACTTGACAAGGTTCCATATGGCAGACTTGTCAACAAGGTTAGATCACATAGAATAAAGGGAGAACTAGCCATTTGGATACATAACTGGCTCGAGGGTAGGAGACAGAGGGTAGTGGTGGGGGCCTGTGACCAGCGGTGTGCTGCAAGGATCAGTGCTGGGTCCACTGCTTTTTGTCATTTTATCATTTTATATCAATGATTTAGATGTGAATATAGAAGGTATGTTTAGTAAGTTTGCAGATGATACCAAAATTGGTGGTGTAGTTGACAGCTAAGAAGATTATCCCAGAGTACAACAAGACTTTGATCCATGTGCTGGTTGCCTGAGGAGTGACAGATGGAGTTTAATTGAGATAAATGTGAGGTGCTGCATTTTGGAAAGGCAAATCTGGGCAGGACTTATACAATGATAAGATCCTGCGGATGTTGCCGAACAAAGAGACCTTGGAGTGTAGTTCTTTGAAAATGGAATCGCAGGTAGACAAAATAGTGAAGAAGGCGTTTGGTATGCTTGCAGTTATTGGTCAGTGCATTCAGTATAGGAGTTGGGAAGTCATGTTGCAGCTGTATAGGACATTGGTTAGACTACTTTTGGAGTACTGCATTCAATTCTGGGTTCCCTACTATAGGAAAGATGTTGTGAAACTTCAAAGGGTTGAGAAAAGATTTACAAGGACGTCGCCAGGTTTCGAGGATTTGAGTATAGGGAGAGGTTGAATAGGCTGGGACTATTTTTGTTGGAATGTCGGAGGCTGAGAACTGACCTCACCAAAGTTTATAAGATCATGAGTGGCATGGATAAGATGGACAGCCAAGGACTTTTCCCCAGGGTAGGGGAGTCCAAAACTAGAGGGCACAAGTTTAAGGTAAGAGGGGAAAGATATAAAAGGGACCAAAGGTCAACTTTTTCACGCAGAGGGTGGTCAATGTATGGAACGAGCTGCCAAAGGAAGTGGTGGAGGCTGGTACAAAAACAACATTGAAAAGGCAGCTGGATGTGTAAATGAATAGGAAGGGTTTAGAGGGATGTGGGTCAAATGCTGACAAATGGGACTAGATAAATTTAGGATGTCTGGTGCACATGGACGAATTGGACCAAAGAGTCTATTTCTTCTATGCTGTACATCACTATGACTCCATGATGATTTATCTAATCACATGACTCTGACTTCAGTGAAAGAGAAAACACAAGACTGAAATGAACATGTGAAGGAGACGTCTTTGATACTACACTGGTGAGTTGTACTTTATAACCCATGTACTGATAAGGGAATGTTACAGTACATAAGGTATTGAAGGGCCTTACTTAGGGATAAGGAGTAAGTAGCCTCAGAGACACAGTGTGTGAAAGCATCCGTAGTACAGATATACTCCAGACTGTAACTCAATATACAGGTAGTCCTACTGGTTTCAAGCACAAAATAAAGCAGGTATCACTCCCATAGGTGTCCCTGAACCAAAGGATATCCTACTTCTCCCAACTCTGCAAAATTCAAACCTTCTCTTAAAGTATAAAACCCACAAGTCATATTTGGATATCAAATTTATGAAAATTGCATCTGTTTGAAGGGAACTGGAGTTTAACATGTACAAGATGTTTTGCTTGAATTATTTAAGATTTGTTTTTATTAACTTTTTTTTAATCAACCTATTCAGATGTTATTACACACTTCTGGATCAACTGGTACTTGAACTCAGGCCTCCTTGCTCAGAGGTAGGGGCAGCACTGTTGCGCCAAAGAGCACCAGATGTTTTGGACCCAAGTGAGAAATGGGAGCATTTGAATTTAACCTATTTTTCTGTTCAACCTGTTCAGAGACACTTTTACAAACCTTTGGAGCACATGGGATTTGAACCCGGGCCTTCTGGTCCAGGGGTAGGGCCACTACTACTGCATGATAAGTCTGCCCTAAAGTTTTGCTTGAATTTTTAAATTTAACCTATTTTTCTAATCAACATATTCAAAGATACTATTACACGCCTTTGGAGCAGGTGGGACTTGAACCGAGGCCTCCAAATCCAGGGGTAGGGCTCTACCATTGTACCACAAGAAGGCCTCCCCCCACCACCACTCCCCCCCGCCCCCACCAAAAAGGGAATGTTTTAAGCATGGCAGTGCTGGAAAAGATTTGCTTACATAATACCAGAACTAACAAGTGACAGATGTCAGGAAAGATCTAATAGGATTGACCTCTTAGATAAGAGGGGTCACTTGATAGAGATCTTCAAGATGATCTAAAGGTTTTCTGGGCTAAAGACAAAGAAGACATTTCCTCATGCATGAAGTCCAGAACTGGCAGCCATGCATATAAGATAGTAATAAAATCAACAGCAAATTTGGGAAAATTGTCTTTACCAGAGAGTGACTAAATGTGTATCTATATCATAGGAAGTAACTGAGGTGATGACACTGGATGGATTCAATGAGAAGCTGCACAGAAATGCAAAGGGTAGAGGAAGAGATGGGATTAGGCAGAGTTTGGGAAGACTTATGTGAAACATAAACATAAGCATTGACCCACTGAGATGAATGCTACAAATGCTATATGATTGCCATTTCGTGAGGATAAACAGTGCCAAATCACCATGGACTTGTGCCCTAGCATAGCTGTCAATGATTTTAGAAGAAGGAGATTGTAAAAAGATTGTCAAGATATGCCTGAAGCATTACACCCCAAAAGGGTCCCAAGAAAGCAGCAACCAACAATTGCGTCAATGGCGAGAAGAAGCGCAAGAAAAGCCAGAAGGAGAGCTACAGCACCTACATTTACAAGGTGCAGAAACGGGTCCAACTGGACACCATCATCTCCTCCACTATGACTGTCATCAACTTGTTAGTCAACGACATCTTCGAGCGCATCGCCTGCGAGGCCTCCTGCCTCATCCGCTACAGCAAGAAGACTGACTATCTCCTTCTGGGAGGTCCAGGCCACAGTCTGCCTGCTGCTGCCCAAGGACCTAGCCAAACACGCCACCTGAAAGCACTGAAGCAGTCACCAAGTACACCAGCTGCAAAAGAAGCTTCTCGCCAGACAATATTAAAAGAGAGAAACAGAATAATTTCTTCGAAGGTTTGCTTTTTTACTTTACTCAGAAATTTCAATATTTAGTCATCTCACATCTTAGCAAAAGCTTTTATAAAAATATTTCTGAATTACAGCAAAATATATTTCTTAACCTGGAACATTTTGGAAATAAACAGAATTGTACACTCATTGACTCGATTTCCTTCAGTCCATATTCAATCAGTCTTCCTGTTGCTCTCTGGAAACTGGAAAAAATATAATTGATAATAACAGAAACACACAGCAAGTCAGCTCCCACCTTTGGAGAGAGAAACCGAGCTAGCGTTTCAGGTCAATGATGTAATCTCTGAACAGAAATGTCACCTATTTTTCTTTTCTCTACACAACTTGCACCTGAGCTGCTGGGTGTTTCCATTATTTTCCAGTTTTATTCCTTGGTACTCTGCATGACCTTCACTGTTGTTTCATATTTGAAGGTTAAAGCCTTCTGTGGCAGCATAAACAATTTCGATCATATTGGCAGAGTTTAACTTGACACCATTGATGTTGTTTCTTCCCAGAAAGCCAGATAATGTTTTGTGTTCAAACTGTTCTGAAACATATTAGAACTGCTTATTAGTTCCAAAGTTAGGCTCAAAAACGAGTGAATGTCTGTGTTATTAAAGCATTAGATGTCATTCCTGTAGAATAGTTCTTAACTCCATAAGCTGTTTTAATAAATATTTTCTCCCTACTCCCATCAAAGGCACTGAGCTTGCAAAGCTTTAGTTCCATGGACACTTGCCAACCTTCAGAAAACATTGGTATAGGAAGTATCATAGCTGTTCTTTATCCTGTCCCTGTATGTTATTCGGTATCAGGAGTCATTTTATTGTCATCAAGAGAGGGAATATTATCTGAATTTTCATCCCTAGCATTCAAAACAAGGTGGATGAGTTGACGGCGCAAATCATGGCAAATGGGTATGATTTAGTGGCCATTACAGAGATATGGTTGCAGGATGGTCATGACTGGGAGTTAAACTGTTCAGAAGGACAGACAGGAAGGTAAGGGATGTGGTGTCACTCTGATTTTTAAGGATGATATCAGGGCAGTAGTGAGAGATGACATAGGTTCTACTGAACAAAAGGTTGAATCCATTTGGGTGGAAATTAGAAATAGCAGGGAGAAGAAGTCACTGATAGGTGTGGTCTATAGACCACCAAATAATGACATCGTGGTGGGGCGGGCAATAAACATAGAAGTAGTTAATGCATGTAAAAATGGTACAGCAATTATCATGGGGGATTTTAATCTACATATCGATTGGTCAAACCAGGTCGGTCATGGCAGCCTTGAGGAGGGGTTCATAGAATGCATCCGCAATAATTTCCTTGAACAATATGTAATGGAACCTACGAGGGAACAAGCTATCCTAGATCTAGTCCTGTGTAATGAGACAGGAATAGTTAATGATCTCACAGTTAGGGATCCTCTCGGAAGGAGCGATCACAGTATGGTCGAATTTAAAATACAGATGGAGCGTGAGAAGGTTAAATCCAGCACCAATGTCCTGTGCTTAAACAAGGGAGACTGTGATGGGATGAGGGAGAAGTTAGGTAAGGTAAAATGGGGGCAAAAACTTTATGGTGGGTCAATTGAGGAACAGTGGAGGACTTTCAAAACGATTTTTCACAGTGCTCAGCAGAAGTATATTCCAGTGATAAGGAAGAACTGTCGGAAAAGAAATAGTCAACTATGGTTGTCTAAGGAAATAAATGAAAGTATCAGATTAAAAAAAACATACAAAAAAGCAAAGATTAGTGGGAAACTAGTAGATTGGGAAATCTTTAAAGGCCAACAGAAAGCCACAAAAAAAGTTATAAAGAAAAGTAAGATAGATTATGAGAGTAAACGAGCTCGAAATATAAAAACAGGCAGCAAAAGTTTCTGTAAATGTGTAAATCGTAAAAGAGTGGTGAAGGTAAACATTGGTCCTTTAGAGGATGAGAAGGCCAATTTAATAACTGGGAATGAGGAAATAGCCAAGGCATTAAACAATTATTTTGTGTCGATCTTCACAGTGGAAGACACAAACAACATGCCGAAAACTGATGGCAAGAAGGTTATAGCAGGTGAGGACCTAGAAACTACCATTACCTATAGTGCCATTAGCTTACCCAGCACTGCCTCCTTAGTGATAGACAAGTCTCCTGGCCCTGATGAAATGCATCCCAGGGTACTAAAAGAGGTGATGGGGGAAATAGCAAATGCACAAGTAATTATGTACCAAAATTCACTCTGGGGTGGTTCCCGCAGATTGGAAAACAGCCAATGTGACGCCACTGTTTAAAAAAGGAAGTAGACAAAAAGCAGGTAACTCTCCGCCAGTTAGCTTAACTTCGGTAGTGGGGAAAATGCTTGAATCTATCATTAAGGAAGAAATAGCAAGACATCTGGATACAAATTGTCCCATTGGGAACACCCAGCATGGGTTCATGAAGGGTAGGTCATGTTTAACTAATTTGGTGGAATTCTTTGAGGACATTACTTGCATGGTGAACAATGGGGAATTTGTGGATGTAGTGTATCTGGATTTCCAGAAGGCATTTGACAAGGTGCCACACCAAAGGCTGCTACATAAGATAAAGTTGCACGGTATTACAGGTAATGTATTGGCATGGATAGAGGATTGGTTGACTCGTAGAAAGCAAAGAGCAGGGATAAATGGGTATTTTTCTGGTTGGCGGTCAGTGGCTAGTGGCGTGCCTCAGGGATCAGTGTTGGGACCGCAATTGTTTACAATCTACATAGATGATTTGGAGGTGGGTCTAAGTGTGGTGTGTTAAGATGAGTGGTAGAGCAAAGTGTGCAAAAGACACTAAAAGTCTGCAGAGGGATATAGATATTCTAAGTGAGTGGGCAAAGGTCTGACAGATGGAGTACAATGTTGATAAGTGTGAGGTCATCCATTTTGGTAGGAATAACAGCAAAATGGACTAAATGGTAAAAAAAATTGCAGCACGCTGCTGTGCAGAGGGGCTTGGGTGTCCTTGTACATGAATGCCTAAAAGTAGGATTGCAGGTGCAGCAGGTAATTAAAAAGGCAAATGGAATTTTGTCTGTCATTGCTAGAGGGTTGGAGTTTAAAAACAGGGAGGCTATGCTGCAGCTGTATAGGGTCCTGGTGAGGCCACACCTGGAGTACTGTGTGCAGTTTTGGTCTCCTTACTTGAGAAGAGATATACTAGCACTGGAGGGGGTGCAGAGGAGATTCACTTGGTTGATTCCAGAGTTGAGAGGGTTGGATTATGACGAGAGACTGAGTAGATTGGGATTATACTCATTGGAATTCAGAAGAATGAGGGGAGATCTTATAGAAACATATAAGATTATGAAGGGAATAGATAAGGTGGAGGCAGGGAGGTTGTTTCTACTAGCAGGTGAAACTAGGAGTAGAGGGCATCGCCTCAAACTAAAGGGAAGCAGATGTAGGACTAAGGTCAGGGGAACTTCTTCACCCAAAGGGTTGTGAATCTGTGGAATTCCCTGCCCAGTGAAGCAGTTGAAGCTACCTTGCTGAATGTGTTTAAGGCAAGGCTAGATAAATTTTTGAACAGTAAAGGAATTAAGGGTTATGGTGAGCAGGCGGGTAAGTGGAGCTGAGTCTCAAAAAGATCAGCCATGATTTTATTGAATGGCGGGGCAGGCTCGAGAGGCCGGATGGCCTACTCCTGCTCCTAGTTCTTATGTTCTTATATTCTTATGACTGTCCTCCAAATTCTACCCTGCCCCTAGTAACTGATCCCTCCACCGAGGTTAAACGTTCCTTCCTGTCTACTTATATTCCTCATAATGTTACATATCTCAATTATATCTCCCCTCCAGTCTCCTCTGCTGTATGGAAAATAACCTCAATCTATTCAATCTCTCTTCGTAACTAAACTCTCCAGCCCAGGCTGGTAAATCTCCTCTGATTCTCTCCAGTGCAATCTCATCCCTAGTCCAGATTCCTCATGATTTCGAATGCCTCTGTAAGATCCCCTCTCAATCTTACATATGAGCATACAAACAAGAAGCAGGAGTAAACTTTCTGGCTCCTTCAGCCAGCTCCATCATCTAATATGATCATGGCTGATCTACTTGGAACCTTGAATCCACACTTCCATGTATCCCTGATAACCATACACCCACTTGCTTAACAAGAATCTGCTCATTTCTTCCTTAATCATATTCAGAACTCTGCTTCCACTGGCTTTCAAGACGACTGTTTCAAAGAAAAACCAGAGAAAAACTTTTTCTACTTCAGTGTTTCTTCGGTTTTGGCGTGGCACAGTGGTTAGCACTGCTGCCTCACAGCACCAGGGACCTGGGTTCAATTCCAGCCTCAAGTGACTGTCTGTGTGGAGTTTGCATAATCACCTCGTGTCTGCATGGGTTTCCTCCAGGTGCTCCAGTTTCCTCCCACAGTCCAAAGATGTGCAGGTTAGGTGGATTGGCTATGCTAAATTGCCCATAGTGTCTATGGTAGGAAATGCAAGGATAGGGTAGGGAGTGGGTCTGAGTGGGATGCTCTTCGGAGGGTCGGTGTGGACTCAATGGGCTGAATGGCTTGCTTCCACACTGTAGAGATTCTATGAAATAGGTGACCACTTATTTGTAAATGATGCTCCTTGACTGCTCGCTAGGAAGCTGGAGAGAGACCTGTCCTGCCAACTGAACTGCACTCCAATCAGGGTGTGATGAGGGTCCTGGTGGGCTATTCCCTGAAATGGAGTTATGGGGAGACAGAGGCAAGGATGTCATAAGCAAGGGCAGTGGCATGTCTCTAATAAGCCCTCCTTCCCTGTTTATGATGTCCGGTCCCTTGATCAAGCGCTGATTACCTTTGATTGAGGGATTCCACTGCCTCACACTTCTGCCAAGGTGACAAGAGGCTCACGGTTCCATTTGTGTGCTTGCCGGATGGTGACAGCACCCCTTGCAGTGAGGTCCATCTGATTAACAGCAGGATAAGTTCCTTAAGTGGTCATTAATTGGCCACTTAAGGACCTCAATTGGCAGAGGTAGAGGAGAAGGTCAACCAGGGGCCTTCCCATCCACAAGTTAATTCTGATGTAGGTGGGAAAGCAGTATGGTTCAATTATGACTTCATCCCAGCTAATTAAATATCCTTCGTGCCTCCAAATTCACCACGAGCAAAAGCTGAAAGTTTCACTTTAATATTCTAGATATACATGCAGCTGACTTCCAGAGTAAATTGGGTAAAGCAATTATTATTTGACATTCCACTCACACCGTTTGTATGATCTCTCTCTGATCTCTCTGCCTACAAATTCTGTGTGCTTCTCTCATTTCACCTGAAGCTTGTGATTTCAAATAAACCTGGTGGTCTCTCACCTAGTGTCGTGTGACTTCTCACTGGGTAAAGCAAAAAAGAAGCATTCAACAATGGATTGATGATGATACAAGATCAGTTTACACCCTTAAGGGAAGGGGTGAAAGCTCTACTTACCCACTATAAGTGACCATGGATGTCTAAAAGATAAAAGAAAACAGGAAACTTCTAAGAAAAAAAATTAAAATGCAAAACCAATGGTGAATGGGAGAGATAAAAGAAAGCAAAGATTGGCAAAGCAAACAGTAAGGGCGGCACAAATTGAGTATCAAAATCAACATAACATTATTTTAGGAAAAGAAGGGTGAGCAGATGCAATAAGGGCCCATGAAAACTGATAGAACTTTTAATGTCAATAAAACTAAGGAAATGGCAGAATGTTGAGTCATTATTCTGCAATAGTTTTTATAGTTGCTGAAGAGGTCAAACATTGCAGTGAAATATATTAAGTTCGGAATAGGGCCTCAGCAAAAGTAACATACGCCAATCCCTAGGACTAGATGGAGATGTTCTAACTAGAATCTTTCAAAGTTAACAAGGTGTAGAGCTGGATGAACACAGCAGGCCAAGCAGCATCAGAGGAGCAGGAAGGCTGACGCTTAGGGCCTAGACCCTTCTTCAGAAATGGGGGACGGGAAGGGGGTTCTGAAATAAATGGGGAGAGAGGGGGAGGCGGATAGAAGATGAATAGAGGAGAAGATAGGTGGAGAGGAGACAGACAGGTCAAAGAGGCGGGGATGGAGCCAGTAAAGGTGAGTGTAGGTGGGGAGGTACGGAGGAGATAGGTCAGTCCAGGGAGGACGGACAGGTCAAGGGGGCGGAATGAGGTTAGTAGGTAGGAGATGGGGGTGGGGCTTGAGGTGGGAGGAGGGGATAGGTGGGAGGAAGGACAGGTTAGGAAGGCGGGGACGAGCTGGGCTGGTTTTGGTATGCGGTAGGGGGAGGGGAGATTTTGAAGCTTGTGAAGTCCACATTGATACCATTGGGCTGCAGGGTTCCCAAGCGGAATATGAGTTGCTGTTCCTGCAGCCTTCGGGTAGTATCGTTGTGGCACTGCAGGAGGCCCAGGATGGACATGTCATCTGAGGAATGGGAGGGGGAGTTGAAATGGTTCACGACTGGGAGGTGCAGTTGTTTAGCGCGAACCGAGCGTAGGTGTTCTGCAAAGCGGTCCCCAAGCCTCCGCTTGGTTTCCCCGATGTAGAGGAGGCCACAACGGGAACAGCAGATGCAGTTAACACATTAGCAGATGTGCAGGTGAACATCTGCTTGATGTGGAAAGTCTTCTTGGGGCCTGGGATGGGGGTGAGGTGTAGGGGCAGGTGTAGCACTTCCTGCGGTTGCGGGGAAAAGTGCCGGGTGCGGTGGGGCTGGAGGGGAGTGTGGAGTGGACAAGGGAGTCACTGAGAGAGTGGTCCCTCCGGAAAGCAGATAAGGGTGGGGAGGGAAAAATGTCTTTGGTGGTGGGGTCGGATTGCAGATGGCGGAAGTGTCGGAGGATGATGTGTTGGATCCGGAGGTTGGTGGGGTGGTACGTGAGGACAAGGGGGATTCTGTTTTGGTTGTTATTGCAGGGAGGGGGTGTGAGGGATGAGTTGCGGGAAATGCGGCAGACACGGTCAAGGGCGTTCTCGACCACTGAATGGGGGGGATGTTGCGGTCCTTGAAAAACGAGGACATCTGAGATGTACGGGAGTGGAATGCCTCATCGTTTGTCCATTTGCCTGTGTTTGGCCCATTTTTCTGAAGAAGGGTCTAGGCCCGAAACGTCAGCCTTCCTGCTCCTCTGATGCTGCTTGGCCTGCTGTGTTCATCCAGCTCTACACCTTGTTATCTCAGATTCTTCCAGCATCTGCAGTTCCTACTATCTCTTTCAAAGTTATCTTGGTTTAGGAATTGTTCTTTTAGAATGGAAAACAATGCATGTTACTCTTCTGTTTAAGATAGACAGTGGGGGAAATTGGGAAATTACATACCAGTTAGTCTACAGCTTTTGTTGGGAAATCACTGTAGTTTATAATTAAGGAAGCAGTGAATTAACAACTTGAAAATTTTGACTGGGAGGAACCAGCATGGATGTGTAAAGGCTAAGTCATGCGTGCTGAACCTGAAAATATTTGAAGATGAAACAAGTAGTACATTGGAAAATGTGCATGAATATTATTTATATGGACTTCAGAAAGCATTTGATAATGTTCTTAATAAAAGACTGTTAGTTTAAGTTGAAACTCATAGAATTGAAGGAAAATTATTAGTTTGGAAACAGACTGAGTGTCAGCAAATGGGGATTGAGGCAAAAGGTAGATATAATAATGACCGTGGAATCCAACAAAAATCTGTGTTTAGGCCTCAAATATTCACCATAATATTAGTAGCTTGGACGATGAAATAGGGAAACACAACTCCAAATTTGTATCGAAGATACAGTAGAGGTGGCAAGTAATGTAGGTAGAAGGATAAAATTACAAAGTGGCACTGTTAAGTTAATTGAATAACCAAAACTATGGCCAAATAAATTCAATGTGTAATTTTAAAGCCATATACTTTGGTCCTACAAAGGATAGAACAGTGTAAATTCTAAACAGTGAAAAGTTAGAAACAGTGGAGTTTAATGAGGTTTGGGGTCCATGCCCCTAGATCATTAAAATGCCATTGCATAGTCAACAATCAAAAAAACTAATAGAATCCAGTCTTTTATATTTTATTAGTTTAGAAAACAATGGGTAGAAGTATGCTGCAACAGTTCACACCTTTGCTTAGGTCACATATGGAATCCTGATCAGGAATGAGCACCATGTTTCAGCAAAAGTACATTGTGTTTGAAGGGAGTGCAGGGCAGATTTACTAGATTGATACCTGGATTCTAAGGTTTAATCTATGAGGAGAGATTATGTAAACTACAGTTGTATTTCCTGTAATTTAGATGGTTAACGGATGATTTCATGGAACAGATGGGGTAGGGAGCTAATTGGGAAGTTTGGGTTAGGCAGAATAGTCTAAAAATGAGAGCCAGACCTTTCTTGAGTGAAATTAGGAAATACATCTGCTCATGAAATATGGTAGAAATGTGGAATTCTTTCCTGCAAATGGCAGCTGATGCTAGACCGAAAGAAAAGCAATGAAGAGATTTGGGGAGAAAAGAGGAACATGGAGTAAAGTCACAGAGTAGCTGCGATCTCATTGGATAGTGGAACAAGCTCATAGGATTAAATGGCCGAGAGTCATAGAGTCATACAGCACGGGAAACAGACCCTTCAGTCCAAATCGCCCATGCCATCACGTTTTCCAAACTAAGCTAGTCCCACTTGCCTGCATTTGGTCCATATCCCTCTAAACCTTTCCTATTCCTGTATCTGTCCAAATGACTTTTAAATGTTGTAATTATACCTGCATCTATCATTTTGTGTGGCAGTTCATTCCACATATGAACCACACTCTGTGTGAAAAAGTTGCCACTCAGGTCTCCTTTAAATCTTTCTCCTCTCACCTTAAAAATATGTCCTTTAGTTTTAAACTACCCCACCCTATGGAAAAGACCTTTGCTATTCATCTTATCTATGCCCCTTGTGATTTTATTAACCTCTCTAAGGTCACCCTTCAACCTTCCATGCTCCAGTGAAAGAAGTCACAGCCCATCCAGCCTCTCCTTATAACTCAAACACCAAACCCCCACCCCACCCCCCAGGTCCCAGCATCGTTCTGGTAAATCTTTTCTGAACACTCTCCAATGTACCAGAACTGCACACAGTATGCCAAAAGTGACCTCACCAACATCCTGTACAACTTCAACATGATGTCCCAACTCCAACACTCAATGGTCTGAACAATGAAGGCAAACGTGCCTAATGCTAACTTTCACCTCGATTACATCCCCAATTCTGCTACTGCCTTATCCCATCTGTTACTTTTGTCACTTCCACATTCAAGTTTTTGTGTTCCCTTGGACAGTCAAAAGCCTCTGTAAAATTTAGATTATTCAAAATTTTTCTGCTTATGTTTTACACATGGTCCTGCTCACTCCTCAACCATGATCTTGGTGATATTTTTGTTTCTGGTTTCACTATGCCGTTAATTTAAATTTCTCACCTATGCCAAAAGTCTTTCATAGTTTTAACATTCCATAGCTCTGTGAACTTTTGAACGCTTACAATCTACTTTTGTCCACCAAACAATTCTCCATTCCTCTTGCTTTTGCCTTTGGGACGGCTTCTCCTCCTTTCATCCCACCATTGGCAGTCATTCCTTTCATCACCTGGGCCAGAGATTTCGGAATTTCTTTCCTAAGCCTTTCACTCTCTTTTGCTTCTTCTCCTCATTTGAAGAAGTCTTTAAAACTCAGTTTATTAGCTCAGTTTTTCCAGTATCATTTTGCTAACCTGTAAAGCACTTTGAGATATTTGTTCTGTGTTAAATACACAATATATACAAGTTGCTGTAGTGACATTCAATTTGATTAACATTTGGAAAAAAAATTGACCAATCACCAATTTCATTTATATTAATTAAATGAGCTTTTTTAGGCAGATATCCCTGAAATTAATTTTCATCCAGGTACTAGAAGTGCCAGGAACATTTGTGAATCATTTTACGAAGAAAAGGAAGCACAGTCTCCCAGGTTTTTTTTGGGATTTTTATTGATCAAGAAATTTTTCACAGTGTACAGGCGTTCAATTAATTTTACTGAACTTATTTCAGATTTTTGCTACAGAAATGAATTTAAAAGCACCAATGGGATTACCCTGCTAATTGAGATATCCTATTCTACAGCAGGCTGGCCTTACCACGGCAGAAGAAAAGATGATAATCTCAGCATAAACAACATGACCTGTATTCCTGCTCTCATGCCAGGTACCCTTCAAGTCATTTTCATTGGACACATTTAAGATTTAGTGCAATGTCATGAGTTTGAAAGGGAACTCCAACTCGTTATTAACTATCAGCTTCCTCCATTCTCTCCTGAAGGTTTGAATTCTCATTGAGATATGGCTCCATTCTAGCTCTCAAGCACGTTCCTAATTTCTAATAGTCGTATATGGAGCTTAGCTGTGTGTATCAGCAAATTGAAGTAGATCATCAACCATAACCTCTGTGAATGACAGAGTGGGTTTAAAGGACTGAATGGCCCACTCCTGCTCCTAGATCTTCTGCTCTTACTCAACAAAGAAGACTATAACAACCAAGTCCAATACTGGTTCACAAAAGATTAATATTTATGTCTTTCCAGCAGGAAAATTACTGGATTGCAGGTGATTTTGAAAATCTGATAGAATTTTCTCTTATTAATCCAGGGCCACCAATGGGCTAACAGTAGGATCTAAATGCAGCTTAACCTGAGATCAGTGAACTGGAACCGAAATTTAGCCACAGACCTTTCAGCCAATGTGATACAATACTACTCGTAGTCAGGTTCTGGTACACATGCATTTAAAAGAAAGTAAAAAACAGTGTATCAGCAGGCTGTACCTACTGTGTGCACATTGTAAGAATTATATTCAACAACATGACATAATATTGTCTGAACATACATTCCATTTTTGATCTACAAAATAGAAGGCCAAGTTCAAAGCAAATGTCATGAAAACGACTCAAAGGACAGATGGAGTGAAAAGTGGGGGCAGGAGCCATGTGATCTTTGGTAAACATATGATTCATCACTGCAAATTCACATTTGAAAAACATCAAATTTTCATTTCCTTTTGAATTCTGGGATTTCTGCAAAGAAATATTTTGAGCAATAAACACACCAGCAGTTAGATTTTATTTCACTTTCTAGATGATTTTTCATGTTGATTGCGATTCTAGTTTGCAATTATAGTCTTGTAGGTCGAATCAACATAATAAAGAATGTGAATGCAGAACTTTATAAGATTTTTACTCATCTTGAGTTGCAACATGTCCAGTTTTTGATCTAACACTCCATTTTTACATAATAATTTTCAAGTGCGACAATTTGGAGTTCTGCTATTCTGTTCAGACTTTCATTCTTTGGTATTCAAGGTTTTACAGTAAAATATGAAATTTAACTGGGTTCCACTGTTCCCATGTTTCGAAAATGATCAAGACTTTGAAAATAAACTCAATGTCATCAGAAAGGAGAGTAGTTGCCATCACAGAACTTAATGGAGAATTTTCAAATTGCACTGGCAGTGGCTTTTGATGAAGTGGTGCATGATTCATGAACTGTGCAGTATTGCCTCAGACAAAGTAGTCTAAGGTACAAACCAGCGACAGCTGAGTTCAGGCTTTTTTTTATATGCAACTAGGCTTGATGGAGTTGAGGAACTTCATCTAATACCATCAGATTTTGCATGTGAGGCAGCAACATGGTAAAATATGACATGTAATTACCTTCAAATAAATATAAGAACTAGGGATGGTAGCAATAATAAATACATAATTTAATGTAGCAAAACTATTAAATCAGTCATAAATAGCAAGACATTCCAGAAAAATAACATAAATAAAAATCATAAAAAGTGGTCAGATGATACTGGAAAACATGTCAGTGGCTCCAAATGAACAAATACAAAAGCAGGATACAAAATATAATACAAATACAGAGCTACAGTAGGGAAGCATAAGCATTACAACTAATCCAAAGAAAACATGATAATGTGTAAGTATCTGAAAATCTCTCAACACAGAAAGAGAGAAATTGTAAAGAAATAAATGTACCTGCTACTAAGTGTTGGGTCCACATAATCAGGGCATCAATGAAGTAATTTGATTCAATACATGCAATTTTTAAATATTATGTAGCAATGCCTGCCCCCCCAAATCCCCACCAGACTCATTTTATATTTGTTTTGGAGTTGGCACAGAATGGCAATCCTAATTTTAAACCAGTCCCTTAATCTTACTTTACTCAACTATCAGTTCATGACACTTAACATTTTTTTAAAATTTGTGAGCAATGGTAGCTACCTGTTGTAGATGCCATTCTTTCTACAGAAGGAATTCTTCACTGAAAGTCGTCTGTTGTTGAGTTCCAGTGCTGGAAACCGTCCATTGTCTAGGCTCATGATCTCTTCATGAGCCAAGGCACTCGTCTTTGTGTTGTTTCCTGAAACAGAACATAAAGTTCAAATTCAAACTCAAAGTTAACATTTAATATATTCTGGTCTCATCCTCAGCACAATAAACACCAAAGAGTGTGTTGTCAATTAGAGAAGAGTTTTTGGGGAACAACTATCATTACTTTGGGAAAATGGTGTATTGCGTGCCAATGCATTTGAACAGGACATCAGTCATTGACGTCATCATTGTGCAACTGCACCACACTGGAACCTGAAGTGGTGTGCTCATTGTTGCTGCCTCTTCCCTCACTCTTCCATTTTCTGCTTTGTTGACTGGCTTGCTTGCTGCCTCATTCTCTGCTCCCTTCGCTGCTTCTTTCACCAGCCCACTCACCCAATGGTGGAAAGTAATGCACATTGGTTGCTATGTCAGTGATTTAAAAAATTCATTCTCTTGCTCCAACGGACTGTCAAACCACACTGAGATAGTGCTCTGGAAATCAAGAACTAGTATTCCCTGAGTCATATTGAAAGTAAAAGCTTTATCAAAGTACAAGTCCCCAACTTATCTGTAGGATAGACTCAGATTAACAGGAAATATGGACCAAGTTTCTGTACCTGACAAGAACTTCTACTTATTACAAATAAAATAAATTCTAATCACAGATAAACAACAATGAACTGTCAACATATAACTCTACTACTTAAAACTCGAATACCCTGCTAAAACACTCCCCGACACACATACAAAAAAAAACAAAATCTGTGCTATGGGTGGATGAAAGAAAAATACTGGTGAATAGTTCAATCACACCAGTCCTCAGGATTCGATGGAGTGTTCCTTTTGCTTCTCAAGTCCTTCAGTTCTCTGATCTTTTCCTTCAGATTATCAC
The DNA here is from genome assembly GCF_021869965.1 of Rhincodon typus. NCBI lineage: Eukaryota > Metazoa > Chordata > Chondrichthyes > Orectolobiformes > Rhincodontidae > Rhincodon > Rhincodon typus. The sequence goes on along the minus strand of NC_063354.1, from coordinate 20,383,138 downwards.
ATTTATTCACAGAAGGCACAGAGTGTCTGGTTCATGAATTATAAAATATCTGATTTGTTGGTTAAAAGCAATAGTTTACAGCAATTTTCAGGCGAAAATAAACTGTCTTTCTTTTGGCTTTGGATATTTTATTGGAGAGAGAGAGAGACTGTCGGTTCCTTCAGCAGCCAAAACTCAATACCTCTCCTGTCCTTGGTCTAATTGCTTACACAAAACGGAACAGCAAGCCAGCGAGCTGTTTAGGAACTTGCATATTGCCTGCCTGCATCAAGATATCTGGAGGGAATTGGGATGGGTGTGGGGGGAGGTGTATCAAATCATGCAGATCTGTAACCTTCCTCTTCCTCCTTAACTCAAAAAAGAATTGTTTCTGTGTGCTCTCAATGGTTGCCTTGACCTGACTACGTCAGTTTCTCTGCTGGTGCCTATGTTAGGTGTACATTTAGATTCCATTGACATTCCACTCCCAATTTACAAAATTTAAGATGCTCCGCCTGCGTCTGTTGGGCATTTTGGCCATATAATTACAGCGAGTGTTTGCCAATATTTCTGCTACTGTACTTGTAGTGATTGTAGGGGTCAGCCAGGTGAACCTCATAGAATATGAGTTCCCTGGATGGGGCTGTTAATCTGGTCCAATCAGGGAGCCCTGGCTGACAGACACAAACAGGAGTGTCAGACATCCTATTCACTCTGAGAGCTGGCTCTGAGGGAGTGTCAAACACTCTCCACGTGTAAATAAAGGGTGATTTGGTAATGGGATACCGGCCTCTTTGGAGTTATTTCAGTGTATGGTTTGCTGAGGCCTGTTGGGAAATGCACAAAGGAAGCAACTACATGGGGACAGAATACTGCTTGGTTACTATGCCTCAGGTGCCTAGGCTGCAAACTCCCAGTATCTTGCCTCCTGTATAAAGATGTTCATCTAGCTAAAGTTCCCTATCGGTCTTGTAGTTCTCACAATACTCCATACTGAGAGGAAAAGAAAGAACAAGTTTGAATGTTGTTAATTTATGACGGGCAATGTTCTGGTTTCAGATAAGTAAAATTTCAAAAGGTAAAATAACGAGTGAAGCTAATTAGATTTAAAACTACAGAAAGTGCTGGAGAAACTCAGCATGTCAAACACCAGCTGTGGACAGAGGAAACAAAGTTAATGTTTCGAGGCCATCATGACTGTTTTTCAGAAAACTTCGTATTTTTCTTTCAGATGTTCAGCATCTACAGTACTTTGCTTTTGTTTGAACATTTAAAGCTACTATTATTTGATATGGTCCTATTTTCCAGCATGCACACTTGATGGGTTGGATGGGGTGGGGTGAAATCAGGGGACTGATTTGACACTGGCCATTAAGACATAATTAAAAATGACTTCACTGCTACACAAAAATATAAATATTCACTCAGTGGTTCACTAGTATTTATTCAATATACAATGTTTGAAAGTGCTTATGCCTTTTAAATATGCAGCTGCTCAAAGTAGTTGACCATAAGGGTTAATAAACCTTAACCATTCAGGGAGAATAAATCTTTTACTGAATTAGAGGCTTTGTGGCTAACGATATTATCCTAAGAAATACAGCATTGTGAGAACATTTAATTAATCAAACATCATCAAATGCTAATGAGCGTATTCTGTTGTATTGTGACCAATTCTGGAGTAAACATGTAACCATGAACTACCCAACTGTAGTAGTGCAATAATTCAAATATATCTTACAGGTGAAGAGTTCTATTAAGGGTTCTAATATTGAATAAATGGAGCCTGCTGCATCATCTATTCCTGCAACTATCAGTTTTTCCCCAAGTGAAATATTTACTGACAAAAATGCCAATGGAGTCTGTGCCTATCAAAGTCCAATGGTCAGACTTACTCATCTTGGTGCAACTCAACTTTTAAGCCAAAATCTGCTTTTTAACTGTTTAACTATGGGACACTTGAGAATACAACTATATTTTCTAGTTTGGCCATTCTACTAGCAAGCTGAACAAATGATACTGATAGATTTCTCACCTTTTTTTGCATCTTAATTTCAGAGTATTACATTATTGCATGTGATAATATTTATTTATTTGTGCTACTCACTAATTTGCAACAGAATCCTGAAAATACAGTGCTCATTGAAAGCAAGTTGGAAAAGCTACATATCTCTTCAGAAAGAAGTGGTATGTTTAAAACCTGTGGATTACAAGAAGAACTTACTTAGCCAACTGGCATTGAACATAATCTTTTCATCAGGAAAAAAAAGTGCTGTTTTAACATCAATCTACCATGGGACTGCACTATTGCTATTAGTACTAATTGTGGATTTGAAATGTGAAATCGATGGTTTAAATCTAAATCAGATGTTTAGGTGAAAGAGTCATTGCTGACAAGTGGCTGGTCAGCGGATAAAGCTTTCCCATGGAGGAAATTAATACATTAGACAGACAGCTAACCAGCCCAAAAGAAACAATTGCTAGTATATTACCTCAAAACCAAGTACATAGTAAATAACTATTAAATGAATTAAGTTCTGTTTGTTCCAGTACTTTGGCATTTGTAAAGTTAATCATTCCACAACAATTCTAGCAATCATCTGTTACATTGCCCAGGTATGTCCAAATACAGATCTCAAGATAGCTTGCAACACTATCACTTTTACTAACTCACTGATTAGACAAGAAATGTTGGCAAGAAAATGTTGGCTCTACCCATTCTGCTGATGTCGCACAAAGTCTGCTCAAGCAAACAAGGAGTTCAACTTTGGCTTTCAGTTGGATCAGATCAAGCTCCCTGAAGTCCTAGTAACTACACTTGGCTAAATGTGGTTGCACTTATTGCTATCATGCAATGAACCTTCCTGTTATTTAAGAATAATATCTCTTCTGTAGGCACTCTATGGTGGTGTACCCTCTACCACTATTCAGTAGATTGGACAAAGGAGGACTGGTGGCAGCAAATTACCAAAAACCCCCCTCTCACAGTGCCACATGCTAGTAGAGGTGGCAAATACCACAAAGTGCTGGGAATGATCATTTGGGAAAATAACATATTTTAATGTGAACAGGGACATGTTCTGCTTATTTTGAATGCATTCATTTACTTTCCAATCTAACAAGTTGAACTTTTTCACTGCAAAGTGAACCACGTGGTGTAAATCTAGCTTTTACTTCACAAAAAGTTCCCAGATTTGTTTCTAAGTGCTGCAATTACTGATTTTAGTCAGTGGCACGACAGTTAATGCCAAATTGGGGAAGAGAACACTCACGCAGAGTTGCCACAGAACTGCGAAATAGTTGAACTTTTATTGGACAAGGGAGCCAAATTCAATGCAGTAGATAAGCTAACAATCTACTTTGTGTGTAATTTGATGAGCAACACTTCTGCCACATCCTGCAACTCTTTTACAACCAGTGAAAATAATTGGTCACACTGTAAATCATTAATTGGAAATTAACGTTACAGTAAAATATATTGTGTGATTTTAAGTTTTGTTTTGACATCATTTGTAATTCAGGACAATTTATCGGGATGTTAAGTCCAGTAAGCTTAAAAGAATTGTATATTCATATTATTTGAAACATAGATTATTTGAAGTACTGTTGGGTTAATAAACATTGACGCATGGTTTGAGTTTCTACCAGAAGGTAGGAGTGCTGGTTAACTATTTTTGGGACTGGAGGTGGCAATTGTATATCACTTTCAAGTTCTTTTCAGATCTTCCATTCAGATATTCTTGAGTTGACAAAAGAAACAAATTTAAGAATGTCAAATATTTGAAATTGGACCTTTGAGTACTTTCTGGTTAGTCCTGGTGGACAGGCCCAGGTTTCCCTCTGATAATTTTAAAGGCCCCATGACAAGGAGGTGCCAGTGTTGGACTGGAGTGGACAAGGTTAGAAGTCGCATGACACCTGATTAAAGATTTGTTTGAAATCACAAGATTTCAAAACGCGGTCCCTTCGTCAGGTGAAATTTTAGAGGCCACTTAGATGAGTCACCAGAGGGCTGCCTGTACGGCAAAAGCTTTACTTCAGCAAGAGACAACTCCTTGTGGGAAAATGAGGAATATTTTCTTTCTTTATTAAATGTTTTAAAACTTTAAAACATTCTTAAATCTTTTTAAAAGTTGTCAAAACCTCACTAAAATTAAAATCCCATTTAAATAAAAGTTAGAAAGAGTTTAATAAAATCAAGAACTGCAGAAATCTGAAATGGGAAACTGAACTTGCTGGAAAAGGTCTGTCAGCATCTGTGGACAGAAAACAGAGTCAACATTTTGGATCTTGTGGCCAGCGAATCTGCGGAATTCATTGCCACAGAAGGCTGTAGAGGCCAGGTCACTGAGTGTCTTTAAGACAGAGATAAATCGGTTCTTGATTAGTACGGGGATCAAAGGTTACTGGGAGAAGGCAAGAGAATGTGGCTGAAAAATATATCAGATATGATTGAAGAGCACAACAGACTTGATGGGCTGAATGGCCTAATTTTGCCCCTACATCTTCTGACCCTTCATCAGATTTAATAATAGCCTGGATGTGGATGCTGGTGGGGTGGAAAGTGAGAACAGGATGACCCTTTTGGGAGTCACCCTGCTTCCTGTAAAGGTCCATACCATTCTCCCAGTTTCTCCGTCCCTTTTGCATCTATTCTGTTGATGTTACTTTTTGTGTGTGTGTGTGTGTGTGTGTGTGTGTGTGTTTGTGTGTGTTTGTGTGTGTGTGTGTTTGTTTGTTTGTTTGTGTGGGGGTGGTGCTGCTCAGAAACGGCATCTTTTTCCTCCACCAAGAATTCCCCACCACATTGTTGACAGGGCCCTTAGCCGAGTCTGACCCATTTCCTGCGCTTCTGCTCTCACTGTTTTGTTTCCCTTCCACTACACCGATAGGGTCCCCCTGGTCCTCAGTTACTAGCCCACTCGTGTCAGCATTCAAAGGATCACAAGCTGCCTTTTCCACCATCTCCAGAGGGATGCACCAGACACGTATTCCCCTCCCCTCCCTTGTCAGCATTCTGCATGGACCATTCCCTCTTGGACACCCCGGTCCACTCTTCCTCCCCTCCCACAACATCCCCACATACCACAGCACCTTCGCAGAGGTATAACCCCTGCAAGTTTATTTCCTTTCACCTCAGGTCCAGACACACCTTCCAGGTGAAGCAGCGGTTTACCTGTACTTCACTTATGTTTGCTGCTCACAATGTGGTCTCCTCTACACTGGGGAGACAAAACACAGGCTGGGCACCTGCTTTGTGGAATACCTACATTCTGTGTGCAAAAATGATCCTGAGTTTCCTGTTGTCTGCCAGTTTAACATACCACTGTATTCTCTGGCTTTCACTTCTATCTCGGCTCTGCCATAGTGCTCCAGTGAGGCTTAGTGTAAGCTGGAAGAACAGCATCTCATTTTCCACTTGAGGTCCCTGCAGCTTTCTGGGGTCAATATCGAGTTCCATAATTTTAGGGCCTGAACACCACCTTCCATGTTTTCCCACCTGCACACCCCAGATCTTGTCATCATATGGGCTGCTTTCAGCACAGCCAACCCATTTTCACTTACTGATGGTCCCCATTATCAGCTCTTCTCCTTCCTGGCATACCATTATCCATCCTTTTGTCTGCCTAACTGTCTTTCCCTCCTTCTGGGCACAGTCTCCACCTATCCTCTCACTCTTTTATTCCACACCTCTTGTCTTCAGTATATATACCCACTTTTCCCAGCTACTACTGCTTCTAATGAAGGATCACTTGTCCTGAAGCTTTCTCTCCACAGATGTTGCCTAACATGCCAAGTTTCTCCAGCAAGTCCTGTTTTTGTTGTGTTAGAAAGAGTTTTATCAGTCAACAGTAAACACCCGAAGAATGCCTGTATTTTCACTTCTAATCTTCTGGTTCATTTACTTCAATGTGGAGGCAATGGCCTAGACTATTAATTCAGAAAGTGAGCTAACATTCTGGGGATTCAGGTTCAAGTCCTGCCAGGACATATGGTGGAATTTGAATTCAATAAAGAATCTAGAATTAAAGATGACCATCTCATGATGACCATGAAGCCATTGTTGATTGTCAGAAAACCTAATCACTAATTATTCACAAATGTCCTTTAGAGGAGGAAATCTGCCATCCTTAGCTGGTCTGGCTGACATGTAACTCCAAACCAACAGCAATGTGGTTGACTCATAACTGCTCTTTGACCAATCAGGATGGGCAATAAATGTTGGCCGAGCCAGAGATGCCTGCATCCCATGAGTGAATAAAAAAAGTGTGATCAATCCTTTCTATTTAGACTGCAGGCTAATATTCATCAACATTAATGGAAGTGAAATGAGCAATAACACAGTCGCAGCTCTACCACAACTTTCTGCCACAAAGTAGGTTTGGGTGCGCTGCCCAAACAAGAAGAGATTAAGCATTTCTTCACAAAAAGCAAAATCAGTTTGGGCTGCCCTCAATGTTGCTGAGTGAACGCTGCACAAAATGATCATTTGAAATGTCTTTCAAGCAATGTATTTAAAAACATTTGATTTGTAAATATAGAGCCAAAAAAATCATCAAAATGTTTCTTAAAACTAATCTTTCATTAAATAACAAGAATATTGTTAGCTGCATTTGGGCAGTAATATAGTTCTTTAACAGCTGTCCTATATTTATGGCTAATTCTTTTGCTTGCAGCAACTTCCTTACCATAAACCTTGCGCCTAAAGGCTACTTCCTCCTCCCGGGTGCTAACAGAATGCATGAATTATTCTTTGTTGCAGATGGCAGAAATTCAACAAATTTAATTTAATCCTGCATCCATTTCTGTAAATTAGAAGTGTTTGGTATTCATTGAAAGACTGTTCTGCTCACCCTGCAGGCCATCACACTTAACAGATGTCAGACCTAACATTAACATAAAGCCACAGTTAAACAAAGAAACAAAGTTTGCAGGCAGTAGATTTCCTACTTATAATTAATGGTAAAATGTTGTCATTGCTGAATTTTGAGAAAATGTGAACTTGCAATAAATTAGAATTGAATTGTTGAATAAATAGATTTGCTACACTTAAGAAAGATGATCGATTCTATGGTACTTGAGCCAATATAGAACAGTTCGGATTGCGCCTCCGAATTGCTAAAGTCACAACATGACTTTGGAATCTTTGAGATACAAACAAGACCAGTAGATAGGAAGTTGGACAGATTTCCTGACAAAAATGGCAGTAGAGTTAAATGAATAACTGCTCAATTCTATCAGATGCACATCTCCACTAATAAATTGTAAGATTACTGAAGATTGTGGGAATTGCAAGCAGACTAACTTGCAGGGAACCAGAAGTATATCCATTCCATTCATTAGGGAATCAGAAATGGCCTTACATGGATTGCTGGAGTGCTGCAAATGCAGCGTGGCAGAGGAACACAGTATTGTAAGCACCGCTGACATTGCAATATTCCCTTGGTACTGCACTGGTGTATCAGCCTAGATTTTCTGAACTCAGGTATCTGGAGTAAGATTTTTGCTCACCACTTCTACCTCAGAGGTAAGTATATTAATAACTGAGCCATGGCTGGTGGTGATTCTGATAATGATTCAATCAATTTATCTGATAATTATGTAAGAACCACATATAATTGAGTTTAAATATACATTGGAAAATGTAAATTTGAATAGCTGTTTTGCAGGGAAAGTAGTAGTTTCATCTAATATATAACCCTAAGCAAAACTTGAACTCTAGAATTCAATTACTGTTTATACAAGATTATGTAACTTCTGGTTGAAGCTGGATTTGATACATTTGTGAGCCACCAGGCGCCTCTGGGTTGAGACAAAGAACATGCACACTAATAGTTTTCGGATTAGTGTTAAATAGCAGTTTGTTACAGAACTGAGAGGAGACTGAAGTGGTTGAGCTCTTACACCTCCAAAAACCCGCAAGCAATCCAGTTCTCCTTCACTCTGTGACAGGAAAAGAAATAAGACTCAAAGACCCTGCAGAAAGAAAAACAAAACTTCTATCTCAAGGCAAGACCTAGGTCCAAATGATTGACTGCTAAATTGAGGATCACTGTGTTTGGTAACAATATGATAACATCACAAAAAAGAATAGAGAATCGAGAAGTGAAGTCACTTCATTTCCTCATATGGTTTGGACTCTTGATCGACAGACTTTGTTCCTTTTGGCTCTTCATTCCCCCAAAAATTGTTTGTCACATCTGGCATGTCCATCGTATTTGTGAATGAATGCCTATGTATTTGGATTAAAAGGGGGTGTCATTCAAGGTTACATATGCCAGGGTTGGCGGGTTTGAGCTACAGGGAGAGGCTGAATAGGCTGCGGCTATTTTCCCTGGAGCATCGGAAGCTGAGGAGTGATCTTATAGAGGTTTTTAAAATCATGAGGGGCATGGATAGGGTAAATAGACAAGGTCTTTTCCACGGGATAGGGGAGTCCAAAACTAGAGGGCATAGGTTTAAGGTGAGAGGGGAAAGATTTAAAAGGGATCCAAGGGGCAACCTTTTCATGCAGAGAGTGGTATGTGTATGGAATGAGCTGCCAGACAAAATGGTAGAGGCTGGTACAATTACAACATTTAAAAGGCATCTGGATGGGTATATGAATAGGAAGGGTTTAAGAGGGATATGGGCCAAATGCTGGCAAATGGGACTAGATTAATTTAGGATAGCTGGTTGGCAAGGACGAGTTGGACAGAAGAGTTTTTTTCTGTGCTGTACATCTCTATGACTTCATGACTCTATATTAGTAACTAAAATCCATTTTGCCACACTTTAAAAGGTAAGTTTATTATAATAAATGGATTGCTGTTTCTTTTCATTGATGAAACCTGGTGTGAATTTCTTTTATCTTAGACTGTGGTCAGACATTCACAACCCTAATGTGTAAATTGGTCATATTTCACATTTGTGGTGACTCATAGAATGGTGGGGTGTAGTTTCCAGTGCACACTTTCCATCAGGGTCATGACATTTATCTGAAGAATAGAAACTGAGGCAGCCCTTCTACTGTCGTGACTTTGATAATTACAGCCAATGTAATATTGAAGGTGATACCAATGGTTTCTATCCCTTCGTGTCAGTGCAAATAAAAAATCAGGTTTTCTCCTTTTGATCACTTTCCACAATGGGAATTGCATGTTTTAACATCAATTAAAGACAGGTTGAGATTTGTGATAAGTAAAACAAAGAACTATGGATGCTAGTGATCTGAAATAAAAACAGAAATTGCAAGACAAATTCAGTGGGTCTAGCAGCATCTGTGGGGAGAAAACATAGTTAATGTTTTGAATTGACCCGTTATGATGAAGAGTCACTGGACTTCAAACGTTAACTTTGTTTTCTCCCCACAGATGCTGTTGGCTCTGAGACTTGTGATGCCTGTCTGCAGTTGAAAAGCCCATTTATAGTCACTGTGAGGCCATGAGGCTCTCATATAAATAGTGCCTGTAGTGATTGTAACGAGATCAACCTGGTGGACCTCATAGAATATGAGTTCCCTAATTGGGGCTGTTAATCTGGTTCAATCAGGAAGCCCTGTCTGACAGATATAAGCAGGAGTGTCAGAGGTTCTGTTCATTCTGAGAGCTGGCTGTGAAAATCTGGATTAGTGTCAAGGACTCCCCACCTGTAAATAAAGATTGACTTGGTGATGGGATACCGGCCTCAGTGAAGTTAATTCAGTTACCATTTGGGCAAGTTATTGGAGGATACTCCGTATCTACTGAACTACAAATTACTGAGGGGAGGCACAGTGGCTCAGTGGTTAGCACTACTGCCTCACAGTGCCAGGGATCTGGGTTCGATTCTACCCTTGGGTGACTGTATAGAGTTTGCATATTCTCCCCCGTCTGCATGGGTTTCCTCTGGGTGCTCCAGTTTCTTCCCACATTCCAAAAATGTGCAGGTTAGCTGGGTTGGCCATGCTAAATTGCCCATAGTGTCTAGGGATGTGCAGACTAGGTGGATTAGCCATGGGAAATGCAGGGATCCAGGCATAGGGTAGAGGGTTGGGTCTGGGTGGGATGCTCTTTTGATGGTTAGTGTGGACTCAATGGGCTGAATGGCCTGCTTCCACACTGCAGGGATGCTATGATCCTGTCAGGATTCAATGCTTTCAGGAGAGACTGTTAAAATAAAAGTAAAGAAATAGGACAGTCTTTTAGTGTTGATTATTTTGCTTGTTTAGTAACTACATTAAAATAACTTTTCCAAATTCTTTGCAGCAAAAATTAATGCCTTGCCTTTCCTGTGCCATGAATTGCATATCCTTCGGCTAGCTTTTTGTCATGGAATTTTTATCTCCTGGCTGAAATGTCCTGGGTGAATCTGCCCACAAAAGGTAGGAAAGCCCAACCAAAGGCCATCTGGTTATTAAATGTTGTTACAGCTGTTGCTGCCACTCCCATGTGCAAGCATGCTCTGCCTCACAGAGGCACTAGCAATTCAGAAGTCTGACAGCTCTCCAGTCCCAGATGTGCCATGACAGCACTCCAACACCAGAAACCATGGACGAGGCTGAAGTACAAGGGGAGTCAGAATGGTTTTGCTGGAGCCACTACAGTTATGAGGCTTAGCTGTTGGGAAACAAGCAAGGATGGTGAGGAAAAGAAAATTTTGATGGCAGACAAGGGAGAGAATCCTGAACAAAACCCATAGCCAACATACCCTGACAGCTTCTCCAGGCAGGGTGGACAATCCTGCATTCCCAATACCAGAAGCAGCAGGATGAAGCCTTTAGGTGACCTTTCAATTGGCCATTTAAGGGCCTCAATTGGCCCAAGGCCCAGTGGGATAAATGACACCTACTCACTGATGGTAAGATTTAGCAGAGGTGAGGTAGGTGATGGACACGTGGTCTCTGATATGCCACCTGATTTCATGTTCTCTGCCCCTTCACCCCCCACAGGCATCTACCTGCCCAACCCCAGGGACAGGGTATAAAATTCCAACCTATTCTGCTAGTAGTGCTGTCAACAAGCATCAGCTGTCATACAGTAGGCAATAGTAAGAACTGCCGATGCTGGAGTCAGAGATAACACTGTGGAGCTGGAGGAAAACAGCAGGCCAGGCAGCATCAGAGGAGCAGGGAAGGGTCCCAACCCGAAACATCAACTTTCCTGCTCCTCTGATGCTGCCTGGCCTGCTGTGTTCCTCCAGCTCCACACTGTGTTATAGCTGGCATACAGTATTTGTGTTTCCTTGAAAAATAAGTCCAATAATTGATGGTATATAAAACTTTATTCAATCATGTGATTGTTTCCAGCTTTGAATGACATATCGAATTTCAAAGGTACTTGAATGTGTCTCAAATTCACATCAGTCATGGAGCAGCTGGTTAAAAATATACTCATGGTTAATTTATTGACTGGTTTTGTAGGAAACACAAACATAGTTTCAGAACCACTGATATTGTGATGATGTATTCTTGGCACGCCAAAATACATTTCCTTCTAGCATAACAGGCTCCATTTAGAATGGATTTCCCAAATCTGTTGCTGTCCACTGCCTAAAGTTAAAGTGCACCCCTAGAGCTGTAGCTGGGGAACTGCAAAGTATACTCTCAGTTATTAAGTAACATTAACTGTGTCTCATAGATAGAATGGATGAATATGTACATATAATTTGATTTTCACCCAGCAACACAGTCTTATCCTTTCAAGATTTCTACCTGTTGGAAATAGTAAATTTTGCTACGTATATATTACACTGTTACAAAATGTTCACCAACAGGATGGTGCAGGAGGAGGTCATTTGGTCCATTGAATCTGCACTGGCTCTCTGAGCATTTTGACTTCGTGCCAGCCTCATGCCTTTTCCCTGTAACCCGGCAAGTTACATCTATTTAAACAATAATCTACTGCCCCTGAATGCCTCAACTTGAGCCTGCTTCCACCACACCAATAAGTTATGAGAAGTAGTCAGCCATTTGGCTTTTCAAACCTGCCCTGCCATTTAATAAGATCATGCCTGACCCATTGTGCTCTTAATTCACATTCTCATCTATCCTTGATGACCTTTAATTCCCTCGCTTAACAAAAAGCTGACTGTGTTTGCCTTAAAGCTATTCAATGACCCTGCTTCTACTATCTTCTGAGACAGTTCCAAAGCTGGAAAACTCTCAAGGGAAAAAAAATGCCACATCTCTCACCTAAAGGATGACCCCTAATTTTAAAACAGTGTGTCCTTGTTCTGGACTTGACCATAGGAATTAACATCCTTTCCTCATCCATCTTGGCAGCACCATTCAGGATCTTATAAACTTTAATCAAATCACTCCTCAATCTCCTGAAAGCTAGTTGGTTTTCACTAGCTTGCCCAATTTTCGCTCATAAGACAACTTGCTCACTCCAGACATCAGGTAATAAATAAGCCTCCTCTGAACTGCCTCCAATCCATTTGCATCCTTCCTTAAATAAGGAGACCAAAACTGCAGAGTTTTCAAGATGTTGTCTCACCAATGCCCTGTGTAACTGAAGCCTTACAGCCTGCTTTTAAGGTTAATTCTCTCAAAATGAATGATGACATTTCATTAGCCTTCTTAATGACATGCTGTATTTCCAGGCAGTACATATCCACACTTTAACTACAATTTTTTTCTCTCACCTTGTATTTGCTTCTTTTGCAAAGCACTTTAAATTGTGCCCTCCTGCCTCTTTGTAGGGTATGTGGAACAGTCCCTCTTCCTCTGTTACACCTTTTCCTCCGCTACATTGATGACTGTATAAGCACTGCCTCGTGCTCCCATGAGGAGCTTGAACTTTAGGTATCAACTTTACCAACACCTTTCACCCCAACCTCAAATTTACCTGGACCATCTCCGATACCTCCCTCCCTCTCCTAGACCTCTCTGTCTCCATCTCTGGTAAATGTCTCAGCACTGACGTCTATTTCAACCCCACCAACTCCCACAGCTACCTTGACTACGCCTTGTCTCACCCACCCTGCTGCAAGAATGTGATCCCTGAATCCCAATTCCTCCACCTCCACTGCATCTGCTCCCAAGATGGAGCCTGCCACTGCTGGACATCCCAGATGTTCTCCTACTTCAAGGACCACAACTTTCCCCCCTCCATTGATTGGAAATGCCCCCAACCGCATCACTTGCATTTCCCGCACTTCTGCCCTCAAACTCCCTCCCTACAACAAAAATAAAGACAGAGTGCCCCTGGTCCATCCCACCAACCTTTACATCCAGCGCATCATCCTCCACCATTTCCATCACCTACAATCCGACCCCACCACCAAAGAGATATTTCCCTCCCCACTCCACCTGCTTTTCGTCGGGACCGCTCACTCAGTGACTCCCTCGTCCGCTCCACACTCCCCTCTAACCCCACCACACTGAGCACCTTTGCCTGCAACTGCAGGAGGTGCTACACCTGCACCTACGCCTCCCCCCTCACCTCCATTCAAGGTCCCCTAGACAAACTTTCCATATCCAACGGGGTTCACCTACAAATCCTCCAACCTGGTCTACTGTAAATGTACTGTGGCCTTCTCTATGTCGGTGAGACCAAGCACAGACTCGATGACCGACTCGCGGAGCATCTGTGCTCTGTACGCTATAATCAACAACACCTTCTAGTTGCTAGCTATTTTAACTCCACCTCTCACTCCCTGGGTGACATGTCCATCCTGGGCCTCCTCCAATGCCACAATGATGCCACACACAAACTGGAGGAACAACACCTCATATTCCACCTTGGGAGCCTACAGCCTGATGGCATAAACAAAGAATTCACCAGTTTCAAAATCTCCCCACCCCTGCCCTCATCCCATGTCCAACCCTCCCTCTCATCCTTGCCTCCTTGACCTGACCCTACCTGTCTATCTCCTTCCCCACCTATCTGCCCCACTGACCAATCCTCACTACACCTACCTGCATCCAGCTATTGCCATCCCACCTACCTTCTCCCAGCCCCACCCCTCTTCCATCTATTTATTTCCCAGCTCCCTTCCCACTCCTCAGTCCTAATGAAGGGTCCAGGCCTGAAACATTGACTCTCCTAGTTCTCTGATGCTGCCTGACCTGCTGTGTTCCTCCAGCTCCACGCTGTATTGATTCTGACTCCAGCATTGGCAGTTCTTGTTATCTCCGACCCTCTAGTTCTCAATTAGTTTATGAGTGGGAACAGTTTCTCCATATGTTCAGACCCTTGATTATTTTAAAAACTTTATCAGATCTCCTCTTAGCCTTTTCTTCTCCAAAGAAAACTAGTTTCTCCAATCTACCCTCATAACTAAATTTTCTCATCACTGCAACCATTTTCATCGACCTGTTTGGCATTGTCTCCAATGCGTTCTCATCTTTCCTAAATTGTGGTTACCAGAACTGCTTACAATTCTCCAGCTTGAGTTTTAACTAGTGTCCTATGTAGGTTCACCATAACTTCCCTGCTCTTCTGCTTTATGCCCCTATTAACGAAGCCCTAATTACTGTATGTTTTATTAACTCAGAGATAGCAGGAACTGCTGATGCTGGAGAATCAGAGATAACAAGATGTAGAGCTGGATGAACACAGCAAGCCAGGTAGCATCAGAGGAGCAGGAAAGCTGACGTTTTGGGTCTGGACACTTCTCTTCTCCAGGATATCTTTTAGAAAAACACCTTTTATTTGTATTGTCTCTATATGTTCTGTGTAGAAAAATGCATCACCTCACACATCTTTGCACTGAACTTCACCTGCCACCTATCCATTCATTCCAAATACTTTTCATTGTTCTTTTAAAGTTCTAAACTGTCCTCTTCATAGTTTACAATGCTACCAAGTTCTGTATTCTCTGCAAATTTTGAAACCATTCCTTCACACCAAGATGCAGATCATTTTAATATGAAAGGCAAGGGTCCCAGAACCGACACTTGGGGAACTCCACTATTATCCATCTTCCAGCCCAAAAATACCCATCGACTATTACTCTCGGTTTCCTATCCCTCAGTCAATTTTGTATCCATGTTGCCACTGTCCCTTTTATTCCATGAGCTATAACTTTCGCACTAGTCTATTGTGTCACAATGTATCAAATGCTTTTTGGAAGTCCATGTACACCACATCAACAGTTTGCCCTCTTTGTTACCTCTTCAAAAAAACTCAGCAAATTCGTTTGACACAATTTTCCCTTAACAAATCTATTCAGGCTCTTCAATCAAATCATATTTGTCCCTGTGACTTTTAATCCTATCTTAAGTAATTGTTTTGAGAATTTTGCCCACCACTGAAGTTAAACTGACTAGTCTGTAAACGCTAAGCTTATCTTTACAACCTTTTTTGAACAAGGACATAGTGTTTGCACTTCTCAGATCCTCCGGCACAAGATCTGAGACCAGAGAGGATGGAAGTTTATGATCATTGCTCACTTCCTTCATCGTCCTTGGATGCATCCCATCCCGTGCTGGTGATTTGTCAACCCTTAAGTCTTGACTTATATTTGCTTCTTTTGCCAAACACTTTAAAAGTGTGCCCTCTAGTTCTCAATTAGTTTGAGTAGGAATGGTTTAAAATGTGAGTATTGATATCAGGTAGGGACTGGATCGAGTTCAAACAAGCCCCCACCCATCTACTATTTTGCCTCCTGGCACTCACTGTTGAGGCTAACAAATGACTAAGAGTCATTATCTGGCAAAGAGCCAAATGGGAATGGCAAAGAGGATCGAGAATGCTGACCAATTTTCATATCCTTAACTCAGGGGCATTAAGATCAATTGTAGCACTGCTACTGCCTTGACTAACGTTAGTGAACTCATCACAGACCCAACCATCCTGGTCGGTAAGGCTCATCTGCTCATTACCAGAGATCTGGAGGGGAGTTAGCAGGGATTCTGACAGCATATTTAAGAATGTACAAGCATGTCCCCTTATAGGAGAGGCTAGTACTAAGGGACAGAGATTAAGATTGAGAAATTCACTTTTGAAAGAGAGATGAGGAGCATTTCTTTCCCTCAAGAGTTGTTAGTCTGTGGAACTTTCTTCCCCAGAAAACTGTTGAAATCACAACCCAATCAGCCATGACCTTACTGAATGGCAAATATGGCTGAAGCATTCAATGGCCTACTCCTGCTCCTAAGTTCTGTGCTGCTTTTTTTTTTACCTAAAGCCACTGAATCACAACTTAAGTGTTACTTTTGGGGTACTGCAATACTTTAGATATCCTATTTACATGCCATGGCATATTGAACAAGTTAAACTACAGTTCAATGTCCAAACCCACTGGTGCTTGTTAATTATATGTTGAAAAGTTTTATATTCTAAAGCAGTGTTATTGTTTATGGAGATGTTGTCAAAGTTCTGGGTTGGTTTCAGGTTGGCTGATTGCCTGGAACAAAAATGCAGAGCGTTTTCAAATTACATCATCTTGGCTAGCAGTAAAAGTTTGTATTTCACAGGGTGCTTTGCCTGTACTCAATTAACTTCTGTTGTGCATTGCACATTACTAATTTATGCTTTAGTTTTCAGCCTTGAGAACGAATTTTGACAGGCTATTTAACAGCAGGAACCATCACAGCTAAACCTGAACTACTTCTCATCTACTACTGACACATGTAAATATCACAGAACAGTGATCATGATCAAAACAAAAATGTCCCTTTTTGATTATCTATTGTCAAACCCAAAATATTTCGGCTAATCATTGAAATCCAGTGGAGAACCCAGCTGAAATCAGTTACCTCAGCTCAAATCAGGAATAGAACCGAGGCATATCTAGTCCAGACAGCTGATGTACTCAATGGATGTATCCACCCAGATATCAGCGCAATTAATTTGCTCTTGCAGTTTTACACAGAAAAGGTATCCAGGAGGACTTGTGATTGATATCAGAAACTGTCCTTGAACAGTACGTAACATGAATTTTCTCACAATTGTGCATAACTTGGTAGCACTCTTTTAAGTCAAGTATCTACTAAGAGTGATCATACAGTCACAGCTTGGGCATGTGTCCAACATATAAATTCTGAATGTTTCTGTTTATAACTTCTGAATATGGATGGGACATAAGCATTTGCCAAAGCAAGGTCCATTTGTACAGGCTGGTACATCCATCAACAAAGTTCAGTGCAAAATATATCAATATTTTCAGATGTTATATTTTTAAGTGTGTTACATAGCTAATATTGAATTAACTTATTTTGTTGCTCTAAACAAAACCTACTTTACAAGAGCCCAGTGAGCTGGTGCAACATTCCCATGTACTCACCAGAATCTGTTTTTTTTGTGTATTTTTTGCTTTGTCCACGGATTATTAGCACAAACACCAAGAGAAGGATGAAGATGAGTCCAACTAAGGCAATAACCACCAAGAACCACCATTCCTCGTAAAATGGGGCTGAATTCTGGGCTGTAAGATCAAGAAATGGAATATATAATAATGTGTGATATATAATGCTTAAAACAACAATATAATATTAGGTAACCTCAACGATCTCAGAGAATAATGAAACTTCTCAATTTTCATTTTGGTTCTGCCATTATTCTGCTGCTTCTGTATTTCAGCTTTGTCGCTCATCACCCAGTAAAATTGACTCTCGAGATCTCTACATGAACACAATGGATCTGTTTAGGAAGCAAAAACAAATAAACCGCATGGGGTTCTGTCTGTCCAATCACTCATTGCTTGGGTTCATGTTTACTTCTGTAAATCCAAATTACCTTATTTGCATGATGACACATCTGCTGATGTGTTTTAACTGCGGAAGTAAGTGACAGGAGTCAGTTTAGAACTTGAATGAATCAACACAAATATTGCAGTCGTCTCAAGTAGTTCCACATCACTCACTGCTTGTGAAATGTAGCAAACTTTATCAGATCAGTCATAATTACAGTTCAGCACTTTAACCGATCAGATTTTGAATCTTTTCATTTGGACTCATCACTAATTCTTCAATCTGATTAATTGCGAAAAATGAACTCTTTGTTATTTCTGAATTACTAATCAAAATGTTCACAGAAGTGAAGAACAACAACCTTCAGATACATGTTTTGGTGGCAGATGAAAAGATATGATCACAGATTAGAATAAAATATACTCTTTATAGCTGATCAGTTATGGAACAGCTTGTAGTTACTTCACCCCAAGCATTCGTTGATGTAGTTGGGACTGAAAACTTTAGTTGGCATTGAAAGTTTAACTAACTTGCCCCATCAATGAAATTGAGTGGCTTTGGAATTCGCCTTTCATTTGACAGCCTCTTTGATTCTTCCTCTGCTCCGCCTCAGTATTCTCCTTGTTCCCTTATTGAGTGACGTGTTTCTATATTATTATTGAGGTGATTTGTTATACAGGCTTGGAAATCTCTGCCTGTGGTATATATGTAATATTGTGGTACTCAAACAGAACATTGTGCTTCACGTTGTGAATATAGTGTGTCGGTAATTGTTGTGGATGTGACAGGATCATTTGCTTTATTTTTGAATACCTTAGTACAGGATTTGTTTTGTTGGAAAACATTACAATTTCACAATAAACTGTGACACTTACCTGGTCAGTAACATTAGCATGTTTAAAATATGTACTCAAAAGCTAATATCCCAAGTTTTTAAGTGCAATATAAAATCAAGTGGGATGATTAATCATAGAATCCCTACAGTGTGGAAACAGGCCCTTTGGCCCAACAAGTCCACACCAAACCTCAGAGCATCCCACCCAGACCCATCCCCCTAATCTACACTTCCCTGAACACTATGGGCAATTTAACATGGCCAATCCACCTAACCTGCACATCTTTGGACTGTGGGAGGAAACCCATGCAGACATGGGGAGAATACACAAACTCCACACAGACAGTCGCCTGAGGCTGGAATCGAACCCTGTCCCTGGTGCTGTGAGGCAGCAGTACTAACCGCTGTGCCGCTGTGCCACCGTGCTGCCCACAGTACACAAAACACAGTAAAACTGATATCAAAGGGTCAGTTTCAAATTGGACAATTTAATCTGTGGCCCGCATTCTATGACTACACAGAAAATTACACTAACATATGCTATTAGCATGCTTTCAATCTGAATTTAAATTTAATTAAATTAAGAGATTCTTAAATAACTCAATTGGTAAACAGGTTTGTACAGAATTACATAAATTGGAAATTCCCACATCCTGTTCCTGTTTTGTGTATAGTTAGCTCTTCTCAGCCAGGATAGGTGATCAGGTTAGACTACCTCTCACTGGTCAGTGGGGCAGGGAGGGGTAAAACCTATGGGATGTTTTTAATGCTGACTATTGTTGAATGTTATGTAGGTGTGCATTCAAGGTAAGGCAAATAAATGTAGGATAAAGCGTAGTTGCAATCCTGAATACCATAATAAGGCTTATGTATTAAGTATGATTGATTGGGTGAGATCTGATATCAAAGTGATGCTTCTGTGTCATTTTGGGTTTTCTCGAATTTCCTCCATGTGCGGATACATTTTTATATCCCTTGGCTGAACCAATCATGTAATAAATGTTGGTCAGTATGAGTAAATAAAGAAAGAGAGCACAGGATCCAATTAAAACATCTGATGCCACTGAACAATGGACTGCGATTTTCCCCTCTGTAGAAGTGGCGTGGTGGGCAACTTAATGGGCAGGTTGGCGCCAGGGAGATACTCAACGTTTAAGCAACAAGTTCTGGGTGAGAAGGTTCAAAGTCAGCATGTCCAATCCATCACCAGTTAAAGCTCTTGAGGTCAATTAATGTCTGTTAAGACCCTCAGGCCACTATTGGTTCAAATAACTGTGCTCCTGGCAGGCAGAAAAAGTGACAACCTTCCTGAGTGATACAATTGGGTGACACGGCTGTCAGATTAGGGAGGGAGAAACCTCAATTTGTACCAATCCAAGGGTATTTGGCACCAACGTTGGGAGCAGGGGATTGGCCGCTGAAAAATATTCCTCTGCCTTTGACTCTAACCCACTCTTCTCATGGCTCCAACCTTTGATTCTACATACCAAACAAAAATCACGTGACATCCCATTGCACCTCAACAATGCTGTGCATCCGCACATTAGTTCAAAAAAGGAAAATTCCAACCTGAGAAGGTGTGTATAAGATAGTGAACATCTAACAATCTATGGCAATTACATGGAATGATGAGTTACATGGATGTGAAAGATAACTCAACTGAGTTAATTTTAAAGCTTACAAAACAGAAATAGCAATTCCTAAAAACATGATCAGATCAAAAGAGGTAGAAACTAAACTAACATGCCTGTCAGCTGAAGAGAAAGGGTTCAAGCATGTGACCAAAGCAAAAGACAAGAAAAGGGTGTTGTAGTGATTGGAATGAGTCAGCCAGGCGGATGTCATAGAATATGAGTTCCTTGATTGGGGCTGTTAATCTGGTCCAATCAGGAACTCCTGGCTGACAGATATAAACAAGAGTGTCAGGTCCCGCCCCCTTGACCTGTCCGTCCTCCCTGGACTGACCTATCTCCTCCCTACCTCCCCACCTACACTCACCTTTACTGGCTCCATCCCCACCTCTTTGACCTATCTGTTTCCTCTCCACCTATCTTTTCCTCTATCCATCTTCTATCCGCCTCCCCCTCTCTCCCTATTTATTTCAGAACCCCCTTCCCCTCCCCCATTTCTGATGAAGGGTCTAGGCCCGAAACATCAGCCGTCCTGCTCCTATGATGCTGCTTGGTCTGCTGTGTTCATCCAGCTCTACACCTTGTTATCTCAGATTTTCCAGCATCTGCAGTTCCTACTATCTCTGTCAGGGATTCTGTTCACTCTTGGAGCTGGCTCTGAGTTAGCTGAGTCAGTGTCATGTACCATGCATGTGTAAATAAGGGGTGACTTGGTGATGGGATACTGGCATTTGTGGAGTCATTTCAGGTGATCTAATTAGAAATGTTAAATCATACGTCGAGGAGGAAAAACAGCAATGCCAATGGGAAGAATGTGAAGAGAGCAATGTAAACAGGAAGTAATGTGAGAAATAACATCTCAGGTACAAGATGAATGAAAACAAAATAAAAATGTGACTTCAAGCCAAGAGTGAGATAAAGCTTGTTTACACTCATCAAACAGCAGAGAAGTAGAAAAACATGGTATGAATCCTCTTGGTAAGACTATGAAACTTTGGATTCATCGTTTTGTTGAAACAAATTTTATTCCAACTGTTAAGACACTGTATTACTCATTTAACCCAGTCATCTGACTAGGTGGAAGAATGCCAGTGGCTGGATTTTACCAGCTCCCAGGAATGGGAATTGGGGAAGCCACTGTCTTCCAGCTACTATGTCATCCTACCAGAAAGAGGGAAGGTGGTAGACCATCCTCCTGCCCTGAGTCCTAGTAAGCCATTTAAATGTCTAATTCAGGGCCTTTTTCCATTTTTACTGACATTTTACCAGCAGTGGGCAGGAGAGTGTTCTCCGCCAGTAAACACGGTACAATTTCCAGTGAGCTCCAGAGGAGAGGGACCTCCTTTTCAGTCACTTATTGGCCCACAGTCAGGTCCTCCAGATGTAATAATCGCCAACTGTGGCAACAATGCTGCCAGCTCTCACAAACCCAACCTCCCTTACCGGGCCTGCAGGACTGGCCATGACACCCAACCCCCAATTACCTGGTTCTTAGGATGTATAACTGTTACTGCACCCCCTTCCTTCAGGTGCAGCCCCAGCAGTAACCCTTTGATTGGCTGAGATCTTTGGGTGGTAGGTGGCCATCTTTAATGAGCTCAAGTAAATGGCTACTGCTGACATGATGCAAAATGGTGGGTGCCCTATTACCAGCTCTATTCAGCCTGACAAGTTGGACTGAAACAAATGAGCTAATCAACTTAATCTATCACTAAATAGAAAAGTACTTTTTATGTGTTTCAGGGTTAGTTGGGCAATAGAATGCTTGCTTAACCTCTCCCCTTGCCTGAGGTGTGGTGACCATCAGGATAAACCACCTTCAGTCACCTCTCTCTGTTGAGAGATCAGGCTATGGTCCTCAGGTAGTATGGCAACTTTACCTTTTGGAAAGTACCAGATTAAAATGTGTGAAAAGGACAGGCAAAAATCTAAGAAACTGAGAACACTGACAATAATTTTACAGAAAAGGTTACACAGATTTAAGATATTTGACCAACAAGATCATAAGCAAATGTGTAATAGGTTGCATGGTTCTTTGCTATTTAATTCTAAGAAATAGGTTTCTGGAAATAATACAAACAATTTAAGAATCTGGTTACTTGGTTACAGTTGTAAGTCTTTCAAGCAGCTAGGGACATGTGCTGAAAATTTTTTGGTCTTGTGAGCAAAGGCCAACAGTTGCACAAAAGAAAGACTTAATTTTTCATGCCATCCTATAGACAAATTACTTGGCAAATTATATTCAATGTACCCTTGATTTGAACAAAGGGGAACAGCCAAGTCGAAGTCAAAGATGTGAAGACCATGAAATCAGATGCTTCAAATATTCAAAGCAGGCCACAAGGCAAGCAGAGCAGACAGAACCAGAACTAGTTACAGGCAGAGAAATAAAACAGTAATCCCAAAGCTGGTATTGCAGCATTCAGCATAACTGAGCACAGGCCAAGCATGATTCAGAGGGACATATCTGCTTCAGTTTCTGGCAGATGGAGATCGCTTCTGCGAGAACCTGATGTCAGTACCCAGACACCAGCCAGGGATGAAGTGAGGCGCGAGGATGATCTGGCTATAAGAACCATTTCAACAAACGTGGGCCTTCTCAATGATGTAACGATAGCCTTCTATACCGTGTATGAAACTACTTAATACAAAGGGTAAGAGAGTCAAGCACAGGGGTTGCCTGTTTCAAAGCATGTCATGCACTCTGTGGATTGGTTGTAGATTCTTCAGGGGTGAGTTGTCAGACTGAAAATAAGGCCTTGCCCCAGTGCAAGGGCGGGGAGAGAGAGAGAAAGAGAGACAGATACATTACATTTTGCGATTTCATCAATGGCCTGTTGAAATATATCTTGTTACATCAGAGTTTAAATTGTGTCAGTAGATATTAGCTGTAATGAACTGACAATCTATAGTGTTAAATTTCTTTCTCACTCCATGCTAAGAACTTCCATTATTTCCTATTTGTGTTGCAGATTTGTAACATTTGTGTAGATAGTGGCAGGCTAAGCTAAATCTAAAATATAAATGGACACGGGATCTACATATTTCTGGTGTTGCCTCACACGATATCTATTCAAATGATTGCATGGGAGTAACTGATGTCACTGAATATGACAAAGCATCGACAGAAACTCCAAATTCTTAGCAGTTAATTTGAGCAAAATCTGAGTCATAATTTCAAGGAACTTGCATGAGAGAACCAAAAGAAAAATGAGATAATTTAAAGATAATTCTATTAACAACATGAGCGCACTGTGGCTTTCACCACAACTTATATTGAATTTATCTTCAAATCAGCAGAACCAATAGAAACCCCACCCAGGAAGTGACTAATATTTCATGGCTCAAATCCAAATTAGCATCTATACAACAAATATCAGTGCAAGCTAAGAGGGAAATTCCATACCCGATACAGATGGAGAAGGCGAGCTGGGTGTTCCATATCCATAATCATTCACCGCAATCACTCGGAAATCATAGCTCACACCCTGTTTCAAGATATCCATGCCAAATGTATATGAGGTTACTTCCTTTGGAACATCCTTGATTAGAATGTCCCACAATCCTTCATCTGGAAAACACGAGTAGCATTGTTATAAATATTTCCAAATTACTGTGATTCAAGATGGTAACGCCAACCAGGCATATAAAATTCTACCATTTTCCCAGCCCCCAAACCACATTTTTACATATACGTATATGTCAATCAACCACCTTTTCAATACTTGGATTACTAGACAGCTCCAATTTTTCTCCCCACAAATGCACGTTTTACTTACTGGTGTCATATAACTAAGTGTAAAGAATGAAGTCAGTGAGACCAGGCTGTATTGTGAAGGTGCACAGAAGTTTAAGATGTGCTCACTCTTTGCATTGGACGTAGATAATGTTTCAAAATGGCAATCACCCCACCTCCTTTTCACTTTTCCACTTGGTGAATAAGTGTATTTTTTCCCCAGTTCTTTGAAAGGATTTTTACAGGTTTCAAAGATTGACCTTTATGCCATCATCTACATTACCTATTTAATTATTCTTCCAGGACCTATTTAGGAATAGGAGTAATTAAATCTTAAGCTAATCAGAAAAAGAGCCCAGAATTACTGATGGATGTCAATGCTAGTGAAATGTTACCAAAAGCAGATTCATGAGCCAGGAATGGAAAGAAAGCTGGTATCCAATTTTTTTTGTTAGGGTAGAAATTATAGTTCATCATGAACATGTGGATTATGTGAGTAACGCTGAGCAGTGGAATACTAATTCCCAGATCTCACGGACCTTATCAATCATTCCTCCTCATCTACCTCACTGTTTCTGGCACATCAACTAAGTTAAAATCTTATTATCATACAGGTGCTTAACTTGCTTGTACCAAATTCTTCTTTTAGCTCAGAAAGAAATTTTGTATGAAAGGTTAAACAGTCATACAAAACAACACCAACATATTTTTTTGTTTCACTAGTCAACACTACTCGTTATAAAATGAAAACAAAGAATTATCACCTCACAGATCATTCGACACACTTATAGAACATTTTAAAACACTGCATAGTAGTTGATTGATATAGTAATAATGAGAACAAATCAGCGTAATTGAACATTGATAACTGCGACAGTAAAACATTTATAAAGTACGGTTCCACAGAAACAAATGGCCTAACTTTAGTAAAAAGAACAGGAAAGAAATTAGTATCATTGAGCTGAATTTTTTGTTTTGTTGGTTAAGTATGAGTTGCATTGAATTTGTTGGAGGAATTGTTGCTAGGATTTCTCGTAGAATCTTAACCATGTACTTCACTAACCTACCCTATCCTCATGTTCTAATTCTATCACCATCTTACCATGTATCATTCCCAGAAAAACTCACCCAGTCACCAAATATCTGCCAATATACTTGCATCCCATGTGCCTATGCCATCTGTGAGAGACTGATGTGCACCTGGACAAGCATGAGCAGTCTGGTGTTGTCCCTCACCAGCAGTGTAATGGCACAGCAGCCACAAGGGTATGCTGCCCAAGTCACTTAGCTGGTATGGATGGCACTCTCTCTCACTGCAACCCCATTTTCTCACTCTTATTACCATTTGGCCAACAGGCCACACATTTTATTTGTCCTTGGAAAAATCCAGTCTCAGGGCCTTCTGGGAGTGCCTGCTACTCTTTTGCCAGAGCCCAGTGGCACCTGTACCTTGTCACTTATTGGGTCCTCCTTTCCCAGCACCTCAATCTCTATGACACCACCTTGTTGCCAGCTTCAATTGTGCAAAACACAATATACCAATGTAATCCACCACTCTCAATCCAGATTGTATTGAATGTCTCCTCCAAGTCCCTCTTCCCCCCATCACCCCCACCCTGACTGCTCCTACGCTGCAGAACCGGACCTTCAGTAGCCATATCACCTGCCCCACCATGGCCCTGATTGGACCAAATTGGTGAAGGTGTCACACTACATTACATCCAAAAGGGAATGTCTGCTATGCTTTGAAATCTTCCCATCCAAGACCAACCTCAACTGTTTTATTTTCCATTGAATTCATTAGACTCCATTGTCATAATTACTGCATTTGATGCAGTAATATTCCTCTTGTCCCACATCGCACTTGAAAGTTCCACAAAAGATTCCAATCTGATTAGAAACTTAGATCTAGGCCTTGTTGTACTACTATTATTTTGGTAGCTGAGGAAGTCACATTTTTGCCATTAACTGCAGTCATAAGTAATTAAATGCCATTTAAGAACAGTAAGAGTGGGAAACTTGTTTAACGCATTGCATCTTCGTACGTAGACAAACGAACTAAACAGAAACCCATTGTAACACAATAGATATTTTTTAAAACTGCCGTCTTGTCCAGTGGTGTGAAAAAAGCATGATTTACCAGTTCTTTTCAAGGGCAATGAGGCCAAGATTACTAGTCTAGGCTGAGATCAACACAGAAAAATGATTGAACATTGGAACACTGGGCAGTGTCATTTACCACAATGCTATGGCAGCTTTACAGATTTTCATTTTCATTTCTGACTGTAACTGACTGTGAAACCACAGTGATGGCCTAATTATCTCAGGATATGAATGCATTACAACCCAGAATGACAAAGCGGTAATTTTAAGGCAATCCATTTGGCTAAAAATTGACCAGGTTAGATTAGTGTTAGTGGATTCTCCTGTTGCTTCAACAGTTAAAAGTTCACCAAAAAAAAGAGACTTATTTACAGTCTGAATTGACGTCATCGCATGTAATGTTAGGCTGGGCCTTGATTTACATCATTATTTATGAATGTTGCACATGATGTCAGTTTTGGAGGAATGGCTGGAGACAGTATCCTTGTATTGTACACATTTATCCTGAAGGCACTTCTCTTATGCTCCTTAAAAATTGATATCACTTGATGACAGAGACTTCTTTATTTTGGTTTATACACGTTTATCCCCATGTATTGGGATCCAGCTTGCAAACTCTGACCTGGGCTAATTATACAACCATTTAAAGTCAACAGAATGTAAAGTCAAGCAGACCATAAAACAGATGCTCCATCCATCAGTTTACCATGAGGCAGGTTTGTTTAAAATTATTCCAGGGTGAAGAACTCTTTGTGCAATTGTTGTTAAGATGTAATGCATCATGGTCCAAATCCTACAAGTTTGAAGTCTACAACAAAATACCTTCCTATATTTGTCACTAATTTGTAATGGAAAGCAACATTTCATTTTGATAGCTTGAATCATCTATTCTTCCCCTGCAAAAGGAAAGCCTTTGACTCTGTGATCAGAGTACCTGAGGCATCAACATTGCACAGAATGTTTTTTGCTTGCCCCAACAGTTCAATCAAGTTAAAAATCTTCTGTAAATGTCAGAATTAATTTTGTTCTGAGTGGTTCAAAAAATTTGAACTCTGTTTTATAAAACCTATCAAAAAAATGCCCATTTCTTCTTCTGATATTGCTAAGGGTGAGTCTGCTTCTTTGCTCAATCGTGTGTCCCATGAAATCTGACCTCCCTGTATCCTCTCAAAATATAAAAAAAAATCAGATATTTACAGAACACTGTACATATCACAAAAGTCCTTTTACTCTACTCTGAGATAACAGATGCTCATTTTTACCACTGTCTACTTGGCTGCCTCTTGGTGCTGCTCAAAGACATTCTGCTGCTGTGCTTCGCTGTTACCAAAGGACCAGGGATGACTGTGGTGCTTGGTTTCACTCTGGTGTCATGGCATCCTTGGAACAGATGTAGTCTTTACCTCAGGGCTCAAGCCCAGGAGAAATCTCAGGGTGACAAATAAAGGTGTGACCCAATCACAAATAAATTGCAACACCTGGCTAGGGGGTGTTGATAGGATTACAGTTCTAAGCTTCTCCCCATAATGCAAAAACAACTCTGGGGGACAAGAAAATAGCCCTTACTACCATAGCCACCTTCTTGAACAGAGTGTGCACCATACCTTTTGCAATTCCTTGGCCCATTTCAAGTTGCCAGCTTCCAATGTCACTGTTTCATTTTCAGTTTTATATCTTGAAGGTGAATCAGGTCTCTGATCCTTAACCATCACTTTGCTGCTCCTTCTATTCCCGTCATTTCCAAAAGCCATTCTAGCTTTAACTTCTGTCTTCACCCCAAAACTACAAGGCTTCTTGGGCAGCACAGTGGCTCAGTGATTAGCACTGCACCCTCACAGCACCAAGGACCCGAGTTTGATTCCACCCTCGGGTGACTATGTGGAGCTTGCACATTCTTGCTGTTTCTGTACGGGCTTCCCACGGGTGCTCTGGATTCCTCCCACAGTCGAGAAATATGCAGGTTAGGTGGATTGGCCATGCTAATTTGTCCATAGTGTCGGGGATGTGTTGGTTAGGTGGATTAGACATGGAAATTGCAGGGTTACAGGGATAGGGACTGAAAGAACTGTGGACGCTATAAATCAGAAACAAAAACCGAAATTGCTGGAAATGCTCAGCAAGTCTGGCAGCACCTCTGGAGAGAAATCGGAGTCAACGTTTTGGGTTGGGTTTCTGAGGAAGGATCACTTGACTTGAAACATTAACTGATTTCTCTCCACAGATGCTGCCAGACCTGCTGAGCTTTTCCAGCAATTCTGGTTTTTGTTACAGGGATAGGGTACAGGTGTGGGTTAGTATAGACTCGATGGGATTCTATGATTCTTATGTGTTAACTAGATCACTCTGTGAGTTCAGGCAGGCTGTAAGGGCTTGAGAAGCTGAATGACCTATTCCTATTTGGAAACATAGAAAATAGGAGCAGGAGTGGGTCATTCGGCCCTCTGAGCATGGCTAATCCTCAACTCAGTACTTTGTTCCTGCTTTTGTCCCAACCCTGTGATTCCTTTAGCCCTAAAATTTATGTCTAATTTTCTGAGGTCCTATTCTATTTTACTTCCAATGGTACTTCTAGAATTTTGGGCTCATTTTCTTATTTGATCCCCTGATAATTGCCGTAATGAAAGAAGAATTTTAGCCTTTGCTAAAAGGCATTTAAATTTAGGGTCACACTTGCGCAATCACAAAACAATTACTTCAGGCTATTGTTAAATATAACTCAACACAAGATTAAAAACAGAAGTTGCTGGAAAAGTTCAGCAGATCTAGCAGCATCTGTGAAGAAAAAAGTCAGAGTTAATGTTTCAGGTCCAGTGACCCTTCCTCAGAACAGTTCTGAGGAAGGGTCACTGGACCCAAAACATTAACTCTGATGTTTGGTCTTCTCAGATGCTGCCAGACCTGCTGAGCTTTTCCAGTAACTTCTGTTTTTGTTCCTGATTTACAGCATCTGCAGTTCTTTCAGTTTTCATACCTTAACACAACCTGCAGTCAAGTAGGAGAATCTGAATTTGTTTGGGATGAAACCAGACTGCAATATATGGGTCAGAATCAGGAAAAGGCAATTAATGCTGACACAATGAAACTCTGGAGAAGATCAGCTGACATCAGATTTGGATGAACGTTGCAGAAAGACCAATGAGATTGCAGTTGGTAGAATGGATCTCTGCCGATTGCGAGCAAAAGTGCCACTCCGAGTTAAAACACTGGAGGCAAGGGTTGATGCAGCAGCGCTCTAGAGAATACCAGCAGTGGTAAGAGTTGTAGGAGTGGCATTCTGGACAGGGCAAGGGAATATCAGAGTGTGCATATGGTACATTGGGAAGGTATATCAATATTTGAAAGTTTTGACTTAATCGAGTGTAGACTAAAGCATGCAGCTAAGCAGTAAATCTCATATTGCAAATGTATGAATTGACTTCCACACTATTGCCAACAATTTACATTTATAAAGCATTGCTAACATTATGAAATGTTCCAAAGCACTTCATAAGTGCATTATGTCATGACCCAGATGGAGAAGATTGCACTGGTAATCAAGCCTTATTATTCCACAAGCCATCACAAATGTACAGATGACCAATCATATCACTAAAATGGTTGATTTGCCTGACGTTAACAGCTGCAGAGGACAAAAGAAACCATCACCAAATTTCTTCATAGAGCAGGGAAACAAAACTTACTTATTATAAACAAACTTATCCAATAACAAGTAGAAGGACAGATTATTAAGTACTGTTATGCAAACTTCGACTATATCCCCTTTAAATCCAAGTATGTGTACATTCATTCATAAATAGCATAGACAAGACAGACAATTCTCCAGAAATATCATCGTGAAAGACACAGACAAAAAGAAACAATTCTCAAGGTCAAGAGTCCAAACCACAAGGGTGGAATGGGATAACTTTCTCACAATTCTTTTAGTTTTTAGCACATTGTTTTTGACAGCAGAGGATTCTTACTTTAGTAGCTGGACAGTTGGACTTGGGTCTTGGCTGTGTGAAGTTCTCCCTTCGAGGGTCTTTAAGTGCTAGTTTTCTGATTGACTCCGAGAGGGAGAGTGACTGAACTGCCTTGACTTGAAGGATTTTTGGAGGTCTGAGTGCAACAGCTCACTCTCAGTTCTGTGACAAACTGTGGCTTAAAACAACTCCAAAGCTGTTGCTAAGTGATTTTTCCACTCTAAGGTACCTGGTGCCAGCTTGACTTACAAAAGTATCAAATTCAGCTTCTCCAACAGTTCCATGACCTTGTGTGACCAAGAAAGAAACATCACACATATCCACTTTCAACCTTCAAGTTGAAAAAAGACAACTTGTCCATTCTGTTCAACACAGCAGTATTCAAATGTCGGTTTTCCAATTTATTTTCCAAATGAAATATATGTATTCCTTATGGTAATTTTAAACAACGTATGCCACCGAGATATGTGAGGAGATGTAAAGTTTGATACCCAAAAGCTTTGGAAAAGATGTAGGATTTGGAATGACTAGTCCCAGGGCACAGTTATCCATTTTGTTATGATTCCATACGGGATACTGGAAATGATAAAGTACCTGGGAGAGGAGAGATGATCTGGCTCCCAACAGTTACTCATCAGGCCCTTCAGCTGCTTACAACAAGGATAATTTAAAAATAACCCCCTTCCTGGTACATCCTTTTGCTAAGGCCCCAATGAATTTATGTTGACAAAGGAGGCATTTTAGTGAGTATTTCTTGAATTTCTTGAATTCTTGAAAAGAGTGAGGTTATTGGTTATTGGTTACCAATAACCAATTG
Organism: Rhincodon typus; assembly: GCF_021869965.1. Classification (NCBI taxonomy): domain Eukaryota; kingdom Metazoa; phylum Chordata; class Chondrichthyes; order Orectolobiformes; family Rhincodontidae; genus Rhincodon; species Rhincodon typus. The sequence goes on along the minus strand of NC_063354.1, from coordinate 20,352,476 downwards.
GTGGGAAGAAATAATAATGCGACACACATATACACAGGTTAGGAATAAGAAATGAGTCTAAAAACAGTTTAAAAAAGAAACACTCATCAGTATCTGAATCATTCATGCAGAACTGATAGTGGAATATTCAACAGTGGATGTCACCAATAGTGTTGACCTCGGTAATTGAATGGCCAATTTCAAGATTCTTGGCTTTGACTGCTGATTGAAATTTATTTGTCCTGGTTCATTTCAACAGTGGTTGGTTGGCAGCACACAGAGGAGGGAAGTATTTTATCTTTCTTTACCTGCAACAAAAGTACGTTTAATGGTTTTTCACAAAGCTGTTAACTTTACAGCATGCTAATCGACACACTAGGACATCAGGTCACAAATGCACACAGACAAGAGTTGAACCTAGCTTTTAATCTCATTTTTTGTATATCCTGGAAGGATAAAACAAAACTTCCTGCAGGAGATGGCCTCTTGCTTAGAAGAGGTTGGATTATCAGCCTCTTGTTATCCCTCCCTTTTCAGGCTTTCCATTTGAAGTTTCCCTGACTCTGCACAGATGTGACATTTCTCTCCAGACAGCATCTCTAGAATTTACATCCAAAGCCATCTTTTAGGTGTATCTCCCTTCTTTAATGAAAACACGTGAATAAAAATTCAGTCGGTTCATAGGCGATCTGGAGTTATCCTCCATGGACATGACAATTTAGGGAAAAATGTGAGATAAATAGGCAGAGAGATGTAGAGAGGCAATTTCAAAGCCTGGGGGCTGAGAACTTGAAGACACAACTCCCAGTGGTGGAGCAATTATAATTGGAATTGCACAAGAGGCCAGAATTTGTGGAGCTAATATCTTACAGCATTGTGCGTTTGGAGGAGATTAGTGATAGAGAGGTGGTAAGGCCATGGATGGAGTTGGATACAAGGATGAGAATTTTAATCTTAATTAACACTATTTTGCTGGAACATACCTCATTGATGAAATCATACCATTTTGTAAACTATCATGTCTAATTTCTTTGTAATGAATAAAGGCATTAACTCTCTTATTAGTTTGATCCTAGGAACAAATTATTGCAAAAAAAATGGGCTGTTAACAGTCCAGACTGTTATTAATGTGTAAATTGTTAGCATACTCTGTGTTAGTCCCCGGGCAAGGTTCCCAATCTATTACAATTCCAGACGGCATACCCCAAATTATCAACGTGCCAGGTGAGGAGGGATGAACTGGCACCTCTTTGTTATTCACTCACTCCTCTGGTTGGGTGCAACAAGGTTTAATTTAGACAGGATTCCTTCCCTCTTTCTTCCAAACCAAATGTTTTTATGTTTTAAACTAGCCAATTAAACTAGACTTTTTGAGTTATTTAAAGAGTGAAATTTGTTAATAGTTGCAACAAGAAATCATTTCATAACACACATACACACAGATTAGAAATGAGGGGTGAGTTCTAAAAATAGAAAAACTAAAAAAAAGTGTACATGGACCAGGTTCTGATTTACAAATAAACATACGAACTAGGAGAACTTAAACCCTCAAACCTGCTCCACCATTCAATAAGATAATGACGGATCTGACTGTAACCTCAAATCTGTATCCCGACCTACCCTTAATAACTTTTCATCCTCTTTCTTAACAAGAATCTATCTACCTCTGCCTTAAAAATATTCAAGATCTCTGCTCCCATCATCTTTTCAGGAAGACAGTGACTGCCTATTTCTAGATTCTCCCATAACGGGAAGATTCATTTTATTCTTCCTGCCAAAATGGACCATTTCACATTTTTCCACATTATACTCAATTTGCCACATTTTTGCCAACTGACTTAACCTGTCTATATTTTTTGTCATCTCCTTACATCCTCTTTACAACTTACTTTCCTAAATATCTTTGTGTTGTCAGCAAATTTGGCAACCAAACTTTCCGTCCCTTCATCTAAGTCATTTACATAAATTAAAAGCAGTTGAGGTGCCAGCACTAATCACTCTTGCACACACTCAATACATCTTGCCAAACTGTAAAAGACCTATTTATGCTTGCTTTCTGCTTCTTGAATGCTACACTCCGGCAGATACAAGTCAAGCCTGTCCAACATTTCATCATAAGACAACACTCTCCCCTCCTTGTTGGTAGCTAATCAATCTTCTATCCATGCCAATATGTTACCTCTACACCAAGAGCTTTATTTTTTGCAATAATCTCTGATGTAGGACCTTACCAAATTCCCTCAGGGATTCTAAGGACAGTACATTCATTGGTTCCCCTTTATCCACAGCACATTATCACCTGAAAGAACTCAAAGTAGAGTGGTCATTGTGATTTCCCTTTCACAAAAACTAAGTTAACCCCTGTCTGATTACCTCAACTATCCCAAGTGCCCAGCTACAACTTCCTTAATTTAATATTTTCTCTATGACAAATGCTAAGATAACTGGCCTGCAGTTCCCTACTCTCTGTCTCACATCTTTTTTGAACAAAAGAGTTACTTTGTTATCTTCCAATCTAACAGGTCAATACATCAACTATCTCAATAGCCACTTCTTTTAAGACCCTAAAGTGAAGCCCATTAAGACCCAAGCACTTGTTAGTCTAAGCTCTAACAATGTACTCAGTACCATTTCTCTGATGATTGTGATTTTCCTGTGTTCATCCCTCTTCCATTTTCTGACTTATCACTACTTCTGTGATAGTATCTGTGTCCTCTTTAGTTGAGACTGACGCAAAATACATTGTCAATTCATCTGAAATTTCCTTATTTTCCATTGTTAATTCACTAGTCTGATTTTCTATAAGATCAGTACTCACTTTGTCAACTCTTTTCGTGTTTAAATATTTACAGAAATTCTTACTGTCTGTTTTGACATTTCTGGCTAGATTACTCTTGTTTTCTATTTCTTTCCCTCCTCTTAAATTCGGTGATCATTTTCTTTGCTTTAAAAATATTTCATCTAATCATTTCATCTGTCTTTACAGAACTCAGTGCTTTTTGGCATTAATTGGATTTAACATTTCTAGTTAACTACAGATAGTGGGTCCATCCTTTGGAATTTTCTTTACTGGTTGGAATATATGTGTTCAGTGTATTCTGATATAGCTCTTTGAGTGTTTGCCACTGCATCTCCAATGATCACTCAATTAGTCTAATTGTTAATTTCCTTTAGCCAGCTCTGTAACATACCCTCATAATTACTGTTACTTAAATTTAAAAAAATCTCACCCACAGTTCTTTCACTCAAACTAAATGCTGCTACCAAGGCACTCCTAAATGATGAGATCACTAATTAACCCACTCTTATTGCACAATTACACTGGTCTAGTATAGCCTGTTCTCTGGCTCCAGGCATTCTGTTCTAAAAGATCTATCCCGAAAATATTCTATGAACTGCCTATCTAGACTATGGTTGCCCATCTGACTTTTCCTGTCAATATGTGGATTAAATTCTCCGTTGATTATCACTGCATCTTTCTTACAAGCTCTCATTATCTCTCTCATTTCACTCCACCTTACCCTATTGTTACTGTTAGGGGCCCAGTATAACATTTCAACAAGTGACTTCTTGCCTTTGTCATTTTTAATTTCTATGAAAACTGTTTCCACATCTTGGTTTCCTGAACTTCAGTCATCCACTGTGCTATACAATGATTTATTAAACAAAGCCACACCTATACCTTTTTGAAATTCCTGTCCTTCATGTCCCAATCCATGTCATCCAGTAGCCAAGTGTCTGTAATGGATTCCAGATTGTACTTATTTACTTATGCGCTCAGATTCATCTGTTTTGTTTTCATTGCGATGTGCTTTCAGATACAGAGCTTTTAGTATCACACTTCTGCTCTCTTTGTAAAGTCTCATTTCATCTGTTGATCGACACTTCGATTCATTCTTTCTGTCCCATACTGTCATGGTCATTTCCCATATTAATATCTTTCTCTTTGGCCTTGACTCTTTTTATTTATCCCATCTTCACAAATTTGATCCCATCCTAATAATTTAATTGAAAATCCTCTTTATTTCCCTAGCTATGTAGTCAACAAGAACAGTGGTCTAAGAATAGTTCAGGTAGAGACCGTTCCATTGGAATAGATCCCACTTTCCTAAGAGTAGTGTTACTGCCTCCAAATTGGAACTCACTTCTCCCACACCAGTCTTTGCACCACGTCTTCCTCTCTCTAATCTGCTTTCCTGTATACCAAATTGCAAGTAGCTGAGATAATAATTCTGAAATTCTGTTAAGTGTAGACAATGGTGTGGTGTGACAGTTGTATTGTGCGATATTGGTACTATTAATGTTGGTAGGAGAACAGTTGATATCAAAATGCTTAGCTTTGCAGGTCAGCTGAAGGATCTTTGTCCTGTTTCTTCTTGACTGCAGTTTTTTTTTCAGTTTCTGGCTTCTAGCAAAGAGAGAGACTTCCTTTCTTTTCACATGCAGCACCAGGATGACTAGGTGTTTTCTCAGCACACACCTTCACTCACTAGCATACACAGACCAGTAGTGAAACTGCCTTTTAACCCCTATTCTTGAGTATTCTTAAAAGGGGCAAAACACAAACATGTTTCTTGCCCAGAGTGCTTTTTTTTTCCCCAACATATTCACACTTGGAGATAAATCCCAGAAGATTAATGCTCAACTTGTAGTACTTTCCTGTTTTTCATCCCTATCTGCATGAAGCTACCTTGACACCCATCAGGTTTTACATTCTAGGCAGTCCCTTGAGACTGTGGATAATTCATGCAGACCTTCCATTCACTGAATTACATTGCTCAGAATTTGCATTCCTGTCGTGTTTTTTTAGCTGTATGTCCGCTTTGGAAACACATGTTGTAATTAAATCTTCAATATATATGTAGGTATATATGGACACGGGTTATGTTCTGTTGTTATGACATCAAGGGATTAAAGTGAAGCGCAATGAGTTGTAAATGCAGCACTTGCCTGTCAATTTAGTTTGATTTGCACAAATGGCATAACATCCTTAGCAGCTACGTTGTAAGATCTCATAAGAACAAGGGCTTGCTTGTTAATTGTCTATTAATTCACCAAAGCCCAGTAATTGAGAGTCTAAGTATCTTTTTCAAAACAGGCAAATAGTTGTTAATGTAATATCAGTCAATGCATCTCTGGCTCACACTAGGAATAATTTGAAGCATCCTGCACATAAATCAAATGATCTTAAAATATCAAAATTATAATTTTCATATTTGTTTCTCACTTTATATTTGTATCTTTTATATTAATCCACCTTGCTTTCTTTCTGTTCCTGGTTTGACTCCAATTTACTCTCTCTCTTTATTGCTTCTCTGCTTCTTCCTTGTTGATTAATATTGCAGGTACCCTGTTTCCCTCGCAGTCGTGTCATCAACTCACACTTCCAACAAACTGCGACATCAATGTTTTTCAAGCAGTAGGGTGCAGAATCAAGTCTAATGGGAAACACCATTTGGTGCCCCATCGTATCAATGCCAGATAATAAGTAACACAGGTCTTACTGATGAAAGAGATAAAACCAATTTGTTACAGCACAGAAACAAAGAAAAGCTGGCCCTTTCAAAAATGGTATTTCTACAATATGCCTAACTTACTAAAGTTCTGGCTTTGTCATGCTTTGCTTTTGGCATTGTTTATGGCGTCTGTGAGCATAAGACTGTATGGCAAGCAGAAATCAGCCTCACAGTAGTAATCTGACATCTTCATAAATGAGGTTTGTGCCATTAATGGAACACTCAATGTTTTGGCCTTTGCTTCAAAGATATTATCCCCACGGCATCATTTGGGATTAATGTTGAGGCAAGCTCAGAGTACATCTATTTAATGCTGCTTGGAGAGTATATAGTGCCAACCTAGAATTTCCTGCAACAGATTAATATGAAGTTGCAAACAACTGAGTGATTTATAATTCAGATAGCTCAATGGGTAACTGTGTAGCCTCACTTTGCCTCCTCCAGTGTTCTCTTCTGATTTCCTGGTCATTGATCCTTGCTAAAAGGGCTTCATTACCTGACACAAACAGTTATTCCTCATATGTGAGGGTAGATAGTGAGTGATGACAGCAGAATAAACTAGGTATAGCTGAAAGGTACTGCGCTGAGGACAGACTGAACATGGTGAGTGTCAAAACCAAAAATGAATTGGTTGGTATGGACCAGGATGCCAAATAGGAAACAAACAAACTTACACTACTATACATCATCTTGATAAAGTGGCATTGTGAGCTTTGCTTCTGTTAGTTCGTAATTCTGGGGGAGGCAATGGCCTAGAGGTATTATCATCCCACTATTAATCCAGAGACCCAGATAATGTTCTGGGGACCCATGTTCGAATCCCACCACGGCAGATGGTGGAATTTGAATTCAACAAATATTTGGAATTAACCATCTAGTGATGACCATGAAAGCATTGTTGTTTCTTGGAAAAACCCCATCTGGTTCACTAGTGTTCTTTAGGAAAGGAAACTGCCATCCTTACCCAGTCTGGCGTACATGTGACTCCAGACCCACAGCAATGCAGTTGACTCTTAACTGCCCTCTGGGTAATTAGGGATGGGCAATAAATGCTGGCCTAGTCAGCAATGCCCTCATCCCATGAATGAATAAAGAAAAAAAAAGACATTTTGGATGAATAGAAAACATGAAATCCAGTTATACCATTCCAAATTCAAACAGCAAACAGTAAGTGATCAAATACTTGTAATACCAAATTCCATACTGGAATACTTTGCACAGAAGCATCAACCAACTCATGGATACATTGGTTTCTACAGGTTACCATTTCATCAGCTTCCTATTGACAGTCGCCACATGACTTTGCAGTTTACTGGCTGGCACGGTTTCAAGGAGAGAGACTCAAAGCCCCTTTGATTCGTGTTAGTATTACATCAACAGAAAAGTATCACAGTTTCTCAATTTGCATCCTGTATGCGACTTTCAGCACACCATCAGGCAATGAATGGTTTCTTCCTAAACAGTTGTCACAATGGCTCAGATATCCTGATGGCCATGGTGTTATTTGGAGCAGAATGGTTGCATGCTGCAACAATGTGGAATTCCCAACACAGCTGACTCTCTGGAAACTGCCTGGGAAATTGAATTATTCCCTTGCATCTGGAACCCTCTGATAAAGCTCAATAATGTCAGAGAATTCAGAGGGTTCTGAATCAGTTAAACTAAATAGATATTCAGGAAAAATTAGAGGATTAAAATCTGTCTATAACTCCCGGGTAACTGTTAAACTGCCTCCCTGGCTCACCACTAACCACTCCAACAATATCCCCTTGACCTTATGACCCAAACGCCATGCTGGACCCGATCTCCTTCATCTAGTTAGATCCTGCTAGACCCGATCTACCCATCACTCACTCCCCAGGCTCTGTTGGACCCAACATTCCCCAGGCCTGAGCCCAATACACCACCACCTCAGTACTTGATGCTAGACTGACATCAATCCCCTCACCCTGGCAGATTGCCCATCTCTAGACCTGACCCCTCAACTTACCCTAAGCACTCATCCACTTACCAGGCACCCTACCCACCCATGGCTTATAACATATTTGTGCTTTCTAACAGCACAGCAATGATTTACATTCAACTACCAATAACAGAGCATATCATTGGCAGTTTGATGACAGTCTTCAAACAGATCATTCTGGGGGTGTTCAACAGTCATGATGGTATGTTGCATGTGACACGATTTCACACTTTAAAGAAGCTTCCACATGGAGACTCCAGAGATGAACAGCACTCTGCTATGATTAAAGGCATTAGCAAAAGAGACAACAGCCTGGAGATAAAGATGAAAATACATTGTTAGGCTCTCAAGTACATGTGAAATCCCATACAACCCAGGCATCAGCAACCAGATTAGAATGGGGTTGATGGCAAATCCATGTCCAAAGCAATTCCATACCATGTGAGCAATTACCATGGGTGAAGGAACAAGCTCCTTAACGTGACTGGAGAAGACTGAGTGTGTCTGGCATATTTGATAGTGTCTTCATCAAAGCTGTGGCTGACTACCCTTTGCTTGATTACACTTCTTCCTGTGTTGAGTTGCCATGTATTATTTGGCACTGTCTGCCATGGCTACTTCTGCTCCCACAACTATTCTGCTCTCCTTATGGAACCAGTGGTGTTACTCACCAAACTATATCACACCCTTCTTCCTGATATCATACAAAAGTGTTTGCATGTTAGTGAATCTTGATGCTGTAGGTTTTTCATTTTAGCTGCAACAACTCAGTGCCGGAGTATCTCTACCATTCTTTAGATACTGCAGGAACAAACTTGTTCTTTATCCTACTTGGCAAGTTCCCAATGACTGCAACTGTCAAAAGCATACCATCAATTTTTAAAATAGAATGACTGGGGAACCTGCTAAAATATTTAATCCATGAGCCATAGCAGATTATTTGACTTTTGGAAAATCACACCCAAAACTGATCTCATCTCAAGCCAAGTTGACACTAATACACTGGCGACAGAAGTTGAAATCCTGTTTGATTGTTTTCTCAGCAGCCCATGGTCAATTAGTGTACAACTGGTACACATATGGCTGCTCTGGCTAAAATTAAGTAATTCTGGGCCAGTATAAACTAAGGTTCTTTCTGTTTTTTCACCTTCAGTTCCACACGAAACAGTACCTTTATTGGCTCAATCTCAGCTACAATGTGTTACGCTAGAACATGTTTAACTAGAGTAGATTTAAATTTAATGGAATAATATTTTCTGGTACTGAAGTAAAATGTTAACACACAATATTCTGGAACAAATTGTCTTTTAGCAAGCCTAATGCTTGTCTCAAGTTCAAATCCAGAGAGAAATATTTGAACGATGTGGAATTCTGGCTCAATTTCCCCTTCCTACCCTAGAGACACTCAGGCCAAATAAATACACCAACCTTTGCATAACCCAGCATGCATTTGAATCTAGGAAGTTCAAATCCTTTGCTTTAGTGTCATTCCAAGAGGTGTGGGTCCCCTTTAAGTCATCAGGGAGTTAGAGCAGCATTAAGTTAAAGAAACCGATCATTTCATAATATCAACCAGCCATGGAAGTCATGACGATATAAATCAAATTAAGCTTTCATGCACAATAAAGCAAAGGTTCAGCAGTTTTGAATGAATTGAAAATTAGAACATGTTTCAACAGTAGTCACAGGCAATAGGACACAGTTCATTGGCCTCTCTACAAGTTAATATATTACAGTTTTTGAAAACCATTTTTCAATTTCATAATTCACAGGTGCTCACTAAAATGCCTTAAATTCACTGTTTAATTTGTTCTTTCAAAATGTAATATTTATTTGGCATGATTGTTGCTCTTTCTAACCTCATGAAGGTTTCTACTTCCATCAGTCTCAAGATCATGGCTGACTTGATCAGCCAACTGTAGGCTCAAATATATGGCCAGGATTTGAACAAAGTTTTTGAGGCCTTTCATAAGTGGGGAAGTCAGAAGTGTCAGGACGATCGGAGCAGATGCGTGAGGGAGAGTTCTGAGGAAGGGTCACCAGACCTGAAACGTTAACTCTGATTTTTCTTCACAGACGCTGCCAGACCTGCTCAGCTTTTCCAGCAAATTCTGTTTTTGTTCTGGACATAAAGGCTCCTGAATCTGCCAAGTCATCATCTGGAAGTGGTGCTCAGTTTCCCGAGACTTTGAAAATCCAGCTGCTAACCTTTGAATCCCAAAAGCAGAGTCACATTATTATAGTTAAGATTCAACTTGCTTGCTCACCCTTCAGGTTACATCTGTTAAAACCAGAAATGGGTGAGTTGGAGATGTGAAATAAACCTCGCAGACTTTAGCCACCCACCAATCATGGTTTTGTCAGACAATTGTACACAACTCAGTCAGCTGTGAACCTGGCTATAGGCAATATTTGTGCAGCAACATTCAACAGACTTGAACTTCACAAGCACCATAAACAAGAACCTCATGTCCTCATGAGAATACCTTGAACTCACATTCACAATTGCTGCATGACTCCTGGTTTTATTTCCAAGTTTAAAAATGGGGGAAAAGCCTTTTGGTAAATCACCAGCAACCAATTCACCTGCAATAACATGCCATTTGTATCAACACAAGTGGGCTTTAACAGAAAAAGGATGCTTTGAATCTCGTGACAAATACTTTATCATGTTAAATTAAAACCAACCACATTTACAAATAACCTGCATTGAACATAAATAAGGAGAACTAAGTATGCAGCTGCTGGAAATCTGAGTTATAAACAAAAGTAGCTGGAAACACTCAGCAGGCAAAGGAGCATTTCGGGAGGGAGTCAATGCTTCAGGACAACAACCTGCACTAGTTCTGATGATGGATTATTTCCCCCTATTTCTCTCTCTGCACAGATGCCATCAGGTGTGCCGAGCCTTTCCAAAACTTCTCCTTGTTCTGTTGGAGCAGCTTCCTCCTTCTTCTCTTGCAGTCTCATTTTTCTATACGCCTTGCTGACTCACTAGTGAATGGACGAGTGGCCTCTCACTAATTCTGTCTCTCATGTCCAAAGAAGGTATGGTCTGACTGGTCATCCCTCTGAATGATGTTTCCTGGGCAACTGGGGGCAAATTCACCCTCTACCCTTGTGGATTTTTAGCGGTGCGATGCACTGAAACTACCTCTGGAGCATAAGGCAACCATGTGAGCAGGGCTATGCTGATCAAACCTAGGATCGCCTAAAGGAGCTCAGTGATCCCATTTGCACTACTCTTTCAAACCCTCATTGCACCTCTCAAAAAGGTGAACACATCACACGTGGCTTCTTTGGCCTCTCTGATGGAGGGACCATCTATGCAGGCACCTTGACAGAGGCTTTCCTTGTCCCTAACTGCACCTCCATGTCAAGGACCTCCACTATGACAATACCAGGCACAAGCAGACACAGAAGCAGCTTCCACCTCATTTGAGGTCACAAGGAGAATACTGTATAGGGCGAGACTGAAAGTCAAACTGTCAACTATGGCACTGCTTAGTTCACTTGAGTGACATTCATTTGGTATTGCGGAAACTATTACTTTTTACTTACGTTTATGATGTTGAGCCACAATGCCAGACATATCAGCTCCCATTCATCAATGTTGAAACAAGTAAAGGGAGAAGTCATGGTAAAGGGGGACAACGCTCCTTGAACAGGGCACTGATACCACTGGAGAGATGTGTAGTATGGGTTGCAAATACAAAAGAATCAGAGTTGTATTTTGAATGGATGCACTTTACCAGGCAAAGCAATGAAACTGCCAGAGCCATGCAGTCCTGCTGTGTGAGTAGTGTGTGTGGAAAATGGATCAGAAGTTTGCTGGCGTTCACACCATCTTAATAACTCCTCAGGCAGCCCGGACAACTTCCTGTGCATTGTGGATTGACACACGCTGGTTTGCATTTTCTTTCTCTTCTCCCTCTGATGAACTGTGTGAACTACTGCACCATCCTCTTCAAGGTCCACCTCTCTAGAAGGATCAATGGATAATGCAACAGATGGACACAACTACAAGATCATTGCAGGAGTGTACTGCAGGGCATCCCTTGAGCAGTCCAGGTATCAGAAGAGCATCTTCAGAAATCCAATGATTTGTTTAGTGATTGTCCTTGCAAACAGATGGCTTTGGTTGCAGTGTTGTCCTTGGCAGCAATGCCCATATCCCATCAATAAATAAAACAAAAACAAACATGGATGCAATTAATGATACTCTAGCCTGCAGCAATGCAGGTGAATACCACAAACCTTGAGCCTCATCTGTAAAATATGTGTATCACAAATTTAGCAGCTGTAATCTGTGAGATGCAAATTGTGTGCAGCCACTTGAGAGGCTTGACCAAGATCCTCTGCAGATCCTTGGAAGGAGTGACTTTAATAGTTCCTACGGATCATGACCAACCGAACTGTAAGGTCTTCCTCACTTACAGCACAAATTTCAGATACCATCTGCCTAGATGGGTGCAGTCTCCTCCAATGTGCCAATATCCAACATGCCCAAGCAGCTTGTTCTTGGCAGAGCACTTCAGTCTAAAGGTGTATTCTTCATTGCCTCACTCCTCTCTTCTATCCACCTCATGGCCAAAGATCTGTACCTGTTCATGAGGACATTTGTCCTCATTGCTAATTGCTCCTACAAGCACTTCAAACGTATGGCCTGCCTTGCTTGTGGCAAGTTTACAACATTTATGCTAACCACCTCCCATGGCCCCAAGACACCTAAGGGTCACAACCTCTCAACTATTTCAGCGTGCAGAGCACATCCTCTGTTAATTCTGCTTACCTGATGACAACTATATGCCAATAAATTGCACCCCTTGAAACTGTGAAGCTTCTTATGAGCCCATCTCATTGAATGTTACAGCCACTATTGAATCCTGGCTGCATTGCCTCCTCCTTTTACTTTGCTATTACAGATCCAGCATGGATCCTGTGCCTTCACAGCAAAATGGCACACTAGTCCTCATTGAGCTGACAAGTTCATTGACATGTTTTAATAGAAATCACTCCAAATCAGGTGGATTGCTGAATCCCACCATCCTCTTTTCTCAGCTAAACTGCTAAATCTCAAAACTAAATTGGGAAACACACATCATGGTCAGTGTCTGGAAAATACAGCCTGCTCATTTAAGTTCCCACATCCATTTGGCCACCAAAGTCCTGTTCTGTGTGTAGGAGAGGAAATGTTACATTCATATAGTTTAACAACAACAATACTGTAAATGAATTCAGAAAGTTCATGTTGAAGATTACAGTGATCAAAGCAACTCTTCTACTGTGATGTAAGCATATCATGTTCCTTTTCAAATCAGTGAAAGTTTTAAACTGCATTTAAAATATTTTGAAAATAAAATGAGCTAAGTTTTGACAGAGGGAGGGATGATTTGAGTTATTTTATTGGTTTTTTGATGACATATCCAGTCATGGAATTGATTGTAAGATTAGATTCAAGACGTGGACTGTTTCCATGTCCAGTTACTTTGTCAACATTAAACTTTTTGCTCTATGTTTTCTAAATCTTTTCAATGTTTGCTTTTGATTGCGTTAAACAGAACATGAAAAGTGTCATTAATACAGTGAAGGACGGTATGTAATACATCTAAAAGACCGCAATAAGTATGGTAGAGACATTCTTGGAAAACCTAAGCAAAGCAAGCAATCCAAAACAGATGATGATTTAGTTTCAACAATACTGTTAACCATTTTAGGATATTAGTAGCATTTCTGCAGCAAATCACCTTGCACTTAAAACTGTAACAGATCAAGTTCAGATTTCACAGTGTTTGTAATATGTGGTTCTCATGTGTGCACTTAATTAATTATCTTTACAGTGACATAATGACCAAATAAAAGTTGACTGTAAACAAAGAACATTCTGGACACTGGATAGAAAGAAAGTGAGGTATTTTGCAAGCATGTATTTATTATGCATGGTAGATCCATTCTTAAACTTCGCCCTTAACATAATTTCCCAAAAGGCCAGTCCCAGGTCTTAGTCATTCTATTGGGCTGAATGGATGAATGAAACAATAATTAGCTGAATCAAGCTTCTCACCTGATGGCCTCGCCTCAATAACATATCGGCTAATTGGTGCCTTGCCGGCATCTCCACTGGACCAATGAATAGTTATGGCTGATCCATACCTGTAGATCAACGGCTCACCTGGGGGACCAGGAGCACCTTGAGGGAAAGCAAAACATATCCAATCAATATAAACAGAATGTGATGCTGACTTTCACAAGAAATCTCAGTCAAGTTTTTTTTAAATCTGTAGTCAATATTAAAATGGAAGCAATAACACCACTCATAAAAAATCTCAAAAACAGCAATGGGATAAATAATGAGACAACTTTATTTTGTGTGATACTGGCTGGGAGATGAAGATTGGTCAGGAGAATTCCATTTCCATAGGTCCACTAAAACTCAGATCACTTTCCATTTTAGAAAAAGGTAAGTGATTGGAGAAGAAGTGCAGTCCTAGGCTCCTTTTTAAATGATATACGGCTTCCCTTTTGTTTGTCATCTTCATTTCTAATACAATGTAGGAAGCTCGTGAAATTCTTTATCACAAAATCATTCAACCAGCTGCCTGATTCACCTCTTCCCCTCTATGCTTCATGTGCTTGCTCCAGATCTCACATTTCTATATCATTGTCGTTATTTACAAATCCATTTGATAGTTGTGAGGTCATAGATAGCAGTTATTCTTTGTCACCAGAACAAAGGGAACTCACAGGTCCAGCACAATAAACTGCTTTTTTTAAAAAACGATGTTAGAAAGTAGAGCTTTTCTGGACAAAAAGCAGGATCTTTTTACATATAAAGTATTTAACAAGGATATGGATTATACGGAGACTGAACTATTCCTCAGCCCTGACAGACTTGCCTGGGAAACAGCATTCTTAAACAACACAGTATAATTGCTTCATCTTTTGGTCTTGGGATGCTGTGTGGAAATTAGGCTCCCGATTATCACTCACTCTGGCAGGATTTGAAGTTATTTCTAGGTTAATATTATAAATATTTGCAACTCCAAACAATTCCAATGGTTTAGAATAATTTGGAGAATAATAAAAGAAATGGAGATACCTTCTCCTGGTCCAGTGGTGATATTTGCCTCAATTTCTGGTCCGTAGGTGTATGTTTTTGCTTTAATTCGGTAAGTGTAAGTCACACCATCTGACAGGTCTTTAATTTTCATCCATCGAGGACTATTTCCCTTCACATCCACAGTTACAATCTTACTGACACCTGCACAGAGAGAGAATTACTGAAACCAGCCAATTTTCAATATACAAGGGCAACCTACATCTAATTGCACAGATTAACTTTGGAAGAAAGGCAAACAATTACAAGTTAATCACTCGGAAATCATAAATCAGTAGATCTGAAAACAGTCACATGCTCCCTATTGTGAATTTTTTTCTCTCTCTTGCCAATTTCTTCCTCCTCTTCTGACCATGTACTTTCTGCTGTGGAATATTTACATATACATTGGTATCCAATTGAATTTTTGCCAACTGACCACTACTCTTGATTAAATCTCACATGGCATGTGGGGAGTCCAAACTAAACACAGCATTCAGGCCAAGAGCAAAACAAGATGCCAGCAAGTTTTGTTACTTGGTATACTTGTTTCCTTCTTTCAATTTTCTCTTCTTTCTCACTGCATTTATTATTTTGGTACCTTGTTCATAGTGCTATTTCTTTTATTTCGATGATTTATTTCATAGCAAAATCACTGCTGGTGAACTCACTGTTCTGCAGATAATTAACTGCAGTAATACAAAACGGACATAAAAGGCAGATTGTAAAAATTAGATGACAATAAGGTGGATTCCTTCTGCTGTTCTTCTACCTTCTGCACATTGGTGTACTAGTACAATAATCCTTTTAGAATAGATTTACAAACTATATGTTACCATCAACAGGGGTGCAAGGCTCATAAACTAGTCGATATCCTTCAATTATTCCATTTGGATACTTTGGGGCTCCCCAAGACACATTCACAGAGGTTGTTGTCAGTTCACTGAATCGAATATAACTTGGAGCACTTGGAGCTGTTCATGGAAAAATAAAGTTGTGGATCAGTCACATTTATCTGTAATCTCAAATCATACAATGACGAGAGACTGAATGTTTGATAAGTGAGTTCTTTTTAAGATTGCACTATTAATAAAGATATTTTAGTATTTAATATTTCCTATTTGCATCATATTCTCACATGGCTTGTGGGGAGTCCAAACTAAACACAGCATTCAGGCCAAAGGAAGTGTAGTTGAGAAGAAACAGACTGAGGCTAAAAAGTGGGGCAAAATTGAGAATGTTTGTTGTGCCTCTGTATGAACTTATATTTTTGAAGAAATTGCATCCAAACAGATTTTCTGCCAACAAAATTTTACATTCTATTGTCAAGCATTTGTTCTAAATTTCAACGTTTCCCATCATAAACTCTTAAGCCCAAATTCATTATGGAAATTGTGCTTATAAATATATCACGCTGAAAATACATAGACTGGTCAGTGAATCTCAGTTTACTACCTCACCACATGTTCCCAGCCAATACAGAAAAATACACTTAAGCTTGAAGTAAATTTGCAGCTCTGCTTTCGAAATTGCTATTTGGTCTTGCTATTTAATGATGAACAATATTTTCAAATTATAATGTTACATTAAAGATAGCATCAAATGGATAAGTTTAAAATGGACCATGTTTTATATTTTCATATCCTTTTTCAGAGGTTTGAGATGCAGTGGGTAGCAACTTTCCCTCTTAGCCAGAAGTTCCAGGTTTAAGTTACATCCTAGACCAAAGAAGGTCCATTCATAATATTGCCAAACAATGTGATTATCCTTCCAACATATACCATTGGTCGGAGTAGGGAGATTCCTGATCAGCTATGTGATCGAAAGAAGAAAGAAGGAGCCTCTACCATCACTACCCAAGTCTCTTGTCTGCAACTTGTATATTACAGCATATGCTACCACAACAATGTTGCCTCTCTGAATGATCTATAGCACCCACATTCTGTTTCAATTATATTCTACATTTGGCTTCCACTTCACTTGAAGATTTCGTATTATCTTATCCTCCAATATGCATTACTGCTGGATATATATTAGAAAATATAAAGACAGGAGAAGGACAATAAGGAGGGAAGGGGTGGAGAATGGAGAGGGGAGAGGCAGGGTCAAGGGAGGAGGAAGAAAAGGAGTGAGAGAGAGAGTGTTAACAAAATGGGAAGCAAAAGGGAGGGAAGAGATGGGGAAAGGGAAAAATAGGTGAATGTAGGTTAAGGGAGGGGAGTGGCAGGGAAAAATAGACGAGTAGGAGCGAGATGGACTTGACAAGGAAAGTGAAAGTCATGTTAATGAGTGAGTTGAAAGCGGAAGAACAGGAGAGGAAAGCTCGGATTATGGAACGATGAAGGGGACAGAGTGGTAAAAAGAGAAGCAAGAGAGGTGTGGGAGAGAGAAGCAGAAGAGTGAATCTTAAAATGATCTTTTTTTTATTTTAAAAATATACTTTGTTTATAAAAATCTTTATATACACACAGTTACTAGAGTTTTTCGACTCTGTAAAGCCTTCACAAATGGAAAGCAACCAAACCCAAGGCATTTCTTACTTACACAAGACTATATTTACACACATTTTTGAGGCACTGGGAGGGTCTGATAACTGAATGACACCCATTGTACTTTGGCACAAAGACCTTACATAGTGGTCTTTCCCCACGGCGCCTTGGCGGCAGCTGCCTCAAGCTTTGGTGCATCCCTCACCATCCTGGATCCTGGATCTTAGAATGTGCCAGTCTGTAAGACTTGGTCAGGGTCAACTCCTTGCTCTGGATGACCAACAAGTTTTGGGCAAACCAAAGAGTGGCTTTCACTGAGTTCTGGGAGAACTGTTCTTTTAAATTTCAAAAACATATTTTCTACATACAAAAATCTTGATATACATAGTCACTACAGCAGTTTGATTCTGTACAGTCTTAGCATATTGAGAACAAATAAACATTGGAGTTTGATTCTCCTGACAGTTACAACAACCTGGAGGCATTTCTTCCTTCCGCAACATATTATTTACACCCATTTCCTCCCTCCTCTCCATTAACCATTTAATCTGACCTCTGTAAATGCTTTTCCTGCCTTCCCCCGCTACTCCTTTGCAACCTCTCCTTTAGCTCTGTCTTACTTTCACCTTTCAACCTTCCTTCCTCTCACTGCAGTGACATGAACATATATTCTAGGCTGATACTCCAGAGTAGTACTTAGCAATTGCTATTCTGATGAAAGTGCTGTCTTTCAAATGGAATGTTTAACCACAGCTTTTGCTGCCTTGTCAGGACTATGAACCAGGTCCTATAGATCAAATCAAAGAACAGCAAATAAGTTTTCCCAATATCATGGCTATCATTTATTCTTCAACTGATTTAATTAAAATAGGTTATTATCACATTGGTAGTTCTGGTACCTTGCTTTGTATAAACTGGCTGCTTTATTTCGCCGCTTAGAACAGTGATTGTCAAGTAGTTTGAGATGTAAATGGAATCCTTACAGATTGTATTCCTCTTTTAAAAACATTTTAGCCTATTGCTCTGCTGTTTTGCTAATCTGTTTCAACCTAGAAAGGATCACTTCATTATTTATAAATGACTTGGATGAGGAAGTGGAAGGGTGGGTTAGTAAGTTTGCCAATGACACAAGGTTGGTGGAGTTGTGGATAGCATGGAGGGCTGTTGTAGGTTGCAGCAGGACATTGACAGGATGCAGAGCTGGGCAAAGAAGTGGCAGATGGAATTCAACCCAGAAAAGTGTGAAGTGATTCATTTTCGAAGGTCGAATTTGAATGCAGAATACAGGGTTAATGGCAGGATTCTAAGTGGTGTGGAGGAACAGAGGGATCTTGGGGTCTACATCCATAGATCCCTCAAATTTGCTCCCCAAGTTGATAGGATTTTAAAGAAGGCGTATGGTGTGTTGGCTTTCATTGGCAGGGGAATTAAGTTTAAGAGCCACGAGGTTATGCTTCAGCTCTATAAAACCCTGGTTAGACCACACTTGGAATATTGCGTTCAGTTCTGGTCACCTCATTATAGGAAGGATGTGGAAGCTTTAGAGAGGGTGCAGAGGAGATTTACCAGGATGCTGCCTGGACTGGAGGGCAGGTCTTGTGAGGAAAGTTTGAGGGAGCTAGGGCTTTTTTCATTGGAGTGAAGAAGGATGAAAGGTGACTTGATGGAGGTGTACAAGATGATGAGAGGCTTAGATAGAGTGGATAGCCAGAGACTCTTTCCCAGGACGGAAATGACTGTTACGAGGGGCATAATTTTAAGGTGATTGGAGGAAGGTATAGGGGAGATGTCAGAGGTAGGTTTTTTACACAGAGAGTGGTGGGTGTGTGGAATGCACTGCCGGCAGTGGTAGTGGAGTCAGATACTTTAGAGACTTCTAAGTGACTCTTGGATAGGGTCATGGATGATAGTAAAATGTAGGGTGTGCAGGGTAGTTTGATCTTAGTAGGATAATAGGTCAGCACAACATCGTGGGCCGAAGGGCCTGTACTGTGCTGTACTGATCTATGTTCTATTTGGCCTGTGAATACTTATCAGCTTCTTGCATTTCTTGAGAGACCAGTTATTTATGAGCATCAATAGACAAAGAATATTTGTTTTGAGAAATTTTCTAAGACTTTAGCCCAGTAAGGTATGCATAAAAACTATATGAATTTATTTTGCTTCAAATAGTACCTAGAATACTTGTATCTTTAAAGGATCTGCAGTATCTAACTCATACAAGCCATGCTCTACCTCCAATATGAAATTTCAGTCATGTTGTACTCATTTATCTAGTAAAATACAGATTACTTCCACTCTGGAGGTTTCTATTAATCAAAACATATTTAGTAAAGTTGGAAAGATAGTGATGTGTCGATGTCAGAAGTAATTCAAGCCTCCAATTTCACTTGTAGCCAAATAATCCATTTAGTAATTCTTTAGTAGGAAATATATGGTGTTTTGAAGCAGCTCACGGTGGGCGGGTGCTAGCATTTCTTCTTTTTTAATGGGGCAAGACTTGACATCCACCCACCAGTTCTCTTGTTAGTTACAACAAAGGTGAAGACCATTGCAAAATGTAATTGCACATTGTGAAATTTGTTTCTCTGGCATTGTGTTTTTGTATCCTTCATCTTACTGGGCTTTGCAATATGTGCAAAGGATAGCTTTATGAGAATAACTGAAGAATAGAAGTAACAAACAACATTCACATAAAATCTATGACAGCTAAAATTGCATTGTCAATTTTTCTGCATGAAGGCTTTTTATGTCTGCTTCCCTACTGTGCCATAGTTTCTGATAAAACTTATTTTTTATTTACTTGCTAAAAGGGAGCCCATAAAAAGACATTTAATAGTAGTTTCGTTCTGTGGCTTTCATAAGGAACCTCATAAAAGACAGAGATGTCAGCTGTAATTTTTCATATTATGGATTCATAATTTAAGAAACTGGCTACTTGTGACAGCTCTAATAGCTTATTCTGAGCATGTAGCCAAGAAAAATTCCAGGAGTGATCCCTGGTTTGTGTTTATCTATCAGATGCCAAAGTGGTTTCTGTTTTAGTTCCAGTGAAGAAGCAGGCATTGCATGGGTTATGTTAACAATCGTGTGTTGAATACTATTCACCTATCCAGTAGAGTTTGACATTCAGGGACTCCCACCTGCATCAGTAACAAACTGCAGATTAGGTTCCGTAAGAAAACAACTTCCCAATTAAACTTAATAGTCATGAAGGGAGTCCCGGCATTACGAATTAGGTGGAGTTTGAATTTGAGATGGATGATTATCCTTGTTTTTTTAAGGGTGTAAGAATCTGAAAGGGTTAGTACTGAGCAGTGCCTTCAGTGCCACCCGATTTAGTGACTTGTCGGCAGAACAACTTAGGATCTTGGAGGAGTCAGACCAAACATCCAGGTCCACCTCATCATCTCTTGATACAATAGATATTGTTCCAATGTAATCTGTAACTTAACGCTACCATGCAACCACCTCTCGTTCAAAACAAGAGCCACTTCTAGTTAGACCATTAAGTCATCTTCCTCTACCTCACTGGATAAAGCAAACTGTGTATCTCCCTACAACTGAAGAAGATGGTGGCAGCAAAGCTACACACATGGCGAGGTTAAGACTCATTTTACAGTAGGAATGCTTGTCTTCATCTCAATCTTTTTTCAAATGGCAGCAGTTAAATAAGTTAAAGTCAAGGAACAACTAGTTAAGAAACGAGTGGAAGATTTCATAAGGCTTCCTCAACCATGGGGGATCCCAAAGATAACGCAGAATCCTTTTTTAAATCTCATACATGGTATAAAGTATCCCTGGTTAGGCCAGCATTTACTGATCCCAAACTGACCAGATAGCAGTTAAGTATCAACCACATTACTGTGTGTTTTGAGTCAGCATAGGCCAAACTGGTTAAGGATGGCAGATTTTCTTCCTTAAAAGACATTAGTGAACGAGATAGGTCTTGGTAAAATTTCAGTCATGTTGGGTAGTGAGTGCCTGGAATGCACTGCCAGAGGAGGTAGTGGAAGCAGACACAATAGCAGCATTCAAGAAACACCTAGACAAATACATGAATAGGAGGGGAATAGAGGGATACACATCCTCTAAGTGAAGACAGTTTTAGTGCGGAAGGGCAAACTGTGTCGGCGCAGGCTTGGAGGGCCAAAGGGCCTTTTCCTGTGGTGTATTGTTTTTTGTTCTTTGTTTACCAGCATTGATAGAGTTACACGGTTGTCATTAGGGTGAGGATGGTATTTTTATTCAGATTGTTAAAAATTTAAATTTCTCCATCTGCCATTGTAGTATTCAAACCCATGTCTCCAGACATTAGCCTGAGGTTCTAGATGACTTGTCCAGCAATGTTGCCACTTCACCACCATCTCCCCTTGAGATTAGCTATGTTGTTATATGAAATTTGTTTCATACATTCAACATGATGGGAACCTGTGACTATACTGATTTGGCACTGCTACCAACACTGCAGAGAGTTCAGACTGTAAGAATCAACAGGCTGTGTGAGAAAGTACAAGTAATAAAATGGTCAATATTTTACACACTCCTTACACATGCTGACTCACAAGTTGATAACTGATATATTGAACTCCCAAATTACAAGACAGTGAACAAATAGCTATGATTGATTCAAGGCTGACGCTAGATATTGATCAGATTATTTGACTTCCTTATCTTCCCTGGAAGAATCCTCAATAACTGTGACAGAGATCCTGTGAAGGCACAGTATTTAAATAACTCCTGAAATGTGGGTTTTTTTTAATTTTAAAGATTTCATGTGTTTTTTTTATACAAGATACTGAATGAAATTCAGATGGACAAAAGTTGGGTATGCATTTGGCCAGAATGCATAATGTTGCTTTTGTTGATTTGAACTTGACAGAAATTCTTGTTTAGTTCCACTTCACGTAGGCATCTACATTTTCAACATTGGGAAATACATGATAATATTCACTGTAAACAAGACAATAATAAAAGGCAGAACACAAATTTTCTTGTCTATGTCAAGGAGACTTTTGCAATATCACAAAATACCCGAAAATAAGCTGAAAACTGGTTACACTGAGTCTTGAAGTATATTGGGAGTTCCTTGATGGTCTTGTAATGTGTGGAGCCGGGGAATCGAATGTGTTAAGAATCAGCTCTTGCTTCAATGACCTCGCGTGGAACCAGGATAAGACATAGACTAGTACATTCATACAGTCAGATGTGGTCAATGAACATTGAAAAATATACAAATGAATCAGCTGTGAACAATGGATTGATGCAGTACCTAAGCTCCATTTTCACAGGCAATTGGTCTCCACCTTCTTTCCAGTGGCTTTGAAATAGGCGCACGCTAAATATGAGAAAGAATTAGTGACAGAATGCTAATGGAACCCAACCCTGAAAATGGCTGAAGCTGCTCAATTGCCTTCATCCAATAACCAACAGATCCTCCACTGAGGATCCCTAATTGGTCATTTGCAAATCAGTCTCGTAATTTTCAGCCAAAAGATTTGATCATACATATGTGTATTTAGATGTACTTGCTTCAATTATGGCTCATGTAGGGGTGCTGGGCTGATTACTGGGAGACTAACTACAGTGTTGAGATGGGTTGAAGAAATCCCTGAATTCACTTAGCCTCATCATAGTATAAACAAGGTGGCACCTTTCACCAAAATGCACCAATTACCACTGGTGAGTTTGGAATATGATTTCAGGATTTAGCAATTAGAAGCATTTGAAGGATTTACCTGGCATAGCTGTAAGATATTCAGGTGAACCTACAGTGATAATTCAAGCTTTGCTGGCTTATAGGTCCATTTGTAAAGAGAATGGTAACATTTCTACATTAGGACTTTAATATTCAGAACTGACCTCACTGTCCTGGTGAGTGATTGAATGCTGACAGCTGCATATATCATCACATAGTCTCCATTACTTTCCCTGCAACCTGGATTATTCCAAAGTGGTTTCAAATTGTGCTCTTAACACTAACAGCCAATTTGATAACACCCAGTTTTGATGATGTGCATGCCACTCCTGATCTCTGTACTTTCGTATTTTGTAAGATTTCTAGCACTGCTTCAAAGTCATTGTATGGCCACCTTTTGCTTTCTGCATTCTGCTGCTAACAGATGGGTAACTTTTCAAGACTGTGATGCCAGCAGGGTGTGACCTATGGTAAGAAAATAAAGGTCACAAATGGCAAAAGAGTTTGCATGTTTCAAACATCATATCGTGATGAGAGAGACACACTTTGGATCTTTCCAACAAGGTGAAACTCCTGAGGACCAAGAGAATTGATTATTGTTTTTAATTCTCATTCCACTTTTCATATATCTTTGACCAGTAAAGATAATGAAATCATCAACTAATTGAGCTATTGGAGACTGGAAGAAAATGAAATGTTTCTCAACTGTTTTAGAGTTAGAGTACAGTATTTAATTTGTGCACTATTTTCCTCATCTTTTAACTCTGGAACATTTGTTTCAAAGTAGAAGTAAAGAAAGATTTGCATGTATTTAGCATTTTTCAGGGCCTCAACATCCTAAAGCATTTCTCAACCAACAAAATACTTTTGAAGTGTAATCATTGCAGTAGTGCAGAAAAGCCTGCAGCCAATTTATGTACAGCAAGTTCCCACAAGGAGCAAGTGATAAAGACTGGATGACCTGTATTTAATGAGCTTTGTTGAGAGATAAATATTCCTCATGGAACAAGGTGAGCTTTCTGTTCTTCTCTGAATAGTAACACTGGATCTTTATATCCACCTAAGAGGGAAGGTGGGGCCTCAATTTAAATCCTTGTCTGAAAGACAGAATCTTTGACAATATAGAACTCCATCAGTACTGCAGTGAAGTCACAATGAAAAATATGCTTGTAAAATATGTGTATTCCCTTGTCAATTATTTGAAGTGCTTGCTATTTCTGTGGAAACGTTTTTAAAATGACTAACTTTCTGAAGCAATATTTTACAAGACTGGCAAACTTTATTCTTTCATCGGATATGAGTGGCATTGTTACCCATCCCTATTTATCGTTGAACTGAATGGGCTGCTAGGTTATTTTAGAGGGCAGTTAACTGTCAAGCACATTGCTGTGGATCTGGAGTCATATATAGGCCAGACTGCAGATTTCCTACTCCAAAGGGCATTAGTGAACCAGATTTTACATCAATCAATGGCAGTTTCCTGATTAAGATTAGTTTTCAATTTCAAATTTAATCATTGAATTAAAATATTACCAGCTGCCCTGTCACCTGGGCCTAGTCCAGTAACGTCACCACTATGCCATTACCTCCCCACCTAATCAATCCTGCATTACATTACTGCTCTGCCAGATGACATGATTATTCCATTGCTCATCAGTGATGGAACTTTAAATTCTATCTTGGTTTTATTTCATGATCAGTGCTATTTTGGTTTACATCCCAAGAATCCATAATCATGAGCTGGCTCCTGAATGTACACAGCTAAATCCAGCTCCCTGACTTCGAGTACAGATCAGGTTTTCATGAAAATGTCATTCATTCCTGGAATCCAAACTAAAACAGTGTTGAGATTAAATCTGATGTTTATTTCAGATTCCAACAGCTCTCACTTTTAAAAATAAGCTTGCACTTTTAAAATATTAAATTCTGTATAATTTTAAAAAAACTACAGTTGCTTACAGATTTTTATTGTTAGTATTTTTGCAAATATTTTTGCAACTTATTCCCTGTCGATATGCAAAATAAATGTTGAAGGTTAAATGCATTTACTAAGAATCATTACAGTTATACTTTCATTCCTTTGCTGAAAGTGCTGATTTTGGGTACAATTGTACAGACGTTGGCAGCTTTTTAATGTGTCATATGAGTGTCCTTGTTTCATGTGTTATCCTGGGCAAGAGTTGTTGAACTGGGCATCTATCTGGGTTATAGCAGCCAAGCCTAATCAAATCCTCACCTGGCAGCAATAAATCCATGTTTAGCATTATGGATTATCGAGTTGCAATAGGATAGCTAATATTTACTTTCCCTGAATTAGCAGTGGTCAGGTAATATAAGGCATGTTAGCAATTTCATCTCAGGTTTTCCTGATATATAACACTGCTCAACACAATGAGAACAATCACAGTTTTCACGTATGTCTTATTTTTGGGGAATGATATCCACAAAATTCATACACTGTGCTTCAATGCAAAGAGGCTGAAGTACAAAATCTCAACAGGACATCTAGGATTTCATTCTATTTCTATCAATAAATTAAGTCCAAGTTGCAAGCCATTTCAGTGAGTAGTATTAGAAAGGAAATGGTTAATGGGAATATTGTTTTAAAGAGACATATGATTTGATAATCAATATTAAAATACTTAAATAGTCCTGTTTAAATATGGATTTAAATAGGTTAATTGCAATTCCAGCTTTCTACTCTAATTTATTTACATTAATTAATGGGGACAATATTCATTTTGTGTAAAGGTATCTTTTAACCCAAATTTCAGTCCTGTACATTTTTACTATATGTGCTTTAGTGAGGCTTGTATAGCCCAACTTTCTAGAAACTTTACCACAAAAATAAAATGCTGCACATGCTAGCAATGTGAAATAAAAACCAATGCTGAAAGTATTCAGTAGGTCAGGCTGCACCTGTGAAGTGGAAACAGAGGCTCAAACCTTCCAGTATTTATATTGTCAGAGATACGACCAGTGATGCATATCAGGGCTCTGTGGAAGTCCTGACCTGTTGACCTCTGTGGGAATTGCCTGGGCATTGTTAATAGGCATTTCAGCTTCCAATGAGCATTTATTCTGTTCCCTGGGGCCCTCCGCAAATGTCTCCAAATTTGAGTTAGAATCAGAGACTTTGGACAGTTCCAATGTGTTTACCTGAATAGTTAGTCAGGAAATGACAGACAGAAGTATACTAACTCCTAGGTAGCTCCAGAACTGTCATCCCAATAACGGATCCCCTGACAAACTCTTGACTAACCCCTGATATTGGAAATACCCTCCATCTCCCTCCACTATCACCCACCAACACTCCTGACCACCCAGCTACACCTCTGGATCTGACTATCCCCTTTTCCATCTCCCACCCTGCTGCCTCACCACCACCTGTCTCTTCACCATCCGCCACTCCAGGCACCTCACCCACCCTACATATTCACTCACGCTTCCAACTATAAACCCTAAAAAAACTTCTTAAAGGTGAAGTATGACACTGAAGCCAGTGATTGAACAATCTGAGTCCTTCATCAATTCCACCATGCATAGAATGCTTGTATGAATGCAAGTTATACAAAGTTAATTTTTTTTGTCACTTTATGACTGGCTTATCCAATAGTTTTAGTTCTTATGAATTATTTTGATACTCTCACCTGCCTGTTGTGTTCGGCTCCTGATAGGTATACTTCTAGGACCATCACCAGCGGCATTAAATGCACTCACACTGATCAGGTAGGTAGTGTATCCTGTTAGATTCTTGAGCTTCACATTGGTTTCAGGGAGGAAAAGGGTCTTCAGTTTTTCTGTCTCATTTTGTCGCTGAAATTCCCAGTAGTAAATCTAAAAGAAAAGCCGTGTCTTAGAGCACTTTGAAAAACTTGAGTCTCATAACTTTATCCTAAACTAATCATGTGAAAAAACCCATTTAAACGTAACTTTTTAAGTAACATATCTGCAACAGGAAAGAAACTTCAAAAGGTCTTGTAACCTGAGCTATCATTTTCTTGCCTTTTCTAAAAGTAGGCAAGTACAATTAAAATAACCAACTGTAACGGTCTTTCATTTAGTGAGTTACTAAAAATAATTTATTCAAAATCTACAATCTAGACGATATTATAATATTGTGACTATCGCAAATGAAATTTGGTGGAATTAATCAGTGATGTCAGTTCCTCACTGTCACCTCAGTTGCAACTGCATTGATAGCTACAATTGAGCATATCAATAATGAATATTAGCAATTGCCTAATTGATATTAAGTAATTAATGATCAAAAATGATCTGGTGCTGCTGGATATATACACCTGCGATGCATAGCTCTTGCAGAGAGGTTGGCAACATCAAAGATAAGTTTGCATGAGGCTCTGGTGGGGAATCCTCAATATCATAGAGGCCAAAATGAACATGACAAGTTTATTCAGGCCAGTAGCTGGGAAGATCAGGCTTAAGGAAGACTTAGCTCTCAACATCTCAGTTAATTCTGGTAGAAAATTGGATACTAAGCTAGTTAGCTAAATTAACAAGGCACGTTGCAGAAGATGCAATGAACACACCTAAAGTATTGTGTCCAAGTCTCAAGTCAGACATTCAACCCTTTTATGTGATGTAGAAGAGAGCCATGAGGATGACATCTAGTGCTGGTTGTCTTATGAAGAAAGATTTGAGCATCTTGTATTTCTCAATTTTGAAAGGAAGCGATCAAGAAGGATTCTAATAGTCGTAAATAAGGTAGCAAATGGTACATTAAAACTAAATTATGGAACACTGCTTCTTGGTCTTTTCACTGTAATGTAACATTGCAATAGGATAAAGCAGCGTCCCTTTGATGAAAGATGATTCTTCAATATCAGGCTTTCTTTTACACAAAGGGTTACATATATGCAGATTATATTTCTAGTTCACACAATGAAGACAAACGTGGAAAAGCTCAATGCATAATTAATTGTGATGAAGTAAGAAACTGATGGTTTTCCAGATGGCTGTTGATGGGCCAGATAATGTTCCTTTTTAGAGTTTTTTTTCAAAATCTTGTGAACTGCAATAAAAAGTTTAAAAAGTAGACATTATGCTTTACTTAAAAAGGCAAACAGATAAAATTACCGACAGGCATTTTGAATTAAGGACTTTAAAATATTATACTGCTTTCAAAGTTGGGCATAAGGTTGTATGATCCATTGTTGGTCACAGGAGAAAGATTAAAGCTAATACATTCCAACTTCACACTATCACATGATGCAATTTGGGAATGAACGTTCTCAATTTATAATGTACTATAAATGGATAAAGCTCAGTACAGAGATAGGATTGTTTTCTTTTTTGTTAAATCTGAAGAAAAGGATGTACAAAATTGATTTGCAATGACTTAATAGGCACATATGTGAACTCTTGTCAAGAAAGAAAGTAACGAAGGCATATGTAAGAATTTCAACAGCAGTTGGGCTGAGGCAGAGCCTCCAATTTTTATATTTTACATTGATAATATTAATGTATCTGTTACACTTCAATTACTGACTGTTACACATACAAATTTAAATGTCACACTCAAAGTAAGCATAACTTTAAAATAAAAAGAGTCATTTTGTTTGTTAATTGATCAATGAAAGGCAGAGCAGTCATAATTGGTAGCTTCAAAGAAACATACCAGATGAACTTCAGCAGCAGAATGGTATATTTGGACTTTGTATAGTGCATTCTGTCAAAGCAATATATTTTCTGGCATATCTTAAACAGTATTCTAAGACTTCTGTTCTTATATTCACATGTAATCTCGCACATTGCCTATGTTTTCCATAGGTTTGCTCAAATTAAAAAGACACGGCATACAGGAGATCATACAATCTTAAAGCATAGGGGGAGGTCATTTAGCTCAAGAGAATGAACCAAAGGACCAGAATCAGTGATTCTGTACTTCCCACATACATGAAAATTCAGGTCAAGGAGTCTGAATGTGATCTATTAAACAGAGTTCTGCAAATGCGTTGTAACAAACCAAAGGAAAACACATCAATATAGGACTTTCATGAACACATCATCCTTATATAATTCAATCAGTCTTGGTCATGACCCTGCATTACTCGTAAAAGAACCACTGTCTTCAAACATCTAATGAATTATCTTTGTTATCATACAATTAACCTCTTGTGTATTTCTCCTCCAGTGATTATGAGGGACTGTGATTGTTATTTTTAAAAAAGTGATTATATCATGCTATTTTTGAAAAGAGCAGAAATTACAAGTATTCTGATTTTTTAAAATGTTTAATATCCTAAACTCTTACCAACCGTGACTATTAAACATAAGGTCGAGGCTGAGGCTATTGATGATTCACACAGTTATAGTTAAGCCATAAAGGCCTATGACATACCAGTTTTAATGACACCAACCTCAAAATTTATAAAGCACCTCTAACATAATAAAACATCCCAACACACTTCCAGGAGAATTATAAAACAAAATATAACCCCAAGCTAGATAAAGGAGATATTGTGTCAGAGACCAAAAGCTTGTTAAAAGAGGGAGGTTTTATGAAGTTTTTTTAAAGGAGGGAAGTAGACAGGTTGGGATCAACGCAATTGAAGACATGCTGCTCAATCGTGGGAAGGAAAGGTCAGAATTAGAGAAATACAGATATTCCAGAGACAGAAGTAGGGAGCAGTTAGGCCACACAGGGATTTGAAAATAAGGAGGAGAATTATAAAACAAATTATTGCTTTCCTGGGGCCAACCTAAATTTGTAAGCACTGGATGATAGGATAGCAGAAGGAGGCTGGGACAGAGGAGGAGTTGAATGATGTTACAGAAATGGAATAGAGGGTTCTAGTGATGGCATGAATGTGGGGTCAGAAGTTTATCTCAAGTCAAGTGTGACACCAAGAAGAGGAGTGAAGTTGGTAGTGAGGGAACAGAGTTTGAACTGGCAACCTTAAAAATAGTCTCGGTTTTCCCAATAAATAACTTGAGAAAAACTGCTCCTCGTCCACTATTGGATGTCAGATAAGCAGTCTGATTAGTAACAGCGGAAGAGTCAAACATGTTGGTGGTGAGTCTTGTCCAGTAGAAACAGATATGAATTGAGATGCTTCTGTATATCATGAGGTAACAAAGACACCAGCAGTCATGTGGAAGAAACTGTGAGGAAATGAGGGGTAGTCCGTTGGAGTGTGAGATAAATTTACAGGGAACAGTAATAAATATATTTGTGTAAATGGAAGACTTTGCTGAGTCAGAAAGCAGAAACTCATAGGTAGGAGGAAACCAGGACAGACCATAAGCTACCAGCCGGGACAAGGATTTCCTCATCTCTGCAATGTGCAGAATAGAACTCCAAGCAACAAGCTTCAAAGGAACATAAACCAGTGAAGTAGAGGTTGGTGTCAGCATACGTGTGGAAACAACACTGTGCTTTTGGATAATGTCACTGAGGGACAGCTTGTAGATTCAAAATAGGAGGAAATAACCAACTTGTACTGAATTAGTTTTATCTCAGTGGGGTTAATAACAGATGCACTATAATTCTCCTCACCATTCTTGGATCAAGGAGGGGAAAAAACATCAGCGCGCTTTCACAATTTAGCAGTCACATCATGAGAATCAGTGGAGGACAGGTTTGCATTCATTTCTAAAAATTGTGTGGCAGATCTCCATTCTTAACAGCATTATGGAACAACAACACCAGACTGCAGAAATTTAACAAGATAATTCAGCCATCACCTTATCAAGGACAATCGAGAATGGGAAACAAATGCTAGCCTTACCAGCAATGCTCACATCCCAGGAGCAAAACATAAAACAAAAGAGACTTTGTATGGGCATGAAGTCAATCCAGACTGTGTCATATGATACATTGTTCAGCTTTGCACGGCCTCAGTGGCAATAATTGGTTTATGTTCCCTGGAAGATTGTGGCTCGGGGTCCCATTCTGGACACTGGAGAGATAGCCATTCTTGTTTCTTCTTGGATATGTGGCCTGTAATGGTTTCCCCTTGTTTATGAATGACTGTTGTCTTACTGTAAGCAATTATGTAAACTCTTTTATTTGAATATTCTGCATAATATTGTTGTCTGTAATCTCACTTGTACAAACTTGGAGTGGCATAGTGGCTCAGTGGTTAGCACTGCTGCCTCATAGTGCTAGGGACTCCGGTTCTCCCTCTATCTGTGTACGTTTCCTCCCACAATCCACAGATGTGCAGGTTAGGTGGATTGGCCATACTGAATTGTCTTGTAGTGTCTGAGGTTGTGCAGGCTACGTGGATTAGCCATGGTGGATTAGCCATGGGAAATGTAGATAGGGTAAGTGATGGCATCATCTTCGGAGGGTCAGTGTGGACTTGATGGTTGAATGGTCTGCTTCCACACTGTAGGGATTCTATGATGTCATCTTTTGTTTACAGTCTGTTGAAAGTGACTATAGATGTCACTGTTATATTTATTCAGCATTTAACTAACAATAATAATGAGAATGGATACCATAATAATCTATGTATTCAAAAATAATCCATTGGCTGTAAAACTCTTGGGAACATTTTTAAGATACAAAAGGCTCAATGTAAATTCAATGTTTCTTTGCAGCTCCATGTGTAAACTAACATGTTATTCAGTTTGTACATCTGTCCTGTGTAATGGCAATGAAATTTTTTTCAGCATCCTATACAAGCCTCTTTGCACAGTCCACTTAGTTTTCATTCAAAGCTTTTTACCAGACTATGTATACAAGGTTCCATGAACTGCTCCTGTCCTTAATGTAATTATTTGAGCTCCTTTCTCTTTCCACGATTTTGCACAAATTGGTTATACCTTATATCCTTGTATGTCTCCATTCTGTGCTTCAGGTGGAGGAGGCTCCCAAGTCAGGTCTAACTGTGTTGCTGTTGAGCTTTGCACCTGAACATTTTGAGGTGGCGCAGTGGGGACTAAATTAAAAAAATAGGGGAGGTATTAAGCACAACAATAAAAACACATTGCTAATATACATGTAAAGTATGAGAGGACATCATTTAAAATATCACAACTTTCCACATTTGACAAAAATGTTAAGTTTAAATAATACCTCTCCTCCCTTGGTTTGACTTAGATTCACAGAATCTTACAATAAAAGAGACCATATGTTTCGTCATATCTATGGCACTCTTAGAAAAAGCTAATAGATTTATTCTGCCCCAATTATACTTAGCTCTACTTCTCCATCACAACCCTAGATCCTATGACTGTAACTGTCACTAATTATTTGTCCTAAATTGTAGCTCAACGTTGATAAGGCTGTTTTAATACCCATTAAAAACTCTGCATTCTAAGAGATTCCATTCCTGTTCCTAGATCCCAAATCATGTTCAAACTGACAGTGTGCATTGTTACACTCAAACTTATCTTTAAAACATAGATTTGGTCTATCAAGAACAGCCACCTTCAGTCCAAAATATAATTCATTCTCTATCAGACACCGTCTACTGCTGAGATCCTCATTTGTGCTTTTGTCATTTCTAGCCTTGAAATTTTAATTGCTTCTTTGTTAGCCTCCTGAGCTAAACACAGACTAAACAACAACTCATTTCAGACTTTGGTCTCCTTATCCTATCCTACTTTAAACCCCACTAATCCATGATCCTGAACACCAACCAACTTATCCCGTAACATCAAAATTATCAATCATTCTGTAGTTTTTCCTTTTGTGTTACCATTTCTACTTACATTGTTTGCTTTTCATAACTCTGACAGACATTTTGTTCCTCTCTTCTTTTTCTGTACCTCCAACAGCCCTATTGAAACTTACTTCTACGGTATATTCAATCACATTGCCAAATTCAAATAACTTTTTAATCTGCTTAGATAGACTTTAAACTGTGAGGTAGCTAAGTACAACTTGCCACAGTAAACATGCTACAAGCATCTAAACTTCTGTTTAATGTCTGTCCATGCAATTGCTTATTTTAGAAAAAAATAACAAACTGGCTAAAACAACCAAACATATTTGACTCTTGTTATCAATTAATTGCCTAAGCCACAGGTTAATTCTTGCAATTTTTGAGCTCTCAACCTCAGGAAAGTTATTGGGGGAATATGTTTAATTAAACTATGGTTCTTCACAAAGAGAGAGGAAATATAGGAGGGGTAATTTCAAGGGGAGCTTCATATCGACTTGGTCACTTGTTCACTCTCTTAGCTGAAGACTAGTATGTGTTCAGTAAATACACATCAGCAAATATTTTTGAAATGTGCACAGTCCATACCAATTAGCTCAGTAACATGCTCAACTGGCAGTAAATGAATAAAATAGAGGGCAGGCTGTCAATTTTAGCAGTGACCACCTTCTATGTTATTGGAACCAGGCTGGGGGGTGGGCAGGAAGGTGGTGGATTGGCCAGTATAATATCTACATCCCTCAAAAAACATATCCAGTGAGGAGCAAATTACTGCAGATGCTGTAATCTGAGCTGCAATCAAAAGTGCTGGAGATCACAGTGGTTCAGGCAGCATCCATGGAGTGAGAGCAAGCTAACGTTTTGAGTTTAGATGACTCTTCAACAGAGCTGAAGTGAAGTGTGGAGAGGGCAGCATTTGTGCTATAGTATGAGGGGGGAGGTTGGAGTGCGGTGGGAGAAAGGATGTTGAAAGGTCAGATTAAGTGATCGGAATGTGAGAAGGGCAGAACATAGTGTGTCTAACCACCAGACTGGGAGGAATGGACAGTGCCACTGGGGTTTGGGAAGGGGAGAGAGAGAGAGAGGGTGAGAGAGAATGTAACAAGCAAAGCTTAAAGAAAGGGAAGGAATGGGTTCACATTTCGAAGATGTTGAACTCAATATTGAGCCCAGAAGGTTGTAAACTACCTAGTTTGAAGATGAGATGTTGCTCCTCCAGTTTGATTCGCTGGAGCACTGCAGCAAGCCGAGGACAGATAAGTGGGCATGTGAGCAGGGCGCTGTGTTAACATGACTGGCTACAGGAATGTCAGGGTCATGCTTGCGCACAGACCAGAGGTGTTCTGCAAAGCCATCACTCAGCCTGCGTTTAGTTTCTCCAGTGTAGTGTAGGCCACATTGGGTGCAGCGAATACAATACACAAGATTGGAGGAGGTACAGGTGAAATGCTGCTTTACCTCGAAAGATTGTTTAGGCCCTTGGATGGTGAAGGGTCAGGTATTTTATCTTCTGCAGTTACATGGGAAGGTGCTGTGGGAAGGAGAAGTTGTGTTACTGGTTGTGGAATGGACTAGGGTGTCCCAGAGGGAACGATCCCTGTGAAATGCAGACGGGGGGAGTGAGTGGAATATGTGTTTGGTGGTGGTGTTCTGCTGGAGTTGTCTGAAATGGCAGAGAATGATCCTTTGAATGCAGGTGGGTTTGAAAAGTGAGGACATGTGGGACTCAATCATGCTGTTGTGAGTGACAGGAAGGGGCAAGGGTGGAAGCACGGGTGATAGGTCTGGGTGCAGTTCAGGGTCCTGTCAATCACTGTGGGTGGGAAACCACAGTCATGGAAGAAGGAAGCCATGTCAGCAGCGCTGTTTTGGAAGGTGCTCTCGTCCAAACAGATACAATGTAGGTGAAGGAATGGGGAGAATGGGATGGAGCCCTTGCAGGACATGGGGTGGGAAGAGTTGTAGTGATGGTAGCTATGGGAGTCAGTGGCTTTCTAGTGGGTGGCAGTGGATAGTTTATTCCCCGAAATGGAGACAGAGAGGTCAAGGAAAGGAAGGGAAGTGTTGGAATTGGACAATGTGAAAGTTATAGGGGGTGGAAATTGGAGGCAAGATGAACAAATTTTTCAAGGTTCAGGCTGGAGCAAGAAGCGGCATTGAAACAGTCGCTGATGTACCAATAAAAGAGTTGTGGGGGGGGTGCAGTGTAGAACTGGAATAAGGATTGTTCCACATGCCCCATAATGAGGCAGGCATAACTGGGACCCATGCAAGTGCACATAGCCACTCCTTTGACTAGGCAGAAGTAAGATGAATTAAAGGAGAAATTGTTCAGTGAGAGAACACATTCAGCCAAGCAGAGAAGAGTGTTTGTTCAGGCCTCCGGTCGAGGAAAAAGCCGAGAGCTCTCAGACCATCCTGCTGGGGAGTGGAGCTATACAGGGATTAGACATCCATGGTGAACAGGTGGCAGTTAGGGCCAGGGAACTGGAAATTGTCAATATGGCGGAAGGCATCAGAGGAATTGTGGATGTAAGTGGACAGGGTCTGAACAAGTGGAGAGAGGATAAAATGAAGGTATGAGGAAATGAGGTTGGTGGGGCTATCAACAGCCTTTTTGCCCCAGCACTCCAACCTTCCCCCTCGCACTGTTGCATAAATGCTGCTCCCTTCACACTTCACTTTAGCTCTGATGAATAGTCATCTCGACTAGAAACGTTAGTTTGCTCTCTCTCCATGGATGCTGCCTGACCCTCTGTGATTTCCAGCATTTTTTGTTTTCATGTTCAGTAAGGAGTTGAGAGTGAGTAGTTGTATGTATAATCTAGTCAATGGTCAGCCTATAGTGCACTTTAAAATGCATTCAGTTTTTATGCAATAAAATGTTTCCACTAATTAGAAAATCTGCAGACAGGTACAGATTGTGATGTCTATTTATTAGGAGTCAAAAGATTAAAACATTGAGATTTTTCCAGCAACTATTTCAGGTAAATGAAGCTTAAAAACAAATACATACAGAGCTTGATGCAGAACTGCTACATTTCCAAAATAAACTTTTCTGGCGCTTAAAATTCCTCCATATCTTCGCCTACCCCCACCCCCTACGTTAATGCTGGTTGGCTTACCTGCTTCACCTACGAATACTTCTTGAGGTGAGCTGGTAGGACCCTCGCCCACTGCATTGTAGACACTCATTCTGATTTCATATCGCCTGTGCTTGCTCAGATCTACGCAGATTCAGACAGAAAGTCAATATAACTGACCTAAATGAGATGTCAAGTACATTTTCAATGCTTAATTATTCTAATCAAAAATTATTCCTTAAAACCTTCCTAACTAAAGGCTATCCACTGTTAACTAAATATGCAAGTGATGGATATTGGCTGACATTTTGTTTCTGAATCTAGATCTCTGCATTGACTGTGGCAGACTTCACTCAGCTACTATCTCCCCCACCTCCCTTAAATCTTTCCTGCCCTCATCAATCTAGTCCTATGCCTCTCATAATACTTTACATTTCATTTTTTGCAATCTGATTCTTATCTAGGCCCATTTTCTACTAAGCACTACTTTGGCTTAAATCATGAAAACCCTATTTCCTGTGGGAGTTTGTAAAACAAAAATAAAATCTTTAGAAACCAAAATAAACTATATCATGGTAAAGTTGAAGTTGAGAAGGTTTGGTTTCTCAGCAGGGCCTTTTTCTCTTGAGTCTACAATGACTGTTTTTATGAAGCTAAGATGATGGTCTCCAAATCTAATCCTTAGTATAACTTAACATCAATGCTCTGATGTAAATAATCTGTGTCAGACTTATCCTCCTTTCTTAAAATAAAAGCACTGTATCTTTTGCAGTCTTTCAATATTGTAATAACCATAACAATACCAAGAGAATGTTACTTTATTTTGACAGTTCTGCACAAATTACTGTCCCGGTCTCCTTTAGCATCCTAGATCCTAGTACCTAGAGTTGGCAATCTTTTAAACTTGTCAGCAAATTTTTTTTTAAGCTGATTACAGTCAAGCTATTAAGTCAGAAGGATGTAAACTCAGGTGCCACCGAGATGCCCGCTCTTGTGGTTTGAACAATATGTTAAAGATCTCCTGATATTATTCTGAGAGGAACAAATAATTCTGTAGGTACATTGACCAACGTGGCTTCCTTTATCAACAGCATGAGAAAAAAAACAAATCAACCAGTCATTTGCACGACTTACTTGTAGAACTTACAGTGCATAAACTGGCTTCAATATTGCCAACAAAATAAGTAATGCCAAAAAGTAATCAACTGTGTGTTCCTAAAGCACTTTGGCACATTTGAAGCAGATGATATGAATTTAAGACTATCTTTCTTTTCTTTACCAAACATCACCTCCCTGGAAACTTTGAAATATTTGTTGATACACATTATAGTGTGACAGCTAACAAATATTATCAACTCTGATTTAACATTGATTAATCCATTTTTAATCTTTTAAAAAATAATTTTGCAAATTATTCTTGTACTGCTCTACTATAATGTTCAAAAAGTAGTTTATTACTGTGTTTATCTTCTGCTTTATTTCTCCCCTATGGCCTTTCTGCAATATATTTCAATATTTCCTTATGTTCCTTCCAAAGTTCATCCTGTCCTTTTGCTCTCAAGGTTTCATGGAATCTGTTTTTTTTTGTTATCTTTGTGTTGATTTTCTGATTCATCCATTTTGGAGATGGCTCATTTAGCTTGGACTAATTTTTCTGCATTTTCCATTTTTTTAATATTTAACGTTACACCTTTAAAAGATCTACATTTGTCCTTGGCAGCTACCTTGATGAATTTCTTTCACTCCATAGTTAATCCATTAAAATATTTTGTGTCGAAATGATATATTTATTTCCCACTCCTTGTACTGACAGAGAGATGTTCAGAGCTTTGATCATGTCATGTACTTTAGCCCAAAGGAGGAACAATTTATAAATATTAGAAGCATCTTGACTGCTTAAGTATAACAATATTAAGTATAACAATATTAAGTATAACAATACTGGGTATGCATGACACATTGCAGTCAAATTTACCATCCTATTGTCAAGGTCTGAAGAGTGTCATGTGGTGGCAGGGCTGGATTTTTAAAATATTTGTTCATAGGATGTAGGTATTGCTGGCTGGATCAGCATTTATTGTCAATCCCTTATTATCCTTGAACTGAATGGCTCTCTAGGCCACTTCAGGGAGTAATTAAGAGTGTCATTACTGTGGGTCTGGAGTTATGCATAGCATACTTCATTCCCTAAAGGACATTTGAATACAGATGGGATTTCACAACAATTGACAGTGATCACATGGTTGCCATTAGAAGAGTTTTTAATTCCAACTTTTTATTGATTTCAAATTCAGCATTTTGCCTTTCCAATAATCTGCCTCCAATGAATCTGCTCACTTTGTATGTATCTCCATTTCTTGATATTCTGTAATATCTTTCACCCTTCCGTGTTGTACTATTGCTCTCAGTGGCTTTCACCTCCACAGCTGCTAGTGGCTAAATAAATCTGATATCTCTTGTGGTGAGAGAGAAGGGTGTCAGCTTGAGTGTATAACCCTCAACGTGGGTACAATGGAACACAGCCAAATGACGTCTACATCTCTAAACTCCGAACTGAAGAACACTTATTTGTATGAGATCCCAAAAGATGGCGAACACTCATGGAGCTGTAAGTCTGCTTGGTTTATTGCCTTCTGGAAAGATGCAGAGAAATTGTGTTAAAACATAGAGAAAGGAATGAGAAAGTTAACTTACTGTCCAGTTCATATTGCGCTAGGGTTGAGTCACTAAGGTTCCGAACATTATACACAGCTACAGGATGTGTGATAAAATGAAGAGATAGTTTACAATGAACAGTGAATATTAGTGCGCAAAAACATCAATCAAGTTACTTTCATTTAAGCACCAGCAGCAGGCATAACTGAACAACACAGTAATAATCTTGCACTGGTGGTGGTAAGTTAATCTAGGGTTATTGAAACAAAGTCAAAACAAGGTTAGAAAAACACAGACAACAAACTGAAACCAATGAATACAATGAGACATTGAATGTTGCAGCGTGTACTGCACAATGATTGTTTAAATATTGGTTAATAATACACATGGCCAATACAATTTACTGCTAACTCTATAGACATTACTTTTTATATAAATCCTGTGTTAGATGGTGTGTATAGTGAGGTTCCTGAGATGATATAGCACAATTCTACATTACTATTATTGGTGAGGCCTACTAGGCTGCTCCATTTCCTCTGTGTGTCTGTAACAGTTTAAGTCATGTGTTACAGGCGACAAATAAATAGTTGGGAAGATCTCAATGATCACAGAAAAACATTCAATGCTATTAAATGTCATTACGCACTAATTCTCTACAGATGTTAAAATTACTAAAGCTTAT
Source organism: Rhincodon typus (assembly GCF_021869965.1). Lineage (NCBI taxonomy): Eukaryota > Metazoa > Chordata > Chondrichthyes > Orectolobiformes > Rhincodontidae > Rhincodon > Rhincodon typus. Next base: position 20,313,680 of record NC_063354.1, on the reverse strand, counting down.
TGACATGAAACAAAGAAGGAAAAGATTGTAACGTTCGCTTTTTTTTCTCAGTTTGCATCATCTTAGTTAGGCCACTTTTGGAATATTGTGTTCAATTCTGGTCTCCCTGCTATCGGAAAAATGTTGTTAAACTTGAATGGGTTCAGAAAAGATTTGCAAGGATGTTGTGAGATTGGAGGGTTTGTGCTGCAGGGAGAGGCTGAATAGGCTAGGGCTATTTTCCCTGGAGCGTCGGGGGGTGAGGGGTGATCTTATAGAGGTTTATAAAATCATGAGGGGCATGGATAGGATGAATAGCCAAGGTCTTTTTCCCCAGAGTAGGGAGTGCAAAACTTGGGGCCATAGGTTTAAGATGAGAGGGGAAGATTTAAAAGGCACCTGAGGGGCAACTTTTTCACACAGAGGGTGGCGCGTGTATGGAATGAGGAAGTGGTGGAGGCTGGTACAATTACAACATTTAAAACCCATCTGGATGGGTATATGAATAGGAAGGGTTTAGACAAATATATGCCACATGTGGGCAAATGAGACTAGATTAAATTAGGATATTGGGTCAACGTGGGCAAGTTGAACCAGAGGGTCTGTTTCCGTCCTGTATGACTCTATGACTATGACTGTATAGTATATACTAATTTGACTATATGTTACACAGTCAATATTTCATGATCCATAGTATCATATAGACATTGAAAAGCTTTAGATTTTGTTCAGTTTTCAGTGAGTCACGTGGATGGTCACAATAATTGTATGTGGCAATCTTTATGCAAAAAAGGTAATTGAATATCATACCACAGTTTTATTAATACAAAGCAACACATTTGGAGTGTTTATATTCTTCAAACTTTTTACTGCTGGGAAATAACATGTTTCCCACTTGTTTCTCATGGGTTTACGTTTCAGTATTGCTTTCTTTAACAGACCTTCAGCAATGTGCCTTCAGTCCAACAGCACTGATACCTACTGGTGATACGCGTCTGTTGTATTTCTGAGTGAGAATGCCAATTTATTGCCAAATGATAAAACTTACCAGTTTTTAAGATTTACTTATGGGATGTAGACATTGCAACATAAATATGCCAGGATTTACTGCTCTTGAGAAGACCATAAGGCCACAAGCTTTATTGGTCCATTCAGCCCATCAAACATGCTGTACCATTTGACTGACTTATAGTTACTGTTTATTTGTCTCCCTTTTTCAATAAGGGTTTTGCATTGCTGGATTTCGAATCTCCTAAATCTTCTCTATAATCTGAGGGTTCTTGGAAGTTTACTATGAGTGTATGCACTTTCTCTGCAGCTACTTCCTTTAAAATGCTCGGCGATACCCATCAGGTCCAGGGGACTTAACAGCATTTAGCCCCATTAATTTCCCTTGTACTTCTCATCTAGTGATAGTTATTACGTTTATATCCTCCCACCCCTTTAGTTCTCGATTATTTGGTATATTTTAATTGTTATAAGTATTTTCTACCATGAAGACTGATGCAAAGAATTTATTCAACTGCTTTGTTATTTCCTTGTTTCTCATTATTATCTCCCTGGTTTCATTCCTTAAGGCCACTTTAGCCTTTCTTTTTATGTATTTAAAGAAACTCTTGCTGTCTGGCTTGATATTATTTGCATGTTTGCCTTAATAGTTTGTTTTCTCTCTCTGTTGTACTTTTTTGGTCATTTTTTGTTGATTGGGAAAATTTTAGAAGTCCTCTGGTTTACCACTTATTTTTGTCACATTGTACATTTATTTTTGTTTCAGTTTGACACAGGCCTTAACTTCCTTGGTTATTTTCTCAATCATCTGCCATTGCTCCTCCATTGTCATTTCTGCTGTAGACCTTCTTATGTCCAATCCAGCCAACTTTTTCCCTCATACCTATCCAATTGCCCTTATTTAAATTTAGCACATTTGTTTATGACTCAAGTTTCTCTTTGTCAAAATGAATGCAAAATTCTACCACGTTATGGTCACTGTTCCTCAAGGGATTTTTTATTCTGAGATCATGTATTAAATCTGTTTCATTACATATTGCCAAATCCAAAATAGCCTAATATCTGGTTAGATCCCCAACGTTTTGTTCTCACAAATTGTTCTGAATACACTCAATAAATTCATCCTTATGGCTGCTTTTGTCAAATTGATTTTCCAAATCTACATGAAGATTAAAGTCACTACTGATTAAAGTATTGCCTTTTTTATATGATTTTGTTATCTGAGATTGTTCTGTAGGCCACTTTTTTGAGTGAAACTCAGTGGTGGCTAAAATACACTTTTTTTTGTTGTAGACCTGGAATGACATGAAGGGCAAACTAGGTAAGAGCAGCAGATGTCCTTTCCAAACAGACATAATGGACTGGATGGAGTCTCATGACAATCTATTATCTTAAAATTAAAGATTTTTATTCCAGACCTTATTGCAATTAGTTAAATTTAACTTTTTCATTGTTATATGCTGGGATTTGAATTAATGTCTCCGGTTAGAAATCCATGATTATTAGTCTAGTAATATAACCAGCATGAGCCCTGGTTCATTTGGTTCATAGTCATAAAACTTCTGATTCAAAATGATGATTCTAGAAAATGATGATTTACTTCAAATGTAAACTCAGGTCTTAAATTACTTCTTTTAGGATTTCAGAGAAATGGAAGTGCTGATAATTTTGAGAAGAATTTGATTAGTTTATACATGCAGTTTGTAAAAAACACAGTCCTTTCTGTTAATTCCTGTTGCTGTGTTGATTGAGTTTCAACAATCACAGTCATGGTAAAACACAACTCAATTTTTTTGGATGGCAAGTGATACTTTTTGCAGGAAATATAGTCCTCATTTGTATCGTACCCGACAAAAATCACTAAAGACTGCATAAATCCACAGAATTTAGAGGCTATAACAACCATAATGGAGAAATTCCAATCACCTCTGACTTAGTTGAAATCAGATATAAGCCCCAGAAGTGAAAGGACAAAATTGTAACATGCTGTCGCACCAATTCTCCTGGAAGGAGCTTATTCACAGGAACAAACTATACATGCTTGCAGAGGAAAATTATAATTCAAATTGCCAGGCTAATACCATGCAAACTAATAAAACAACAGTGATCTGTACACTTGTGTAACAGAATATAACAACAAAATAGACTTACGTGTGAGTTCAGACCACTTAGCATTGGGATTGTTCACACTGCGAAGCGTAAAGCTTTTGTAACTATCATAAACTAATTCTCGGTAGCGAATCCGATACCCTAAAAGGATTCCATTAATTTTCTCTTCAGCAGGAGGCTTTGGAGGAGTAAAAAAATCTGTCAGTAGGCAATTAAAAACCAAAAGAACTGTCAATGCTGTAAATCAGGAACAAAAACAGAAGTTGTTGGAAAAGCTCAGCAGGTCTGGCAGCATCTGTGAAGAAAAAATCAGAGTTAACGTTTTGGGTCCGGTGACCCTTCCTCTGAGTTCTGAGCTTTTCCAGCAACTTCTGTTGTTGTGTCAGTAAGCAATTACTTTACAAAGATTGGGCAGTGAGTTGTCGCTAAGTGTAATGATTGGAAGGAGGTCAGCCAGGCGGATCTCATAGAATGTGGGTTCCCTGATTGTACCAGATTAACAGTCTCAATCAGGGAGCCCTGGCTGACAGATAAAAACAGGAGAGTCAGGGGTTCTGTTCACTCTCGTAGCCAGCTCTGAGCTAGCAGGGGTCGGTGTCATGTATTATGCATGCGTAAATAAATGATGACATGGTGACAGGATACCGACTCTCATGGAGTTCATTCCTGCCGTCGAGGACTGGGCCCAGCTATGTGGAAAGAATGCAGTACTTTTTCTGGGAAAATGGACATTGGGGCAGATAAAAAGAAATGAGTAATCCTCCTGGATGGCTTGTGGACCCACAGCTTTTTTGGTTATTAGAAGCCTAACTTTCCCTGAGGCACCAAATACTAAAACCTTTCAAGAGTTGATGGATTTAGCCAAGGAATGTGATGACCCCCAGCCTCCACTAATTCTGAGATGCTATGGGTTTTAGTCTGCAGTTCGAGAACCAGGGGAATCCAGGTTGGGATTTTTGACAAGGTTAAGATGACTGGCAGAGACATGTGATTTTGGTTTAACCGTAAGTGAGATGCTGACAGACTGTTTGGTATGTGGGATTAATGATGGAACCGTGCAAAAGCACCGAATAGCTGAGGCCCAACTAGTCTTCAAACAGGCAACACAACTGGCTTTGTCATTAGAAAATGTGGTAAGTGGAGTATGTGAGTTACAGGGTATTCTGATGGAAGTGGACGGCCTCGCCAGGTTTACTGAGCTTGGGGAACACCACTTGAATGAACTGCATAGCCTCATTCAGCACATTTCCTGAACAGAGGGACTCCAGGTCAGCCCACAGCAAAACCCCAAAAGAAAGCGAAGCCTCACTGAAATGGTTAAAATTTTCTCAAGGTTTTGGGCTGGTGGGCCATTTATAGTTGCTGCCGGTATGCGGACTCAAGGCAGCAAAAGAGTCCCACTAGGCCTGAATTCAGTGAGAGAACTCATAGGCCGTATCCAGGAGAGTGCACCTACATCTGGTTCGGAACAGTTAAAATGTTTAGCAACATCCAAATCAGAACCAATCAAAATAAATGACTGGGTAAATGGGCACCCAGTGCTAATGGAGGTCGATACCAGTGTGGCTGTATCAGCAATTGCGGAAGTAGTCTTTAGCAAAATTCGCTTTGGACTCCAATCCTTACGTTTGCATAAGACCTTGGCCAGGCCGCGAACCTATACTGTGGAACCTGCATAGATTAAGTGTACAACTTTGGTTTCTGTCTCTTATGAGAAGTAACTGGTTCACTTACCAAGGATTATAGTAAAAGGTTCAGGCCCAGGCTTGATCGGGTAAAATTGGTTGAGAAAGATTCAACTTGATTGGCTTTTTGGATTAGAAAATGGCTGCCTGAGTGAAGGCTAATTAAATACTCGAAGGTTTTTCAGAAAGGTCAAGGAACTAGCAAGTGGCCAAGGCCACCTTGCGTGTTGACCAGTAAGTAATTCCAAGATTCTGCAAGGCCCGCCCAGTGCCACTTACGTTACTTGCAGAAATAGAGGCAGAAATCAGGAGGCTGGAAAGCGAGAGAATCAAACCGGTGCAGTTTGTAGAATGGGCAGCACCGGTCGTATCAATTGTGAAGCCCAATGGTTTGGTTTGCCTTTGTGGGGATTTCAAGCAAACATTAAACTGCTTTTCACAGCTGAATAAACACCCAATTCCTTGCATAGAGGACTTGGGTGCAAAACTGGCTGGCACGCTGTCCTTCACGAAGTTGGACATGAGCCATGCGTACCAGCAATTGTGATTAGATGAGAAGTATGCTACAATTAATATCCATAAGAGTTTGTACCAGTATACAAAACTGCGAGCTGGGATATCAACAGCCTGTGTCACTTTCCAATGGATGATGAAGAAAATTTCACAAGGTCTACCCCAGATCCCCATTTATCTGGATGACATGCTAATAACCGGGAAGACCTATGAAGAGCATTTCGAGAACTTGGACATAGTGCTTAAATGTTTCTCCAAGGCGAGTGTACATGAACTACTTGGTCCACAGAGTCGACAAGACCAGGTTACACCCATCAGAAGGTAAAGTGAGGTTGATCAAAGGTGCTCTGCTCCTACATATGTACCGGAGTTTAGGTCTTTCCTTGGGTTGGTGAATTTTTACAGAAAATTCATACTTAACGTGGCCTTCATCCTGGCACCCTTACATCTGCTATTGTAAAAGGGTTTTCTTTGGAAACAGTTGTGTAGTCAAGATGTACCTTTTAGGGAAATGAAGAAGCAGCTATTGTAAGAGGCATGGTTGATGCAAGGTTAAGGTCCCGTGACATACAAAATTCGGAATGGAGAACAAGCACATGTACCCACATGAAAGCTGCAATCTCACAAACAGGGCAGGAGCAAACCATATCCAGCCCCTCAGAACATTCAGCAAGGCTGTCAGAACCTGTAGGTTCTCTTCCTCCGCAAAGCGTCGAAGAAACCTCTGAGGGTGAGATGGACACAGCAGATGTCGCAGTCTCAATGACATTACCACTCAAGGAAGATGAATTTTGGCCAAGATGCTCTGGGCCCAAGAGACGAACAATGCTCCAGTACACGTTGCCGGTATCCGAGGCAGAGTCGGAGGAACCGGACCTGGTATGAAAATATCCCAGGAGAAGCTACAGGAATAAGAATGGGCCTACATCCCCGGATTCCGGTCAGCCGAATAGATCTCATAGAATATGAGTTCCCTGATTTGGGCTGTTAATCTGGTCCAATGAGGGAGTCATGGCTGACAGACATAAACAGAAGTGTCAGGGATTCTGTTCACTCTAGGAGCTGGCTCTGAGCTAGCTGGGTCAGCGTCATGTACTATGCACATGTAAATAAAGGTGGCAGGATACCAACCCCTGTGGAGTTATTTTAGAAAGCCCTGTTCCACATGTTTCCACGTGGTACACAGTAGCAGTACAACACAGCACAGCATGAATATAATTTTGTGCAAGGAAAATCGTGTCTCACAAACTTGATTGAGTTTTTTGAGGACGTTACCAAATGATTGGCAGTGCAGTAGATGTTGTTTGTTTGGATTTTAGTAAAGCCTTTCACAAGGTTCCCCATGGTAGACTAATTAGTAAAGTTAGGTCACATGGGATTCAGGGTGAGATTGTCAATTGGATACATAATTGGCTTAATGGCAGGAGACAGAGTAATAGTGGAGGAGATAGCAAGAACTACAGATGCTGGAGTCAGAGACAACACAGTGTGGAGCTGGAGGAACACAGCAGGCCAGGCAGCATCAAAGGAGCAGGAAAGTTGATGTTTTGAGTCGGGACCTTTGTTCAGAAATGGGGAGGGGGAAGGGAGCTTGGAAATAAATAGAGAACAGGGGTGGTGCTGGGCAAGGTAGGTGGGATGGTAATAGGCTAGCGCAGATAGGGAGTGGTGCGGATTGGTCAATGGGATGAGTGGGGCGGATACATGGGAGAGAAGATGGACAGGTTGTGTCAGGTCAAGGAGGCGGAGATGAGAGGGAGGTTTGGACATGGGATGAGGCCAGGGATGGGAGATTTTAAAACTGGTGAATTCCATGTTTAGGTCATCATGCTGTGTGCACCTGAGGCGGAATATGAGGTGTTGCTCCTCCAATTTGCGGGTGGTGTAACTGTGACATTAGAGGAGGCCCATAGTGGAGGGTTGCTTTTTGGACTGGAGGCCTGTCACCAGCAGTGTTCCACAGGGATCGGTTCTGGGTCTTCTTTTGTCATTTATATAAATGATTTGGATGAGAACATAGAAGGCATGGTTATTAAGTTGTGGAGACACCAAAACTGGTGGCATTGTGGACAGTGAAGAATCTTTTCTACAATTACAAAGGGATCTTGATCAAATGGGTCAATGGACAGAAAAATGGCAGATGGAGATCAATCTGGATAAATGTGAGGTATTGCATTTTGGTACAACAAACAAGGGTAGGGCTTTTACAATTAATGGTAGGGTCTTGGGTAGTGTTGTGGAAAAGAGGGATCTCGGGCCTGGGGGGAAGGTATGTAACTTGTTGATGTTTGTGTCACATATAGACAGGGTGGTTAAAAAGGCATTTGGCACACTTGCCTTCATTGCTTAGTCCTTTTGAGAATAATAATTGGGAAGTCATGTTGAGGTTATACAGGACACTGGTGAAGCCTCTTCTGGAATATTGTGCCCAGTTCTGGTCGCCCAGTTATAGGAAGGATATTGTTAAGCTGAAGAGGGTTCAGAAGAGATTTACCGTCATGTTGCCAGGTATGGAACGTTTGAGTTATAAAGAAAGACTTGATAGGCTGGGATTTTTTCACTGGAGCATTGGAGGTGACCTGATAGATTTTTATAAAATAATGAGAGGTATAGATAGAGTTAATGGTAGTCGCCTTTTCCCTAGGATGGAGGATTTCAAGAAAAGGGGGCACATTTTTAAGGTGAGAGGAGAGACATTTAAAAAAGACATGAGAAGCAATTTTTTTTTACACAGGGTGGTTTGTGTGTGGAATGAACTTGCTGAGGAAGTGGTGGATGCGAGTAAAATTGCCTTTGTTTAAAAGACATTTGAATGGATACATGAATAGGAAAGGTTTGGAAGGATATGGACCAGAAGCAGGCAGGTGGGACTAGTTTAGTTTGGCATTATGTTTGGCTGGTTGGACTGAAGGGTCTGTTTCTGTACTGTATGACCCTAACCTCGAAATGAAGCAGCAAATTGCTGAAATTAATACTCACTTGGCTACATGCTGCCAGTAAAATTACAGACTTAAAAAATGAAATACGCAGTTTCAGAGCGGTATCTTAAACTCACCTGCCAACGAATCATTACTGAGGTTGTGGTATGTGGTGTGACAGAAAGAATTTCTGGTGCCTCATCTGGTGCTACAATAAAAAATTAAGCTTTTGTTTAAAGCCTTGTGACAGCATTATGATGTTAATAATTACAAGTATATGTAAAAACATTGCTTGTGATGCTAGTTATAGTATTCAGATTATTCATTACACATGCCTCCTCCTTCAGGTGAAAATTTTTAGATTTGTAAAGCTGCATTTCCTCAGTATATGGCAACAATACCATCTATATTCCCATTCATTTTTGAAAATGTTTCAAGGTTCTTCCCTCCTTTTCTCCTAAAGGCAGAGACCCAAATCTTATGAACTGAGTGGGAAGCCTATTTCTGACCCAGATCAAACAAAACTTAGCTGTGATTTTGAGATCCATCTTCTGATGGAAGACACTGCAGAACTTACTCAGCACAGGATAATATTTGTGGAAGCTACGGCCGCTTTCTGTGGTAGTCACTGTTGTATTCCATTAAGTAAACACAGGTTAAGTGTTCCAAAGCCTCTTCGAGAAATGCCAGAAAGAAACGCCTGAGGTGGTAGTTGGATGATGGGGTCAGTTAAGTCCAGAGGTACTTGGGTTAGGTCAAGCATGGGGGTGGGGAGGTAGTCATTGATGGTGGGTTCCAGATATGGTACAGTAAGTCTGGTTTACCACTGTTCAGAGATTGTAAGATCTGGGTCAGTGTCTCCTGTTGCTGTTTACCTTGTTCAAGTTTTATTTGAATCACAGAATTGCTATAGTGTAGAAGCAGCCATTAGTCCCATCTTCTCTGCAATGACTCTGAGCATTTTGACTATTGACTTTGTGCCAAATTCATGTCTTTTCGCCATAACCCTGCACATTGTTTCTATTTAAATAATCATCCAATGCTCTTTTGAATGCCTCAACTGAATACAGTTATTATTGGCAGATATCGCAGTTGAGTACAACAATCCAGTCATTATCTGATATCAATACATGTACTTAGCAGCATCCTCACTAGATAATGTTTAACAGCCATTTTCTTGACTAAATTTCTTCTTATTTCAGTGGGACTGAGAGCAATTATAATATCTAACTGCTTCTCATGTTTAAAATTCAATTTGGCAGCCATTGGGCTGTGCAGCCCAGGTTTTTCCAACTAATCCATTAATGAAACATATGTTGTTCTTAAGTTTATATAAAGTTAAACCTTGACCTTTTATTCCAGTCATTGGCACTATGAGTGTAACTATACATAAGATATCCTTATGCCATGTCTATTAGTTGGTCAGACTAAATTGATTTTTTTTTGCAATTTAGAAACTTCCAGCACGTGGATAAAATATTATACCTTAGTACTCTTGGTTTAATGCAGTAACATGATGAACATAATTACAAATGCAAGCATTTATAAAATTATGTTTTAAAACTGTTGTTTAATTTAGGTAAAATGAAGAAATGATAGCGGTCATCTGACCCATTTAGAATTTTGCTGACAGCAATGTGGGTGGCTTTGTTGTTGGCTTATTGGGAAGAAAATGCAGGATATTCACATCTGGACTACCAATGCAGTGACATGATCACTGTGCCACTGCCCCTCCCATATAGTGGTATTTGAATATTTGAAATGTAGATGAAGCTTCAACAATATTTTATGCTGACATTTGTCTCAAAATTACGTCAAGTCTTGCACAATTGAACTCCTGCTGAATGCATTTTCTCACATTTTACACAGTCATGTTCTGCAACATTTACTGCATACTTGCCAAAATACATGAATATTTCAGTCTTAAGTACCATTAACTTTTCGGTCTGCTCTAATTATTAACATTCAAAGTGAAATTGTAAACAACAGCATCGTTAAATTGCTTCTTATTACTTATGCTGCAAGTTTACAAGAATTCATATTTGAAAAAAAACATCATTTATAAAATAAATATTTTCACTGATAACATGCTGCATGGCCAAAGAACAATGAGTTTCTTTCCAGCATTAGAGGTTATTTGGTTTCTGCTGGAATGTTAACTGTTCTGTGACTGGTCAAAACAAACTGCTCTGAACTGTATCCATGAACTATTGGTGTGAAGTATTCCACTGACAGAGTTGAGGGATGCAGCAAAATAAAATCTGAAATTTGATAAACTACTTCAGCATGTTTTTAGCAACAAACTTGGATGTAGCAATGACAAGAGATTTCTAAGCAGATGGTTATTCAAAAACTCTAACTGAGCGACAAAAATAAAAGTGAGAAATGGACTAACTGCTCTGCAACTGTCCATTCTAACATGTACCCTCCAACCACATTGGAAAATTCAGTCTCTGATGTTAAATGTCATTGTATTATACACAATGACCAGTTTACATCCTCATATCTAGTGTTAGCTCTGTCTAACTTCACCATCCCACCTCAATTTATCTTGCCAACAATCTCCTTTTAACTCCTTATAATCTTGCTTTCTGTATTTCTGTAGCCACTTTCAACCTTTTCAGGCTAGTGCTTCTTCACCTATAGTCTCCTGTGTATTTCTACCACTGGCAGCTGTAGTACCAACAATGTTATTTCCAATTTTTTGGAATTCCTTTCCAAAACCAATCAACCTCTCCACTGCCCTGTCTTCCTTTAAGCTCCTCCTTAAAACACACTGATTTGACCAACTGTTCAGTCAGTTCCTTTTACTATGTACTTCTTTGGCTTGATGTTGATTTGCATTTGATTATGCATCTGGGAAATGGCTTGGCATGCTGTTTAGTGCCCAAAGAGCTACATAAATGCAAATTTAGTTGTAGTCATGCAGCTTGTGCTGCAAGAGGTTGCAGTTTGTCTATGGCAAATATGGACATTTGCTTCTGATAAAACATTTTGGTATATTCTGTGGAAGCAAGTGGGCTGAGCTCATAGTCATGTGCAGAGCTGGACGAACACAACAGGCCAAGCAGCATCAGAGGAGCAGGAAAGCTGACGTTT
>NC_063354.1:20270092-20297369 GCF_021869965.1 Rhincodon typus | reverse complement strand
TGAAGAAGGGTCCCGACCCGAAACGTCAGCTTTCCTGCTCCTCTGATGCTGCCTGGCCTGCTGTGTTCCTCCAGCTCCACACTGTATTGTCTTGATAAAACTCCATGCCCAGATTTGCACTGAGTTACTAAATCCAGCATCTGCAAATCTTGGTATCTCATCATGGAGGTATATCAAGAAGTTATTAAATTAAAAAAAAGTTATCATTAACCATAGCAGCCGACCTTTCATGGCTACAGTCATGAGTGATTTGAGGTCAGGAGCACAACCACAAAAAAGAAGCAGTGCTTAACGTGATCTTTTACTTAAGGTTACATCTTTTGCTTTCATTTGGATTTGGGTGCCACTGGCAAGGCAAGTGTTTGTTGCCATGTCTAACAGTACTTGAGATAAGTGGTTTGCTTGGCACTTTAAGGGTCAGCCATATTGATATAGGTGGAATCACATGTAGGCCAAATTGGGTGAGAATGGCTGATATCCTTCCATAAAGGACTCTAGTGAGCCAGATGCATTCATATAACAATCAATGGTAGTTATCATGGTCAAAATTACTTGCACATTAGATTCCAGATTCATTAATTGACTTTCAATTCTAACAGTTGCTGACATCCCCACAGCATTAGCCTGGGTTTCTGGAATACGAGTCCAGTGACACTACCACTACATCACGGTTAGTCCTCTGGTAATCACTGGGAAGAAACATCCTGAATTGGCACATTATGAAGTCAGGTGGAGGCTAATTGTTAAGGACATTTTCTATTACATGGCAATTGACTGTAAAGCCCTGCCACCTGATTTGTAGATAGGGAATGTTATCAAGGTTAAATAAGCCAGCAGAAAATTACCGATTTTCCATTAGCCAAATAAAAAAATGCTGCTTAGAAAATATGACATTTAAAATGCAGTGGACGCATTCTGAATGCAAACTTGTTGTTTGAAGTAGTGTTTTTAAGGAACAAGGGCTGAATTTTCCAAAAGAAAGTTGGGAGAATCTCTTGAGATCAACAGTGAAGTTCCCAATGTCAAAAGAAAACAGCCCTATTGTCTAACCGAGTGCTGAACAGTGAGACAAGGTGCTCTCACTAGTGAGCATCAAGAGGTCTATTTGCATGTTTTAGCATGCATTAACATCTCATTATTACATTATTTCACTTCTTAACTGATATCCAATTTCCCATTTTCCCACGCAATGGATAGAAACTAGGCAGTGACAATTTCTGATGTGAAAATCACATCAGTCTCCTGGTGACTCCAGCTCACCACTTGATCCTCTGATCCTCCAAATGGCAAGATGACTCTTGATATTTGTTTTTTTTTATATTCTGGATCTCTCCACAAGAGGTACAGTAAAAATTGGGAAATCATGCCAAGTTACACCTTAAATAATTCTCTTTGTTCCCCTCAAAGTCCATCAAGATGTGTATCAGGAACATACCTGCATCTCTGTACTTTATATCATCATGTAAACTACCTGTCATGGTTTAACTGTTTTCGAACAGTTTTGCCTTTGTTGATAGTTAATGGAGATTATCATGAGGATAGTCACCTATTGACTGAAACCTGTCTCCTTTTAATACCATATATAAATTAATGTCCTCAGGTATAGTAATTGATTGTAGTCCACCTCTCATTGCAGACACATCAACAGCACAAAGCTCAAAACACCAGATCAGCAAATATTGAAATAGCACTGAATGTAATGGAATGAAATTAAATTGTCTGAGTCGGGTTCACAAAGTTCTTATGGAAAACTCAAGTTGTCATGGTCCTAAGTTTTGCCCAAGTACAACTCAATTTGCAACTAATACAAAGGTGGCATCATTTTCCAGATTAACCAACTTGGCCAGTTCCCTCCATTTTTAAATTTGCTTGGCATGTTTTTAACTTCAAATCTTTCACAACCATTTTAATAATACTCTCTTGAAATCATGGCTATCCTTTAAAAACACTAGCACTTACTTGTCTACAAGATAAGTCGTAGATTCGTGGCTCACAGAAGCTGAGTGGAGTGACCAGTTTCCATTCGGTAGCTCTAGAGTTTGGATTGTGTAGTACCTAACTGGAGACAGTCCGTCACTACCCGGTTCCCAGGACAACAGCACATTGCGTGACTGCACATCTTGCTGTTGTATGACAGGTTTGCTGGGAGGCTGTGGACGAACTGAGATTAGAACAAAAATGTTTAGAGAACAGGCTGATTTTCCGACAATTTGAACACAGAACAGCACAAGAATAGGCCCTTCAGCCCATCATGTCTATGCCTACTATGGTGCAATTCTAAACTAATCCCATCTGCGTGAATATGGTCCGTATTGCTCTATTCCCTACCTGTTCATGTGTTTTCCTAAAGCCTCCTAACATTGCTATTGTATCTGCTTCTATCACCACTCCGGCAGCGCATTCCAGGCACCTACAACTCTCTGTGGAAAAAAAAACTTTCATTGCACATCTCCTTTCAACTTTTTGCATTTCATCTTAAACCTATGCCCCCTAGAATTTGACTTTTTCACCCTGGAAAAAGATTCCAACTATCCACCCTATCCATGCCTCTCATAACTTTATATCCTTCAATCAAGTTGTTCCTCAGCCTCGATCCTCTAGCGAAAGCAATCCAAGTTTGTCCAAACTCATGTTATACTTAGTACACTCCAATCCAGGCAACATCTTGGTAAACCTCTTCTACACCGTCTTCAAAGTCTCCATTTCCTTCCTATAGTGTGACAACAAGAACTACACATAATACTCCTTAGTTAGTAGCCTAACTAAGGCCTCATTCAGCTGCAAAATTTATATTCAATGTCCTGACTGATGAAGGCAAGCATGCTGTACACCTTCTTTACTGCCTTATCCACTTATGTTGTCACTGTCAGGATTTGCACCCTAGAATCCCTCTGAATATCAACATTCCTAAGGGTCCGGCAATGTATTACAAACTTTCTTGTTGCATTTGACCAACCAAGATGCATCACCTCACACTTGTCTGGATTAAACACCATCTGCCATTTCCCCGTCAAATTTCCAACTGGTCTATATCCTGCCAAATCTGTTGACAACTTTGTTCACTGTCCAGAACTCAACCAATTTTTGTGTAGACTGCAAACTTGTTAATCAGACTACCTACATTTTCATCCACAATTATTTACATATTTTAAAAGTAACAGAGCTCCCAGCACTGATCTTTGCGGGACACTACCGGTCACAGACCCCCAGTCAGAAAAACACCTTCCCACAACTATCCTCTGTCTTCAATAGCCAAGCCAGTTTTGTCTTCAACTTGCCACTCACCATGGATCCCATGTGACTTAATCTTCTGGACCAGCCTGCCATGAGGAACTCTCTCACATCCATGTAAACAACATCCACTATCCCACCTTCTTTGTAAGACAAGACCTCCCCCAACATAAAGCCACGTTGACTAACCCTAATGAGTCCATTCTTCTCCAAACGTGAGTAAACCTCTAAGAATCTTCTCCAATAGTTTCTCGACCACTAAGGTTCGGCTCACCAGCCTATAATTTCCTGGATGATCCCTGTTGTCTTTCTTAAACAAAGAAACAACGTTGGCTATTCTCCAGGCTACTGGGATCTCATGTGTGGCTAAAGAGGACGCATCAATCTCTATCAATGCTTCAGCAATCTCCTCCCTTGCCTCCCTTAGTATCCTGGAATAAATCCCATCTGGCCTGGGGACTTATCTGCCTTAATGTTTTTCAACTCACCCAACACCACCTTCTTCTCAATACTGACATGCCCCAGAATATCAACATACCCCTCTCTAACCTTACCACCATCCATCTCCCTCTCCTTGGTGAATACCATTGCAAAGTACGCATTAAGGACCTCACCCACTTCTCCTGGCTTCGTGCATAAATTCCCTCCTTTGTCCTTGAGTGGGCCTATCCTTTCCCTAGCTACCCTCTTGCTCCTAATCTATATACAAAATGCCTTGGTTTTATCCTATTTATCAAGGATATTTCATGGCCCCTTATAACCTTCCTAATTTTTTGCTTAAGTTCTTTACTGCTTCCTTTAAACTCAAGGGCCTTGATTGATTTCAGTTTCTTTAACCTTACGTATGCTTCCTATTTCATTTTGATTAGCCTTTCAATATCTCTTTGTCATCCAGGGTTCCTGAATCTTGCCATCCTTATGTCACCATCCCCTTCATGTCAGTATTGGCTCTTTGAACAAGGTTTATAATTAGCTTCACTCCCTTATTCTTTCCCTATAGCCCTACATTTTTCTCCTTTTCAACTATATATTGAATTCAATTTGATTTTGTAAGGCTCTACTGAATCTGTTTCTACCAAATAAGGCGATAAGATGTAGGAGCAGAAGTAGGCCAATCAGCCCATAAAGTCTGCTCCACCATTCAAAGAGATCATGCCCAGTCTGACAATCCTCAACTCCACTTTCCTGCCTTTTTCCGATACCCCTTGATTCCCTTACTGATTAAAAATGTACACGTTAGTACAAAGTGCTATACCATATCAACTCACTGCATGAAAAATGTTACTTCACAAATTTTACAAAAGTTAATGAAATTAAAACAATGAAATCGTCCCTTGGGGAGGTGATTAAATAGTTATGTGTAATTTTCGGGTACTTGGTTTCAACACATCCACTGTGGCAGTGTTTATGCTGCTAGTGTTTAGTTGATATGTTATTTGATAAGCTGAGGATATAAAAGACTAAATGTGAAATTATGTGAAATGCAGTTTGTGAACACTATACAAGCTTCCAAAATTATACACATACTGCAAGAATTGAAGGCTTTTAACCTTGTTTCATTCTCTCATTTCATGCCGTCTACCTTTCATTCAGGAACTTAAAATCATTTTGGACATGGAGGCTTTTCTGTGTGAAATGCTGACATATTTCGTCTGTCAGTGCCTTGTTTTTTTCAAGTGGAGCAGTTACAAAGCGTATTCATTCCTCTTGAAAGGACAATGCATACCCAAGTTACAGGGAATCAAGAACTGGTCAAGCTCTGTATGGAAGTGCTTTCCCCCACTGTTAACCACTGCAGCCCCCCACCCCCACCACCGCATCCCGCCATGTGAAGCTTGAAAATTCTTTGGCATTCTCTCTGAGAGTGGGTATGAGGGATGACTGTGAGAAGAGGCTAAATGGGCAGCCTGGGAAAGTGGCATCCTGTCTGTTAAAATGGGATCGCAGCTATCATAGCACAATCAGAGCTCCCTGACAGCCTTTAATGCCTAGGAATGTGAGACTCCAAAATTTCAGCTTGCAACTCCATTTAGATCCCAACCCTCCATTTTGGGAAGCCCTGCACTAAGGAAAGAGGCAGTATTGTTTTCTGAGTCAAATTGACTTCAGCTGAAACCTTTAGTCACAGATTCCAGCAATAAACTGATATTTATAGAAGTCACAACATTTCATTGCTTCTATTTCTTTATTTAAGTCCTTCAGTATGTCAACAGTTTGGACACACTTCAAGGACTCAAACCTACTCTAGAAAATATAGTCTTCAGGGGACGAATGAATTCTGGATAAATGTATAGAAAATTGTTCTAATGCAATAGAAATTACATTATTTATACTGTTCCTACTTACCTCTCTTTTCTGTTGTTACCACCAATGCTTCTGCTGCTTCACCCCACCCCTTGCGCGTCTGAGCTGTAATGCGGAAGACATAACTGCATTCTGGTTTTAGCCCAGTTGCTGTATATTGTCGGGTACTTGGGTTCAACACATCCACTGTGGCAGTGTTTGTGTTGCTGGTGTTTAGCCGATATGTTATCTGGTAAGCTGAGGATATAAAACACTAAATGTCAAGTTTTGTGAAATGTAGTTTGTGAACACTACACAATCTTTCAAAATTATACACATGGTTTCTTGCTTTACAAATTGAAGTCTGTAAGAAAATTGAGGGATTTTTCTCTCTCTGGAGTCCAAAATTTGGCAAGAACAGTTGTCTTATGTTTTACTGTAAAACAGATACTGCTGTTCCTTATATACATTTCTGGACATTCAATTCCATTGAATATCAGATGGGGCACACAACAGATATTCAACTGCTACCATAAATTTTGTTTCCCAATCCAGTTTAAATTTCTCTTTGAGGAGTCATGTTTTCTGCATTTTTTGGTATTTGTTGACTTAAAATGCGCATCATGTATCTTGTTGGAAATAAATCTAGCAATAGCCACACTAATTTTCTTGGAATAGCTGATAATTCTGGAAATGTCCCTGAAAATGTGCCAACACACTCAGTGAGGCTGAGAGACATTCAGCATTTGAAAGCTATTGATACACATACATAAGTATGTCTTCAATTTGAGTTAACATGGTATAATTTTCTCTATTTTTAATATTATTTCACAGCTGGGTGGGGGAGTTCAAAACTAGGGCGCATTGATTAAGATGACGAGAAAGATTTAAAAAGGACCTGAGGGGCAACATTTTCACACAGAGGGTGGGTCGTATGTGGAACAAGCTGCCAGAGGAAGTGGTAGATGAAGGTACAGTTACAAATTTAAAAGACATTTGGACAGGTACATGAATAAGAAAGGTTTAGAAGGATATGGGTCAAACGCGAGCAAGTGGGACTAGATTCGTTTGGGTCATGTGGTCAGTAAGGTTGAATCGGATTGAAGGGTGTGTTTCCATGCTATATGACTCTATGGCTATATAACCGCCAGGATAGATTACACTTTGTTTATAGTACACATTGCCTATTAATCTCTTTATAGGAGAACAACTTCAAACATTTTCAGGCATTTCTTCAAAACCTTACAAAACACATCTCAGCTTCATATCACATCTTGTGACATATTCACATCTTGTGACATATTGCCGCTCTTCATTCACAAAAAAACTGATTTAAAACAAAAGTTTTGTTATCATGTTACTTTGCGTGGCTCGAGGTTATGATATTTACCGCTTTTCCAGAACTGTGTTGAATACTTCAGGACACCCAAGGATTTGTGAAAATGGCTTTGCCATTAGCTTCATTATTTTATCCTAACAAAACATGGTGGAGTGTAGAAATTTGAAATTAAACTTGTCAAAAATACTCAGCCAGCAAGCTGAATCTGTGGAGAGAGAAACAGAGTTAATATTTCAGGATAATAACCTTTTGTCAACCTGAATCATTAACTCTCTCCAAAAAATACCGCCTAACGTGCTGAGTATTTTCAACAAGTTTTTGTTTCCTTGCTCTACTCTACTTCTATAACAAGAAAGGTTAGTGTAATTATTTTCTGTCATGTTTATTCCAGGCTTTAGAAGTTCCCAAGTCACCCACCGAGAATGATCCCATTGGGTTCTACAGGAGGCTGCCAGACTAGACGCACAGATGTTGTTCGAACTTCTGGAAACAGGATTCCTACAGGAGGTCCAGGCACTAAAAAAACAGAGAATGAAAACAAGCTACTTATGCAGCTTAATCTTTACACACGACAGCTGAAATAATTCTGGAGCTTTCATTGCTGAACTGTGTACCATTTGTACATGATGCTGTCCTTGAATTTCGTTTTTGAGTTACCGCCTTGCTGAGCTTTTTTCTCTTGCTATTTTCCTCCCTTTCCTACCTTCCTCTCTTGAACACACTGACTCTTGGCCAAATGAGGTTCCATTTGGCACCAGACATGTCTGATACTTTAATCATTATCATACCAACATGTGTTAATTGACAATAAGGGATGAAGGTGAATGGTATCACTAGTCCAGTCCAATTCTGTAACATGAGGAGGATTCAGTGGAACATGATTAAGAATTGAAACCCTAACTAAAAACCCCATGTTGTCCAGAGGCAGTGAGACACACTCTAGTCCCTCACTGCTGTCCAGATTAAAATCACTGAACCTGGAACAGATCATGATTAAATCTGGACGTTCTGTGCTTGTAGTTCAGCTACCCACTGGATGTATTAGCTGCCTTATTTGTGTACCAAATGCAAATATAAGACAGTAAAGATAAGTCTGGCCAATGAAATACAATGAAAACTTCAGCTTAAACCTTCATTTCAGATGTTAAAATCAACATCACTGTCAACATCAACATCATCAACCCATTTCAGGCATGGTTCTCAACACGCAAATTAAGGGAAAATGTGGCTTTGTATAACTTTAACATATCCTGAAGTGAAATTAACATTTCTTTGAACAACATGTTTAACTGAAAGGTCACAATTTAATGTAATGCGAAAGAAGCACTTAGGACAGCAGTGAAAGGATTAAACTACTTTCAAGTAACTTTTTTTTATATCTCTCCACTTTAAAAGCAAATTGGTTTTGGATCCAGATATCATTGTGACATTATCTTTAATTGCTAGATCTCCAGTTAGTTGTAATTTAATGTGATTATAATTGCTCCACCAAGTGCTTTTATTGGCTTTAAAATCAATGTTGGCTCTTTTTAGATGACTTTCACTGGAAGTTTCTCAACAGAGAGCACATGAGCAATTGCTTTCAATTCATCAAATTTGTAAAGTAACATTAATATGAATCTTGTTGACAACTTATGCTGTCATCATTTGTGCACCAGCTGTGAATACTAGTGGCATAGTAAACAAAAGTTTCATATTGCCTCATGACTTGGATTGTAAATTTATACTTTAAGGTCTAGGAGGTAAGGTAGCAGCAATCAAAACCTTGGAATACTTGTTTCTTACTCATCCAATAAAATAAAAAAAAAATAAAATGAGGCTTGAGACCACTGATTAATTCTGATTTATCACTGAAAAAAATACCAACCATCATCCAGAGTTCTCTCAAGAATGGGTGGGAAGCTTGATATTCCATCTCCAATTCTGGTAAAAGCAAGGACTTGGATCTCATACAACACATACTTCCCTAACTTAGTAAGTTGTACAGTGTGCGTGGTGTTGCTTTCAATGGTCTGGATCTGCATAGGAGTATCCAAGTCTTTTTCCTTGTACAAGACCTTCAATCAAACAGAGAAAAAAAGCAGAAGGAATGTTGAAAGAATTGGTCAGCAACACTGTAAGCAGAAGAAATACTTAATGGTTGACCATTGATAAAGTAAGTAATAGCGCCCTTGAGGATTTTAGTGCATTTCAGGATGAGATCATTTTGGAAAAGAAAAATCAAACAATATCACGGTATTGTACCTAATAACAGCAGAATGCATTTTACAGTCGGTAGCAGGAGGACACATGCAGACTTGACTTAACCCTACTTAACTGCGGTCCCTAATTTTGAACTATGGTTGTAGTGTCTCCAAATATACTTGCCAACCACTCCAGTAAACTGGTGCCAATAAAGACTGGATTGAAATAAAACAAAGAATGGTGGATACTGGAGATATAAAGCAAAAACAGGAAGTGTTGTAGAAACTCCACAGGTCCAGCAACATCCATGAAGAGAAAATCTGAGGCTACGCCCTGAGTCCAGAGATCCTTTGTCGGAACTGAATGCATTCACCAGCATGTTCTGTTTTTGTTTAAGAACGGGATTTGGTCTGGTTATGGAGTTCACTGAAGACCACTAGAGGTAGAAACTAGTTATTGGTTGTGCACATTTTCTGAATGGGCAATAATGTTCAATTTCGCAAGGTTATGCCCACTCGCCTGAGGATGCTTGAGAAACATCTAATGTTACATTGGTCTCAGAGGATTTTCAGGCATCATGGATGACAGATGTCTCTTCCACTGTAGAACCTAACTCCTAATTGAAGACATTTCTGAGGCTGAATTGCTCGGAGTGAAGCAAGTTTTGGGCTTGCCTTGCTCAGGTATGCTAGAAATGGCCTAGCAAGAGGGTGACACCGAATAAGTTTTAAAACTTGATGTGGTGCCAGGAGCATGAATACATCTATTGGCTCCATAGCACTCCTGAGGGCTGCTGGAAGCTGGTGATTTTCTTGTTTTTCTTTCCATTTTATGAAACTTCGCCCAATTTTCTGGCTGACAAGTCAGGCACCCAAAAGTGGATATAGCAGACTATTGAGCTGGTCTGGAGGTATAACAGGCCCTGGCAGCTTGCTAAAATTAAGGCCCAACTACAACTGAACCTTGTAATACCCTGTGTGTGGTCCATCAGTTATCAGTTTGAAAATACACCATTACCACAGTTTCACTGATTGAAGTCTACACAGATAAAAAGAGTTCGTTACACTAGTCCACAACCTTCATTGAGTACAAGATCTAATTTTTGGAAGATATATAATATTTATGTTCCTCAGTGAAGAAAAGGTGTTTCAATTCTATCTAATTTGGAAAACAATTTAAATTCAGAGTTGAAAATAAGACAGCATTACATTGCCATGAGTCACCTAGTCTCCAACATTTTTTGAGATCTCTGTCTCTTTGACTCCTTTAATTCAACCTGGACATAACTGAAATGTCACTGAATTAAATATACAATTTTTTTTGTTGTTTCAAAGGAGAATCAATATGCTTCACTTTTTTGCACTTTTATCAAGCAATTAACTTGCCTTATAACCAAGGATGAGCCCATTGCGATCTTGTTGTGGAACCTCATTCCATCTGACGAGGATACTATTTGAATTAAGAGCAAGAGACGAAACATTTGTTGGTCCAGATGAAGGAACTAAGAAAACAAAGAAAGCCAGTTTTACACATGAAACAAATATCCTTACACAGTTACAATGACAACTTAGGTTATTGGAATTGACAACTCAACAATATTAACAGAAGTACAAATGACAATGACAGGATCTTCTAAAAGCAGTACCATCTGGTAATATCATGTCAACGTAATAGCCATAGTTATTTGAGTCAAGTACACGAAAGACATAAAGAACGAGAATAGTTTCTCTCATCTTCACCTCATATTTCAAAAGACATTCTGAATCTCTCCCACCCTTTTTGCCATTGTTACCTCTTCAAAAGTTCTTCATTCTTGGCATAAAAAATTCTTATGTCAATCTCTCTAAATTAATCTAATATTCTTTTTTCCACTGACCTCAAAATAATATTCTGGATTCACCTTAACCCTAATGCCTCATAAACATCAGCCAAAATCAGCCCTTAACCACTTTCTACACCTTCAAATTTTATGTTAAGATTGTTTACAAGCTACTGAAGAATATATTAGATACGTGTATACTATGGTCAACTATTGCATGGTCTCAAGTTAGGCATATCTTTCACTACAGCAAACTTCTCCAGCTATCAATAGGTTTCATTAGAAAACTATTTGATCAGAAGTTTAAGTGTTTAAAA
The DNA here is from genome assembly GCF_021869965.1 of Rhincodon typus. Classification (NCBI taxonomy): domain Eukaryota; kingdom Metazoa; phylum Chordata; class Chondrichthyes; order Orectolobiformes; family Rhincodontidae; genus Rhincodon; species Rhincodon typus. The sequence goes on along the minus strand of NC_063354.1, from coordinate 20,286,196 downwards.
AGTTGAAATCTAGTTTGGAGAGGATGCATTCTGCTGCCTTCACTTTCGTAGATGATTTCACATGATCTGCCGGGCAAGGAGGATTCAAGATGCCTAAGTTGTTTGGCAGCGAATTGTTGTCACGGGGTGGTTTTTTGTTTTGCCTTTTGTTGCAGGCCACAGAGAGTTACTAATTGTATCATGATATTACCAATGGACAAGGCAAGGAGGTAGGTCCCAAACTACCTCAGCCAGTGTGGGCGTTGAACTCAGGCCGTAGACATTGTATTGGACCACACACTTAGCTGACGGAGTTAACTGGCCCCTTACTTGAATGTTAACTCTCTCCTGCACTGAAGATGCTGAATGTTTCCAACTTATTCTGCTATGTTTTGGATTTCCTGACCTTGATGTCTTTTTGCTTCTGTTTTATTTGAGAAAGGTGAGCTGATTCATGAAGAGTGTAAATTGGTGACTACAGTCTGTGCCTTTATTGCAGGTTTTGCACAATTTACACTTAAAAATGTTAAACAATCTGTGCATGCTATGTAAAATTTAACCTACAAAAAGAGCAAAAACAAAAAATACAAATTGACACTATCTTTTAGCTCAACGCACTTTATTACCTTTAGGGTAAGTTAAGGCAATTTTTATGTACGTTTCATAATATTGTATAGATATATAGTAACAGCGAAAATATTTCATGAGTAAACAAGTTCTCTTAATAACAGTAAAATGTTGTTTATAATCCAGACAGCTCAGAAATAGCAAGAGTTTTAATTCTTGCAGTAGTAATATCATGATGTCAACTGTAATCTATCAAAGGGTATTTTACGTTGCAGTATTCATAAAAAATACATGACATATCAGTTCTCATAGACATTCAGCACATCAGGAATACCATTTGTTTTTATTTCTAGTTCAAATAAAAAGGCTTCACTATTGTCCTCAACTTCCTTTACATTTGTAATGACCTTCATAAGAAAGATAGTATTCAATATTATCTTCAATATTCAATAATATCAATTACAAATTGTACTGGGTGAAAACAGACATGTATTTGCCTCGTCAGAACAAAGGCAAAGTAATAATTTGAATCTGCTATATTGCCAGGAGAAAAATCATATAAAGGCTGTTAGATGCCAAATGATCAATACCATGGCTTTGTTTACTGTTTGAAAATGGTCCCACTACTGATATCAAATACACCAAAACTGCTGTTAAATCAAATTTTACTAAAGCAAAATAACAGGAGAAAGCTAAAGAGAGTAAATCAACTGGGAAGGTAGAAAGATAGGGAAAGCAAAAATCGTGAAGTATATTTGTAATGACAAATAAATGCCTTGTAATTCTCCCTGCTTATCAATTTTTCATTACGCCGTATACTAAACAAGGTTTTCAAGTTATCACATCAGTCACATGTATTTACAAAAACGTATTGTAAAAGTTTAGTCAAAACAATTTGCAATTTTACTAATAATTTTAACTTCAAATTCAAATCAGAATGGTGATTAACTGTTGCACAGCTGGGATCAAAAGATTTTTGTGGGGGTGCCTCATTAAAAACTAGTCAACTTGGCCCTCATTGCTGGCTGGATTGTCCACTGACTTGCCCACTGTAACCAGTTCCAGTTCTGCCTCTGGTTCTTGCCACATAAAGTTGAGAATCCCCGGAAACTGAGGGCTCAACAAAGGGACTGTGCCAAGAATAAAAGAACTCTGACTTTTCTAGTCCAAGGTCTGAAATAAGAACAGAAATTGCTGGAGAAACTGAACAAGTCTGACAGCATCTGTGGAGAAAGTAAAGTCAACGTTTTGGGTTCAGCGACCCTTCAATCAGAACTGAAGCTGAATCATTGACTCTACTTTCTTTCCCCAGATGCTGTCAGATGTGCTGAGTTTCTCTTGTGATTTCAGTTTTCATTTCAGACTTTCAGCAACTGTAGTTCTTGGTGTCATTCTAGTCCTAAGTCTGATCTGGGTCCTGCTTGGATCTGCAGGCTGAAGGTTGGTGAAACAGGCTTCCTGGAGCAAAAAAAGATAGTCCTCCAAAACTACATTGATTGTAGGCAAATGATTGTTTTGTGGAGGGGGTGAGAATCAATATCTTTCTTGACTGGAGAAGAAGGCAATCAAAAGCAGTGCAAAAGATTGTGAGCAAAATCTGTGTCCATTCTCAGAGTAGATTCATTCCAGATTGAAGCTTCAAGAATTGCACTGTCGACAGAGAAGTGTCAAACCACATGGCTTGTTTGGATCTGGTTCCAGGCAAAGTTCGATTTTTTTTAATGTATTTGGTTTATAAATTTATGCTTGCCAATATTAGTGAACCTGCCTAAGTTGTAAATCCACACTGGTAATGCAGTTTCTATTTACTCTGCTATACTTGGAAATAGTGAATCATTCTTCATAGAAGAGTCAATATTTAAAACTGTGTACTGGTCATGACTTCGTTCAGGTGTATGTAATAATATTCTATGCAAGAATCATCAAGCTCCCGTGGCCACCAGACTGGAATCAAGTAGTTTTTACAATTCTGATGAATGTTTTTTTCAAGGAGGTTAGACTCCCTTTGGTTAAAGTTTACTATTTGCAATCAAGTAATTTCGGTTTTGAGGAAAATCTTGCAATCTAGTTTCCCTGCATCTGAGCGAGAAGTTGTGGGTTCAATTCCCACTCCAGGACTTGATGGACACAGAAGGCACATTCATGATGTGGCCTAAATGATTAATTATCATCCTGCAAAGTATTCCAATATGATTGTAATAGATAGAAGAGTGGAAGAAACCCCTGGTCAGCCAAAACCAGGGAGCCGCTTCAGCACAAACTCCTCCCAGTGTTAGGAGATTCCACTTGCAGGTTCTTGCCATGGCCTGTACTCCCACTTCGGGGCACTGTCAGAAAATGAATTTCAGTTTTGTCTACCATCCAAAATAACTGACTGAATTTGATTAACACTGAGGTTCACTATTGTCCAGATTGCTCGCTGTCATTAAAACTGGCTTGCAAACAAAATGAAACGTAGTCACTGGTGCATTCTGTTTTATAAGCATTCGCCCAATAGATTAAATCAGAGGAAAGTCTGCTCACATTTGGCATTATTTGATTCTTCTGAATGTTCAACAGCTATGAATAAACCTCAAGTTAGTACTGCAAATCCATTGCTAGTGGACTGCAGCTACATTTCCTTGAACGTTTCCCACCTCATTCCATGGTTTCTAGCCATGCATTCTGTCATGTGATACCTAATTTAAAAGTATTGAAAATAATTTGAAATATTATCCAAATTGATGTCAAGACTTTACATGTTTTTTGGTCTCATCATTTTATTAGTTTCCTGTTTGTGATCATGAAATGTGAGAAATATTGTCATGTGGTAACATAATGAAGCTTTATGAACTGTGATCAGACTTATTCCCTCTACAATTAGAATCTGGTTCTCTGCACAGTAGATTCCTTCCAGAATCTTGCTCAAATGGTTTTAATTTGTGAACCTGGATAGGCTCTTGCACTGAGTTTCTGACCATGGAAGATAAAGCAATCTTCAGCCAATGAAACACACATGCACTGCTAGTAAGAGTTACTGTATACCTTTCAGGAGAGGTCATCAATGTCAATATTTCCTTTATCAATGCAGAAACAGTAGCATCTTTATTGTAGTTCATAAACCAGCAAACTCAGTTCAGAGCAATGATCAAAGACAAGATGTCCACTTGGATCAAAAGTAGGTATGTTACTTGAGAGTACTTCCAGGAATATATTTAATACTTTCATGGTATTTGAACATTACTCACAAGGTCAGCATTTGATGCCCTTTACTGAATCACCAATTTGATCAGTTTGTGATCAGCTATTTTGATATAACTACTAGTTCCTTTAATACGATCTTGACATGACCAAAAGGACTGAACAATGTATTAGCTGTATTAGCTGCCCAACAAATAACTGCACTAGCTAATTGAAGACAGCTAAATTTTATATGAGACATTTATGCTACAATTCAATAATGCCTGCACCCTGGGCCTAGATGTAATTCTACATTAAATAACTCTGCATTATAAGTTTTCACAATGTCCTTTCTTACAATATGCAATCACAGCTGATGGTTGCAAGCTTAGAAGATTAGCAATCAGGAAATTAAATTTACAATGAATTCGGCAACAGGATAATGATAATCCTATATATAGACATTAATCAAATGGCTGTAGGATAGGATCAGTTTATAATTATGTTTGCACCACTCTCTTTGATCTTTCATACATTTGATAAAAAACATACGTCTCTACACGATTAACAGGATCAAATAATCACCGGACTGATGTAGATTCCTGAAAGTACAATAAAATTATTCCAGGATTTAACCACACTGATCTTATGCCAAATTGTAATCAGATTGGTTACTAAGCTGATGGTGATCTCCTCCAAAACATGGATCATCCACCTGTGCTTACTGAGCTGCACTGATCCTTGATTCTACAATGCGTTGATTTAAAAGTTCTCATAGTTGTTTTCAAATTGTATCACAGTCTCGGCCTACCCCTTCCCTTCACTATAATCTTCTTCAGATGTGCAGCCGTCCAAGATCTCTGCAATCCCCAATTTGGTGTCTTGTGCATCTCTGATCTTCATTGCTCCTCCATTATTGGTACTGCCTTCAGCTACCAAGGCCTTAAACTGTGAATTTACCTTCTGTCTCCCTCTCTCTTTTAAGGGAATTCTTCAAACTTGCCGCTTTGCCCAAAATTTTCAGAACCTGTCTTAACATTTACTTTGTGACTGAATGCCAAATTTTGTCTCATAATTGTTCCTATGAAGTACCATGAGATGTTTTAATCTATTAAAGGCACTACGTAAATGCAAGTTGTTACGCTTGCTGTTCTGATAATCTATGTCCTTATGTCAAATGATTTTTTTTTTCCACAAATGGCAGTGGTTGCTGCATCAGTTGTTAGTTTTAAATCTGAGATAGATATGTTACTGTTAAGGAATATGGGCCAGGGACAGGTATATAGAGTTAGGCCACAGGTCAGTCATCATCTTATTGAATGGTGGACGAGGCTTGATGGGATGAATGGCAAACTCCTGTTCATATGTCCCTATGATTTGTGTTTTCAGTGCACCACTCTATTACATTTGTGGTGTAGCAAACAGGTATAAATTACCAATTAATTTACTAATACAGACAAGTTTACTTATTCACTGGTGAGGGTAACCTAATTGAGAGTTTGAATAAATGCTGTTTGTTTCATATTTTACATTGTGTTTTCTTAAGCGGCAGATTCTCTACTTCTGCTACACTTTCTTCTGTTCTATCCTTGGTTCTCTACTTTTATTTATTCAATAATGGGATAAATTGTCACCGGCAAGTTCAGCATTTATTTCCCACCACTAACTGCCTTTGAAAAAGTGATGATGCCAAATGGCTTGTTAAATAAGGACAGCTCTGAGGATTATTTTCCAATCTTCACTGAACATAGGTGAGGTGATGGAGGACAGGAGGAATGCAATTCTGGTTCCGTTGTTTAAAAAAGGGTACAAAGGAAATGTCAAACATTTATAGGCCAGTTAGTTTTATTTCAGTGGTGGGCAAATTGTAAGAATCAATCCTGAGAGATCCGATAAACTATCACTTAGAAAGGCATAGACTAGTCAGGGATAGTCGGTACAGCTTTGTTAAGGGATGGACATGCCATTGGTCAAAAAAGTAAAAGCAAATTGTGTACAGGATTAACACAGTGTAGATCTGGAGGAACACAGCAGGCCAGGCAGCATCAGAGGAGCAGGAAAGTTGATGTTTCGGCTGGGACCCTTCTTCAGAAATGGGGGAGGGGGAAGGGAGCTCTGAAATAAATAGAGAGAGGAGGGGTGGGGCTGTGGAAGGTAGGTGGGATGGTGATAGGTGAGTGCAGGTAGGGAGTGGTGGGGATTGGACAGTGAGGTGGGAGGAGTGGATAGATGGGAGAGAAGATGGACAGGTTGTGTCAGGCCAAGGAGGCGGAGACGACAGGGAGGGTTGATCATGGGATGAGGCCGGGGGTGGGGAGATTATGAAACTGGTAAAGTCCACATTGAGACCATTGGGTTATAGGCTCCCAAGGTGGAATATGAGGTGCTGCTCCTTCAGTTTCTGGGTGTTGTTATTGTGACACTACAGGATGTCCACAGGATGGACATGTTGCCCAGGGAGTGGGAAGGGGAGTTGAAATGGTTCATGACCGGAAGGTATTGTCGTTTGTCGCGAACAGAGCACAGGTGCTCTACAAATCGGTCTCCGAGACTCTGCTTGGTCTCACCAATGTAGCGGAGGCCACATCGGGGACAGCAGATGCAATAGACCACATTGGCGGGTGTGCAGGTGAACTGGTAATGTGTCGAATTGGATCCAAAGTTCGTTTAGTAACAGGAAACAAAGGGTAATTAATGGTTGTTGGCTGCCCTTGCAAATGAAAAGCTGTTTCAGGTGATGTTCCGCAGGGCTCAGTGTTGGGACCCCTGTTATTTGTTTTATATATTAACAATTTGGACTTTAACAGGGAGGCATAATTGGAAAATTTGTAGACAACACAAATATTGGCTATGCAGTGGATAATGTAGAGTTTAGCTGTGAGCTGCAAAATGATACAGATGAGTTGGTGAAATGGGTAGGTAAGTGTAGAGGCAAGTCATTTGGCCCATCAAGTCTACACCAGTCCTCTGAAGAGCATTCCAACCAGGCCCAACCCCATCCCTATAGACCTGCATTTCCAATGGCTAATCCATCTAGCCTGTGCATCCCCGGGCACTATGGGCAATTTAGCATGGCCATCCACCACCTAAGCTGCACATCTTTGGACTGTGAGAGGAAACTGGAGTACCTGGAGGAAACCCACCCAGGCATAGGGAGAATGTGCAAACTCTACACAGAGAGTTGCCCAAGGCTGGAATCGAACCCGAAACTGTAGCACTGTGAGGCAGTAGTGCTAACCACTGGTTGGGGTTGTTTTCTTTGGAACAGAGAAAACTGAGGGATAAGATGATTGAGGTATGCAAAATTGTTACAGGTAGAGATAGACAGAAGGAAACTGTTTCCCTTGGTAGAGTGTTCAAAAACCCAGGAGTCATAAGTTCAAACTAAGTGACAGCGGGATTAGAGGCGATGTGAGGAACCACATAGAGGGTGGCGGGTGTCTGGAATTCACTGCCTGAGGTGGTAATGGAAGAAGAGACCCTAAACTATTTTTAAAAGTATCTAGATCTGCAGCTTAAGTGCTGTAAGGTTCAGGGCTATGGACCTTCTGCTGAAAGATGGGCTTAGAAAGGGCATCTGGGTGTCTTTGGGTTAGCATAGGCAAGATGGGCTGAATAGGCCCCTTCTATGCTGCATCATTTCTATGGCTCTATGGACAGCAGACTTCCTTCTCTAAAGGACATTGGTAAAGCAGATAGATTTTTAAGAAAATCTAGTAAGCTTCATGGTCACTGTTACTCATATAAACTCTAAATTCCAGATTTACTCAATTAGTAGAAATTAAATTCACTAATTGCCACGGTTGGAGTTGAATGTCTTCAATTTATTTGTCCAGTCCCTTGATGCAAATATACCTGACAATTGACTTATTGAGATTGGTCCCTGGAAGAATGTGCACAATCAAAATGCATATCCTCACTTTGCAGTTGTTACAGCTCCTCATTGTTATATGTTATCTTTTGTTTGAGGATCTGTATTTTTATTTATCTGATTTATCTTACAGCATTGCAAAGATGGCTAGCTCTAAATCCAAACAAAAGAACAGAAGAACAAAAGAGAAGTACGACACAGGAACAGGCCTTCGGCCCTCCAAGCCTGTGCTAATCATCATGCCCTAACTAAACTAAAAAACAAACCTCCTGCCCTTATTCGGTCTGTATCCCTCTATTCCCTCCCTATTCATGAAACCATCCAAGATGCCTCTCAAATGTCGCCAACGTGCTTGCTTCCGCCATCTCCTCTGGCAGTGCATTCCAGGCTCCTGCCACTCTCTGCGTGAAAAACTTTCCTTGCACATCTCCCTTAAACTTTTGCCCTCTCACCTTGAACCTGTGTCCCTTTGAAATTGAAACTTCAACCCTCGGAAAAAGTCTATGACTATCCACCCTATCTATGCCTCTCATAATTTTGTAGAGCTCTATCAGGTCTCTTCTCAGCCACCATCCTTCCAGTGAAAACAATCCTAGTCTTTTTAACCTTTCCTCATAGTCAATGCCCTTGAGACCAGGCAACATCCTGGTGAACCTTCTCTGCACTCTCTCCAAAGCTTCCATGTCCTTTTGGTAGTGTGGTGACCAAAACTGCACGCAATACTCCAAATACAGCCTAACAAGCGTTTTATATAGCTGCAACTTGGTTTGCCAACTCTTGCACCCCATGAAGGCAAGCATGCCATATGCCTTCTTAATCATTTTGGCCACCTGTGTTGTCACTTTTAGGGAACTGTGGACCTGCACAACCAGATCCATCTGTATGTGAATGTTCCTAAGGGTTCTGCCATTTACAGTATAATTCACATCTAAATTTGATTCTCCAAAATGCATCACCTCGCATTTGTCTGGATTAAACTCTGTCTGCCAATTCTGTGCCTAAGTCGCCAATCTATCTATATCCTGTTGTATCCTTTCACAATCGTCGGCACTATCAGCAATTCCACCAATCTTCATATCATCTACAAACTTACTAATCAGACAGCCCACATTTTCTTCCAGATCATTTATATACACTACAAACAACAGAGGACCTAAGACTGATCCCTGTGGAACACCACTAGTTACTGGTTTCCATTCTGAAAAACACCCTTCCACCGCTACCCTCTGTCTTCTAATGACCAAGCCAGTTTTGCATCCATCTAGCCAGCCTACCCCAAAACCCTTGCGATTTTAGTTTTTGTACCAATCTGCCATGTGGAACTTTTATCAAATGCCTTACCAAAGTCCAGATAAACTACACCCACAGCTCTTCCCTCATCAATTATCTTTGTCACCTCTTCAAAACATTTGATCAGGTTAGTGAGACATGACCTTCCCTGTATGAAACCATGCTGCCTGTCGCGAACTAGTCCGCTTTCTTCCAAATGTGCACATATCCTGTCCCTCAGTATCTTCTCCAAGAGCTTCCCCACCACAGCTGTCAGACTCACCGGCCTATAATTTCCTGGATTATCCCTGCTTCCTTTCTTAAACAAGGGAACAACATTGGCCAATTTCCAATCCTCTGGAACCTCGCCTGTGGTCAAGGAGAATGTGAAGGTATCTGCTAATGTCCCAGCTATTTCTTCCCTTGCCTCTCACAGCAACCTGGTATAGATCCCATCTGGTCCTGGGGACTTGTCTACCTTAATGCAATTTAAGATACCCAAAACTTCCTACTTCAATATATTGACATTCTATAGAGTATTCACACACTCATCAGTCATGTCTTTGTATTGGTATTTATACAGGAGAAAGCACTTATTAAGGATCTCTCCCACTTCCTGTGGCTCCACACATAACTAGCCTCCTTTGGCCTTGAGTGGTCCTACTCTTTCCCTTGCTGTCCTCTTTCTTCTAATATATGCATAAAAAGCCTTGGGATTCTCCTTGACCCTGTTTGCTAAAGACATTTCATGGCCCATTTTAGCCTTCGTAATTCTGTGTTTAAGTTCCTTCCTAATTTCTTTATACTCCTCAGGGGCTTCATAATTTTGTAGCTGCCTTGGCCTATCATACGCTTCCTTTTTCCTTTTGACTACGTTTACAAATTCCCTTGTTAATCCATAATTCCTGGATCCTGCCAATCCCATCCTTCAGTTTTGCAGGGACATGTATATCCTGCACTTTAATCAACTGATCTTTAAAAGCCTCCCATATGCCAATGGTAGATTTGTCCTCAAATAACTGCTCCCAATCCACGTTCCTCAGTTCCTATCTAATTTGGATGTAATTGGCCCTTGCCCAATTAAACACCCAAGGGCCACTCCTATCCTTGTCCATGACTACTTGAAATCTTATGGAGTTATGGTCATTAAGCCCAAAATGCTGTCCTACTAAAACATTGATCGCCTGTCCTGGCTCATTCCCTAATACCAAGTCTAGTATGGCCTCCTCTCTGGTTTATGTACCTTTTATAATGTTCAAAGATGTGTTAAAGAAATTTCAATGTGCTTGTGTCTTTATTAGGAGTCCCAGGTCTTCTAGACCCATACACCCATCCCTAACTGCACACAGTCAGTCACCTGCCTCACTTGCTTCACCAACAAGCTTAAGCAATCCAGCCAATTGTAACGATCAGTGAACAGACCACATAATCATGTACAGGTCAGCTGTCATTAAACTTCGCAATGTGTTACACACCATTTTGTTACAGCTAGCTGACTTGCAAATGATTCTCTTTTTCTCAGGTCATGCAACCCTCGCTTTCATAAATATTGTTACACTCACCACAAAAGAGCCACCCTCAATCACTTTGCCCTTGAAAACTACTGCTCCATTTCAATTTCCTCTCCAAGTCTTTGAATAAGTCATCAATTCCACAATCCCATCTATCATTTCCACAACTATCCATGAATCAGTACACTTAGGGTTTTTACCCTCCACAACACAAAAAACAACCCTAACCAAAATCAGAGCCAGGTTCTATAATGGTGACTGTGCTTCATTCTCCCTCCTTTGACATATTTAATTGTGTTCAATGACTTAAAGGTAGGAGACAGAGGGTGGTGATGCAGGGTTGTTTTGAAGACTGGAAGTCTGTGACTAAGGTGTGCCTCAAAGATCAGTGCTAATCCATTGCTTTTTGTCATTTATATAAATTATTCAGATGTGAATAAAGGAGGTATTGTTAGTAAGTTTGCAGATGACACCAAAATAGGTGTTGTAATAGACGGTGAAGAAGATTATCTCAGAGTACAATGGGACCTTGATCAGATGGGTCAATGAGCCGAGGAGTGGCAGACGGAGTTTAATTTAGATAAATGTGAGTTGTTGCATTTTGGTAAGGCAAACCAGGGCAGGACTTATACAGTTAATGGTAGGGACCTGGGGTGTGTTGCCAAACAAAGAGACTTAGGAGTGCAGGTGCGTAGCTCCTGAACAGGAGTTGCAGGTAGATGGGGTGGTGAAGAAGGCATTTGGTACACTTGCCTTCGTTGGTCATAACATTGAATATAGGAGTTAGGATGTCATGTTGTGGATATACAGGATATTGCTGAGGCAACTACTGGAATACTTTGGGAATACTGTGTATAATTCTGGTTGCCCTTCTATGGGAAAGATCTTTTAAACTTGAGAGGGATGTTGCCGGGGTTTGAGTTGGAGGGAGAGGCTGAATGGGTTGGGTCTTTTTTCCCTGGAGTGTTAGAGACTGAGGGGTGATCTTATAGAGGTTTATCAAATCATGAAGGGCATGGATAGGGTGAACAGCCAAGGTCTTATTCTGAGGGTGGAGGAGTCTAAAACCAGAGGACATAGGTTTAAGGTGAGAGGTGAAAGATTAAGAAAGGGCCTGAGGGGTGTTGTTTTCATGCAGAGGTGTGTGCGTGTATGGAACGAGCTGCCAGAGGAAGTGGTGGAGGCTGGTAGAATTACAACATTTAAAGGCACCTGGATGAGTACATGAATCAGTAGCGTTTAGAGGGATATGGGCCAAATGCTGGCAAATGGGACTGGATCAGTTTAGGATATTTGATTGGCATGGCCGAGTTAGACTGAAGGGTCTGTTTCCATGCTGCATGATTCTATGACTCTATAATGCCTGTCCTCCATTGTTAGCCCAGTCAACAGACCCACACTTGTTTTTCTTTCTTAGGTATCCGTGTACAACTAGGGTACAGGGAGGTATGGGCACTGTGGTAACATCATTGGACTAGTAATCCAAAGGCCCAGTATAATGTTCTGGGGATGTGTTCAAATCCCAAGATGGCGAATTTTGATTTCAAAAAAATATGGAATTAAAAATGCTAATCTAATGGCAACAATATAAAAATCTGATTCTGTAACGTTCTTGAGGGAAGGAAATCTGCCATTCTTACCTGGTCTGACATAAATGTGACTCCAGATCCACAGCAATATTGTTGGCTTTTAACTGTCTTTGCAAGCCTCTCATTTATATGAAACTGTTACAAAGCATTAAGAAAGGAATCAAACTGGACTGAACATCTGGCATTGACCTAGGTAAACACAGCCTTGGTGACAGTGCAAAGTCTACACCACCAACCTACGGGAATCTGTGGGAGCTGAAAATTGGGAGAGCTGTTCCACAAACAAGTCAACCAACAGCCTAACACTTTCATATTCAGGCAATTATATCTTAAGCTAATGTGCCAGGCAACATCTCTGGTTACATCCATCCCACTGACAGGACAGACCCACGTCCCATGGTGGTATCAAAGTGGGGAGAGACTTGCCCTGCGAGTCCTCAATATTGACTTCATACCACATGAAGGCTCACAGCAGGACGTAGCTCCACAAATATCTCCATCCTCAATAACGGGGGTGCCCAGCACATCAGTGACATAAGCAAGGTTGAAGTGTTTGCAGCCAGAAGTGCCAATGAAGTTCCCAATATCACAGAAAGCAGTCTTCTCCCAGTATCACAGATAGCAGTCTTCATCCAATTCAATTCACTCCACACAATATCAAGAAACGCTGTACACAATGAATACTGCAAAGGCTGTGCACCCTGAGAATCTTCCAGCAATAGTTCTGATAATCTGTGCTCCAAGTACTTATACCACAAATACTGCAGCAGTTCAAGTAGGCAGCTCATCACTACCTTCTCCAGGGCAAATAGGGAGGGGCAAGAAATGCTGGTCCATCCAGTGAAGCCTCATTTCCCTGAACAGCCAAAAAAAAATTTCTAGTCCACCCAAAACCATCACATCGGAAAACTGTCAGAATTCATCCTTTCCTCCTTTGTCCGGTATCTTTACATTTCTCAGATCCCTTGACTGCTTCACTGTTGTTAGACATTTAGGTGCAAATTCCTCCAATTTGACATTGAGAAGACATACGACATCATTTCCAGCTCCCGTCAAATTCCTCACCTTGGAGTATAGCACTGTCCTTTGACACTATTCAACGTCAAAACTGGACTGTCTCTGTCCTCAATAATCTCTTCAATCCTAAATTGAGCTCTGGATTCCATATTCTCTCTGTTACAAAACATGGCTGCCACAACTCGAATAATTTTTTACATAAAAACCAAAAGAACCACGGATGCTGTAAATCAGGAGCAAAAACAAAGTTGCTGGGGCTCAGCTTGTCTGACAGCATCTGTGAAGGAGAAAACAGAGTTAACGTTTCGGGTCCAGTGACCCTTCCTCAGAACCCCAGTTCCTCAGTTCTGAGGAAGGGTCAACGGACCCAAAACGTTAACTCAAATAATTTTTTTTATCCCTTTATAAGATGTATGCACCACTAGCTAGACTAGAACTAGTTGCCCATCCCAAGATGCCCTCAGAAGAAGGTGGTGAGTCAACTTCTTGAATCATCACAGTCCATGTAGTTTAGTAATGCATACAATACCGTGAGGAAACGTCTTCCAGGATTTTGATCCAACAACAGCGAAGGAATGGTGATACATAAAATAGTATATAGGTCAACAAGAAAACAACATAATGGCCAACCTGCAATTAACTTTCCTCTGAACCCATATTTTTGGTGGCCTCATACTGTCTTTATTTCATTATCTGACGTTTACAATCATTTGTCTTTATCCTCTGGAAACAACTTCAAAAATATCTTTGCCTTTTCACCCATTTGCTTTATGTTTGCACGAAATATGTTGAAATCCCATCATCTTCAGTCTCTACTGTCTTCCCACTTTGTTGAAGCAATTTAATATCCTCTTGCTTATAAGTTCTTTACTTTCCGAGTCTGTTCCTCTCTGATCTCCTGTGGTAATGAAGGCAGAAATGGAAATGTGCCAAAAGCAGTGGTACTGCTGCCTAGAATTCATGACATTTTCAACCTACTACATCCTTCTTTCCTTTACTGCTCGTGTGCATGTTAGAAGCTTGGCCAATTATTTCCACACAATGAGAAATATGGACACTGTACAGAAATCTAGATGTGCAACCTATAATGCCCAATGGAATATAAAAACTGAGGGAAGAAAATGAATAAAAATTGATTGTTTATATTTGTGCTTTATCCCCTAATGATTATATATTCATCAAGGTCTCTAAGTTAATTAAAAAGCCAGCAGGGTGCTTTTTGTGAAATTGGTTTAACCACATGGGACGTGGCCTTAAACTGTGCAATGAGAAGGATGGGTCCCAATGGTTGGTAACTCTTTTCCAACATGAGTTGAGCCTGTGAAATATTGCCTACTCCTGTGGTGAACGCCCATTGTCTGTATGATTTCAGGATTCTCGAGTTTAAATTCTTGACTGGGCTCATGGATTGGATTATGAAGCGCTCTTTTAACTGTCAGTTAATACTTGGTCAACATCACCTTCTGAGACTGGTTGTGAATGGCTATGGGTAGCAGAGGTGGGTTTTACAGAATATATACTTATTTCCCATTTGGCTGAACATTTTCTTTACCTCTTGCAGGAAATCATCTGGCTGTAGGCAGAAGTTGGATGGGGAGCATATTGCCAAGTATTTAGTCATGATGCTCCAGCTATCTTGAGGTAGATGGCAGGTTTGATGGACCAGCTCATGTAATTCTGTGAACTTCATGTTTTCAGAGGTAGAACTGACAGAGGAGCCCACACTTTAACATTAAACTGAAAAGTATCTTTTAGGAGACTGATGGTCCTACACAGTGAGTTTTGGATTTTTGGTTTGTACTTGTCTCCAAGTTGTATTATTTGATTTTGGTTGCTGAATTTTGTTTTGTTATTTTGAAATGGTATTGCAGACATGAAAATTGGAAAAAAATCCAGTGACAACTTCTGCCTAACAGACAGGTCAGAAGGATGAATAAAAAAAGAAATCAGGAAATGATCTGAAGGTAAATTAACAATGAGGCTTGGACTGATCACTGATTAATAAAAGAACTCTGGACGTGATTTTCATTTTCTTTCCTACCCTGATTCCAGTAAAGAGAATTACAGTCCTGTAGGACAGAATTTTCTAAGACTCAGGGCTGTCATGATGTTCGAACACCTGGGTTTCGAGTACCAGCTGCTCCAGGTGTGTGTCCTAATATGTCTGGACAGGTTGATTAAAGAGGAGCAAATTATTGCAGATACTGGAATCTGTACTGAAAACAAAAAATGCTAGAAATCACAGTGGATCAGGCGGCATCCATGGAGCGAGAGCAAGCTAATATTTTGAGTCTAGATGACTCTTCATCAGAGCCATGATGTTTCACTAAGGCTATTCTGTAAGAGATGAAAATGTAAACCATTTGTCCAGTCTGTCTCTGAGTAATCTGAAATCCAAATTTAATATTAACTTTCATTGAAACGTGGTAGACTTGCAGCATTTAGCAGAAAGGTTGAACATGTTGGAGTCACATGAAGTAATTCTTTGTTTATTTGAACTGGGCTGGAGCATTGACATTCAGCCTTTGCTTTGCAGTACGGGGAGACAGTCAGTCACTCTCTTTCTGGTACTTCTCACTTTATCAGTTATCACCCTTTCTGAATAACTTCCTGCAATCTAATGTTTATTTAAGTCCAAATGTTTCAAAAGCTTCAATCAGCAGGAACTCATCAGGTTTAATTATCTGTACTAATGCTTATAGCTCACAATCCCTGGTCCTCAGAGTGCAGTGAGTGGTTCATGTAGATGGACTAATTGTAACAAAATTAACCCTTTCCATTGAAATCACAAGAGGTACATACATGACCAAGATTGCTGAGTTGTGATTTTCAAGTAAGATTGGGCAGAATTACAAAGAGCAATCCCACATAATTAACTTCATTGATTTATTCAGTCATTCATCTCCTAGCTATTTAGACGAGATGGTTGGAAGGAGTTATTGAACTCCTTCCCTTGAAGTGCATCAGGGAATTGAGAATGGCAGGTGCAGATCCACATTAGGATCAACTCAGAATGAGCCATACAAAATAAACAAAGCTAAACAATGATAAGAAGGTGTAGAGCTGGATGAACACAGCAGGCCAAGCAGCATCAGAGGAGCAGGAAAGCTGACGTTTTGGGCCTAGACCCTTCTTCAGAAAT
>NC_063354.1:20248026-20265092 GCF_021869965.1 Rhincodon typus | reverse complement strand
GATGAAGGGTCTAGGCCCGAAACGTCAGCTTTCCTGCTCTTCTGATGCTGCTTGGCCTGCTGTGTTCATCCAGCTCTACACCTTGTTATCTCAGATTCTCCAGCATCTGCAGTTCCTACTATCGCTAAAGCTAAACTATAACAGTTTTGACTATAATCAGGAGCCACAACTCTGCAGACTTTAAGTAACAGGACCCTAGCTATTACAAAAGAGTTGCCACAAAGTATTGAACAGAAGCCAACACAGACAGATATTCTTATTCCATACTGAAGAATTTGAAATCCTTGCATATATTTAAGGCTGAGGCGGATGCATTGTTGATCAATAGGGAAATCAAAGATTTTGGGGAAAAAGCAGGAAAGTGGACATGAGGACTGTTGGATCAACCATGATCCTGTTAAATGGCAGAGTGGGCTGGAGGGCCGAATGGCTTATTCCTGTTCCTATATGTTATGGTCTTATTATCTAAATAAGAAATCACTTAAATTAGAATTAAAAATGAACTTTCATCCCTCAAACATAAAGTCATTACATGGCCTGTCAACTAATATTTTACAGAAGGGTTGTAACTTTCAGGTGTTTACCACAGAAATAAATGAACAAAATACTAATGAAGTACAAAACTTCAAAAAATATAAACTAAATATTTACACTGTTATTGGGGAAATGAGATAATGTTCCACTTCTTTATTGTACACCGAGGCTACAAGGTTAAACATTGTACTTATCCAGAGAGCTTCTTAGTGGCATCTTGTGGCAAGATTCAAGTACCACACACACATTGCACTGTCGTCCAGGGTAAAAGGAAGACATAATTTTCTAACTTCATGTGACCAGTGTGAGTGCACATTGAACATTTGAGCAGAAGCTTTGCATAATCTTCCCACTTTTTAAAACTGCCTACAAGTTGCACTGTATATTCCACTGTGTATTTGTAGCAGATGAGGATCTCTCATTGATGTTAGGATCTCTCGTTGATGCTAGCCTGTGCAACTTCTGATGAGTAGATAAACAGAATGTTTAGTCCAGTGGTCTCATGCACAGTAACTGTTTCAATTTTTTCGCAACAACAGTACAAAATATGTTTGATGCTTGTACAGTTAATATTTTGATTATTCTTCTTATTCACCCTTCGAGGTGAAGATCATCATGTCCATCATTAAGGGTATTTGTTACAGATCCAGTGGGTACCGATAAGGCCAATCTACTTCCAGAAAGTTGTTTTGCAAAGAATGATAGGTTACTGCAGATGATTGAGTTTTGAACGAGTTGCAGGCTTGTCATTTCCTGGGCTCACAATATCAAAACTCATAGATGTCATGCAGACTGTGTACCAACTTCACAACAAAAGGCTCAAACATTTTTATTTGATCAATGTTCAGAAACTTTTGAAGATCAGCTAGCAGGATAAAATATCAGATGCTGAAGTGTTCACTTACACTGTCATGCTAAGCATGCACACCAGATTGAGGCAGTTACAACAAAGTGGGCTGGTTACCTGACACTCCCTTATAAAAGTAAATCTTCGACGTAGAGCCTAGGCTGGGGGATACTCTCATTGTTGTCCAAGGAAGAGCTATAAAGACATTCTGAAGGCTTCACTTCAGAGTTTTGACTTTGATTTTGAGACCCAAGAGATATTCTCCCAGCATTGCTGCATCTGGTATAGCCAAATAAAAGCACTGCAGCCTCGTTTGAAAGCAAGAATATTTCAGACGAGAGAGAAAGTACAAAGTGAGGAAGTCCTGAGCCAGCAACACCTCCAAAACTCAAATGTCAGTGGCATTCTTTCCTACTTGGAGTGGAACATGCTGGTAGCAAATTGGCCATAGTATTCACGTACGTACTGCATGGAACTCTATCGAATTCCCCATAGCAGGCAGTTGGGTAGTATAATTTCACTGGACTAGTAATCAACAGTCTCAGGCAAAGATTTCGAGGACATAGGTTTAATTCCCTATATGGCAGACTTCAATAAAAATCTGGAATATTAAAAAAACACTATCGTCATAGCCAAAGCTCATACAGTGTAACTTCACTTTTTTAATAGAAAAACCCATCCGGTTCACTAATGTCCTCCAAGGAATGAAATGATACCAGACTCACAACAACGTGGTCGAATCTTAACTGCCGTCTGCACAAGTCGAGTTGGGCAATAAACAGCCCTTGTGACTGTTCTCTACTGCCACTTGATGTTTGAAAATTGGCCTAAACAAACTTTTCGATCATTCTTCCTGCCGTGATGAGGACATAAACATTAGAGTTATTCAATCTATTGCTAGAAGCTTCATGTTTATCACTGGCTATTTGCATTTAATAACTTTGAAGATTTCTTTACATTTTTCTGATTTTTTTTGCTTCATCTAAACTCCAAATTCTGACAACCCCATTAATCCTTGCAGCTTTCAAACTTTCTTTTCCCTTGCTCACATGTCAACTTATCTGTGTATGTCCTGACGGTCATTGCACTCAGCCTGTTTCCTTGTTTCAGGCTTAAAAATAAAACCTACTTGATGAGTTCTTCAGTTGACAGCCCAATATAAAATTTCTTATCTGCGGAAGTAGACAAGAACTCATGAATCCATATCCTTGCCAGATCATTTTTCTCATTAACATGCTAAACTGAGGACCAATACTATTACTATTATTATTAAACCAATATTATTAAACTAACTCACCTCTAGCATGAGATTGACCCTGGCACTTCCTAGTCTGTAATGCCTGTGCGGAGCTAAATGGTGCAGTTACTCAATGAGCCATCAGTGGAGATCCCCATCTCTCCCAGGGAATGTTACTAATTTGATGTTGGTTAAAATGTGAAACTGTATTCTTTGCTTTACATGGGATTTGGTAGAACCTTACCTGACTCTCTTGTGCGACCCCTGACTTCCGGACTCCATGGTCCAGAACCAATAGCATTAAATGCTTGAACTTGTACTCTGTATTCAGTCCACTCCTCTAGATCCTCGATAGTGAATTCCCGCTCAATCCGGTCCTGGATAATGTGTGAGAGAGTGGATCCATTTCCATCTGACTTCCCGTATTTTATTTTATATCCAACAGATTCCTGATTCCCGTTATACTCTGACTCGGGCAATGGCTGGAAAAAAAAAATAATTTGATTGTATCTTCTTTATCCTTTCATTTTTAGGAGATTTAATTGCTTACTTTAGAAATGTCCAGATTAA
The DNA here is from genome assembly GCF_021869965.1 of Rhincodon typus. NCBI lineage: Eukaryota > Metazoa > Chordata > Chondrichthyes > Orectolobiformes > Rhincodontidae > Rhincodon > Rhincodon typus. Next base: position 20,261,904 of record NC_063354.1, on the reverse strand, counting down.
ATAAACAAGCTTAATGTAGTTTTCTCTCAGAATCATTAACTGAACTGATGGTGACCTCTGTCTGCATGCATTCAGTATTAATTCATGTTCACATCTGTTCTCATGTTATTTGCCTTTCTCTACCATAACAAAAATAAATCTGCCACTGTTTCTACAATATAGATCTAGACATTTGCATGCTTCATGTCATAAAATTTAATTTATCACATTAACTGAATTGGCACTGTTGGTGTTTACTTTTGACATCATATATTTGGGCTGTAAAAAACCACAATCAGCACTTAATAAATACTGTGTGCTGGAAGATATCATTAGCACAGATAGTTACACATTTTACCACTCATTTTGTTCTTATTCTTGCTGAGTAATTGACACAGTATGTTTTTCTAAACATTGATATTACAATGCCCTCTTTTTCTGTCTTAAAAACTAATATACGTGATTGAATTTCTCACAATCTTTCTATCTCAAGAAATACAGCAATATGGAGACTTAAAATTTCTTCCAAACAGACATTGAAAGGAACAGAATGTTAGATTTCCTGCCATAAGAGTAGTTCTGTTGGTGCTTCAAAGATGCATAGGTAAATGGTGGTTATGTTAGTTGTGTCACTATGTCCTTTTACTCTCTTTTGTCCCGTTTCTAGGCTATCAGATTTCCACCAGAGTATATTAGTTTTTAAGACAGAAAAAGAGGGCATTGTAATATCAATGTTCAGAAAAACATACTGTGTCAATTACTCAGCAAGAATAAAAACAAAATGAGTGGTAAAATGTGTAACTATCTGTGCTAATGATATCTTCCAGCACACAGTACTGAGGGAGTGTTTCACTGGGTCTGCTGTCTCCACTGTGGTGACATGCATGGTATTGTCCCCTGTGATTTTCATTGAGTTGGACTAGCATTTCAAGGACTCATAGTCCCTCAGGAGTGTCATGAACCACAGTTGGCATGAGGAAACATTCTGAAAAATAAATTCAAAAGATCTTCCTTGTGCTCCCCATGCCACGCTATGTTCCCATCCAGAAAAAAAAAATCCATGACTCCCATTCCAGGCTTCCACGTCCATTCACTGTTTGCAGGCAATGAAGTAGCAGTGGATAGATATTAAAAATCTTTTGACAAGTCATTCTTTGATAACTTTTCATTTAAAAATGCCTCTGGGACTCTGGGTTGGAAGACCTTTCTGTTTGTATTCTCCTGAGATTAAGTCCTACGGAGTTGAGGCGAACATTAACATCTGGCAGTCCCGATCTGAACTTCTTCCTTGGTTGGCCCACAATAAAGGTGCATCTTCCCTGCCACTTCTTGCTGAGACAGGAGGGCAGTATCGAAAATTTTCTGGATGTCCGCTATGCAATACAAGTGTCAATCATTCAGACCTTTCAAAAGTTCCAAATCTGAAACTGCAAGTGCTTGATAACATTTAACTTTGTGTCACAAACACTCTTAAATTGAATGTCTTGGATATCTAGGTTGTTGAAATGGCTGAACCCCTGTTTGATTGACAGCTCTGGCTGCCTGACTTGTGCTGTCAATTTAACAATGTTTCTTTACAAAACGTTACTATGTTTGAAGTGTTTGCAGTTTCAGCTATTTAAACTTTAAACCGGATGATTATCACTTTCATTTCCCTGTGGTAGAAGGTAGTATTTTGTAATTTAGATCAGGGCTACTCATGAATGACTTTTTAAAAAACTTTTCTTTATATATCAAGCTGTAACTGCAGCATTCATTGCTTCCATTTGGGGAAGTGAGTGAATAAACATGTAAGTGCCATAGGCTGGTATTGGAGGCATGAGATGGCCATAGGGATGTTTAGGGCTCATACCTTGGCATGGGATACATAAGTGATCATGGGGGTTTTTTGAGCAGCGTACTTTTGGCACAGAAGGCATTAAGGATCATAACAGTTGTTTCAAGGGCATGAGGGTGGCATGGATGGGGCATGAGGAATTTGTGGGAGTGAGGGATTGTGATGAGCGAGAGCTGGAAGCCTAGATTGTAAAAGAAGTCCAAAAGTTTCAAATAAAAATCTTCTGCAACATTGGAACTTAGATTTCAGGTCAAATAAACAAAGGTATAAGGTAAGGAAACATTTATATTCGTATTTAATCCTGAAACGATTGTCTGCATCTGTTACATACCACCCAGCGGAGCCAGAGGCTTGTCTCACTTGCTGTTCGCAGGGTCACATTGGCAGGAGCCATGTCAGGTGGGGCCTGGAGAGTTTGAATTTTGCGCGATAACTGACTTGGCAGACTTGTTCCAACAATGTTGACTTGTCGCATACGAAATCTGTAGAAACGCAAGGCTTGTACTGAATGAAAGGCTCTTCCAAACATGTAGAGATCCGAATGGTAAAGCTAAATACATTGTTTGTGATGTAGACTCAATGAAAATAAGTCAATTTCTGTATTAAATGTTTAATTTACAATGTCAGTTGCTTGACTAAGTGGAAAGTTGACAGCAGTATGCTTTCCTTTGCTTGGGTACTCTCCAATCCCCTGTGACTTTGCCAAATTCTAACTTCAGTCATCTCCAAACCTTGCTGCTCCTTTCTTTAATTATTCCTTCATCCCCTTTAATGATTGATCTAAATGTCGAATTTATAACAACTTTCACATTGCTTTATTTAATGCTTTTTTTCAGACCTGCTTTTCTTTAACAACCTTTTCATTATCCAACTAAGAGCCTTAACTGCCATCCAATAATTTTTACTAGTTTCTAAATTTTTGCAAGTAAAGTGTTAATTTGGATATTTGCAGGGCAATTAGCAAGTGGAAGAGTTCCACAATCCAGGCATCTCAATTCTAGCTGTGGTTCATTCTCCCCACCACCTTTATTTTACTCTCAGAATTTGCTCATTTTTCAGTTTCCACACTGACATATTACTCACACCTAAAACCTGCACTTTTTTTTGAGATAACGTTGGACTGACTGTATGATTTCTCTTTTTAATTCAATTTGATATTTTGAACCTCTGCATGGCACACAATTATTAGTGGAAATACCTGAACAATGAATGGATGAACACTCAGGGGCAGAAATGTTAAATTGCTTTCCGCACAGTATTAAATATCCTAAACAATAAGCTCCATTTGAATATTTGAAAATATATCTTCACAGTATCTAAATATATCGAATATACATGGAGATACTCTCTAACCTTGAACAGATTTGCAGCAGTATCATTGCTTATGGTGTGGAAGTAGTTTATAGCATGCACAATTATATTCTAATTTTCGGAACAAAAAGCCCAAAACGCCTACAGAATCATCAAGAACAATTGACAGTATTTGCCTTAAATTAGATTACTAAATTCAGACAGATTGATCCTACTTTGTCTCAGTATTTTCATGCTGAAAAATGTATTGATGTGGATTTGTATTAAAAATTCACTCTTGGCAAGGGCATGTGTGTTCTGGCCATCTAAAATTAAGTTATATTTGGAAAATGAATTGGATCATTAAGGTGACAGGGGGATGCTTTTGCACCTCAATGATTTGTGGCACAGAGCGGGAAGACTTGGATTGTACCCATGACTTTAAGCATGATGAATGCTTGGACTTGATCTTGTGTCTTTCAGGAAATGCTTTCTTGTGGCAGGAGGCAATATCAACTGTTTTAACAGCTCTCATAGACTCACAAATTAGGCAGCCAAATCCAAATTGCAGCATTATAACATTTTTTTTTACTTAGGAAAGATATTTGCCATGACAAGCAGATGGTACTGGGAATGAAGCAGAAGGGAAGAGAGCTTACAAAAGGAGGTAATTAGATAACATATTTTTAAAAAATGTGTTACTTCCCTTGATGTACCTGCTACGACTTTGAGCCAACTTGGATTTCCAAGCATTATGAATATACATGGTTACCATACGCGTCCTGAAGGTGTTGGAAGAAAGACAGTACCTGTAATGTGTGAATGGATTGAGGTTGGGAACCACCAGTGATCGAGCATCAGGCTCATTGGCCAGCTGATGAACAAGAAGCCACTCTTCATGATCGCCTATTACACCAACCTGAAGGAAAGTGGGGAGGGAAATAATTATCATAAAAATAGCCAGTCTTAAATAGAGTCATTGTCATAGAGTCTTACAGATTGGAAACTGACCCTTTGGTCGAACTAATCTACGCTGATCATGTTCCCAAACTAAATTAGTCCCACCTGCCTGCTCTTGAATACTTATCACAATTTCACACTCATGATGGAATACGGAACTGATGAAGTCTCAATTGTCATAAAAGATAACAGATTTCGAAAGCAACCATGTAAGAAAAAATGGATACAAGATTGAAAGAAGTTACTGCTGTTAATATTACTACTTGACTGCTTAATCACTTACATAAATGTATAAACAATTTTCTCATTGCTCTCAAACTGAAAGACAGGAATGTGCTAGTTGTGATGGATACAGTCTAATGAAAGTGGAGAATCTTTTCACTGGTTATTTCAAGTTCACAATTCTATTAGAGTTGTTAATGTTTAAAAGTATGCATACATCTGTAATATAAATAACAGAGCTATATCACAACATTTTATATTTTTCAACAAAAACAAGCTTGGTTCAATCCTTTTTGATATACAATAAAATAAGCACTATGAACTTAACACTATAGTTTGCAACTACATATTTTATGAACTCAGTATGTCTTATTCCTTCTTTCCAAAAAGATACCTTTTCTTACAAAATCTTGAAGGTTCATTCATTTTTTTTGGAATCAACCTAAAGGTGTGCCATAGATGTTTAGAATTTATTTTACTTGTCTTTAATATTTTAGCTATTCCTAAAAATAAAATTGCATGGCATTCTTTTCATTAGATTTTGATTCAACAATCCTTCAATTTTCTTTGAAGACCTCATGAGTTTAGATTCTGCAGCTCCTTTTCATGGCTTTAGATAAACATAGGTTGCTTTTATCCAGTCTGTTCCAATAGCTTTTACATAGCTCTTTCCATGTAAACTGCTCAACTGACTGCTTTCTGACACACAACTCTGTAAGGACCACATCCAATCGCTTCCACGAGGTGCAAGCTAAATTCAATCTTGAAGCTATGAAATTCAGACTGAACTACTTGCCTTTATTGGTCAGCACACAGAGATAAATTAAACAGAACAATCTTCTAACCAAGGCTCTAATCTGAATCACCATCACCATAGCAATGGATGATTCAGACAGAAATGCAAACAAATTAGTTTGCCTTCAACACAACAATTTCATTTTACAACCCTCAAGAACAATTTCCAAGTCTAACTGATAAATTTTAGACTCCTGGGCTCTACTGCAAGCTTAAAGATGGATCAGTATTCAACTGTTGCATTATCTAGAGACGGCCTTTGAAGTCTGACAACCCATGCCCTTGTTTGAGTTGTGCTTAATAAGAGTTGTTCTTTTTTAACCACTTTCTCAACTAGATGCCTCCATTTTCCACAATTTATAACTTTAATTCCTAAAACTAAAGTTATATTCTAAAGTATATGAATTATTGGCTAGATTTCACAATGCTAACAAATAATCAATGTTTCACATTTTCATCATTGTGAACTATAAATGTTTGTGTCCACTATACCTGAGCTTCCACGAGCCATCGGGAAATGGAGGTTTTACCGTCATAGCCAGGTCTAAACTGAAGAGTTACTGTGCGAGGACCAATATTTGAGATGGCTATGTTTGTGGGAGACCCAGGTAATTCTGTTGAAATAAGACAGATGATGTGATAATATACCGTTGTGGAGCTCGTAAGAGAGGAAATCTATACAGCACCAACACTGCACTTTAGACAGTCCATAACATCAGGCGCAATTGTATATTTCTCCCACTTGTCCCGACATATAACAAGCTGGCAGTATTTCCCTCAAGGTGGCAAGTTAGGTTTCTCAGTCAATGACTGGATTTTGAAACATTACATTGAAAACATCTGCTAAGTTGAATTTTAATTGAATTTAGTTTTGTTGAACTGATGAATGATCAACCTCATCATCTTATAAGCTAGATTTTGCCTTTATCAACTTTGATGGCATCACATGGAAAGTGGGTTTGGCAGTTGAGGAGTAAGTCAATATAGTACTGCAAAGGATTTGTTTTGTGTTTATATTTGTATAAAATGGATACTTTCACAAATAATTTACATTATAAAGTCAAATGATGACTTTGGTGACTAAAACCAACGAGATTGCACAGTTTCAAGTTAATTAATCACCGTCTTAGAATAATGAAGATGCTGATCATCATTATTTATTCATGCGATTATGTCAGTATAACCAATGTAGATATGTTTCATACCTGGAGGAACTCCCGAAGAAATGGTGGATGAGGAGGTCTGACCCTGTCCCTTAGATGTCATGGCTGCTACTTCAATGGTATATGTGGTGAGAGCAGTCAGTCCAGTAACACGGTACTCTAATGTCACATTAGGTAAGTAGTGGGTCACACGTGTGTTAGTGCGATTATATTCTTCCCATGAAATGCGGTAACCTAGACACAAAACAACAGTGCAGGCAATTAAGTTATTTGTTTATAATCCTTACGAAATAAAAATGAAATTCATTCAATTATTTTGAGCACTGAAGTTTGAACAAGATTGTAAACGAGAAATGCTGCCATATTGAAAGCTTCTAGTATCTTTCTATGAACACAGAGGAATCATTAACTAAGTCTGGAGAATTATTACACTCTCTTGGTTTGTTTCACATAGTAATGGCCACCTAGAGATTAAAAGGTGCTAATTATTTTGTGATTATAAAAATATGTTTGAGAAATATTATACAAAAGCAAGCAGTACATGATCTGAAAATACTCAAAGAAAAATACTGCAACGCTGAAAATCTGAAATAAACGAAACGAAAATGCTGGAGAAATTCAGCAGGTAGACAGCATCTGTGGAGAGTGACTCGAAACATTAACACTGTTTTATTTTCACAGATGCTGCCAGTGCTGCTGAGTCTCTTCAGCCGTTTCTGTTTTTATAATCTGAAAACCGTGGTGACTGAAATGGCCAGCCCACATAAATACTGCAACACATTCATTAGCCTGACATGTATCTAATAAAAATCCACAAGTTAAACTACTCTAAAATCAATGAACATCACTCAAGTTTCTTCTCCTCTTTCATGTTGCGCTACTTGATATACTTTTGCTCTACTTAATCCACCTTGTCTTCTAATGTACCAACAAAACCTCCAAAAAGCCAAACTGTGCCCTCTTCTGTGAATGGGCCACGGAGTGGGCTGCAGGGCAAACATGTCAGTTTAGGAAAGGGAAATTAATCTTAAAATAAAACAACATAACAGTGCCAATCTTCAGAAATTCTGACCTGTGAGGATCCCATTTTTTTCATGTGGCTCTCTCCAGCTGACTTTCAGAGAGGTATCCAGGATCTCTGTGAAACTCAGATGTCCAATCGGACCAGGGTCTAAAGAAAAGAGCAGTATGATTAATTTCCGGCACGCCCACTTGGACCCTTAAACATGAAGTTACAATTGCCAAGGAGAGCAAATAAAAGTACAGGCACAATAACAATGTAACATTGTACAGTCGGAAGACAATTTTCTCCAACGTGTGTTCTACTATTTTGGCTACATAGTTCAACTGGTTTTGTTCTGTTCAACACATAGCCATGGTGTTTTCATTTAAAACAGCTTGGAGAGAGATCTTTTCCAGGATTAATGAGTTTACATTTACATTAGGAGACTTTATGACTGAGCAAGGGAATCAATTGTGCATTAATGTTTCAGTTAGGAACTTCTGGATTTAGTGTTTTTTTTAAGTTAACACCCATAGTTTAAAAAGAAAGGTTTTTTTTAAAAGTTTCACTTTGGACCAGTTCTACAGATTTCTTGAATGAAAGTTAATGTGTAAAGTGGGTACTCCTAAGAAAGGGAGAAAATAGTACCAGTAGAATATATTATAGTGAGGAGTTCAATAATAGTTCCATAACATGAGTGTTTGGAAGAAGTTATTTGAAGCTGAGAACAATTAAGCTCAGGTGTATGGAAGTTCCAGAACAGACGATCAGATGTTCCAGATTAGATGAGGAAGTCTTCAGTTAAATTAAGCCTCGAGAGGCATTAGAGAAGGCAGTTTTTTGCTCATGTAAGTACAAGGGTACATTTAGGTACAGCAGTGTTCAGGGGATTTGTAAAGGAGTGTTTATGGGATTAATGGTATTTTATTTTACTGTATATTTCAAAATCTTTAACTTTGCATTATATGTAAAGAGTCCAGTTTATTCCATTCATTTTCATTTCTTTTGCTTAATAAACTTCCCTTTTATTGTTAAAATCAAATCTATAATATTGCATGAGATAACAAGGTGTAGAGCTGGATGAACACAGCAGGCCAAGCAGCATCAGAGAAGCAGGAAGGCTGACGTTTCGGGCCTAGACCCTTCTTCAGAAATGGGGGAGGGGAAGGGGGTTCTGAAATAAATAGGGAGAGAGGGGGAGGCGGATAGAAGATGGATAGAGGAGAAGATAGGTGGAGAGGAGACAGACAGGTCAAAGAGGTGGGGATGGAGCCAGTAAAGGTGAGTGTAGGTGGGGAGTTAGGGAGGAGATAGGTCAGTCCAGGGAGGACAGATAGGTCAAGGGAGCGGGATGAGGTTAATAGGTAGGAGATGGGGGTAGGGCTTGAGGTGGGAGGAGGGGAGGAAGGACAGGTTAGGGAGGCAGGGACGAACTGGGCTGGTTTTGGGATGCGGTAGGGGGAGGGGAGATTTTGAAGCTTGTGAAGTCCACATTGATTCCATTGGGCTGCAGGGTCGCCAAGCGGAATATGAGTTGCTGTTCCTGCAACCTTCGGATGGCATCGTTGTGGCACTGTAGGAGGCCCAGGATGGACATGTCGTCTGAGGAATGGGAGGGGGAGTTGAAATGGTTCGCGACTGGGAGGTGCAGTTGTTTAGTGCGAACCGAGCGTAGGAGTTCTGCAAAGCGGTCCCCAAGCCTCCGCTTGGTTTCCCCGACGTAGAGGAGGCCACAACGGGAACAGCGGATGCAGTATAACACATTAGCAGATGTGCAGGTGAACATCTGCTTAGTGAGAGATCACCTCATTCAAATTTCTGACAGAGGTCTGACTTTCCAGGAAAAACATCAGCTGGGATCATGACATGTGCAGAGCAATATTTGCCTAGAGTCAAACTGCTGACTAGTCTGTACAATCAGGCCTCATTGTGGATGTCAGGAGTTGTCAGTATGATAACAACTTTCTGATTGGCTCCAGGGCAGGTAGACCGACTGTGTGTGAGCAATGCAGAGGCAGCAGCTTCCAGGCTGCAAAAGAGACAAAGGTCTCTCTCTCTCTCTCTCATCTCTCAGTGCAGACATAATCAGAAGCTAAAAATTGCTAGCTCTTCATAGAGTCATACAGCGTAGAAACAGACCATTCGGCCCACCATTTCTATGCAGACCAACAAACACCAAATTACATTAATCCCATTGCTCTGCACTTGGTTCACAGCCTACTCTGCCCCAGTGTTTTAAGTACTCATCCAGATGCTTCTTAAACGTTGCTAGAGTACTTGCCTCCACCACCCTCTTTGGCAGCATATATCTACCATCGTCTTAGTGAAAAAAAATTCCTCAGATCTCCTCTAAACCACTTGCTCCTCACCTTAAGCATATCTTCTCTGATCATAGACATGTCTGCCTTGGGGAAGGGATTCTCACAATCTACTCTGTCTAAGTCTATCAGCATTTTGTATACCTCAATCAGGTCCTTCCTCAGCCTCTTCTGCTCCAAGGAAAACAAACCAAATCTGTCCATTCTAGTCCTCATTACTGCAATTGTTCATCCCAGGCAACATCCTGGTAAATCTCCTCTGCACCCTCTCCCACAACTTCAGCAAAAAAAAGACCAGAGAGAATCTGGAAATAAGGAGATTGGCACACAGAAGATCTTGGAAGAAACAAATGGGATAGCTCCTCGAATCCTGTGGGCAGGTGCTGGACCAAGTGTAGGTAAATGAGATTAGTGTAGTCAGGTATTTGTTGACATAGATATGGTGGGCTGAATGGCCTCTTCCTTTGCTGTACGATATTAATTGTTTAGTTTTTCAGTCACTAGTTAAAGGCAACAGCATACCACAACTGATGGGAGAGAAGAACTAGCTACCTTTTAATTTTGATTGCTTCACTGGACAGAGAGAGAGAGACTCTTGTCTCTTTTGCAGTCTGGAGGCTGCTGTCCCTCTATTGTTCATGCACACTCTGTCCACAGTCATTTTTGTACATCTATAACACCCATGTTTATTTGTTTGTCTATACAGACAAGAAGGATGACAGAGCTTAAGCCAGCAGAGTTATACGTTGATGATGCCTATCTTGTTTTCTTGTGGTTGGAACTGATTTCTTAGGAATAAATGGTAGTTTCTGGTTAAGTATGGAAACCTGGCTCGTTAACCCAAGTCCATCAGCCGGGTAAATTGGGAATTTTGAGTAACTTGATAATCCTTAACTCTTGTAACAATCCCAGCAGTTGTGGGGCTTGAGCGTCAGCACAGTTTCCCTAGTGCGTCTGGACAGCTGATTGGTGCCTTTTATTGGTGGGAGATGTCGCATCTACAAAGACTATCAAATTATACTGAACTTCATTCTTAGCTATTTCAAGGCCATTCATGAAACATACATGTTTCTGCTTAACCAGTGCAATGTTTTACCACTTTCTACATTAAATTTAATTGAACACTCATATTTATGTAATTAGTTTCATAATTTCTAAGCTACCTGTCTAAATTCCACTGTCCCTTCTAGTTTAGCTTTCTTAATTTGCAGTGAATTTCAGAATCAAAGTCATTGACACAAATTAGCAAAATTAATGCTTGCAATATTGAATGCTGGGGAACTTTTACCCCATTCTGATACTAACTTTCTAACCTTTGTCTTCAAGGTATTTGCTCTTTCAGAGGTGAATTCTGCCTTGAATCCCTGAAGCTTTGAACATCATTAGTCATTGATAACGTTTCATGTACAATTTCATAGGGTTTGTTTTGTGTTCTCATTTTTTCAATAAAATCAAGGAGGTTATACTTATGCAAGATTTTTGACAACTAAAGCAGTGCTGATTGCTGTTTATCAAGTTGCTGTGGCAGAAATAATCTGCTAATGTGGAATTGAATTAAGACAAAATTGCCTTCAGTTTTTTCACCTTTTGAATATTGGCATAATATTAACCCAGATCTGATCTACTACTTTTCCGCTGTTTAATGCTTATCGTCAGTTTTGTCAATGTCTAACAAATCTTGGTATTTTAAAGTAAATACTATCCAATCTGGGGATTTATTTGCTTTCAGCCCATCTAGTTGTCCTCTCATTAATCACCAAGTAGTAATTCGTCATACATAATTGTTGGCAGACTATTTGCTTTCAAGTGATATTACAGTTAAACCTAATCCTCTTCACATGAAGGCAAACTACTTCCATCAGTGATTCCCTCGCTGATCAGGAACAGGAAAGCTATTTGATTTATGTGGGTGAAACATTTCAGTTAAGGCAGATTAGACAATATTGTAGTCATCTGTGTTGCAGCAAGACTGAACTCTGACATTCCACTGAATTATCAATCTCATCTGCACAGCATTAACAAGCAGAAACCTGGCATCTGCTGGCAAAAAACTGGGATCAAAGATTAAATTGGACAGGCAGTTTTACCAGAGCTTCCCTTGTGTTCTTGCTGGCTAAGATCAACCTTGCTGCTAGTCTGAGAGGGGAAACTCTATCACAATTTCCAGTACGCAATGACTGCGTGGCTCAGGTATACAGAACTTAATAAAATGGCCAAATATATTTTAAACTATATGACATCTTTTTATGTTGGAAACATTGTAACCACAGGTTGACACAAGAGAAAGGTCTAAATATAACTTACATTTGACACAAAGCTCTAAACAACAATCAAGTTTATTGCTTGCTATTATTTATATTACTTGCTGCGTTTAATATATAGAGTATATTTAGTATGTTTTGCAAATCAAAGGATCTTTGTTACAATTAATTACATTTTTGTCAAATAGCAGAATCTAGAACTTCATGGCTAATAAATCCATCCATCTTATTGTACTGTAATAGAGTCATAAAGCATGGAAACAGACCCTTTGGCCCAACTCATCCATACCGACGAAGTTTCCTAAACTGAACTAGTCCCATTTGCCTGTGTTTGGCCCATTTTTCTGAAGAAGGGTCTAGGTCCGAAACATCAGCCTTCCTGCTCCTCTGATGCTGCTTGGCCTGCTGTGTTCATCCAGCTCTACACCTTGTTATCCCTCCAAACTCTTCCTATTCGTATATCTGTCCAAATGTCTTTTAAATACTGTAATTCTACTTGCCTCTACCACTTCCTCGGGCAGCCCGTTCCATATACGCGCCACCCTCCGTGTGAAAAAGTTGCCGCTCAGGTCCCTTTTAAATCTTTCCCCTCTCACCTTAAACCTTTTGGACTTCCCTACCCTGGAGAAAAGACCTTGCCTATTCACCTTATCTATGCCGCTCATGATTTTATAAAACTCCACAACGTCACTCCTCAGCATCCTATGCTCCAGGGGAAAATAAGTCCCAGCCTCTCCTTATAACTTAAACCTTCTAGCCTCTGAATTATAGACACTTGGAAGTGCTCATGACACTGAGAAAGTACTCACAATCTTCATGTGTACGTAGAAGATGAGCTGGACTCCTGGGGCCATCACCTGGTGTAGTGAAACACAGCACTGAAGTGTAATATTCTGTAAACTTCTTCAAGCCTCGGATGTACCCAACATGGACCATATCCTGGAAATTTGGCTGGACTGTTACCATTGTGAAATCTTCACTCTTACCAGGCTCCCAAGCCAACAGCTGAAATGGTTGGAGAAGGGGACATTTCAGAAAGCACTGGTGTAAACTAACATGTATTCAGCAACCACAAGCAAATTCGTGCTACTTTGTGTTTTCTTAAATATCGATTACTTCAATGAAAGTCCAGTCAATTTCAATTTGTTACCAGTCAGACCAGATGCCACTTCAGTGTGAAACTTTTTGAACACATCCAACTCAAGTTATAATATAAAAGTAACCATTTTAATGGGGAAGCTACTTTAATCTGTTTGAGATAATACAAAATCTTTTCTTCATTGTAAAATTCTCAAAAGACGACCTCCTATTTATCCTTCACAAAGATACTGTACACTTCGATTGTAAGTAGGAGGAAAAAATGTATCTTGGCATAACAGTTTGCTTTGGAAACATGTTGGTCAAGTAAATCTTGGTTTCCCAGGATAAATTAGGGCTGCAGAACCTTTTATAAACAGTGATTACTGTGATCTGGTAACACACGGCTGATAGAATCCCAACAGTGGAGATTGAGGTTATTTGGCCCATTGAGTGTACATCAACCCCTCAAAGAGCATCCCACCCTGACCCAGCTCCCTACCCCATCCCTGTAACCCTGCATTTTCCATGGTTAATCCACCTAACCTGAACATCCCTAGATACTATGGTGCAATTTAGCATGGCCAATCCACCTGTCCTCCACATCTTTGACTGTGGGAGGAAACCGGAGCACTGAGCGGAAACCCACACAGACATGGGGAGAATGTGCAAACTGCACACAGACAGTTGCCCGAGGCTGGAATCAAACCCGGATTTTTGGCGCTGTGAGGCAGCAGTGCTAACCACCGAGCCACCGTGCCGCCCCATAATTCCACTTTGACTTAACATTCTACATTCATATACTATGAAACTTTTCAGATAAAACCTATGAACAGATTTGGTAATAAAAGCTTCTCAAACTCTTGGTTCAGAGATAGTAGGAATTGCCGATGCTGAAGAATCTGAGATAACAAAGTGTAGAGCTGGACGAACACAGCAGGCCAAGCAGCATCAGAGGAGCCGGAAAGCTGAC
>NC_063354.1:20223299-20238026 GCF_021869965.1 Rhincodon typus | reverse complement strand
GCGCCTCTGATGCTGCCTGGCCTGCTGTGTTCCTCCAGCTCCACACTGTGTTATCTCAGACTCCAGCATTGGCAGTTCTTACTATCTCTGAGTGGGCTACAGAGACAAGTCAGGTCAATTATAAGATGTATTTTACAGTGGAACATATAACCTTCACTGGGGAAAGGGTGCAACAAAAATGTGAATCTTCTTTCTAGGCAATTGTCATTATGAGGAAGGATGTAGGAATTTAAAGTTAGCAGGAATTGCAGGAAAATGTATTTTTTGAAATGTGTCTGTATCTGAAATGCTGTGAAAAAGAGCCAAAGAACTTTCAAGTTGACAACATTTGGAACTGATAAATGTTCTATCTTTTTCATTTTAGTTCAGGATTGCTATAATAGCCTAAAGGAAATTGACCCCTTGTTAATTATTATTTAGATTTGTGTTAGTACCAGTCCAATATAAAACTCCTTGTATTGTGTTGCCAAGGGATTTTGAAATGTCACAAACTGGATCATTTTTTTAAACAAACAATAACCTTTTGCTGTAAATTTCATTACATGGTTTTTGGCCAGTTACTGACTTTCTAATCCCCTATTAGAAAGTAATCATGTTCAAAACAATTAGCCAGAACTGGATATTGTAGCTTTCTCGACAACTGAGAAATGAAGAAATGCTGAACCTTTTCACTCAAGTAGGTTTTCCTCCAATGTCGTATGTCTCCATGCGGGGGAAAAAAATACCATCTGTATATCAGGAGACAACACCATTTCACATAAAGGGTTAAGTGATTTCAAATAAAAGTCAGGAAAGGGGTAGGATATTATAAAATAATGACAAAAACCATTGGCTGAGCAGTCAGTGTCACCACAGCTAGTGTTTCTGCCTCATTACGTTCCCAAGCAAGGAGCTAGAGTAGAGATAGTTAGATAGCAGAGATCAACAACAGAGCAGCTGAACTCAGTGGGAAAATTTTGCAAACAGAAAATAACTTAGATAATTTCAATTTTTTTCTCACTGTATAAATTAACGTTTCTTTAGAAATAGCAACTGATAAGATGGATGAGGAAGTATCGTTTGTGCTTGAATGCCTCATTCAGACAAGCTTTGCGATTGGGTTTTTATGCATAAGGTTAACTTTGATAAATTATAACAAGCACTATTTTCAATCATTTGCTGGTTGTAATATTATCTTTCTCTCTGCAAAGAAATAACAGGCATTTTTAAAACAAATTAAGATCTACTTACTGATTTAAAACTTCAGACAATAAGTAAACTAACAGATGTTAAAAGAACAGGTCAAAACCAAAATTCTTGCTTTTTTGTACAATTTGAGATTCACTTTCTAAAACAGGGAGAACATTTCAATTATAATAGATAGTAATCTGTGCAAGAGGCACAATTCTTCACCGACAAAGAGTTATGCATACATGTTCCTTTATCACAGCAAATACAGAGATTAATACATTGCAGATGACAGGATGCTTGGGTAATGAAACACATATGTTTTCTTTTTTAGTTACAGCAGAGGATAAGAAACAATGTCCTCCCAAAAGTGAATCAGAATGAAACTGTTTTACTGGAATTTGTTTGCAGAAGTCCATTGGGAATTAGATCTGTTCCTGGCTAGTAGTGATAGATTACATAGGAACTGTAGTAGACTATTCAGCACTTAGAGATTGTTCATCCATTCCATGAGATCATGGCTGATCTGTTCCCTGACTCTCTTTATCTGCCTCAGCTCTGATTGCATTAATATCCTTAATTCAAGAAAAAAGTCTATCGACCACAGATTTTTGCAGAGAGAGTTCGATGCTTCCATTTGAGGACATACTGTAAATCACAGCATAGATGTTGAACTTGCGTAGATGATGATCCAATATTTCTGGTGCTAAGAATGTGATATTGGGCTTTCAGTCATATCCCTTTCTCTGCCATGACATTCTACACTTGCATTAGTGGTCAGCTTCAAATTTTCCACCTGGAAATGCATGTGTTAATTATTGGCACTTTATAAGTATGTGCAAGACTTCAGTTGAGCTGTGTTGCAAAGAAGTGCAGGAGTTTAAAACACACCCACCTTTTGTGTCAGATGCTGAAGGCATTTAAAAATTGCAACCAGCCATACCCTGTCGGTGGTTCACTTTTGTATTCAACACATAAATCAATTGCTGTTTTTGAAGGAACTGTTCAAGGATTCATAGGCTGACTGTTTACATTGACATCTATCATATTCCTTAATAGTTATGCTGAATTCTCCTGAGGAAAGTTTGAGAGAGCTAGGGCTTTTCTCGTTAGAACGGCGAAGGATGAGAGGTGCCTTGATAGAGGTGTACAAAATGATCAGAGGTATAGATAAGTAGACAGCCAGAGACTTTTTCCTAGGGTGGAGGTAGCTATTACGAGGGGGCATAGTTTTAAAGTGAGTGGAGGTAGATATAGGGGAGACATCAGAGGTAGGTTCTTTACTCAGAGAGTGGTTGGGGCGTGGAATGCATTGCTGGAGAGGGTAGTGGAGTCAGCCTCATTAGGGGCATTTAAGTGGCTATTAGATAGGCATATGGATGATAGTATAAGGTAGGGGTGGAGGTTAGATAGACCTTAAGATTAGGGTAAAAGTTCGGCACAACATTGTGGGCCGAAAAGCCTGTACTGTGCTGTATTGTTCTATGTTCTATGAATGGCTTGACTCTGACTTTAAAGCTTTACCCCTTTCTCAGCTGATACAAAGACATGCAAGTGTTCAGAGTTCGGTGGTGGTGCCTTGATTTCATGGGTTGACTTCAGGGATTTCTCACTTGATTTCTGATCTGCTTTGAAACTCCATCTGGTAAAACATGTTGGACACAGCATGGGAAGTGAGATAGCCTGCAGGGTTTATTCATTTAAAGCTTTACCCCTTTCTCAGCTGATACAAAGGCATCCAAGTGTTCAGAGTTCTGTGGTGGTGCCTTGGTTTCATGGGTTTACTTCAGGGATTTCTCACTTGATTTCTGATTTGCTTTGAAACTCCATCTGGTAAACATGTTGGACACAGCACGGGAAGTGAGATAGCCTGCAGGGTTTATTCATTTACAGTCTCTACACATTAAAGTGTTGACACCAGTAGCCTTAACTATGAGAGTACTATTGTAACATAACTGAGGTGGTGATGCTACCTGTTGAATGAAGACGATCACCAAAGGTATTTATTTTGACAGGGACAGGCCACAAATCTAAATGCTGATGCTAACACTGACAAAGCTGGTGATGGAGATTGCTAATTTGTTATTTTCTGCAATCTTTATCCAGCCAACAAGGAACATTGGCCATTAATTCCTTGAGGGTTGAGAACAAGATGTATAATCTAACACTGAACAGAATCCGAATCAACAGTGTACAGTTTTTAAGGCATGTTGAAATTGTGATTTTTACCTTGTAACCTTGGTTAATTCCATTAATAAACTGAGGACTGGGTGGTGTCCATGTGAATCGAATGGTCGTGGAATTAATGGCTTCAGTATGCACATTTCCTGGGGGCACTGTAGGAACTGGGAAGAACAACAGAAATTTAAAATGGTTCAACAAGTAAAGGGAGAAAAATGGAGAATTACTGGCAGTTTTAGACAACACAGGCATGTAGAATAATAGACAACAAGGTGCAGGGCTGGATGAACACAGCAGGCCAAGCAGAATCATAGGAGCAGAGAGGCTGACGTTTCGGGCCTAGACCCTTCATCAGAAAAGGGGGAGGCGAAGAGGGTTCTGAAATAAATAGGGAGAGAGTGGGAGGCGGATAGAAGATGGATAGAGGAGAGGATAGGTGGAGAGGAAACAAACAGGTCGAAGAGGCGGGGATGGGGCCAGTAAAGGTGAGTGTAGGTGGGGAGTTAGGGAGGGGATAGGTCAGTCCAGGGAGGACGGACAGGTCAAGGGGGCGGGATGAGGTTAGTCGGTAGGAGATGGGGGTGCGGCTTGAGGTGGGAGGAGGGGATAGGTGGGAGAAAGAACAGGTTAGGGAGGCGGGGACGAGCTGGACTGGTTTTGGGATGCGGTAGGGGGAGGGGAGATTTTGAAACTTGTGAAATCCACATTGATACCATTGGGCTGCAGGGTTCCCAAGCGGTATATGACTTGCTGTTCCTGCAACCTATCCCCTCCTCCCACCTCAAGCCGCACCTCCATCTCCTACCGACCAACCTCATCCCGCCCCCTTGACCTGTCCGTCCTCCCTGGACTGACCTATCCCCTCCCTAACTCCCCACCTACACTCACCTTTACTGGCCCCATCCCCGCCTTTTCGACCTGTTTGTTTCCTCTCCACCTATCCTCTCCTCTATCCATCTTCTATCCGCCTCCCACTCTCTCCCTATTTATTTCAGAACCCCCTTCCCCTCCCCCTTTTCTGATGAAGGGTCTAGGCCCGAAACGTCAGCCTCTCTGCTCCTATGATGCTGCTTGGCCTGCTGTGTTCATCCAGCCCTGCACCTTGTTGTCTCGGATTCACCAGCATCTGCAGTTCCTACTATCTCTCATGTAGAATAATAAATTGTTTTGCAATCATTTCTGATACGTGTATTTTGACTATTGTGCTTCACATGTCATGTTTCTATTGTACACTTACTTTGAAATTTTGATTTGGAACTTCTAATAACTTTCTACAGTTCGGTTGAATGCAAGGGACAAAAACAAAAGGATCCTTTGTTGCTGTGTAATGTCTTTTTTCTCCATTATGGTTCTACCTGACCAGGCATTAATGAATGCAAGTAGGTAGAGTAGGAAACCTGTTCTATGCCAGCAGTAGTGTTGCAATTTTCTGGGTAACAGAAGGTTTGTGAAATTAACCTTAAAGGTAGACCAATTCCAATTTTTTTTCTGTATCTGATCTTCACTGAGAAGTTCTTTAATGTGGAGGTGCCAGTGTTGGACTGGGTTGGACAAGGTCAAAAATCGCATGACACCAGGTAATAGTCCAACAGGTTTATTTGAAAACACTAGCTTTCGATGCTTTGCTCCTTCATTAGGCGTAGTGAGAGAGGCATCAAGACAGAGAATTTATAAGTAAAAGATCATACAACTGATGTGAATGTATTGAATAAACCGAATATGGTTGGCTGACTCCTCCTGTTCAATCTTTAATCAGTTAGGAAGGAGATGCAGGTTTCGATTGATTAAAATACAAATCCCAGAATTTCTTTCAAGTCACTGCCCCGAGATAACTAAAGGTTTTATCAATGTATACAAGAGGTGACATCGCAGGTCAGACAATGCATTTTAAGTGTGGGGCCTTGTTTAGAATCTGTCTGTGTTTTAACCTGGAATCAGACTGGTTTAATCTCCAAAGTAGGAATTTACACATTTTCCCTGTGTTTGCGTGGGTTTCCTCTGGGCGCTCTGGTTTCCTCCCACAGTCCAAAGATGTGCAGGTTAGGTGGGCTGACCATGCTAAATTGCCCATAGTGTCTAGGCTAGAGAAATGCAGGGTTGCAGGATAGGGTAGGGGGATGAGATGTTCTTCAGTGGGCCTGCTTCCATACCATCAGGATTCTATAATTCTAATTCAACTGATGGCAGCCCCAAAATGAACCCCAGATTCACTGGAATGTAGAAAGATCCATGAAATGCTGGTCTTCATAGCAGCTGATCTTAGTGAACCAGTTCTGGGTGGTGGCTCGTCCATGAATGAATCCTTGGGGTAAAACAGCAGATAGATGTGACCCAACAGTACTCGAGGGCTAGCACCAATTCTGGTTAAACTGGAGTTAACTTCGATCAAAATTAAATTTTTAAGTGTGCATAAAAGATTTCCTATCCTTTACTGTGTGTAAATTTTGACCATAATATGCAATTTTCAAAGAAGTGATTACAAGTCCTGAATTGTTACATTTACCAAAAGGCTATTTGCTACATTGATAGAATAAACCTTTTGATGCCAGACCCAGTGATTTTACTTTCCAAACTGGGAATAATAATTTTAGTGAAGCAACAGTACATCATGGTACCCTTCTCACACTTCATTTCTCCTCCAATAAGTATTCAGTACCCACCTCCTTGCAGGGTCCATTCAGTAACTGTCGGGCTGTAAATTCCCAGTCCAGCCCCATTATATGATGCAACAGCGATCTCATAATTGGTCCAAATGATGAGGTCTTCCAGTAAAAAATTATTAACATCAGGACTGCTGATATTTTTATACTGGTGCTCCACTGGTAAACCTGCCAAACAATATCTATAAGAAGAAGAAAGTCAATCAAACACTTTCCCTCGGAAACTTCTGAACAGTATACATACCAGAGAATGTACAAACCGTGTTGCAAATAAGAAAATATAACTTAGAAAAGTGTTGTCAGATTGCAATAGAGGGATATTTTTGCAAAAGCCAGTTGTTTTCAAATGCAAACATCTGAGGCGAGTTTTTCGTACTGACCATATTCTACTGAATCTTGGCCCGAAATTTTCCAGGAAGGTGGTGGCCTTGTTGAAAAGTTGAGAATGAGCCTATCTCTACAGCGCCAGGAAACTAAGGGTGAAAGTTAGTGGGCAGCAGTCTGTAAAGTCTCTGAGGTCATGGTTTCCATCTGCATGATGGAACATGCCCTGCCTCCCAGAGCTGAACAGATGGCAGCAGCTCTCTAGTCCTAGCGGTGACTCCTGCTGGAACTGCAACCTGAACTCAATGAGAAACCACAGAGGAGGCCAGATTGCTGGCAGACAGGCTGCCAGGATGTATCTGATAGCCTTGCCAAGCAGTGTTGGACCTCTGCCCATCAACAAAATACCAGTGCAGAAAAGTAAAATACTGAAGCTGGAAATGCCTTTAAGTACCTATTAATGTTGTGTAGGGAGGTCATAAAAATTTTAAAAATTGAGCACAATTTTCAACGTGTTAAAAAGTAAACCCAGCAAATTACAAGCTGTAAACAATATTCAAAAGTACAGCCGAAAGCTAAGCAAGTGTCTATACTTTAAGACATCAGACAATTATACTTGTTAATTCACATGGCGTTTTAACAAAAAAAAAGCTGAATTTGGCATCAGTCTCCATCTTTTAGACTTTTTTTGTCTCAGCTCTGAGCTGCATTTTATAATGGAAACCACAGGAAAAAATATATTTTCAAAAATACAGTCACGGCCCTGGTCATCACCTTTAAGGTTCATCCATAAATACCGACAGCAAAATCTCTGTTCTGAGATACCTGATAATGTAACCCTTCAAGGCTCCATTCTGATGGTTTTCTGGGGGTGGCTGCCATTGAATCATGATCGATTGATTGGTTCGGCCACTTGCAATGACATTTTGTGGGGATGCACTTGGTGGTTCTTCAGGTAGTGACAACCTGCAAGAATTTCAATCATTTGGTTGTGAAAAATGTGAAGATAGAGACTCAGTTTCGGTAAAACCTCAAAAAATAAAAATGGATTGTACCCCCCAACATGCTGTAGTAATGACTCAAAAATTTATTGTAATTCTTTAGCACTGATGAATAATATATTATGAAAACTGGTAACTGGTAACAGCTGCAATGTATTTGATTAGGCCTTTAACAGAAATTTATTTCTATAATGAAACCATCTGAGATAAGTTGGAAATTGTAAATTAGATCAGTATGGCTAAGTAAGAAACAAAGTACATTCTAAGTCAGTGTGACATGCACAGTATCCTAGCAATTAGACTTTGACCACAGAGCTTGTAATATTCAGGTATAATTACAATGAGATTTGTGGCATATCACAATTCATCTTTTAAGGCAACTGCATCATGTTTGAAGCTATGAATACCTCTCAGTCTCTCTGCTATATTGGCCCTTTCCAACATCATTCACAGCACAGATACGGAACTGATAAGACCTGGCTGGAATAAGTCCCCTGACCATCAGGCCCACCGATTCCGGGTTAACATTCATCAGGTGAACAGTCCAAGGGGAATCTGTACCAAAAAAGACAGACACATTTTGTTTGAGGACACTCAGTTTTTGGCTTCAAGGAATTGGTATAAACTGTTCTCTGTTAAACACTGATGTATAAGTGACAATGAGAAGGAGTGTTCTATGAACAGATGTCAAATGTTCTTAAATTTGCAGCCAGTCATTGGCACATGTGGCCTACTTACCTGGAACCACATCAGCAGTGCAATTCATAATCACAGTGCTCAATTGTTAGGAAGGCAAAACATCTTTTTGGACTGATAACAGCATCCTGTAGTAGCAATGTGGAACAGTTTCCTTATCTGGTTGTTCAAATTTATGGGATACTCTCCCTTTCCAGGGTAATGTGATATAGACCAGGCACTTTTTAGATCCAAAGGTGGTGGTCTTTGGCCCATTTGCCATTAAGTGCGATACACAGCGAGCAATGATTGTAACAGTTCAGCCATTGCCCCACAGGGTAGCTTTGATGCACTGTACTTCTTGGGAACATGAGAAACTGACCACTCCCTTTTTGCCTGTAGTATAAGCTGTTGTGATCACTTGTAATTTGGCATTCTTGCATTATTCCTGGTGAACGCAACCAACAGCTTCAGCCACATATCTCTTTTTCATTGATATTCAAACACTGTACCACCAAACAAACGGCATTTCTTCTATTGGTCAGCTTTAATTTTCCCAATGAAAAATCTACAATGCATCACATTTTAAACTATGCACTCTGAATAATGTGTTGCTGTATCACTTACTGTTTTCAGACACTTCCAAAATGTAGTGAAGCAAGGGGCTATTGCCATCAAATGCTTTTGACCAAGTCAGGGAAATGGCTCTCTTTTCACTGGTACTCAGCTGGGCAGCCAAATTCTCTGGAGCATGTGGGAGCTGCCTATAGCAAGAAGGTAAAGCAAGAAAAAGCTAACTCAAAGTGCAATTTGTCCGCCTTTGAAATCTCTTCACATTTATTTCCTCAGGGTATCTCAGTCTCCAAGCCACACTAAACACTGGCCCAATATTTTGCAAGTGAATTGATTATGCTGCTAGGTTCTAATGGCAGTGAATCAGTAATTGAGCCTGTTCTGATTGTTGCTCAGTCTGCATTGATGCTCAGTTAACAGCTATATTCATGTTTATACCAAGCTGGATGAACACTTCTCCTTTTGCATTAATTCCATAAATGATAACTGGTGGCAAATACTGTTAGTGAAAAGATTTTATTTTATTCTTGGTTGCACCTTTTGCATAGAATATATAGCTTAGAAATTGGTTATTTAACCCAATTCAGCTAGTGTGTATCCACCCAAGCCTTTATCCATTGGTCTTTTGTTGAACCTTGTCAGCATCACTTTTAATTCTTCACTCCCTTCATATAATTTTCTTGCTACCCTTTAAATGCATCATTACTGTTACCTTAACTCTGTACCTATTTGGACACTCTAACCACGCTTTGTATAAAGAAGTTCCTTCTTAATTTCCTTTTGGATTTATTAGTGATTGACTTATTTTTACATCCCCCCACCCCCTTTTTGGTCTCAAGTAGAAATACCTTCACTGTTCTGGTCACATTTCTGAATCTTACAGACCTCCCTCAGTTTTCTCTAAAGAAAAAGACCTAATCTGTTTGTTCTTTCGTGATCAATACAATCTCTAAATTGTGTTTTGCACTTTCACGAGTGCCTCCTCATCCCTTTAATATTGAGATCAGAACTGTGCCACAGTACGTTATGTTTGGTGAACCCATGGTTTGGTATATTATTTGCATCATTTTCTGTATTTTTTTTATCTCTTGAGAAATTAACCATTGTTTATTGTTTTTGTGTCTTTTTAACTTGTATTTCAGCATTTATGATTGGTACAGCAGAAACACTTTGCTTCTCTATTCTACTTCAATTGTTTTCCTAGAAGTATGTGACCTTTTTCTTGTTTCCAAAATGGACCAGCTCTCAAATATTGATATTGAATTTCATTTATCATTTGCATATTCATTATGTAATTTTATTAATAATATTTTTTACTTTGCCACAGTCTTCCTCACTGTTAATTATATCTTGCAATTTGATGTGTTTTGCAAATTTTTAAGTCATGTCTTTGATTCCAGAATTCAAATTGTTTATGTATCATGAACAACAGTGATTACAGAACAGATCCTAGTGGAATACCACTTTCCAACTATTGTCAGTTTGAATAACTATCCTTAAGCTGACTCACTGTTTATTATTTTGTAGCCAGATTGTTAGCAATTCTGATAACTTTCCTGATTTCATGTGCTTGACATTTGTCATGAGTCTACAATGCAGTTTATTATCAAAGGCTTATTGGAAATCCATATGCATTACAATGAAATGTTACACTTGTTTCTTCTTTCTGTTACTTCTCCAAGGAGATAAATAAAGGATAAGGTGAAGGGAAATTGATAAATTAAAGAGAAAATTCAGTGTAGTAATGTGGGTAAAATCAAGCAGAGTAGTACTGGAAGAGTTAGAGAGTTTAGCAGTAATTATGCATCCGTGAGTAAAGTCTATGCTGAGAATAGCTGTTAAAAAAAGATGATTTGAATTGTGTTTTATCTGAATGCACAAGATATCTGCAATAAAACAAATGAATTAGTAACACAAGTAGACATAAATAGTTTAGATCTAATTGCTATTACAGAGAAATATTGCATGGTGGCTAAGGTTGGGAAATAAATAAGAGTACACAATATTTAAAAAGGCTGACAAAATGGTAAAGGTGGGAAAACATCACTGGCAGTAAAGGATGACAAATACATTTGTGAGGAAGGATCCTGACTTGGAAAGTCATGAAGTAGAACCAGCATGTGCAACTTGCATTTACTAAAGTAAAGACAAAATATTTGTTCAAAATGTATCTAATATTTCCTCATCCCCCATAATTTATCATATCTCTGCTTCCAAGAAACCAAAATTTACTGTGGTTGTTCTCTTCCTTTTTATATACATGTCAAAGGACATCTGGATAGCCGTATGAATTGGAAGGGTTTAGAGAGATATGAGCCAAATACTGGCAAATAGGACTAGATTAATTTGAGATGTTTGGTTTGCATGGATGAGTTGAATCAAAGAGTCAGTTTCCGTGCTGTATAACTCTATGACTCTAAAATGTTTGTGATAGTTTGCTTCCACATTTGATTTTGCCCCTTTTTGTCAACTATATAGTTCATTGGCTACAAATTGGAACTCCATGCACTAAAGGTGGAAGTGGACTCTCCAAGGGTGATGGACATTTACACCCACGTCCGAAAAGGCTCGCAAGATCAAACTCCAATCAGCCACTTAAGGCATGAAACCTGGGTAAATGCTGTTGTTCAATGAGTCTTGGGTGTGCTTGTACAAGGAGCTCAGAAGGTTGCATACAGAAAGCAATTAGGAAGGCAAATGACATGTTGGCCTTTACTGCAAGTGAATTTTGGAGTACAAGACTAAGGAAGTCTTGTACAGAGCTTTGATGAGTCTGGATTTAAACTACTATTTTATCATATGGGGCAATTTAAAATGAGAGATCATAGGATAAGGGATAACACATTTCATATAGAGATGAGGAGAAATTACGTCTCGCAAAGTGTTGTGAATCGATGGGATTCTCTACTTTAGAGTGCAGTGGATGCTGGGATATTGAGTAAATTTAAGGAGGACATGGATAGATTTTAATTAGTAATGGATTGAAGGGTTACACAAGAGTGGGCAGGAAAGTGGAGTTGAGACTGAGATAAGATCAGCAATGATTGTCTCAAATGACAGAGCAGGCTCAAGTAGTTCAATTACCTATCCCTGCTCCTAGCTCTTGTATCTGGGGTACTGCGTACAGTTCGGTATTCCATATTTAAGGATCAATATTTTTGCATAGGAGGCAGTACATTAAATGTTCACTAGATTGGTTACTGGGAGAAGAGGGTTGTTCTTTAATGAGAGGCTGACTGAATTAGGCCAATGTTCTCTGGAGTTTAGAAGAATTTGAGGTAAACCTTTTGAAACATATATAACACTAAATTATCTCATTAATTCCTCACTTACCTGACTCTGACCTGAGCACTGCGAGAGTCATTTCCTCCTACTGATAGCACTTTGCAGGTGTACAATCCAATATCTCCTGACCAGGTCTGAGAGATATACAATGTTCCTGCTTCATCAACTCTCATACGTGGGATGGCATTCACATCAATTATAGCCCCATCTTTCTGCCACACGTGTCTGCATAACAAGTGTAGAGAATGTCACAGCGCTATATTTCATAGGAGGAACACATTAAAGGAGGAAAAATAACATACTTTTTTGTTTATCCATCACAGTTTCCTGTTTTCAACAGTGACCATTAACCAAACATCAACAGGTCAGATCACAAATAATCATTTCAGTTAACTGGCTCACTGATGGAAATTAATGGAGCATATACCCGCAGTGGCATTACCCTGCTCAGCTCCAGATGACTGAAAGCCAATATTCCAATAGATTGCATGATTTTAGCTGACCATTGAAATTAAGAAAGTTAGCCTTATAAGTTGAAACACAACACAAGCTCTTGCCAGTATCTGAAGATGGTCCCACAAATTTATTAGAGAGCACTAGACTTGATGAACACTTGCACTGGCTCAAGTGGGATAAATTAGGTTCTCCTCTAATAGACTTTAGCTAACAACAGAATCATTTCAGATTATTTTTGTGTTATTTGTATTCTTGGTTGTTACCTGCTTTGTGTCTTTTGCTTTTGTGACATAATGTACCAAGCAGCTCAAGATCAATTCAAAAATGCTTTAAATACAGCTTTAAAATCCCTTTCATTCCTCTCTAGCAAACAGCTACCCTTGCCACTATAATTATTTTCCCAATGAGAATGAGAATCAAGTAGACTCAAGCTTTAGCATGTTTATGAGTTCAGTCACAGAGGTGAGGAAACCTCTTCCACCATTATCTGTCACTGCCTTCCAGCAATCATATTCATGCAACATCAAATTTTGTAGTCACTGATGCCTTTCTTGCGGCTCAGTGCATAGCCAATCACAGCATAGACACTAAAAGCCACTCTGATCTAGCAATCATCTTTTCCCAAAAGTAACCACTAGCATTTTACAGCTTCAAGCTTTCTTCTTAAAGAAAGAAATAACTGGTTTGTGCTCTGAGATTTTCTTTAAAACTAAGTTGTAATTGGAGAGTCAACTACATACTAAACATTTCACAACTGCAAGAAAAAAATACTCCATCCTTCTGAGCTCCATTTCATGTTATGCAATTCACAAACCTCAGGAAGGGAACAGAGTGTTGCATTTGAGAGATCCAAATAATCATAAGGAGTAATGGACAGAGACTGTGTAGCTGTCCAGTATTGTAATGAAGATGTTAGATAAGGTAATAGTTCTGAAAGGTTAGTTCTGGAGACTGCATTAGACTCCATCCAATCTGATGAAGTAACAGAGTCTTGGATAAGGAAAAAAAGGAGTCTAGCTTGAGATTCTGATGGGATCTAATGTGCCAATCCTGTCTCTTGGTAGTCTTAGTGATTATGTCAATGTAACTCGCACCTATTGCTGTCATGCAATTAACAACATCCTGTTGTTAAGACAAATTCTTCTCTTGTTAAGATTCACTAGTGGTTCATTGTCCTGGACTGTTAATCAAGTGAACCCTTAGCTCAAGTGTAGGAAGGAAGATTTGTGATAGCACTCTACTCAAAGCATTAATAGGTAGTGGTTGCTTCTGCAAAATATAAGACAGAAGGCTTGGATGGGGTTCCAAGGCTCAGCGCCATGAGAAATTTCGATAAGAATCATACCTGATTACAACATTGGGGTCATGGGTCACACCACAGGTTAGGACTGCCATCGTTCCTTTGATTACACTTTGTTCCTGGGGGGGATTTGTGATACGAGTGCGAGCTGTAAAACAAGTTATAAAAATGACTGTTCATTGAATTCTTATTAACATATTGGTCTCCAAGTTCTTCCTTCTAAAAAAAACAACAATCTCCATTAATAGGGACCTGGAGGACCAACTAGTTAACGTAGAAAGGCTGAAAATATATAATTAGGGGGAAAGGTAACCCAGGAATTTAGGGCTGAATGCAATTATGCTGGGATTCCATTTTGTTGGTGATGATCTTTTAAACGTGGCTCAACTGAGTTACATGACATTGTACTAGCTGCCCCTCTTCCTTTGAAAAGAAAATGTATCCAGGAGATTTCATGTTCATTTCCCCAGATTTCTAGGTAAACTTTGTTGTTTGTGCCCTCCTCGAGGCCCAACTGTGACCTCGAGTGTGAATCCTGTCAAAAGAAATCCTTAGAATTTAGCAAAGGAAGGTTTTTTGGAGGATGTTGAATATCTATATAAAGAGACCTATTGGCAGAATATTTGGAAAAGAACAATTTTGAGAAGCCGACTAGATGTCTTTCCAACATCAGAGAAGTAAAGTGCTGCTGGAAGACACCTGTTGCAGAGTTGGCGCTGATGGCAATAATTTGGAGGAACAGACCCATCTCGGCCATATTTTGGGATGGGATCACGTTAATGATTGTGGTCTACAAATTAACCACTCCTCAGGGGTTGATGAACTGTGTGGGTTAGTTTATTTAAAACAGTAAAACACATTGTACTTTATACAACAAGCATTACAGCTGAGCTGAGTGTGTTGAGCTGGTTTCAGTGTGTGTGCTGCCTGCAGAGCCACTTCAGATTGGCTAGTCGGAGGATGTGCAGCCTTAAAACTGGAGTCCTTAAAGGTAAAATCTCTTTGACGTAAAGTTATAAAAGGCAAAGATACACACAATATTAGGGGCCAGGGCATGTGATCAAGTATCTGCTTCTTAGATAACAAGGTGTAGAGCTGGATGAAC
>NC_063354.1:20121257-20222899 GCF_021869965.1 Rhincodon typus | reverse complement strand
GAACACAGCAGGCCAATGCTGCTTGGCCTGCTGTGTTCATCCAGCTCTACACCTTGTTATCTCAGATTCTCCAGCATCTGCAGTTCCTACTATCTCTGAAACAATTTTAACCCCACTGCGAAGCCTCTTCTAAGGATGCTTACCTTGAAGAAGTTACCGTCCTCCCTCCGGAAAAAAATGATGCTGCTTGGCCTGCTGTGTTCATCCAGCTCTACACCTTGTTATCTCAGATTCTCCAGCATCTGCAGTTCCTACTGTCTCTGCTTCTTAGGACTTGTACTGCTTGATTAGACCAACCAATAATTTCAGAATATGAAACTGATCCATCACTTTGTCTGGGATTACCCTTCTTCAGGTCCCCACCTGAAACGTCAGTTTTCCTGCTCCTCTGATGCTGCCTGGCCTGCTGCGTTCCTCCAGCTCCACACTGTGTTATCTCTGACTCCAGCATCGGCAGTTCTTACTATCTCATCACTTTGTCTGGGTCACATTGTATCTTGGGAGCAGGGCAAATAATACACAAAGATTGCTTTGAACTCCACTGCTCCAAAATATCATACACATAAGGAGCTTTGGAATAGTTATTTTGAATCTGAATCTAAGGAAAACACCAATTCAAAAGAACTGCAGAAATGTGAGTGTTGAACGTGTTACGATGCTCATGTAACATCAATAGAGGGCGCTCTAACACAGATTGTTTACCTTGAGAACATTTCAAATAGAAATTTTGCATCGTTGCATTATAAGTCAAAAGTCCGACAGTTAACCCATGCACATGTATATAAAAACATACAAACGGAATGATGATAATCTTATACAAATTCACCTAGTCCATAAATGTCATTGTTGTTTTGGTTTAGAGTTTCTCTTCAATTTTATTTCATTTCTCTGCGACAACTTACTTATGGTAGAAGGCAGCTAAAGACAAATTGCAATGTTGTGTTGGGGCTGCAGTTTTCACCATCTTATACATTCATGATCTGCATGTAAGATCAGAGCTGCATACTAAGGCTGCACGACACTAGGTTAGGAGGCACAACATGATGGAATCAGAGAGTTACAAAATAACATTGACAGATGAAATGTGTGAGCAAACCCAAAGAGCCAATTGGGGAAATGTGAAATTATCAGTGGGGAACTCAAGGGTTACAGAGAAAATGCAGGAAAGTGGATGTGAGGAATGTTGGATCAGCCATTGAATGATGGAGCAGGCTTAAGGGGCTGAACAGCCTATTCCTGTTCCTTTTTTCTTATGGTCTTTGTTACTTGGATCTGAGAAAGGCAAAAGGGACTGTTTTTGTTACTGGCAAGAGATAGGCTGTAGAAAAGAGTAAAGGGATTTAGCTATTCCTGCACACAAATTAATAAAAGCTGGTGAGAGGAGCTGTGGGGCCACAGTGCAGATTCACTGGAATGATACCAGGGTTTAGAAAGTTATGTGGAGAGGTTGTATAAACTGGGTTGGTATTCCCTTGGGTTTGGAACAGTCGAAAGGTGCTCTAATTGAGATGTTTAAAATTATAAAGAGATTTGATACAGATAAGTTAGTTCCTCCAGTGAAAGAACTGAGAAAAAAGAGCAATTATTTTAAACCTAGAGCTCGGTGAGTTAGAAGTGAAATCAAGAGTACTTTCTCGCACAAGTGGAGATGGGAATTTGGAATTGACTTTGCAAAATGATGAGAATCCTGGATGAGTTGTAGTTTTCAAAATTGAGATTTTTGCATGATGAGGGTGTTAGGGACACGAACAAAGTTAGGTAAATGAAATTGAGAAATGCGTCAGTCTTGATCAAATTGAATGGTGGAATAGGCTCCTATTCATAAGTTTGCACTCCTATTGTTTCAGCACAGAAAAACCAACCTCTTTATTGGATCACTGTAAAAGATCGCAGTGAGTTCAAAACATGGTATTCTCATGGTAGCCTCTCTGTTTTTATTTACGACTGACGACAATCACATCACACACAGAATGTTGTGTTAGTGTTCAAGAAAATAAGCCTGGATAATGAAATGTAATGGATAGTTACTAAATTCTCTGTGCAGTTTGCTAAACAGGAGATGTATACAGATGAACAAGGATATTTAACCCATTCTAACTATTTCATCTGAAGTAAACTTTAATCACATCAGAGGTTCCAACCATTTCTTAATGATTCCACGATTTTTGTCTTCCTACCAGCCTTTCCGCATGCTTATCATATTTTTCTGTGAAGAATTCCTCAATGTTGGTCTTAGATTTTGTTCTTTCACAACCAGAACCCACATTCCTGACCTGCTTTCACAGACTAATTTGTTTGAGTTTGACCTTTTCTATCTCATTTACTCACTTAACCAGATCCTAAGAGGAGTGTTGCAGGAGCAGGACACCAGGTTTGAGGGCCCTTAATGTAGATTCTGCCCTTGCCCAATATTAGCTTGCATAGTGAAAACAAGTTGGATTTACCATGGTGTGAATTTCTGCCCTCAGAGAAGAAAATCATGGCAACAACAGGAAAAGGCCCTTAAGTGTCAATTAATTAGCAATTTAATCACTCCAATTGTCCCTGATCTGGGCAGGCTAACTGACGCATCATTCACTATGCATAAAATTACAGTGAGGACAGACGCAGGGATGGCTGAATATGTACCAAGAACCATGCCCATAGCACTGTGCCCAATCTTACATCCTACATTTATCTGCAAATCCACCCCAGGAAGAGTAAAATTCATCCCAATATTTGTGCTCAATAAATTATAGTTTTGTTCTATTTTGGGTATTTTCCCTTTCACAATTAGTTTCTGGCTTTTTTATATTTCAAAAACATACTTTATTCATAAAAATATCTTTATATACATACCTTATCAAGAAAGCAGTTTGGTTCTGTACAGTAGCACATGGAGAAGCAAACAAACATTATTTGTTTGTTGAACAAACATAGTTCTGAGGAAGGGTTACCAGATCCGAAACATTAACTCTGATTTTTTTCTTCACAGATGCTGCCAGACCTGCTGAGCATTTCCAGCAACTTCTGTTTTTGAAACAAACATTGGAGTTTGACTCTATCTAGCAAACAAACCAAAGGGATTCCTTACTAGTACGAGACTATATTTATATATATTTGAGGCACCAGGAAGGCCCATTAATTGAATGGACTCCCATTTAACTTCAGCAGGAAGACCTTAGACAGTGGTCTTTCCCCACTGCGTTTCGCAGCAGCTGCCCCGAGCTACACCCCTTAGCACATAGCCCTGGACCTTAGAATGTGCCAGTCTGTAACACTCGGTCAGGGTCAGCTCCTTGCTCTGGATGACCAACAAGTCTCGGGCAGGCAAAGAGCTTCTCTCAAGGAGTCGATGGTCCTCCAGGTGTAATCAATGTTTGTCTTGATGTGCATCCCAGGAAACAGACGGTATAGCACAGAGTCCTGCGTCACAGAGCTGCTCGGGACAAACCTTGACAAAAACCATAGCATGTTTCTCCAGATGTCCTTTGCAAAGGAACATTCCGGAAGGAGATGTGTCTCAGTCTCTACCGTCCCACAGCCACTTTGAGGGCAGTGTACAGTGGCACAGAGAGTCTGGGCACACATGAAGGATGGCACAGGGTTCTCACCACCAGACAAGCAATGTCTTGGCATTTGTTCGAAAGTTCTGGTGCTGAGGCATTCTGCCAAATGATTTTGACTGTGCTCAGAGAACACCCAACAGGATCCACTCTCTCCTCTTCCTGCAGGTTCTCAAGGATTCTATGTGTTGACCACCTCCTGATGAACTTGTGGTCGAATGTGATTCTTTTTGCAAATTTCTTCACAAAGGACAGGTGATATGGAATGGTCCAACTACGAGGCCAGTCCCATCCTTCACAACACTGGGGACAGGTAGAACCTCAGTACATTGTGACACTTGGTGTTTACATACTGAAGGTCTATGCACAGCTTGATGCAGTCACACATAAAGGTGACCATCAGGATGAGGGCAGCATCAGATACTTCCGACCAACCGCCTTATCCAGAGTTTTGTAAATGCTGTCCCTGAGGACACAGTCCATCTTAGACATCCAGATGAAGTGGACAAAGGCTCGGGTGACTGCAACAGCGCGGGTTCTGGGAATTGGCCAGACCTGTGCCACGTACTACAAGAGTGCCTCACACCTGATGACCAGGTTTTTACCCACAATAGAGAGGGAGCGATTCTCCCAACTGCCCAGTTTCTGCCTCACCATGGTGATACACTCCTCCCACAATTTTGTGCCCCTCCGAACCATATTCCCAGCACCTTCCGGTAATCTGTCCTGATGATGAAGGGAATGAAGGGTCGCTCCACCCCATTCCCAAAGAACATGGCCTTGCTCTTGCCTTGATGTACCTTGGCTCCTGAAGACAGTTCGAACTGGTTGCAGATGCTCATGATCCTGCCCATTGACAGCAGATCCGAGCAGAAAATGGCGACATCATCTATGTGCAGGTCTCCACTGCCTGGAATTGTCGTCCCTCTCACGCTCGCATCCTTCCTGATAGACTCAGTTAAAGGCTCTATACAACTCTCAAACAAGGTAGGAGAGAGTGGGCAGCCTTGCCTGACTCCAGATGTGATCAGGAAGCTTTCTGATTCCCACCTATTAATTGAAACTGCGCTAGCGATGATGGTGTAGAGCAGTCAGATCCACTGCAGATTCCCTCCCAAAGACCATTTTGGACAGCATATCCCTCATGTTGGTGTGTGATATCCTATCCTTGCTGATGTGGCAGGCATCTACCCCCTGTTCTGCATGTGGGGTGATCATATCCCTGAGGAGCGCAAGGCTCTCAGAGACCGTTCTGCCTGGTACAGCACAGGTTATGGTCAAGATGGCAGTACAGTAGGATGTTCCAACCAGAGCTCCTCTGCTCCTTCTGTTTCCTTCTCTTTTTTTACCCTTTTTGGTCCCTCGACAGATCTCAGCCTGCTCTCCCAGTGGCTCGTGGCTGGTCCCAGCCTAGTCTCTCGGCGGATCCCGGCCTGGTCTCTCAGTGGTATGTTGGCCAGTCTCTCACCGGCTTGTGGTGGTGTCTCAGCTTGGTGTGCCAGAGGATACTGCCAGGGCATGTTCCTGAGGCACCGGGGTAGGTCGGAGAGGGGGCAGTTTCAGCAACAGCGAAGGTATCTGTGGTGACTTGTCCAGAACAGACTGCACAGCGAGATAAGCGGAGGCCTCTTCAAAGACTGCCGAACTTCTAACTTATTCCTTTATTTTCCTAGTTTAAACTACAAAGGACTTTAATGTAAACTATTACCTATTTCCTTTTTTTCATATTTTATTAAGTAATGCTTAACTTTTTAACTCTTGTTTCTCTTACTACTTTATACCTAAGCACTTTTTGTACCTGGTTACGTTGTATGGCAACATTACACACTTTTCACTGTATTCCTTTAATTCTGTACTTGAGTACATATGGCAACAAAATCTAAAATCTAAAAGAATCGAAAGGTTTGGTCGGGGTGAATCACTGATCCCAGAGCAGACTTGACCTGGTTGGCAATGACTTTAGGCAGGATTTTGTAAACTGTATTCAGCAGTGAAATTGTTTGCCAATTTCTAACTTCCTACCTCTCCCTGTTCCGCTTGTAGATGATGGTGATGATAGGTTTCCTCATGGATCCACACATGCATACACTTCCAGCGGGTCCTGGCCAATCAATTCCCGCAGAGTCGAATACAACTCGCCAGTAAGCTGTCCCCTCCTGGAGTCTTATTCTTTTCTAAGGACTCGAGGGCCTTGGTCAGCTCATTCAGAGATAACGGCTGGTCCGGCTTCTCCAGTGTGCTGTTGTCTAAGAACTCTGTGATGGAGAACGCGAACAACTGGTAGGTTGCGCTTGCCTGTGGGCTTTGTGTCATGCAGTTTGGCATAAAAAGATTTGCTGATCCTCAGGATGTCAGACTGAGATGATGTTACCGAGCCATCTTCTTCCTTCAGACTGGTCTCCTCGTGCACCTTCCGGAAGACGAAACGCGAGCATGTCTCATCCTGTCCACGGTGCAGACCCTGGATTGGAAGATTATCTTGGAGGCCTCTGAGGCAAGAAATGAGGCTTGCCGGCTCTTCACCTGCTGGAGATGCTCTGACATCGACTGCCATGGTCTGCAGCAGGGGTAGGTTCTGCATGTTTTTTTGAAGTTTGGACAGTTTTCCCAATGTCTCTCTCATCTTTGAGAATAAATAAAAAAACCTCTTAATGTTCCCCTTGACCATTTCCCACCAGTCCGTTGGAGACTCAAAGAGATGCTTCATGGTTCTCCAACCTGTGTAATCCCTTTTGAGCTACACAATGGTTTCTGGGGTCAACAGTTTCACGTTCAGCTTCCATGTTCCCCCACTGATCATCTTGTAGGTGACAGCTGTCCAGCAGGAGTCAGTGGTCGGAGAAGAACGCTGGCTTGATGTCGGTGGGTCTGACTGAGAATGTGAGATGCAGACAGAAAATCTATCCTTGAGCAGATTAGACACGTCTGGCCATGACCAGGTGTATCTACGCTGGGCTCCATCTACAGATGGTGCTGAAGATCTCATACAGCTTGGCGACTTTAACTGTTTCCATCAGGAATCTGGACGCGGTGTCCGGTTTACTGTCAGCCCCTCTGAATCATCCATCCGCATCGGTGATGCAGTTGAGATCTCCGGCCAGAAAGACCAGCCTGGATGGGGCCAGCAGGATGTCCAGCTGCTCACTCTTTACCCACCGAGGTGTACATGTTAATTAGCCTCAGGGGAGCATTTTTGTACATGATATCAGCTATTGGGAGGCACTCACCCACCACCTCCTTAACCTCAGAGATGGTAGAATTGCCTCCACGCAGCAGAATACCTCAGCTGGACGAACGGCAATCGTTTCCCCCCTTGACCAAATTGAAGGCCCATGGGCCAAGAAGCTCAACCATTTCCTGCAGCTGCTGAGGTGCAATATCCCGCACTCCTGCACAAACAGGAGGTCTGCTTTGACATTCACCTGGTAAACCAACATGAAAACACACTGCACAGTAGATTTAACACCATGTACATTAATACTGGCAATTTTAAAACCCATTTTGTCAGTATATAGAAATACCTGTAGACCCAATTCCCGTTCACCTACAGTCTTGTTACTGGGGGACTCCTTGCATCCCCGTGGTGCGGATGAACTGTTGGACACTCTCCGCACTGAGGTAGCTGTCCTGTTCCCGATCCGGAGTTGTCAGGGCGGGAGAAAAGCCAAGAAGGTCTGGTTCACAGTCTGGCAGAGGGACTGTCGTGCTCTGCTCCTTATTGCTGCTCCCAGTTTCCCGGAGCTGCGGCGCGGTCGGTAATCCCTTGGTTCCCAATGGCTGGAGGTATGGGCTTCACCAGTCCCCTCATGACGTCCGGTGTTTCCGGGTTGTGGGGTGCTCCTCTCCTTCTCCCCTCCTGGTGCTGTGCCTCCTGTTTTTGTGTTGCTGGCCATCCCTCTGCATGTCTTCATTGTCAGAGGAGCTGCTGGTGTGTCCGTCGTGCAGCTGCCTCTTTCCATTTTGTTGTCTCTCCAGTTTTCACTAATCCACCTCCTTCATTTCCTCCTTCTCCATTGACGCCGTCTGTTCAGGTGGGAGGTTGGGTTGGTTGTTGTGCCTCTGTGCTGGCTGTGTTTTCCTCCTCCTTCTGGGTGTCCCTCATTTTAGTTTTCTTGCTGGAGGATGGCGAGTTATTGAATTGGCATTCGGCCAAAGCCAGCATAAAGAACTGCCAATTGCACCTCACTCAACCCGACAATCCTCAAAGTTCTCCTCACAATCCCAATCCAGAGATGATCTTGAAACCTTCTGACGATGATGAAGGTTTTCCATACTGAATCAGAAACGGAGGAGACTCAGAAATTGGTTGAGAATATTTGTTTCCTGATCCAGAAGTAGCTTTTTCCTTACTTGCAACCTTTAGTCAATGAGTAGCAGGGCCACAGCTGTAATAGCTACACAACTGAGCAACAGGAGATGATTTTGAACAAAACAATCTCAATGTATTTCTCAGTGCAGGCCACCTGTGATATTTGAGCCGGAGAAACGTCTATTTTGAAATTAATCTATTCTGTGCATGCAAAGTAGGTATAGTTTGCATATCAAGGAGAGCCAATCTAATTAATAAATATTCAGGCAGTAAGGAACTGAAAAGCATTCATTCATTATGGTTTTAATTAACATCCTTGATTGAAGTTTCTCACGTAATTTTATCTCATTACAAATCATACTGGGGTGTACTGTGATGTTGATGTTTATTGTAAAGCCCATGATGCAAGCCTGAAGCTTGGCACACCACAGTTATCAAAATGTCTGGAAACAGGAAATCCTCTGATGAAGAGTCATCGAGACTTAAAATGTTAGTTTGCGCTCTCTTTCCACGGATGCTGCCTGACTCACCATGATTTCCGGCATTTTTTGCTTTTGGTACAGATTCCAGAATCTGCAGTAATTTGCTCCTATCAAAATGCCTTCTCTATTTCACTGCCATAAGCTTACTTGACAGGACCGTACGAGAGATGGAGAGGGTGGATCCTGTCTCATGGTTCCCTGAGCAGGCTGTCAACGTCATTTGGCAGAATGCCTCATCACCAAAACTTTCCAACAAGCACCAATACATCGCTTGGCTGGTGGTGAGAAGGGCACTATCATTCTGGTACGCCCAGTCAGTCTGCGCTACTGAACGCTCCCCTCAAAGCAGCTCTGGGGGTGGGTTGAGACTTTCACACATCTCCTGCTGGAATGTGCCTGGAGGTCCATCAACTCGGTGAAAGACACTCTTTGATCTGCCCTAAACTTGATGGTATTCCAGAACAAGGAGTTGACCCTGACTGAGACCGGCACATTCCAAGGTCCACGACTGCTGAGGATCGCACTAAAGCTTGGGTCAGTTGCCATCAAGGTACAGTGGGGAAAGATCACTGTCTGAGGTCTTCTGCTGAAGTTAACTGGGGGTCCATTCAGTTATTGGACCCTCCAAGTGCCTCAAATGCATGTAAATATAGTCTTGTACAATAAGAGATGTCCTTGGTTTGTTTGGATAGAGTCAAACTCCAATGTTTGTTTGTTTCCTTGATATGTTACTGTATAGAGAGTCCGAGCTGAGAACCTTCATCATCAGAAGGTCTTGAATTCATTGCTGGATTGTGACTGCGAGCAGAATGTGGAAGATTGTAGGCTGAGCTGGGCTGAAATTGGTGGATCTTCATGGCTTCAGCCTAACACCAATTCGCTGATCAGCCAACCAGAGCTATGACCTCTGTTAGTGCCTGTGCCCCAGGCCAACGGGTCAGCAATTCAGTCAGGGTGCCTGTGAAGAATATGGAGAACCAGGCCATCTTCCTGAGAGGAGTCCTGCTATTTGCTGTGGGTTCTAAGCAGCAGATACTTTCTAACTGTAGATTTCCCGACCGGGACGACTTTGATGAAACCATCAGGAGCGTGAAACAATGTTAGTGTCTCCTGAAGGTATTTGAGAAGAAAGGAGGTGAGGGTCCCCTCTCTGTGGCACTGTTTTTCCTTCTGCCTGCACGGGTTGTTACAATCCCCACATCCCAGCAGCAGATGTCCTGATCTTCCTGAGAAGGAACGTATGCTTGAAGGAGGCAGCACCGATGTAGTGGACCCCTTTGGAATCTGGACCAGCAAGCTGCAGGTCAAGGTAACCCTAAAGGTGGATGCTACTGGGAAATTTCTCTACCTACCCTTCAGCTTTGTGATCAAAGGGAGACAAGGCTACCTGTCATATGTGGGGCAGCCCAGAATGTGCTGAACCTGCAGGAAGTCAGGGAACATGTCACTTTGCAGGAACTGCAAACAGGAGGGGCACCTGACTAAGGACTGCAAGGAGTCCAAGGGCTGCAACCTGTGTGGGAAAGTAGGCCACCTACACAAGGCCTGCCCAAAATATGAGTGGAGGGGTGTGCGTGCCACACTCAGACGGCCAGAAGTAGCAACGTAGGCTGTGGACCCCCAAAGGACAGCAATGTGCCACCCTCCAGCAAGAAAACTGAAAGGACAGGCACCCAGAAGGAGGGACAGGCCAGAGAGAATGAAAAGTTAGCCAGCGCGGAGACACAGCAAGCAACCCAACATTCACCTGAACAAACAGAGTCAATGAAGGAGGAGGGGGAGTGGATACTGGTGAGAAACAACCGCAGTCCCACAGCAAAACGGAAAGAGGCAGCTGCACGATGGACACACCAGCTGCTCCTGTGATGATAAAGACTTGTGGAGGGATGGCTACAAGCAAAACAAGAGGCACAGCACCATGGGGGAGGAGGAGGCGAGTGGTCTGTTCCTCGGAATGCACACCGAGACAAACATCAACTCAGTGAAAGATTCCCTTTGGTCTGTCTGAAACTTGTGTAAAGATTTGACATCGACCGAGTGTTTCAGACTGGCACATTCTGAGATCCAGGACTATATGCTGAGGGACACACTAACGCTTGGGGCAGCTGCAGCCAACGTGCAGTGGGGAAAGACCACCATCTAAGGTCTTTCTGCTGAAGTTAAATGGGAGTCTGTTCAGTTATCAGACCCTCCTGGTGCCTCAAATGCATGTAAATATAGTCTTGTACAGATAAGAAATGTCTTGGGTTTGTTTGTTCTACTTATGTAGAGACTGCATACAGAATCAAACTGCTATAGTGACTATGTCTGTAAATAAAGATGATTTTATCAATAAAGTATATTTTTGATATAAAAAAAAGGTATGGAGCATTTGTAGTTAGAAGATACTTCCATTTTCCAAACGGTATCATCTCTTACCCCACACAACGAGATCTCCAGAAGCCTCATCAACTCCTCGAGAATTGATAGCCAGACATGTGTAACTCCCAGCATCTGAGATGTGGGAAGGGCTGATAAGAAGGCTGCCAGATTCCAGTAGTGTGAAGCGAGGTAATTGGACAGACCCACTGGCAAGTACTTTCTCTCCTGTTATAATTAGAAATAGAAATTCAGAGATCATTGGATTTAAGTTGCAGTCCACACTACAGTACCACAACTAAGGCACAAATAAACCATCAGTTGGAAATGCTGATTGCTTTATAAAATAAAAACACTCCACTCTCATGATACAAAACCATTACGTTGCCACCTCTCAAAAATGGAAATCCTGCCCATCGACTATGCCAAAATTAGTTGCTACTTTTCTTCAGGAGGTACCCAAGGACATTCTTGCTATCACGTTTGATCCAGAAATGAAATCGTACCCTCAAGTTTATGCCATCCCTTCAACCATGCAATAGTGCAGCATCACCCAACTTCATCCTGTGTCAGTTCATCATAGCTGAGACACTCATACATACCAATGGAATAGTCCTTACTTTGATTATTAAAATGCATTCCTGTCTACTCTCCCACATCCTACCCTCTATTAATGTGATAGCTTCCAAAACTCAGTATACCATTTTTAAAAATTCATTCATGGGATATGGGCATCACTGGCTGGGACCCTCCTTAATTTCCCTCAAGAAAGTGGTGGTGAGCTGCCTTCTTCAACCAATGCCATTCATCTAACTCACAGCAAGTCACATTCCCCAATCAGCCCTCATGCTTGTTAACCTAAATTGGTTCCCAGTCAGGCACTGTTTTAATTTTTAAATTCTCACTCAGTTTTCAAATTCTTCCAAGGCCTTGCCTCTCCCTATTGCAGAACATCCTCTACCACGACCTTTGGGCGTCCCCAATTTTAATTGTTCCACCACTGGTGGCTATGCCTTCAATCACTGAGATCTCAGGCTCTTGAATACCCTCCCTACATCTCTACACCTTTCCATCACACTTTTCTCCTTGAGGTTCTCAGAACCACGATTTTTGACCAGATTTTTCTGAATCTAACCTAACATTTCCTTATGTGGCCTGCTGTAACACCTTGTTTTATAAACCCTCTGTAAAGTGCCCTGGGGCAGTTAATTGCAGAAAACTACTCTATATTAGTTTTTAGTGATAGTAAAATCTGCTGGGGGTGAGGTGGAGAAGACATGAAAATGGATGCTGAGAGTAAGTGAAAAATGGCAAGGGTGAGTTAGTACAAACAGAATGGCACACTGGTCAAGAAAGGGGACTGTCTGAGTTCAAAAGAAACAGTGACCGAAGATTATTACTGGACACACCATTAAAGGTTATCTGGATTGAGTGAGAGTGTACCCAACAGCAGTGAATGCTAGGAATCCAGAAGTCCAGACTGGGCACAGCTACTTCAAGAACATGAATATTGTTTCAGGTGCCCAGGTAATTCAGAGAAGGCACAAGACTTGTAAGTATTCCTTTTATTTGCAAAGAATGGATCGCCGTTTATGAATGTATGTCATTTCTAGCAAATATAAAGCAGCCACAATATGAGCTCAATTGTTTGTGTTTTGTAACTCGGGAGCTTTGGGAGCTGATAGTTCCTCACTGTTTTCTCCATAGTGATACCTCAGCCAATCAGAACTGACTTGCCAACCAATCAGCAGCCTTCTCTCCTACAGTACAAATTGCTGTGAGGATTTGACGAGTGCAAGAAAAACGAACTTCAGCAGCATTGCTCGCTTTTCAGCAATATTCAATATCTCAAGCTGCTGGCTTTTAAACTTTATTGGATTAAATGGCATAAGGGCCGGTTGCAACAGATACATGGAACGACCATGACCTGCAAATTCCCCTCCAAGCCAATCACTATCCTGATCTGGTAATATATCATACAAACAAAGAAGAAGAGTAGGTCATTTTACCCTTCCAGCCTGCTGTACCATTGAATATGATCATGACTGATTTTAACCTCACCTCTATATTTCTGCATATTTCCAACAATCTTTCATCTCTTGGTAATCAAGAACCATTTAGAGATACTGCATCCATTGCCTTTTGAGGAAGGGAATTCCAAAGATGTACAAACCTTGTTAGAGAAAAACTATTCCTCTCAGAGGGGGATTCCTTCAGACTGACTGGGTAAAAATTCTGAAACTCCCTTCCTACACTAAATGGACTGAAGCCGGTAAAGAAAGTAGCTCACCACCACCTTCTCAAGGGCAATAAGGGATGTGCAATAAATGCTGGTCCAGCCAGTGAACCCAAATCCCATGAATGAATATGTAAAAGATTACACAAACAACTACTGACTGAATGACCAGACAATTGCTTGTTTTTAATTTATTTTTTGGATTATTGGTGAGTTGTTAGTATTGCAGGGGCATGGTTTTACCTACCAGACGAGGGATCAGGAAATATTTTGAAAAAGCATTTGTTCTTCCAAGGAATATATACGAAATGCAGTTTATTTAATCATTTGTGTGATTTCATGAAGATTAAAATGTAATACTGATCAAGTGAAGTGTATCAATAATGATGAAACTTAATTTTAATACAAGGTACTTATAGTCTTGTTGTTTTCTGTTGAAGATCAAGTCAGAGTCATCTCATTATTGTTAACACTCTTGTTGGATGTACCACATACAAAAGGCTACATATGGTCTTTCACATTGAATCCATTTTGCAGGATCTCTCCAAATAGAAGCAACATTATTGGAGGAAATGACTTGAAAATAGCCTTTGGA
Organism: Rhincodon typus; assembly: GCF_021869965.1. Taxonomy (NCBI): domain Eukaryota; kingdom Metazoa; phylum Chordata; class Chondrichthyes; order Orectolobiformes; family Rhincodontidae; genus Rhincodon; species Rhincodon typus. Next base: position 20,209,374 of record NC_063354.1, on the reverse strand, counting down.
AGCCTGGAAGCTCCATTTGGAGGGAGGATTTCTTCTGTACTTCCAATTATTGAATGCTAGCAGTAGCTAAAGTAAAAATCTACCATCAGTTTAGGTCCATCATTTGGGTCTAACCATAGGCACCTGAGACATAAGTCTATCTGTAAAAGCCAGGAGCACATATATCACTCTGTACAACAGCAAGGAAGATGCTGCAAAACTGACAAATTTATGAATGACTTAAATGCATATGTGTCATGTTCATGAGTTATCAGCTACTGGCCATGACCAATTCCAGCATCCACATTAGATTTATTGAGAATTTATGATTAAACCCATGTAATGCGAACAAGACAGGGTCAGATTGTGGAAATGAACAGTACAGAAATGCTGGAGTTAGCAAATTGAAAGAAATGGAACACTCATGAAATGTGTTGCATACAACAGCAGTTACATATTAATACTTGCCTCTTTGCCAGGTGATTGCTGGCCGTGGTGCCCCTGATGTTTCACAAGAAAGAATGACTGATAGCCCATCAATCACTGTGCTGTCTGATGGTCCCTTAGTAATATTAGGAGAAATGCCTGTAACAATCATAAAAAATTAATACTGTTGTTCACACTAATTAATCAATCTCAGTATGCTGAGTGATGTTGTTCCAAATTTATTTTGTAGCAATATTAATGTTATTTTTGTTAAAGCAATATTAATTGTACGTAATATATCTTGAATATTATCCAATAGTCAATACTGGAAAGAAATTAGATTTTATACCTACACACTTGATTCAACATAAATATAGAATGGTCAAATGCCCCAGATATCTGGATGGTCTCCTGGAATACCGCATGAATCTCCAGGACCTGTCTCCTGGTCATTTATTATGTTTTTAGTGCCTGACATATTAAATGAATTCTTTTTCTCTCCAATTTCCTCCTTGCAAAACCCTTCCAAATCTTTCCCCTTTCCCTGCCCTTGGTTCCCCCTATTTTTGACTGGTAGCATCCTGGTTCTTGGAAGTTCTTGCACAACAACTGGTGACATGAAGCACGAACAAAGATACTGAACCACAGAGGATCTAAGTTTTATGCAACAATGCAAATACAATCACATTTGCAGAGGTCCTTCATCAAATACCACTTTTTCAAATATTATATGATCAAATTTCTGTGAATACAGTAGTTTGAACTGAAGGGATAAGAAAGAGTCTGACCCTCATTAAGTCAAGTGGAATAAAGCAGTAATGATATATGCCAATAACAATGCATCTTGGATGTTTGTTCAGGGAGGGGCAGCAAATCATTTTCCAAAATAATTTTGATCTTGATTTCAACCTGAAACTTCTATGGGCTCTACATATAGGATGATCTTCTTATCTTGCCACCCAGGTATAAAGCCAATTGCAGGTGGACATTGATGAAGAAAATTAGGTGGTAATATATAACTGGCACTGATATGTAAGGAGTTCGTTTTACATGAAAATACCTAGTTGAAAATCTATCCCACTATGTTTTGTTTTACATGTATCAGGTGACTAGTTGATTTATGCAATTGACTGGAAGTCATTTAAGATTCATACTAAAAGCGCATTTTAATTAAACTGGCTTATAGATGATTACCACCCATTCTCTGATTCCAGCCGATCACCACAGACTCCCTTGGTCTCTACTACTTCCAAACTGCTCAATGTGTGCAGGCTGTGTGAGGGCTGCTGACTGGTCTCCAAAAATCAACATGGCACCTCTCACACTCCACCCATTATTGGCTGGCACATTTGCTAAACTTTAATTAGTTGTAGAGGAAAAGATCACTTAGGGAGTGCCACAACCAACCCGTATGGCCAGGCAACATATATATGACCCAGAGATGGTAAGTCTATGGTGGTTTCTCCTAATCAAACACTTCCATTGTTTAAGTAAAACACCCTCCATGGTTCACAATATTCAACAGAGAAGCCATACAAAACCTTCAGACCCCTCAGATTTCTTCTAAAGATGAAAGAAAATGTCATCCTTAGAAGTTTAGATTTGTATAATTGCGGCATTGCTCATCAATCCAGAAATGTCAACTAAGTTAAGACTGGATGACAGTTATCAGAATAGCTTAAATGATAATTTACTTACTGGTAACAGCAAGATAGGTGAAAGTTTGCACCTCACCAGCATCATTTCTAGCGAAGCATTGGAACATGCCCGTGTCATCAGGCATCAGTCCACTGATCTGTAGGCTGCCATTGGATAGCACCTTATATCTGGGCACATTTAACCTTGTGATCAGTGTTGCATCTTTATACCAGTATATCACTGGCAATGGGACACCTGCAATCACATAAATTAATGATTGAAATCTTTGATAAATATGTGATGCTTGAATAAAGTACTTCCAGGAAGCAAGTTTACTATACATTGTTGGTATTCTTTCATGTGCACCATGATCTCCTTATGGTGGGGTTGCCAATAAATATAGAACATGCATTGAATCCAAGAAGACTTTTGACATAACTAATTTAAATTAGAACACTGAAAATATGCAAAGTTGGAAATTTGAACAAATAATATTTAGAGCCTGAAATTGTCAAATTGCTCTTTTGTAATAATCCATTTTACCAGCATAACAAACACAACCTTGACCCATTGCTTTAGAAATTTTCCAGTTCTTAGTTGTTCAAAGCACATCTGAACTGCCCAATTTCATAACCTCCTAATGTCACATCGTTTTGCACTCTCTGCTCCTCCCAGATACAAATGTTGTGGCAGTCTCAGTGCATGTTTCATACCAGTAATACATTCTACCAGAATATACTAAGGAACAGCATTACAGAAGTGTAACATGCATTCATCCCAGGAACAGGAACCGGATTTGGAATAAATAGTAAATTGATCCCACAGGTGCCGATTGAAGCTGGGCTATCACTGCAGGGATGCCAACAGCCATCCAATGCCTTGATGATGAAATTATTATACAATACAATACAGAACAGGAACAGGCCCTTCGGCTCACCAAGCCTGCACTGATTCCTATTCCTTATTTAGAACTGCTACTTATTGCCCAGATGTGGTTTCTATCTCCCTGTTCGCCTCTCATTCATGTGTCTATCAAGATAGGCCTTAAACATTGCTAACGTGCTTGCACTGGCAGTGCATTCCTGGCATCCACCACACTCAGTGTGGAACATTTTCCTCGCACTTCTCCCCTAAACTTTCTCTCTCTCACCTTGAACCTGTGCTCTCTTGTAGTTGATCTTTACACCCTGGGGAGAAAGCCTCTGACTATCCACCTTATCTATGCCTCTCATAATTTTGCAGATCTCTATCAGGTTAGCCCTCAGCCTCCTTGTTTCCAGTAAAAACAATCCCAGTTTATCCAACCTCTCCTCCAAACTAAAACCGTCCAGACTAGGCAACATCCTGGTAAACCTTCTCTGCACCCTCTCCAAAGCATCCATGTCCTTCTGGTAGTATGGTAACCAGAACTGCACGCAACATTCCAAATGTGGCCTACCTAAAGTTTTATACAGCTGTAACATAACTTGTCAACTTTTATATTCGATACTCTGGCCAACGAAGGCATGTGTGCTGTATGCCTTTTTGACCATCTGTTCTTCATGTTTGATATGGACTATTAGCGACAACTGGTTATTCAACAACAATAAAAATCACCACTCAACACATTCTTGCTCACATCTGACATCCACATGTTAACTTCCAAAGAAGGGTCAATGGCCAGTAATCGGAATTGTTAACTCTTGGCAATTGCTTTCCTTTTGTCCTCAAGGCGTTGAATCAAATTTTAACACTCAAATTCCAGCCATGGCTGAAAATATGTGACTCAGTAGAAACAGGGAAATAAACCTGGCACCTGTGGCCTGTAGTAATTGTAATGAGGTCGGCCAGATGGACTTCATAGAATATGAGTTCCCTGATCGGGGCTGTTGATTTGTTTGAATCAGGGAGCCCTGTCTAACAGATATAAACAGGAATGTCAGAAATCCTGCTCTTTCTGAGAGCTGACTCTGAGGGAGCTGGGCCAGTGTCAAGAACTCTCCACATGTAAACAAAGGGTGACTGAATGCTACTTGTTATGTAAGGACTGCTCCATACCATCTGTCATCCAATAGGCTGGCAGAAAGAGCAATCCAAACTATGAAGCCCGGCTAAAAGAAACAGCCCACAGCTTCACTAGATACCAAACTGTCCCAGTTCCTATTTGATTATAGGACCACCCCGCACACAACTACAGGGATAGCTCCAGCAGAGTTGCTAATGGGGAGAAGACTCTGCACCAGGTTAAATCTGATCTTCTCAAACCTGGAGTTGGTGGGGGGTGGGGGTGCACAGTGTGAAATGGCATCAGAAACGCCAATGCCTGACAGATGACTCTACTAAGTGAGAGAGACAGTTTACTTCAGGGGATGAAGTTTGGTGTAGGAACCACAGGAATGGCCCTGTATGGGTAAGAGGCATGGTCAACACGAGATCAGGTCCAGTGACATAAAAAGTTCAGGTAGGTGTGACGGTCCTGAACAAGTACATGGACCATTTGAAAGTTGCAATCTCACTAATGGTGCAGGAGGAAAACGTGCCCAGCTCTCCAACTGTTCCAGAACCCAAAGTTTCTCCCTCTCCATTAAGCACTGAAGATACCTTGCAATCTGAGGTAGACATGGTGGATGTTGCCATCTTGATGACTTTGCCGCTGAAGAGGAGAATGAATTTCTTCCGAGATGCTCCGGGTGCAAGAGGCCAGCTACTGTGTGTTACACACTTGCCTGTAACAGTCGCAGAGTCAGAGGAACCTGACCTGGTGTTAAAACACCTGACGCGGTGCTACAAAAAAAAGAACCAGCCTATGTCCTTGGACTCAGAGGGGCAGGGATGTAGTGATTGTCATGGGGTCAGCCAGGTGGACCTCATAGAATGAATTCCCTAATTGGGTCTGTTAATCCGGTTCTATAAGGGAGCCCTGGCTGACAGATATAAACAGGAGTTTCAGAGGTTCTGTTCATTCTGAGAGTTGGTTCTGAGGGAACTGGATCAGTGTCAAGGACTTTCCATCTGTAAATAAAGGGTGACTTGGTGATGGGATACTGGCCTCTGTGGAGTTATTTCATGTCCCATATGGTTTAAGAACTCTGAAACTTCATGGATTTTAATTTGTGATTTTGTGACTGTTCTTCATATCTTAACATGACAGGAAAGGTACCTAGCAGCAGCTCTTCAGAGAATTTGCACTCTAAGCATTTTTAAAAAAAAGAAATGTATTTCTCAAACCAACTCAATAAAATTGCATAAGTCCTGAATTTCATTTCGTGATTTCACGCACAGGGATCTGAGGGAACAAAATGTGTCACCTGCCAAAACAATGTAAAAATGGTTACTCATTCAGATGCCGAGTGATCACTCAACATTACAGAATACAGGCAGTCACCAGGAAAAGGAGTACCTCAAATATAATGTATCACTTAATATCCAGCCTCATTCGTATATAATGCTCCTACTGAATTTAATAAACAATAAACAGTCTGTGAATTATACCTTGAGCCTGACACGGAATATCCACTACTTTCTCTATCTCAGCTGTCATGTGACGCTCTGGTTCCAGGATTAGCTGTGGCGGCTCTGCAAGAAATGAAAGACTGAATGTGAATTTTTTAAAGTAAACTTTGAGTCCTATGGAAATATTTCTGTTGACAAAATGTGAATTAAAATTATCATTGATAAAACTTTAATCATCCTGAGGATATGTTTCACTACATTCTCAAACCATAATCTCCCTAATAGTATGAATTGGCCAGGCAATTTTCCAGATCCATGACATGAAATGATTTTTTATTGCAGTCAGATCATTAATCAGTAGATCCATTCCAATTGTATAAAACAGAGTGAGATCCAGTGTCGCAGAGCACACAAACACATTCTGTTGTAGTTTTGGAGAACCTAAGTACCTTAAATTGGCTTTCATGAATGAGGTTTTTATTTCTTACAGTGAAGTCTGTAGTAGATATTTAGAATTTTTTCAACTTCAGTTTACCTCCTATGGTCTACCCATGTGGATACTGAGTAAATTGGCATTGACAGTGTAACAGCAATGGGTGATGGATGGAGATGGGTATGACACTAAATCAGCACAGGGGAAATAAGTGGCGATGAGGCTGAATTGGGGTCATATTTTGGCAAGAATTGTCACTCATGGCCTAGAGTTTGTCTTGGGGTGGGTGGACGTATGGGTTGGATTTATGAGCATGGGAGTTGGATAGCACGTGAGGGTCAGATAGCTTAATGTTTGAGAAAACAAAATAAAGTCCCAGTGTTTAGAGGTGGGCCTTTTAAATGGATTATATTGGCACTCAGCAGTCTCTGTAGTCACCTTTGATTTTCATCTGGGATGAGCGTGATTTCATCTCACTCCTGTCCACCAACCCAGAGTGAAATTCCCACCATTCCAGGTGGCTTATCCTGAGGTGGGTGCATCCACACTGGGAGTGAAAATCCAGGTCCAAATATTCACCTTGCCATTATCCCACTTTTTAATACCTCTATACACAATTGCAGCATTGTACCTCATCCTTACCCAAAACCTGGAAACTTTTCTCAATCACCAGCATCAGTGTGTTTTGTTTTTAAACAAGGCAATGGCTAAAATTAAATGCATACTTTAAGGTTCATAAGAAATCAGCACTAGTGATATACAGTTTCTCTGCAAATATGCAAATATTCATGGATTGATGGTGAAGTTATCACTAACATTGTGACATTCTGCAATAAAAATACAACTTGACTTATTTAATTAAAACTAAATGAACGCTCTTGATATTATATTGTGCTTCATGCATCATAATACTTTGTTTTGTCTAACTCACTATGTGCAATGCTGTGGTAGATCAGCTATAGATATGGCTTTTGACAAAGAAACATTGAAAGGGAACCATTTTGCAGTCCAGTCAGAACAAAAACATCAGTCTGCTGCAGCTGTGTGATATCACTGTAGACTCAGAATTCTCTAAGAGCACTTGCACCTGACCGGAATGACAAGGAAATGAGATCTTAATAGTGAGTGGGCAGCAATGGATAGAACCTGGTGTCTTTTGAAAAAAAATTACAACAAAATTGATAGCAGTTATATACAAATAAAGCAGTGGTTAGTTCCATGAAACAACAAGTCATTTAACCCCTTTCAATAGTTTGTTAAATGAAGCAATTCAAAGCTGATTCCAGACTTGTAAATGTTCTGTGAATGAACTTGTAAAATGTTTTGTATCTATTATGCAGGTACTCATTATAGAACTGGGAATTTTCCAGGTACTCACCCAGTACTGACAAGAAGGCCCCTGCGCTAACTGATGGAACACTGCTACTTCGGAGAACAGCTTCGCATTCATAGTACCCAGCATCACGTATTTTCGGATTTAGGATGGTCAGTTTCCGGTGGAAATCACTGAACCCACTTCTGAATGGAACCCCGTCCTTCTTCCAGATGATACTTAGCTTAATTAGTGGCCTGGAAAAATATTCAGCACAATGCACAGTTCCTTATATTGTCAATTTGAAGATGTTAGCATTGTCCTCCAGGTAGAGACCTAATTATATAGAAATTATGCAAAATCCTAATCGGTATTAGAGTTGTAAAGGTCACAGACGTCGACAGCACAGAAAAAGACCTCTTGGTCCATCAAGTCTGTGCCAGTCAAAAACAGACGACCAACTATTCTAATACCCATTTCCAGCACTTGGCCCACAGCATTGTATGCCTTGGCATTGCAAGTGTACATCTAAATACTTCTCACATGTTATGATGGTTTCTGCCTTTACCATCCTTACACGCACGGAGTTCCAGACTCACATCACTCTCTGGGTGAAACAGTTTTCCTCATAACCCCTTTAAACTTCCTGCCCTTTCCTTAAATCTATGACCCCTGGTCGTTGATTCCTCTGCCAAGTGAAAAAGTTTCTTGCCATCTACCCTGTCTGCCCCTCAAAAGTTTTAGACATCTCAATCACGTCCCTGCTCAGTCTCCTCAGCTCCAAGGAAAACAACCCCAGTCAGACCAGTCTCTCCTTATAACTAAAAATCTCCAGCCCAGGCAACAACCTGGTAAATCTCCTCTGCACCCTCTCCGGTGCAATCACCTTCCTCCTATAACGTGAATTCCAGAGCTGCACACAACACGTTTGCCTTGGCCTAATGGTTTTATACAGTTCCAGCATCACCTCCCTGTTTTTAAACTCTATGCCTTGACTAATTAAGGCAAGTATCCCATATGCCTTCTTAACCACTTTATCTACCGGTCTTGCCACCTTAAGGGACTGGTGTACATGCAAATATCCCCCTTATCCTTGATGCTTCCCAGTGTCCTATTGTTCAATGTGTATTCTCCTGCCTTGTTTGTCCTGCTGAGTTTTGTAGCAAGTCCTACAAGAGACAGAATGGTTCTGGACTTAATTTGAGGTAACGTAGCTGCGCAAGTGGTTGAAATATCAGTGGCTTGAAGCATTATTTTGTACACAGTGAACATAACTCCTGTTGGATTCACGATTGTTATGGGAAAGGACAGGATGGGGCTTAAATCAAAGTTTTAAATTGGGAGAAGGCCGATTTTAATAAGATCAGGTCTGATTTGGTCAGAGCAGACTGGGAACCGATACTTTTTGGTAAGTCTTTGTCAGAGCAGTGGGATTCATTCAACAAGGAACTAGTCAGAGCACAGGACCCACATGTTCCAATAAAGACTAAGGGTTGGACTAACAAATCCCATGAACACTGGATATCAAGGGTTATACGGGATTGGATACAGAGAGAAAATGGCAGGCTTACGGCCGATCTGGGTTGGGGAGATGGGGAGGGGTGGTGAAAGTAGCAGAAACCCCAGACAATACAGAATGTGTAACGGGAAACTTAGAGAGAAAATCTGGATAGCAAAGAGGCACCATGAGCAATAATGGCAGGTAAAATGAAGGACAATCCCTAGTTATTTTACAAGTACATTAAGAATAAAAAGAAAGCTAAGGAAACAGCAGGGCCACTAAGGACCATAGTGGTAGTGAGGCAAGGAAGAAGATAGCAGGGACATTGGCAATAATTTTCAATTCCTCCCTGGCGACAGGAGAAGTGCCAGAGGACTGGAAGAAAGCCAACGTGGTATCGTAATTCAAGAAGGGAGCAAGAGATAAGCCAGGAAACCACAGTCTAGTCAGTCTATCCTCAGAGGTGGCAAAACTAAAGGAAGCAAGTCTGAGGGATAGAAATTCCTGCATTTGGAGGCAGGAATTAATTAAAAATAGTCAGCATGGTTTTGTGTGACCAGCTTGATTTAATTTTTTGAAGTGGGAACAAGGTGTGTAAGATGAGGAGAATGCACTTGATGCAGTTTCCTTGGACTTCAGCAAGGCTTTTGATAAGAGTCTGCATGGGAGACCAACGGTGAATTGTGATGATACTATGGCTTTAAGAGGTGTACTTTGTCCTTGTCTTTATGAAGGAAGGTTGAGACAGTGCTGGGAGCAGTCTGCTCAAAGCCAATAAAATAGACAGCTTGTGAGGCCTTGGTTTTATTTTTAAAGTTGGAACAATAGAAGCAGCCTGAATGGTAGGGTCAAGCTCACACAGGACCAGGATTTTTAGTTTTAGCTTTCTGCAGCTGCTGGAGTCTTGAAACTGGATGTGGAAACTCTTATTCCTCTCTCTGTTATAACTAAAAGCTGGGTTCTCTTCCTACGCTAGAATTGCATGTGAGACAATCCAGTTTTACTGAATTTGCCCTTGCCAAGGGTGTGTTTATGGGATATTACTATATTGGAACAGTTAACAAGTAGTGCTTTATACATATATGTTATTTGGTGAAGCATTTTGATAGAGCTACAGTGAAGCCAATTCTTTTATTTTATTTTGTCTGTATTTTAACCATAGTGTAAAAATAAAGGGTGTCTTGTTTAAAGTCAAGTAATTTGGCCAATCAAATTGCATATGGAACATAACGCCTTACAGTTACCTTTAAAATAAGAAAATGTTGGGGTCTAGGCTAACTTCTTAAAATATTTTGAAGGGGTTTGATTTGGTCCATAACAGAAGGTAGGAGCCCAAGGGATCAAAGGAAATTTGTCAAATTGGATACAGAACTGGCTGAGTAGCAGGAAGCAGGATGATGATTGAAGAGCATTTTTGTAACTGGTAGCCTGTGTCAGTGGGGCAGCATGTAGATGAGAAATAGGAAAGAGGCTTGGGAAAAGCCAAAGACAATGATGCAGGAACAGGAAAGGAAGCTACAGCAAATGATGCTCTGGTTATAATTTGATAGATAGGACAAATCTGGCATTGTAGCAAAAAAGGACGCAAAATCCTCCTTCAGGAGGGAAGGGATGTGTCATGATGTGGATCTATAAAGTATTTGCAGTAGTATTGACAGACTTTACCATTTTGATTTGGCCGTGAACTAACAAAGAAGATTTTATCATATTATAATTTAGAGGAAACTATAATGAAGACATCTACTGTTGCAAGTCCCAAATATCACATACAAAATAAACAGATATTTTTCATGATATTAATAAAATAGGAAATATCTGTAACATCTGCCCTTCTCTTTCTAACATTTGTTTTCACCTTGGTATATATATTCCACTGTGCAAAGTATCAAGAGAGGAATTTAATTTTGTTTTTCTCTTTCATTGGCCCAGTTCCAACATTGTTATGGAATGTGGAACTCATGCTCTGCTCTACTTTTATTGCTAGTCTTTAATGCATGAACTTCCTGTGCTCATAAAATGCTGGGATGACAGGGCTTGGAGGTGAATATTTTTGCTCTTTGTCCAAAGTGACAGCATAAAGTAATCTCATGTCAGGTATATCAAAGGTTCCTACAGTTTACAACTTTCCCTTCACTACCAGATCTTCTAAAGAATGTTGCCTTACTACACCAGCATGACCTTTCCATTTAATATTCTTACTGCTTTCTGATTGGTGTTGTCTTTTGTAACAGCATCTGGAAGCTGTTTGCTGTGAACTTTTGCTCACTGTGAATTGGAAGCAGAATGCATAAAATGGTTCACTCATACCTCACCTTTGTGACTCAGTTGATACCTGTGTGCAACAACCTTTAGCACGGCACAGATAATAAACCTGAAATATCATAGGACTAATTTCTGGGAAATTGGTAGCATTTTATAGGTAGCAGGATTTTCCAGAAGATGCATTACTAATACTGAGAACAGGCTGCAAAATGTTACATTTAAAAGATACCCTGTTTGTTTATTGTACTCAACATTTTTAACATAATAGAGTGGAGGACGATGAAATTTAATTTCAGCAGTTATGCAATTGAGGAAGTAAATGGCAAATTCAATTTTAAACCTGCAACGTATAAACAAAAATGCGTGCATCAAATTTTCCACATCTCAAGAACGCAATGAATGAAGTAGAATTTCCCCAAGGAGAAGGATAATGCTGGCAATTACAGGCCAGTCAGTTTAACACCAGTGCTGAGGAATCTTTTAAAAGCATAATTCAGGAGAAAGTTAACAACCACCTGGAACAAGCATGAACTCACAAAGGGGAATCTGCTGGCAGCAGGAAATCTTCAGTGATTCACTCAGATGTAGGAAGGGACCAAAGTGAAATCTCATCTGTTCACATGGAAATGTCAATTAGGCCTCACAAATGGATCAATTGACACTAAATGTCCCTGATACACCAGAAGTTTGTGGTGGTTCAAGGACTGAGTAGAAGACCAGCTACTTTCCTGTGCCTCTGGAATACCGCACTGTTGAGGCTGGGGAGGGGGTGGGGGGTGCGGTGGTCTCTCATTGTCGAGCACTCTGCGCCTGATCAAAGGATTGAAGCCCTGAAAGCTAAGTCTCTGTTCTTAGCTATAACCCCTCAGCTGCCGGCACTAGATATTTTCTTGTCAGCCTGTTCAGAGATATTATGACACACACAGATTTTATGGTGGGCCTCCTGGCTCACATGGTACCAGCACTAATACTGTACCACAAGAATCCTCCGCTGCTGTCTGCTCTTTGTAACTCACTTCCTGACTCACCAAAGCCTGTCCTACTACAAGGCACAAATCAGGAGTGTGACGGAATATTCCCCACTTGTCTGGATTGGTGCAGGTCCAACAACACTCAAAAAGCTTGACACCATCCAAGACAAAGCGGCCTGCTTGATTGGCACCATATCCACAAACATCCACTCCCTCCATCACCGATGGTCAGTAGTAGTGCTGTGTACTGTCTACAAGATACATGACAGAAATTCACCAAAGATCCTTAGACAGCACCTTCAAAACCCATGACCACTTCCATCTAGAAGGACAAGGGCAGTAGACACGTGAGAATACCACAACCTACAGCACGTGCACTGCAGCAGTTGAAGAAAGCAGCTCAACACCACCTTCTCAAGGGCAACTAGGGAGGGGCAATAAATGCTGTCCTGCCAGCGGTGCCCATTTCCCATGAGTAAATGAGAAAAATGGAACCAAACCAAAGGTGCTGCATCGCTTCCAAAAAATGTATTGACACTAAACTGGTTCTTAAAGTGCAGTTTGGCAAGAGAATCATTCCGAAGATCAATGAGATGGACAGACACTCACAGAGAAAAGAAAAATTGTATCCAAGCAGGAGTCAAGCCCAGATCTCACAATGAAAAGTTAATGCCTCACTAAATTTCCCCGTTCTGCTGCTATTCATTGTGAAGTGTGCCTCTGATGAGTTAGGAATTGCATTCACAAGCTAACATCATCAGCAGTCAAATGCACCTCCACATTTACAAGGGTTTCTAAAACAAATTATGAACCTACACCTCACAGCAAACTGCAAAATGTAATCACAAATTTCAATAAATTTATGTTATGATTTTCAAGGGACCTCTTTGTGACACTTTTCAAACATTTCCTTATGCATGTTTATGTGATTCCCAATTCCTAGGAGGCTGCACTCAAATGCCTACAAAACTTCTTATGTACACAGTGTAGGTCAGACACTAAAACAGCGATTATGCATGCTGAGAGACGGCTACAGCTCCACAATGCCCAATCTCTAAGGTACTTCAGCTAATATTAGTCACATGGAATAAATGGCTGCCATTTCCAGTATGTCAATTTGTAAATATCATATAAAGACAGATTATTCTTTATAAAGTAACCATCATTGACTTTGCATAATCAAAGATAGAAAAATTATTTGAAAATCTTCAGGAATTATTTTAGCCAATGTTGCTATTCTGCACTATTCTCATTATTTTAGACTTCTTTCCCTGAATTTTTATTCTTCTTTAATATTGTTTAAATTAATACATCTTAGAATCCCTACAGCGTGGAAGCAGCCTGTTCGATTCACGGAGTCCACACCGACCCTCTGAAGAGCACCCCAACCAGACACACCCTACCTACAACCTGCATTTTCCATGGCTAATCTACCTAGCTTGCACATCCCTGGATGCTATGGGCAATTTAGCATGGCCAATCTACCTAATCTGCATATCTTTGGACTGTGTGAAGAAATCAGAGCACCCAGACAAAACCCATGATGGCACAGAGAACATGCAAACTTCACACAGAGGATTGCTTGAGGTTGGAATTGAACCCAGTTCCCTGGTGCTCTGAGGTAGCAGTGCTATCCACTAAGCCACTGTGCCTAAGGGAACAGGCATTTTTAACTAACGCAACAGGCAAGTAGAGTCATACAATCTTTATGACATCTGCTGCTAAAGTTTTCTTGAAGTACAAGCCACTGTGACAGATTAAAATTTTGCTCTGCAGTATTTCATTGCATGGGTAATGAACGGTCTAAATGAACTGATTAGTGTCAGGTTGGAGGAAAGCTTGAGCTCTAAAGAAGGATGATACAGAAACAAAGAGAGAATGGGGACATTGAGAGAGAGGGAGTTACTCCATAAATAGGACTTTTTTTTGAAGAGTGCAAACTGGCAACTTGATGAATCACTGTTAAAGACTTTGTTTTTATCTGGGAACCAGTGTTTAAAGTAGGAAGCTGGAAACATATAACTTTCAAACTCAAACTTTCTCTAAAGTTGAAATGTCTGCTGCTGCCTGGCCTGCTGTGTTCCTCCAGCTCCACACTGTGTTGTCTCGAACTTTTTGTCATTAGTTTTATCCCCTCTTGTGTTCAGTTTTCTAAAACTTTGAATTTCTTAAATTGTTTGCTGATTTTGCAATACTTTTTTAATGCATGAATCTCACAACAATTCTCTCTCTCTTTCCCTGTTCTCTCCCCCATTTATTCTGTTCACACATGCAGTGTGAAAAGAAATTGCCCAAAATCAATAGATAGTTAAAAGAGATAAGAGGTTTAGCAGTACTGAGCTGGCAGCCATCCATCTCTTTCCATGCTGACACATGAAGAATGGTTACTGATGGGTTGCTGCTGCCCAAATACATAGCCTTACCTTAAGGCAGCCTCCTTCTGTTGAGGTGATAATAGTGGAAATGTTCCTCAGAAGCTCTGCATATTTCATTTACATGACATTTCAATTCTCAAGTCATAGTTCAACTTTTGTTTTTGTTTTATGCAGTACGAAATTTGAGCTACTTATGAAAAGCTAAATAATGAAGAGTATGTAAAATTATCTTTATTTTCTTTTAATTGCTGTAGTTTGCAGTACAATACATTGGTGAAATAATTATGCATATGCGTAATTGCATACAAATGGCTCAGCATTTAATTAAGTTGATCTGGGCAGTATCCAATGTCAATTCTTAAATGTTTGCCATGTATCTGATATGCTATTCATATTTGGTTCTTGTGAAGAGGTTAACAAAATTCATATGATGAATTTTTGTGAAACCCACATGTGATACTCACTTATCTACTTCATTTAAGTTGATATTAAATCATGAATTCTTTGTGGAATGTATTTTGTCAATATGCATTTGTTACAATTCATCTTTATTTGCTCAATGTGATGCACATTAATAGAGGATGATACAGAAACAAAGAGAGAATGGGGACATTGAGAGAGCGGGAGTTACTCCATAGATAGGACTTGTTTGTGAAGAGTGCAAATTGGCAACTTGATGAATCACTGTTAAAGACCTTATTTTTATCTGGGAACCAGTGTTTAAAGGAGGAAGCTGGAAACATACAACTTTCAAACTCAAAATTTCTCTAAATCCAGGTCGCTGACTCCCCACTTGATTGCAACAGAACGTTGTCAGAAAATGGCTCTTGCGTGCAGGTTGCCTGCCGATGTGAAATGGGTGAATGAGGGGATCATGTGTATGGCAGGAAGTGCAGTTGTGAGAATCCAGGCTGGGAAAACTCTAAAACTTCCAAATGAAACAGAATAGTTCACCTTTCCAATCCACTTGTTCCTGACAGTCGTGACTCTTTCTTTTTATCATCTGGAAAACTTACCTCTTCTGCCCCTCTCAGACTTCAGTTAAGATTGGTTTTGTGCTTGTGTCCTGAGTGGAGCAGATTAATGTTCAGAACAGTGGAATCCTGGCAGTTCTTTTTCGGCAGGAAGTTGATTTTAACTACCCAACTGATCAGTATTTGCTGAGTAGTAAGATTAAAATAAAAAGTTTGAAACTGAGAGCACTGAAATCATACAGAGAAAGAGAGATAAGTTTGCATTAAATATATAAGGTACACAAAAGGTAATTCCTTCTCTGGGTAATGGGAGCAAAGTGTTGTGCTCAAGGACTAGGCAGGAAAGAGGGTTATCCAAAATATCTGAAAGCATCTCAAGCAATGGTGTTCTATAAAATGAAGCTGTAATTCCCAAAGCAGCATGTATAAATTCAGACATTGCTGTGTTCAAGTTCAGAATATGGTGTTTATATACAATTGGTAGTTGATATCAATTTATTGTACAACAGCGAATCAATGAATTTATTAATATTTTGGCTTTTGAGTGGCATGACAGAAAACTGACTGTGCTGATGAAGTGCATCTTTGTTAAACTAATTGAAAGCAATTTAATTGCTGCTCCTTGCCTTAAACAGTTTCAAGTACCTCTTAATTTGGGTTAATAATGCATCTGAAAATGTAGCTGGAGGGATGTGTAGGATCAGTATTATTAGTCAAATATGAAGTACTTGCTACCTTTTTAGTGCGAGTTTCTATGGAAAGATTAATAAAATTTCTCTGTTAATGCTTGCAAAGCCTAAACAGATATCTACCCAATTGTTCAAATAGTAGACAAAAGGACAGAAATGTCTGCAGACAGTATTTTAATGAATCGCATTCTGGCTTAAACAGTATTTTCTTGGTGATAGGTGTGTCGTTTCAGGTGCAAAGCTCTTGCCTCTATATCATGAAAAAGACATAGAGGCACTCAAGAAGTTGTAGAAAAAAAACAACAAAGATTCCAGAAATGAGCAGTTATTTCTCTTTACAAATGCTGGAATCTTTTACATAGAAAACAGAAGGCCGAGGGGTGATCTGATATTTTACCTAATGAAATGTTGTGATTGGGTAGACACAAAAGATATTTCCACTTGTCAGAAGGCACAACTAGGGGCTGTATGTTTTATCAAGAGGGTATTTAGAGGGCAGAGTGTTATACCACAAGGAGTATTGAGGTGAATAATATTAAGAAGATAAGCACAGGTGGCAGAAAGGAATAGAAGGTTATGCTGATTGTGTCAGAAAAGAAAGCTGATGTTGAACTAAACTAGTGCATGAACCACTGGAGCTAAATGTTGTATATTCCATATAATTCTGTGATTTTTCTTCAAAAGATTTTAATATGAATTCTAACATCTTCCCTGGACATTATAGTAACTTTACAATCCTTCATTGAAAACACTGGGAAAAGCTTAAGATCTGACATGTGAATTAAATGAGCAACTGTACTTGGCCTGATTTCTTCAGGATTCCCAGGTGCTGACCCCATTTCCAACAGATCTCTAAGTGTGGAGCTGGAGGAATTCAGCAGGCCAGGCAGCATCAGAGGAGCAGGAAAGTTGATGTTTCGGGTCCCAAAACATCAACTTTCCTGCTCCTCTGATGCTGCATGGCCTGCTGAATTCCTCCAGCTCCACACTTAGCTATCTCTGACTACAGCATCTGCAGTTCTTGCTATCTCCAACAGATCTCTGTTGTGCCAGAAAGGAAAGGAGGAGGTACAAACTCACACAAGACAATATCACACACCCAATGTCAGCTGGGTGAGTTCAAAAAGATTCACTTTTTACTCGAACAAAGGTTTCATCCTGGAGTGTAGTCACTAATTTATGGAGGATATGGAAAGGACAGGTCAGGTCTGAGGAATTGTCAAGCAGTGAAGTTATTTAAATCCTCATCATTTTGAAAATTAAAAGAAGCAGCCTTCTTAGGTTAAGTGAGAGATGAAAGGAATCTGTTCTAGCAGTTACCATAGCTCTTTGTTGACATCACTCCATGGGCTATCATTATTAACATGCATATGAACATACAAATGCATATGGAATTTTTAGGAGTAGACCATTCTGCTCCTTGAGTCTGGACTGCGACTGAATAAGATTGTAGCTGAGCTGCTCCAGATAAGCCCCCTGTTAACCTTTTACCCTCATGTTTATTAAAAATCTATATACTTCTGACTTAAAAATATTCAAAGATTTTACTTCAACTGCCTTCTGTGGAAGAAAGTTTCAAAGACTCTCAATCCTCTGTGAGAAAAAAAATCTTTCTCTGTCTTAAATGAGAGACTGTTTATTTTGAAACAGTGATCTCTTCTTCTAGACTCTCTCACAATAGGAAACACCCTTATCAAGATGCCTCATGGTTTTATATGTTTTAATCAGCATTAAACCTTCTAAACTCAAGTGCATGCAAGCTAGCTGTCTAACCTTTCCTCATAAGACAACCTGCCCTTTCCAGGTATTAGTCTAGTAAACATGCTCTGACTTCTTTGCAATGCATTTACAGCCTTCCTTAAATAAGAAATCCAATCCTGAATGTACACATTGTTCTAGACGTGGTCTCACTGATGCCCTGTGCAAATGAAGCATAACATCCTTACATTTATATTCCATACTACTCGCAATAAACAATCAGATTCTATTATCTGTCCTAATTACATTCTGAACTAGCAGAGTAATTACAATTTATTCACAAAGACACCGGATTCCTCCATGTCTCAGATCTCTGCAATTTTTCACTATTTATGCTTTTTAAATATGCTTTTTATGCTGCTTGCTGAAATGGATAGTTCTACTTTGCCCCACATTATACTCAATTTTCTCAGTTATTGCTCACTCATTTATCTTATTATATCATCGTGTCCTCTTGACAACATACTTTCTTATCTATCTTGGTGTCAACATCATATTTAGCAAATTATACCTTCAATCCCTTCGTCCAAGCCATTTATATGAATTGCGAAAGGTTGAAGTCCCAGCATTGGTGCAGACAACTCATTACATTTTGACAACCAGAAAATTACACATCTATGTCTACTCTCTGTTTCCTGTTCGCTAATCAATGTTGTATTCCTGCCAGTGTGGGCTTTTGTTTTTTGCGATAACATTTCATATGGTACATTATCGAGTGCCTTCTGGAAATTGAAGTACATTACATCTACCAATTCTCCTTTATCCACAGCATATGTTACTTCCTCAAAGAACTCAAATAAATTGGTTAAACATGATTTCCTTTCAAAAACCATATTGACAATGCTTGAGTATCTTCAATTTTTCTAAGTGTCCTATTACAACGTGTTCAATATTATCTTCTAATATCTTCCTTTGAACACTTGTTAAACTATTATCTGTTTTCTGTTTCCCTCCTTATTCGAATAAAAGAGATACACTTCCAATCTAGTACAATCTACCTCGAAGCCAGGGAACTTTAAAACATTAAAACCAATGTATTAATTATCGCACTAGCCATTGCTTTCATGATACTAGGATGAATATCTTCAGTATTACGCTTTTTGTCAGCTGCAGCTCCAACAATTTTCTTGATCCCACTTCCTTGGATATTACTTGTATCTTCTATAATGAAAACTGATGCAAAATACCCACTCAATTTGCTTGCATTCTCTTTAATTTTCATTATTAACTCTGCAGACTTACTTTCAAATGATCAATATTCACTTTTGTTAATGCTTTTCTATATTAAATATTTATAAAAATGCCTGTTTTATATTTCTAATTCTCTCTCATACTCTAATTTTCCTTCATTTTTAATTTTAAAATCATTCTTTGCTTTTTTATCCATATTATTCACAGCTATCTTTGTTTATTTAAATACTTTTTCTTAAAGTTTGATATTATTTTTAATTTTGTTTTTAATTGACAAAGGTTGGTGAGTGCTTCCTTTGGAGCTTTTCTTTCTTGTTCAAATTTATCTATTGTCTGTATTCTGAAATACTTCTTTAAATGTTTCGCACAGCATCTCCATTGACATAACCTCTGGATGGGATGCTCTGAGGGTCGGCATGGACTTGTTGGGCTGAAGGGCCTGTTTCCACACTGTAGGGATTCTATGATATAACCCCCAACCTAATTTGCCGCTTCACTTCAGCTAGTTCTGCTTTTATGCCCTTTTAATGACCTTTATTTAAGTTTAAAATACTCGCCTTGGATCCACTGTTCTCTCCCTCAAACTGAATGTAAAATTCCATCAAATTATAGTCATTGTGACCTAGGAGCACTTTCATTATGAGACCGTTCATTAATTCTATTTCATTGCATAATACCAGATCTAGCTTGCCACACATAAAAACATGAAATTGCATGAGAAACTCAGCAGGTCTAGCTGATTTAAACTAATGAATTAAAAGTTGTGCTCACCACACTAGCGCTTTTGGTATGTGTTGATCCTCAAAGGGAACTCCTGGACTGAGAAATCAGATCTTGACAGAAATGTGGTGGTGCCTAGCAAGCTCCACAAACAGTGATATCTTCTCTTTCATTCTTTTCCTAGTGGATTTGTGTCATTTTTTTTTTAATAGTTCCCATAAATCCACAACTCTTAAAGCTTCTATGCTATTTGATTGCAGTCACAGACACAGGGATTTTGTTCCCATTTTTCAGATTTCTCCCAAAATGAATGACTTCATTTATACAGCAGCAAGAAACCCATCAGCCTGTGAGTGCAGTTTGCAGAGAAACAGTGTGCTCCTATTCCCACCTACTGCAGTGATTTATAGTACTACCAGCTCTGATTTGATACTTGGAGTTTGTGCGCAATATTGTAGCATCACACATGAAAGAGTGACGATTTGAAAGATGGTCAGAAATCCTTTGTCACTGTTTTTCTAACACCCTTTTGGAAGTCAGCCAAACGTGTTTACTATCTTTTGTATCCAGACCACATTCAAGTAGAACTTACACTTTCCCTCAAAGGTACTAATCTCATCAGTGCTTCCAAAAGAAGCTAATAATGTTTTTGAAAACTATTTAAAAAGATAAAACTGCATTGTGTCTGTATAATAGCTTCACAATTTTCAAAGATGCCATCTACGGCTGATTATTTGAAGCTGTTCAAAAACACTGTAATTGGAATAACTGTGGAATTGCTGCCATTTCGCTAAACATCCAAATCTCCAAAGCTTTCTTTTAAATCAACAATTTCTGTTTTTCAAAAAAGAGATTGATGGAAAAGTGCTTTCAACAATTATTTTCACTCAAAATGGAGGATGGTGAGAATTTGAAATACTGACCTGGCATTGGCCACACATTCCATTGTAACCTCAGGGAACCCGAAGATTACACTTGTATTTTTTGGCGGGATAATTATAACTGGAGCTATGGGATCTGCCGGAGCACCTGTATCTTTAAGAACATAAAAAGACAGAAACATTATCTGAAAATGGTTGTATCCACCTGAGCGTACATTTATTGAAACACAAATGTGTAACTGTTTTCGAGCAAATGTTAAGGTGAAATTAAATGCTCACACTTTTTGTAGTGATTCAGTTTTAAGCTTTAAAGTTGAAGTCTTCACATTTTCATAATAAGATAATCCCACATATGATTCATTAAAAACAACCAATCCTGGTAAATGTGTATGTCTACTACGATTTCATTGTACTAATTTGACCCTGATCAGTAACCCAAAACCAAATGGAGTGGTAACCAGTATTACCTACCATTATAAGAATGTCTATACTTGCATTTCCAAAATAGATAATGGGAAGCTTTAATACAGATGCATCATGAAGCACACAGAACTCCTTAGAGATCTATTTTTGCACATTGTTTGCCAAAATTGTCACTGTAAAATTGAGCATTAATCTGGCAATATTCAGGTCAGTGAGGATTGTGAACATAAACGCACTTAAATTAGGATTGTCCATTTAAATATTATACCCAGGCCAAAATTCACTATATGAATATGATTTGGTAAATAGGAATTCTATCCTCGAATCAAATTTGTATTTAGTTGGAGAACAGACATCAAAGAACTAGCCATCAAAGATAGCTGTGTAAGAGAAGGGGAGAGTTATAGAGACTGAAAAATTGATTCATTAGAATAGTACAAATAACCAACTATGGTGAATGTAAAATTTCCAGCTTCTGAAATTAACTTTATTTCACATAATCGTAGGATCATGTTTAAAATGCCAATTTTCCTTCATTATCAAAGCAGGGGATGGGCCAGCTCAGATTGCAGATTTCACAGCTGTGAAACTCAGTCGGGGTTGGAGGAGGGGGTGATGAGGGGCATTATGTAGAGGGTATTTGTGTTCCTCTGAATGTAATGACTGAATGTAATCTGAATAGGCCTTTTACTCAAAGATTTGCCTAGGTGGCATGATCTTTAAGCCAGCTCCCTGAATGGGTCAGGTGGGGGACAGGGGACTAAATAGATTTCTCTTTGAAAGACCCTTTGATGGGCTGAATGGCCTCCTTTTGACCACAAAACGCAGCACAAAGACACTCGATAGAAGCTGTGAGAAGGTAAATGGGGGCGAATAGGGGACCTAGAAACATGAAAGGGATCAGGACACTTAATTTCTTTACCTGGCCCTGCACTGATTTCCATAAATGTGTTTTCTATGATCTGATACCAGCTGATGCAAATCCTTTCTGCTCCTTCAAGCTATCAGTTGATTTAAGGCTCCTGATGCCTATATTGGTGCCAACTTTAAGATTCAAGCGAATTCTATCTACCGAAAAAAGGCTGCGTGTCCACTGAAGGTGCCTTTGTACTAAAAGTCACTGTACTCCATTTCTTCACTTCCTCTCTGCGGGTCAGTACTGCAGCCTGAAAGTATGGGCTAGGTTAAAATCTTCATGTCTTCCACAGGAACAGCTTATGATAATCAAAATGCTGATTATTTTACAGCAGACGTATTGGCCACGTGACAGCTGCTCTGATAAGGCAGAAGTGAAAAATAAGGTTGCCTCTGACATGTTGGAATGGCTGTGAAATGATCTATAAAATGTTGGTCCCAGGACAGCAGAAGGTGTAGATCCAATGCCTCCGGAGTTGTTACAGTTGCAGAAACTTTTCTTTCTCATCTAATTCAAGCAGTGTATTTGAAATCATCAAAGGAATACTCATCCAGAACACTGTGTGATGAGTTTTAAATAACAGCAGCAACCAGGAATAATAAAGGATTCAAAAAGAAACATTCAAATTCAAGAAGAGGCAGATAACTCACAACACAGCTAATGCACAAAGAAGACGATATAATAAAACAATGATCAAAATGTAATTGAATTAAAGTTTTTTTTAGCAGAAACTAAAACTGCATTTGCCTTTAAGAATCTGCTTGATTAAGGTAAATTCTTGCACTTTCATGTGTCTAGTTTATATAAACATGCATACTGGACAATATCACCATCAAACCAATTCATATGGAGCAAACATTTCTTTCTTGAAAAGACGGAGCTTTTGCACTATTTTGCTTTGAATTTTTGTAAAGTAAGTGTGTTCTATACATGTTTGAATATGCTTTCCATTCAATGTATACATGCTCATTTAGAAATACAGTCACATCACACACTCTTTTAAATCATTCTATTATTCGCCTATAGAGGGGAGCCAAAATTGCCCAAGCCATTGCCTCCATCATGACATCAATGCAATTTGCTGTATACGATAAAGATGTATAAGTCTCTTGGTCAGTGATTTCTCCCCCGAGAATGGGAACTCTACTTTACAAAACCATCCATACAAGGAGCCAACCAAGAAACTGGCCCAAGTTATCCACTAGCATCCTTAATTTAAACAAAGTTCAAGGGTAAACACTCAATGGTCTACAGTCCAATGCCACAGTTATCCACACATCTCTTGTTCAACATTCCTATACATGTTAAAATATTCAGATCTACTGTTGTGAAATATCTTGCTCTTTTATTGATTGTTGGAAGATATGTTTAGAAGTGGTGATGCATAATAGGTTCTTTCAAATTAATTCCATCACTTATCTTCTCATCAGTACAGAGGTGCCTTTCAATCTGACAGGTACTGATTAACAAGAGCATTATGGTCATGTTAGGCTTTACAAGTATCTCAGTTCTGTGTTATTTCTAGCTAACAGACAAAATGGATTAAAAAGAGAATAAAATAAGTGTGCAGAAATTGGTTATGGTCCATTATTAGATACACAATTAATAATATACCTGATTCAACTAAAAGGCCTAAGGTCAACATTAAATTGGACCTGGAGTCTCATTCCAATTCTTTAGGTGAGCAGCTGGTATTGTTATGCCTCCATGAAGCAGATGAATTCCAGACCAGTAGACTCACCTGCAGCTGTCTTCAGGTTGATGTCCATATCAGGTGACTTTAGTAAGGCCATCGGGAATGGGGTGATTGGGGTGACTGAAGGCAGCGGCATCCCTCAGCCATGCTCAACTAACTGAAGATGATTTCAGACTAAATGCTGCTCTGAGGCAGTATATACTATCATTAATATACAGCAATATCAGAAATGGAACTCAGACCAATGTCCAAGCAGTCAGGATGAATAAAATGCAAATTTTGTAGGATCTGACTTAACTGCACCAAAAAGTCCAATCCCTGTATTTTCTTTTCAAATAATTCTGAAGCACTTGTTCAATAATCCCACTCTCAAAAATGAGAGGGGGATTCTAGAAATTATAAAAATGTTTGCGCTTTCTTGGCCTATGATTACTAGACTGTATGCAATTTTAGCAGCTTCTATATTGATTTAAGTGCCAAGTTAGTGCTGTCAGCTCCTAACTTACAAGTCTGGTGCAGAGGTGCAACATCAACATAAAGAAATTTGCTATGGTTAGAAGGCAGGAGGATTCATTTAGCTCCATATCTTTCCAACAGCCAGCGTTAGCAAATCTGGTAGTTTGGTTTTATTGTTTCTAACAGTGAAGTGACATTTGTGTATTAGGATTCAATGCTATTAATATGAATAAACAATTAACAGCATTACAGTAGTTTAATTTACCTAATTGAATTTATACTTAGCGAAAAAATGACAAATTCAGGTCTGTGTAAATTAAGTGTTAATAGTGGCTCTGGCAGAGCCTACAAAGACACAATTCAAGAACTTGGTTGCTCCCAAATTTCTGCAGATAGACTGGACAGGTGCAGTAGAGGACTTTGATCTTTGAAGTTAGCCTTTGCTGAGATTATGGATACACTGAACATTCACTTGCTGGTAAATATTGAAAATTCGTAACTGGAACTAACTGCTGTGATTTGTGTTTTTAAACAATTATGCCAATTTTAATTTTGTAGCCTTTACTGTTGAATTCTTGCTATAGCAAAGTACCAATCTAAACGAAACAGGCTTTGCAGCACCGGCAGATAAAGCTGATGTAAAAGTGACATGATAGTCACCTCCAAGTGACATTTTACAAAGAATTAAAGACAAAATTTATGTTACTGCATCGCAGCAATTAAAAGGATTTGCCAAGTTCGAATCACTTTGAGATGTATCATGAATTAAAGAAAGAAAAATGTGTATTCAGACAGCTTTAAGTCACAAATCTAACCTTATAATTGAAGTGTCACTGCCCATTACCCAAACCTTAATACAGATACCTGGACATTTCCAACTCAAATAAAGCTGTTGTTGCAAAGTGCTTTGGCATTAGGCCAATGCCATTTACTTCTTTATAACAATGTTACCTTTTTCAGCTTCGAGGAAAGAATAGTCTAGAATAATTGCTCCATGTTCAGATGAAGTATAAATTACAGCAGAGATTCCTTCTATATTTTGAAGAACTAACAATGGCATCTTAATGTTTTGACAGATTCTGTACATTTTCATGAAAATTAAAAGTATTTTTTTAACTTAACTGCATTCATGACCTTAGAGTGTCAGGAAATAATAAATTAAATGAAATACTGTCAATGGTATTGGAACATAATACTTTAATTTTTATTAAACATAACATAGTTTTATAAAATAGTAAAGCTTTATTTTTCTCCTCATTATTTTGTATTCTCCTTCAGACTGGGATGAAGAGCGCCTAGGTTAAGAATTTCTGCGTACTTCTATCAAGACCATATTCATCCAGAAGAAAACTGTCTATTTAGGATACAGTTGTTCCCATCAGTCCCATCCCCAATGCCTGACAGCTATAGATCTGAATTATTCCAAAATGACTAGCTGGCAGCCTGAGGCCATCCCAGTGTGATTTGATTTACAGAACATGAACAGACCAGCCACTGAAAAGTGCTGATCTGATATGATCTAAGAGAGTTCCAGATGACAACAGGATTGAAGCTGCATAATCAGATTTGGGTGAAAGAATTTGCTAAACTGCTTTGAAACTCACTTCAGGAATCCAGATTTGGTTGTTACTCTCATCTGAAATTCCTCAGATGAGATCTTGCATTTGTTTGAAATTGCACCAGAGGCATTGACTCAGCATGGTGGAGAACATAGAACATAGAACAGTACAGCACAGTACAGGCCCTTCGGCCCACGTTGTTGTGCCGAACTTTTACCCTAAACCTAAGGTCTATCTAACCTCCACCCCTACCTTATACTATCATCCATATGCCTATCTAATAGCCGCTTAAATGCCCCTAATGAGGCCGACTCCACTACCCTCTCCAGCAATGCATTCCACGCCCCGACCACTCTCTGAGTAAAGAACCTACCTCTGACGTCTCCCCTATATCTACCTCCACTCACTTTAAAACTATGAAGGAGAAAGCGGAGTTTTATTTGCAGTGCAGCTTCAATACTTCTGGCTTTTTAGCTGATGCCAATGCAATACCAGTGATTTTTTAAAAATCTATGACACAACCATGTGCCAACACAGATGTGAAAAAATCAATGGTAATTTGGGGATTGCAAAGCACCAACACAGACCCAGTAATGTAGTACAACTTTGCATAGCAGTGGTGTTAGACAGTCCCAATAGGATTTTAGGTTATCAGGTGAAGGAGCAAAAATATTCAACCAGAAAGCAAATGTACAGAACTCTGAACGTAAGCTTGAAAAGAAGGAAAAGGGAACATTCATGTAAGTGTTAAGGGGTAATGTTACTGTATATCACAGGTTGGTTTGCATTCTTTAACTTCTGGATACTTCTGTTTCACAGCCATAAGTACCTCTGGGCTAAATGTAAAACTAGATTTGCCTGTGTGAGCTTCCCAAAATCACTTAATGCATTGATTACGAAAATCAAAGTAAAGGATTCTCTTTTTTTTTGTCATTTTCAATTGTTTTTCTGCAATGATTCAATGTCATAGATCAGTCCATAGATTGAAGCACCTTTAATTTCTCCTATCAATCAGCACCAAGCCAAATTCCAGTTCTAATATGTGAGTGTGAACAATGAAACACAGAGCCATTATAACTCATTAAAACAGAAAGCATTGGAAATACTCAGCACGTCTGGCAGCATCTGTGGAGAGAACAGTCAAATTTGACTCCAAATAGCATCTCGTTTTTGCTCACCATAGATAATGCCAGACTTGTTGAGTATTTCAGGCACTTTGTTTTATTTTGATATTTTGGACTTTTTCTTTCTTTTACTTTGGCCATTGTAGCTCAGCCTGATTCTGTTCGTGGAATTTATCTATCTCAGCACAGTTACAGCTAAATAGCAACCATCAAGGGTAGCATAGCAAACGTTGGTCCTTTCAGGTGTGGGGGTTCCCTGACTGTGATTAACTAATGCAGGGTGCAGCAGAGATCAGTGCCGATAAATCATTTTCTTTTAAAAAAAGGATTATCAGAGTGCTTATAGAAAATCATTTCTATAAATACTCAAGTAATCATTGATCTCGTGCAAGAGGCAATCCTCAAATTTTGGCCCTGGATTCTTCATTTTTTAATATGTATTTTGGGCTAGTATTCGAAATGGGGTTAGTGGGAATAGTTTGGTGAATAATTTCAAAATTGCTGTTTTCTGACAGAAATATCAGAAGTACTGGCAGACAGCTTGGGCAAGCCATTCCCTGCTGGGTTCAGGACCATGGCCAGCAACCACTATCGTCATCACCGGCAGTTCCAAGCACCGGGCATGGGATGTCATACCCTCACAAGCGTTGCCGATGTAAAAGTTGACACCCTACTTTTGCCTAAAAATATGGCCTCAGAAACTTCACTTTTGCATCAGTATGTGTGGTATTCTCTCCCTTCGTGACACTGATTATCAGAATGCTAACAAAACTATGATACTATACATGGACAGGAACATCAAGATAGGCTGATTGGTTTTACATTTCAAACTGATCTGTATTAAAGCAGAATGTGTATAAGGCATTGGATAAGGTGAGATATTGATAGGCTAGGAGAAAGGAAACAACCTTATTTAATAATGGAAAGTTGTATTTATATAATGCCTTTAGATTCAAGTTTGTTTCAGTAAGGCATAATGAAGTAAAAATGAACATCAACTGGACAAGAAAGGGGTGCAGGTAGGTGGTGGCGATTTCAGGGCTGTAAGAGACTCTGGAGATGAGTGGAAGATGAAAAACTATGAAGGGATTTACACATAAAGATGATCACTTCAAAGTGAGGGTACTGGAGGAAGAGATGTTGATGTAGATCATCGCAGGCTGATGACTGAGAAGGGCTCAATGTAGGATTGGGTATAAGCAGCAGAGTTTTAAATGAGATTGAACATTATGGAAGGCAGAGAATGGTCAGTGGCTACAACATTAGTATACTCAAGGCAGGGATGGAGGTGGACAATGTCACAGAATTGGAAGGAGGTAGATTTTGTGATGGCAAGGGTACTGGTAGGAAAGCTCACTTCAGGTTCAAGACAATCCTGAGGTTGTGGACACTTACAACCTGAGACAGTGGAGGAAGTAAGAAACACATCAATTGGCATGAACTTTTCAGTAGGGAGTTACCAGATAGTTTCTCCCCTCTTCCTTGTTTGGGGCCGTGTTTGCCCTGGCTGTGATTAGCCAGCACGGCACTTATCAACGATTAAATATGAAATTTTTCTGTCCAATTTGATAGCTGAATTTCTGACATTATAATGGTGATGACAATACAAAAGTGTGTCACTTGTTGTAATGTACTTTGGAATGTTCTGAGGTTGTGAAAATTACTATATAAATGCTCATCTTTACTTCCTTTGAACTACTATACTACATTACTATAAAATGCTTGCAACCATTGAGCTATTGGAGATATATCTGCAAAGAAAAATTGAAAATTGAATGTATTGTGGGTCATGCCCTGACAAATTTTTTTCAAGATCTTAATCTTTCATACCCAGGTTTGCCAAGATCTGTAACAACCTTCTTCAGGACATGTCAGAAAATATTGTCACTTGTACAAAAACCAAAGAGAGGTTCAAGTCTGGTTTATAATTGATTGGGATTTTTAATTTCAAATTTAAGTAGCCAGGATTCATCCAGATTAGGTTAGGAATTAATTAGAATATTTCAAAAATTCTATTTTTTGCCTGTCAAAGCAGTCAAGATGGTTGCAATCATCCTCAGAAAACAAAGAAAAGTTGAGTATCCAATGTTTTGAAGCTTTAAGTGATAATCCAATGGAAATACAAACTTAACCTATTTCACTTTGGCCATATTTTCCTTAATGAACTATGCGACATTCATCGTGAGAAAATAATTTCCGTATCATTGAATGGATCATGTTTTGAAAACTGGAAGGGTAGGTGCTATATGGGAGGTGTAATAATTTCTGCCTAATTCTTGATATACAGTGACAGTAAAGATTAGTGAGGATTGTAGGTTACACAGTCACAGATAAAACCTTACCAGCAGATGTCCTTTCACCTTCATATGCTGAGAGAAACCAAAAAAGAAAAAGGAAGCTGTCAAAGGAACAATCAATAGATACACACAATGAACAAAACAGTGTGAAATGAGCAAGAATGGAACAGTTCTGCCTCCAGAAATCCTTAACAGCGCAGAGACAGTGATGTTATTCAGCAGGCTCATGTCTTCAAGAATCCTTAGACAGCCTGTGGCCAGAATATTCTGCTGAAAGAGTTTGTTAATACTCATACAGAGAGATAGGGACAGCCTGCAGCATAAACAGGTTGAGAAATAAAACTTCCATCAATAAGATACATAGTAGAGAGAAGGCCCTCGGCTGAAACTTCATGTTAAACCCACTGATTAAATTCTTCAGCCAATTTTCACATGTATTTTCTGCATAATAAAAATGTTTTGATTGAATACAGTTTCAAAATCATGTACAATGAAATCAAACTAAAATTAAACAGGCTCACTTTAAATTGTGGCCATCTTTACTGACAGATGGTCAGTAACTAAATGGTTCTAGACCAATTTTTCATCTTATTGATCCTGAGGGCTGTGGATGAAATGCATCTTATAAGGAAGCAGATCTCTTTGCCAGGCTGCATTGGGAAATACCTAACATTTCTTAATTTTCAGAATATACATAAACATAAATTACTAGAAAAGCTTAAGGTCGACTTGAGGACCATATTGATGATCACCTGATTTATGCGATATTGAGCTTTTGTTTGTGAAGATTGTTATGTAAAACAAAACATACCTTTCAACAATGAAGCATAGATTACATTGTTTTAATGCTTTATGGTTTTACCAGAGAAAAATAGTTGAAAAATAATATGAATATTTTTCTGCTACTAAACAGGTAGATTTAGGTTTGTTCCATCAACAAGTAGTATCAATTATTTAGAGGAGAAATGATATATATTTAAGCTTGGATTGTGAATATATGTGACTGTATCATCTAAACAAAGTTCTATTTGTGGACAATTGCACAAATTTTCTAAGGCTCCTGAGAGAGCACTTTTCAACCCCATGAACACTAACATCTATAAGGACAAGGGCTGAAGAAACAATGGGAAAAATACCATCTACATATCCTCCTCCAAAATATTCACCATCCTGACTTGGAACTACATCACCACTCCTTCAGTGTGGCTGAGTTAAAATCCTGGAACTCTCTCCCTAACAGCATTGTGGGGTTGCCATCGTCAAACAGTCTGCAACTGTTCAAGGTGACAGGTCACCACCACCTCCTCAAGGGCAACCAGGGATGAGTAATAAATGCTACCCCAGATGTCAATGCCCATGTCCCATAACAGAAAAAAACTCTTCCAACTTCATTTCAACACCTGATTTATCTGTGTCAGTTTCCCCATGGTCTTTACAATGGTTTGGCTTGTTGATAGAACTCAGTATAGTGCAACAATTTGGGAATTCTCTGAATACATGTACATACCCTTAAGTGACTCATTGTTCTGAAGAAAGTAATGGCTCAGCAGGTGCTAACTAGTTAGTGCTGAGTGGAATGCATATATATGTCGTTATACTTGACACATGTACAAAGGGAAATGTCCAAAATAAAAGATTCTTTTATACCATTAAGTGCATTGTTTTGGAAGTGGCTTAAGGGGGTCTTCTATAAATTTGAGAATGATTTGTGATTTTGAGTTGAGTTTTTTCGTAAATTATACATTTGAAACTTCATTACTGATAGGTAGGCCAACAGGTTTTAGCAAACAAGGATGAAACCTTTCCAATATTTCCATGGCAAAATGTATACTTTATATTGATTAGTTGAAAAGAAACCCATCTTTCAACCAAGATGTTAGTAAGAAAAGTCCAATATTTTAAAAAAATGAAAGAACTGCTGATGCTGGAAATCAGAAACAAAAACAGAAATTGCTCGAAAAAAAAACTCAGCAGGTGTGGCAGCATCTGTGGACAGAAATTAGAGTTAACGTTTTGGGTCTAATAGCCCTTCCTCAGAACTGATGGTAACCAGGAAACAATTGTTTTTTATGCAGAAGCTGGGTGGGGGGAAGGGGTAAGGAGTAAATGATAGGTGGAGACAGCCCATAGAGAGAGAAAAACAGTTGAACAGACAAAGGAGTTGATAATGGTCAGGCTGGGAGAATGAATAACCTACTAATGGGGACTATTAGAGGATAACAATCAGCAGTGTGTAATAGCAGACCATATGATAACAAGGCTTGGTGTGTGGGGAAGGGGGGCTGGGGTAAGAAGATGGGAGAAGGTGCCTCAAACCCTAAAACTGTCGAACTCGATATTGAGTCCAAATGGCTGTAGAGTTCCCAAGCAGAAAATGAGATGCTGTTCTTTCAGCACTGAAGCACTGCAGCAGGCCTGAAATAGAGATGTTGGCTAGGGAACAAGGTAGAGTGTTGAAGTGGCAGGCAACTGGAAGCTCAGGATCTTTTTTATGGACAGAATGTAGATGTTCCATGAAGCAGTCACCCAGTCTACGCTTTGTTTCCCAATGTAGAGGAGACTACATTGTGAGCAGTAAATGCAGTAGACTAGATAGAATAAAGCACAGGAAGAGCGCTGCCTCACCTGGAAGGTATCTTTGGGCCCATGGATACTGAGGAGGGAGGAAGTAAATGGGCAGGTGTTACATCTTCTATGGTCGCAAGGGAAGGTGCAGTGGGGCTGTGGGGGAGTGTTGAGAATGAAGGAGGAGCGGACAGAATGTCCTGGAAGGAATGGTCCTTGCAGAAGGCTGACAAGCAAGGGAGGGGACTATGTCTCTGGTGGTGACATCCCATTGGGTGTGGCGGAAATGGTGACTACGATCCTCCGGATGTGGAAGGTGGTGGGATGGGAGGTGAGGACAAGGCGGGGTGGCCCTATCACTGTTGTGGGGGAGAACATCCAGGGTGAGGGCTGAAGTGTGGGAGATGGGTCAGACCTAGCTGAGGGCTCTGTCAACTACAGTGCTGGGCAATCCTTGGTTGATGAAGAACGTGGACATTTCAGAGGCCCCCTTGTCGAAGTTGGCATCATCAGAAGAGATGTAACAGAGATGGAGGAACTGGGAGAATGGAATAGAGTCCTTACAAGTAGCAGGATGTGGGGATGTACAGTTAAGGTGACTGTGGGAGTTGGTGGGTTTGTAGTGGGTATTGGTGGCCAGCCTATCTCCAGAAACAGAAACACTAATGTTGAAGAAGGGAAGGGAGGAGTCAGAGATGGACCAGTGAAGGTGAGAGCAGGGTAGAAATTGAAAGTGAAATTGATAAACATTTCTAATTCTGGACAGGGAGAGGAAAGCAGCACAGATGATATCATTGATATACCAGAGAAAGAGTTGTGGGCGTGGGCCGGAATTGGCCTGGAACAAGAAATGTTCCATATTTCCTGTCGCATCTGATCATGAACTAGAAAGCTGGAGCAGACTCAAGGAACTGGCTCACTTCTGCTTTTATGTTAAGCATGTGCCTAACTGTAACATAAGTAAATAAGTTACTTAAAGTGAACATCTGTAAGTATCCAGCTCTTTACATACCATTCATAATTTCAAATCAAAACAGCAGATATAATGTTATTTTAAAGATTTTTATAATTTATTAATTGAATGCATTTCAGCCTTACTGGCTATGCCAGTATTTAGAGTCATACAGATGTACAGCAGAGAAACAGACCCTTCATTCCAACTTGTCCATGCCGACTAGATATCTCAAATATATCTAGTCCCATTTCCCAGCATTTGACCCATATCCCTCTAAACTGGTCCTATTCATATGCCAATCCAGATGCCTTTGAAATATTGTAATTGTACCAGCCTCCGCGACTTCCTCTGGCAGCTCATTCCATACACACACCACTCTCTGCATGAAAGAATTGCCCTCAGGTCCCTTTTAAATCTTTCCCCTCTCACCTTAAACCTCTGCCCTCTAATTTTTGATGGCCCCATCCCAGGGAAAAGAGCTTTTCTATTTACCCAATCCATGCCATTTGTTTCCCATTTCTATCTACCTTTAAAAAGATGGTGGTGAGCTGCCTTGTTGAACTATTGCATTCCACGTGGTGTGCAGACATGTACAGTGCCATTAGGAAGGGAGTTCTTAGATTTTGACCCAGCAAAGAACCAAGTGAAGTAGCAGCTAATGGCTCATGTCAGGACAGTGTCTGGTCTGGCGGAGAAGTTGCAAGTGGTTTGTTACCATTGAACAGTTGCCCTTGCCCATCTAGATGGTAGAGGGCACAGGTTTGGAAGGTGCTGTTAAAGGAGTGTTGTTAAATTGTATTTTGTACATGGCGCCAACTGCTGCCATTATTTGTTAGTGTTGGAGGGAGTGAATGTTGATGGAAGAAGTAGGTGCCAAGAAAGTTTTGTTTTGAATGCTGTTGAGCTTCTTGAATGTTGCTTCGGCTTCGCTCAGCCAGGCAAGTGGGGTGTATGCGATCAAAATCCTGACTTGTGTCTTGTAGATATTGGACAAGGCTTTGGGGATTTGGGAAACGAGTCACATCACAGAATTCCCAGCCTCTGACCTGCTTGTGTAGCTACAATATTTATAGGATGGTTCAGTTCAGTTTCTGGTCAATGGTTACCTCCAGGATGATGACAGTGGGGAATTCTGTGATAGTAATTACATTGAAAACCAAAGGGAGGCTGTTGAATTCTGTACTGTTGGAGATGTAATTGTTTGGCCTTTCTCTGGCGTGAATGTAACTTAGCTACTTTATCCTGAAAGTTGTCCGGGTCTTGCTACATACAACATGGACTTCTTCATTATCTGAGGGGGTCATAGAAGTTGCAAAACATTGTTCAATCATCAGTTAATATCCCCATTGTTGGCCTTATACTATGAGTGAAGGTCAATGATAGAGCGGCTGATGATGGCCGAGCTTAGGGCATTACCCTGCGAGATTCCTGCAATGATGATGTGGAGAGATGGAGTGGAGAGATTTCATCCTGATTCTCATTGACTTCAATCTTGTTTGGCTCCTTGCTTTCACACTTGATCAATTGCTCATTTGATGCCAAAGGCAGTCATTCTCACTTCCCTGTGAGTTTCAGCTCTTTTCCTCCATGTTTGGTCATGGTTGTAATGAGGTCATAAACTGAGTGGGCCTGGCAGAACCCAAACTGAGCAGCAATGAGCAGGTTATTGCTGAATAACTGCCACTTGGTAGCACTGTTAATGACGCCTTCCAGATATTTTCTATTTCAACCTGTTAAGAGATGTCATCACACACCTCTAGAGCAAGTGGGTCTTGAACCTGGGCCTTCTAGCTCAAAGGTAGGGAGACTACCACCACACCACCTTGTTATGACCCTTCTATCATCTTGCTGATGATTGAGTATCAGTTAACCACTGTGGATTTGTCCTGCTTTTCTCTATACAATGAATTATCCTGTTAACCTGGCCAACATTAACCTCTCAAATAACACCATCAGAAACTCACACCTCCTGGCATCTATAGGTCCTGTCTTTGTGTCAACTGACCACTGTGTTTGCCTGCATAGTTAATGTCTGCAATTCAAAAGGTAATGCCTTTGATTGGAGAGCATTTAGTATTCCAAGCACAATAATCGTCAATGTATACTCAAAAACTTTGCATATTTTATGGTTAGTGAGGAGACAGAATTTGAGAGAGGAGGCATAAGATGCTGATGGACAATGTGTAACATTTGTTTCTGCTCCTTTGATTGTCATTAACAATTTGTTAATCTTGCTCCCTTTGACTTTAGGAGTCAGCACCACTCTGAAGAAACTACCAGGTGATGGCAGCAGCAGTAACAATAAGAATATTTCATAACTACCATAATGTTCACTATCCCAACTTCCAGGAAGATAATCATTCAGAGACACACTGAAATTGGCAATCTGCCTTTGATCAATGATTGGTATTTCAGTCTCATCCTGTTTAGGTCAGACCTTGATAAGACAGCTCACAAGTAAATTTGTTATAAATGTAATCATGAGGTTAAATGGACTTTAATGTATCTGCCTGTCAGCTGATGAGAAGTTGTATCCAAGGATGATCAGTGCTCATAACAGAAGATTTGTATCTGCAATAGAAGATTATGTTGTCCATTTCCAAGGTAGCATCATATGTTTTTAATTCACTTCTAAAATATATATCTTGCTAAATAACTGTTTTGATTTATATTGTATACACTCACAAAAATTATGAATAGCCACAGAATTAGTGTGAAAGTATGCAAGGGTTTGGGATAGGCAAAACATTTTAAAAAGGTTTAAGAATTAAATATAGTTTGCTACAATGTAACTGTATTAAAAAAAGAAGCTGTGGCAAAGGATTGCATTAATTATGTTATTCATATCATTTGAGATGCTAATTCACCTCAGAAGGTATCAGAATTGATCCCAGCTGGAAAAAAAGATAATTGGAAGGACAGTACTGTAGTGGTGGAATTGTGAGAAGTAAGACCAGAACGGAAAATGGTGGGAATCTGGGAGAAGTATGGTGCTGAAGTCTTGTGATTCTAATTACCTCTATATTCAAGACAATTGGTTGAATTATTCATCTGTCTGGATATCCAATTAGAGAGACCCCGTGGGTTGGTAGGTAGTATCTGCCTTTAATTCAGACGTTGTGTGTCTAGGTCACACTGTGGCTACCTGTGGTTATGGATGGAGCATTTGTGATACACTTAAACAGGTCGATGATCAGCTTGTTCATCCTCCTGACAATTTGTGGGAGCCTGCACACATTCACTGACTGTCTCAATCACTCACTCACTGACAGTTTGGGATTGTGCCTTTAATCCATAGTAAGACTAATGGGGAGGGTGGTGGAGAGTCATATGATGTATGCTGAAGTCAGCCTGACAACAGGCCTGGGTGAGAGTGCGATTGGACCTTAAGGTTTTGCTGGGAAGAATGTGCAAGATGCTCATAACAGGTGAAAGTATTAAGAGCATTTTTGTTTATAGTGGTTCGTCTGGTATTTTTTAATGTTCCAGTGAGTTGTTGAGAATGTCAGGTTATACTTTATACTGTCCAATAGAATTGGTGTCTAAAGAATAGCTTATTGGAATTTCTGTCAAGATACAAGGCCTTTTGTGATTTATGTTGCCATGGAGATAGGGCAAGGATTTCTAAGGTACCCTTGAAACTCCTAGATAAGTTAGTGTGCTGGGATTTGGGAGAGGGGGAGCAGGGAGGCCAAACAATTCCATGGTTCCTTACTCAAGAAAATGGATTGGAATCTCAAATTTTTGAGTTTTGGAAATAAGGCTGGAAGATTTACCTAGCTTGCACTGGAGAAAGAATCACCAGCAAAATCTCACATACTGAAAGGCAATGTTGTAGGATTAAAAATTACCAGGCTGGGAAAGTGGGGAGGAAGGGATGCCTGGGGGCTAAGAATCACTTTGGACTGAGTTCTGGAAACCTGAATGATTGACCACATATGGTACAGTTTTTTAAAAGTATACTTGTGAAGAGTATCTTTAGTATATGTAAAGTGAAGAATTCTGTTCTTACTTTTAAAGTTTATGTTCTGTATCAAAATTACTGTTTAGACAATAGTCCTTTTAGAATGCATACAACAGTAACAGCCTTGTCATATCACGCCTTCAAGTATCCAGCAGAAGGTCACTTTAGTGTAAGTTATCAGTCTCTATAGGAATCTCAACTCTGCTAATTTTAAAATGACAGGCATCATAAAGTTCATTGCTTGATGCAATGTTCACATTGAAAGTGATTTAGTCTTTAGTTGCAAACACTAAGGGAGGTAAATTTTCAGAAAATAGTGCAAATGCCTTTGAAGCCTAAACAAACAATTCTACTCTCACTTCTGTTTATCCTGTCAGAATGTTGTCACCGTGAAGTTTGAGAGTTTTGTTTTAGCACTACTACCTTGGAGAATCATAGAAGATGTACAAGTTGGCCCACTGGATCTGTGGAACTCAGGAAAACCTAATCTCACTGTTCACCTTTTGATCTCTCTCTTATCATTTGAGACACACCTTTAAACTGTCTCATCTAATCCAATATGTCCTTAAATTGTTTGGTGTCATATTTTGTTTTTATAATGCTCCTGCCTCAAGACATTTCATTACACTATATAAATTTGCTGTTGCAAAGCTGTAGCTGTACCTTGCTAACAATATAACATGAAGGGATGTCTGTGACAGCTTTATACTGGGAATTGCTGACAAATGGGTAAGACTCTGACACACAAAAATTCTTATAATTAACCTTCAGCAGATCTGCCAGAATTTGACCTTTAATTATTTTTGCTACAGTACCTGGTTATAAAACTGACAAAAACTGAAGTGAGTTTGAAATTTTACTGAAGGTGTGAATATTGCCTGTCCTTAAAATTTTCCCTGATTCATTTATGCTTTCAATAGCGTGTGTGTACATTGACAAGTATTTAATAAAAATGTATTTAAGGATATAATTTAAGTCAATTCATCAGCTATTTATGAATTCTAGATGCAATTAAATTAAAGTTTAATAACAGATTTGTAGGTGAAAGGAGACAAACAATTTGAAGGACAATATTGATTCAGTATAATTGGGAGTCAATACATGAGCTTTCAGTGGTAGACAGGGAATTGCTATTAATGAAGGACAAATGATTTTGCGTACTGCCGAGTGGTGTTTTCCAGTTATTCTGCAGCCAAGCCAACTCTAATGTTCTGAATTCTACTCTTAGCCAGTTATGTCCAGAACATAAAACCAATAATAATAATAAGGTACAATTGCTTACCATGGAAAATAATGTAATTATGCATCAAATAACACTACAAATTGACCAACAACAGTGATCCAATAAGAATGAATCAATCAAAAATAAAATAGATGTGTCAAAGCTTTCTCAAAAGCGTTAAATGAATAGCTAATATTAAAAATCTAACAGGGGCATTAACAGTTAGAGTATAGAGCTCTGTCTTGTACAATACCATACAAAAATGTCATTAACCTTCCTCTAACCTTGCTGGGTTTCGAGATGGTACTGACTGCTGGCAATATCAGAGCAGATTGGCAGGGTCTGGTGCTATGGTCTGTTCTGACAGTACTGAAGAAATAGAATAGCCCACGTTTCCAACACTCATTTCCACCATGACGTTCAGATCCCTGTGCATGAACCAGGGTGCAAATCTATCCACAATCTCTGGGACATTCATCCCACAGTGGAACTGTGAAGGGCTATTCTTGGCTTACAACATTTGAAACAGTGTATAGCTAGGTTTTAACTATAGGGCCAGTGGTGTGAATGCT
The DNA here is from genome assembly GCF_021869965.1 of Rhincodon typus. Taxonomy (NCBI): domain Eukaryota; kingdom Metazoa; phylum Chordata; class Chondrichthyes; order Orectolobiformes; family Rhincodontidae; genus Rhincodon; species Rhincodon typus. The sequence continues at coordinate 20,171,083 of NC_063354.1, read as the reverse complement.
GGAAGACTCTTGTACCTGTGAGTATCTCCACAGCTGCTGAACGCAAGATAGTGTGAAATCGGTGTGGCGTAGATGTGGCTCATGCTTAATGAGTTAATGCCATTAAATTGCACAAGGAAACTTGCTACAGCTCACAGAGAGATATGCCTGAAACTGACATAACCAAACTTTGGGGAATTTCAGCTATAGTTTCTAGATCTAAATATGTCTAATGAAGTAAAGGAAGTCATTAAAATCAACTTAGCAATTCGAAATAAAGATCTACATAGGATTAATACACCAGCCTAATAAACACTTGCTGAACCATATACGAAAGAAGAATAGAACATTTCACTTTCTTTTAAATTACTGGGGTCAAAATCTCAGCTCTCTGACATGGTAAGAAAAATGGAACTTCATGAGGGAAAAGGATAAATCCAAACTTGAGAATATCTTCTTGAAATGAAAATGTCTTTAGAGGATATCTCTGCTCAGCGCACAAAGGTGAATGAAGAGCTGGAACAGAAGCAAAGGAAGCAAAATGAGCTATACGTTCTGTATCAGCAATCCAAAGAAATGGTGGTTGGTTTACAGAAAAATCTACAGCAACTTGCACATAATACAAATCAGGTTCTGCAGAAGCAGCTAAAGAAACACTAGCCTGAGCTCAAAGTGATGCTGTAGAAAATGACAGATCTATAAAAATGGGTGGAGATGAACAGTGCACACAATTTTAAAAAAAAGCTCCCAATCACTCAGACATTTCAGAAATAAGTGCAGACAATGCTCGAGTGAAAAAACTCAAGTAGGAAATGGGAAACAAGAAGCACCAAAGCAGGAAGTGGAAGAGGTTCAGACATTAAAGAAAACCAGAAAAAAATAAATGTTTAAGAAGCTAGATGTTATTAGAGCACGTTATGGAAAAAACTTACTGGACCAACACAAGGCAAAAGCTTTGATTAAAAATATGGAAACATAAAAACAGAAAATAGTAGCAGAAATAGGTCATTCAGCTGTTTGAGCCTGCTCCACCATTGAATATGATCATGGCTGATCATCCAACTCAGTACCCTTTTCCTTTTCTCTCTCGATTCCCTTTGATCTCTTTAGCCCACAGAAACAAAGAAGTCAGAACAGGATGGAGCCATTCAGTCTTTTGAGCCTGCTCTGCCATTCATTATGATCATGGCTAATTATTCAATAGACACACTCATTTTTCCCCATCCCCTTTGATCCCTTTTGCCCCAAGTGATATATCCAACTCTTTACTTAAATCATTTAGTGTTTTAGCCTCAACTGCTTCCTGTGGTAGCAAATTCCATAGGCTCACCACTCCACAGGCAAAGAAATTTCTCCTTATCTTAGACCTAAATGGTTTACCTCACATCCTCAGACTGTGACCCATGGTTCTGGACCAGCCCACAATCAGGGACATCTTTCCTGCATCTACCCTGTCCAGCCCTGTTAGAATTTTCTTGCTTTCTATGAGATCTCTCCTCATTCTTCTTAACTACAGCCAATATAGTCCTAAATGATTCAACTTCTCTTCATATGCTGGTCCTGCCAGACCAGGGATGAATCTGGTAAACCTTTGCGCACATGCTCTATAGTAAGAAAACCTTCCTCAGATAAGAAGACCAAAACTGCAAACAATATTCCAAGTCTCAACAAAGCCCTGCATAACTGTGGCAAGATATCCGTGCACCCATTCTCGAATTCTCACACTATGAAGGCCAACATACCATTTGCCTTCTGCACTACCTGCTGCATTAGCATACTTACCTTCAGCAACTGGTGTATGAGGACATCCAGGTCTCATTGCACATTCCTCTCTTTCAATTTATACCCATTCAGATAATAATATGCCTTCCTGTTTACAGTATCAAAGTGGATAACCTTACAATAGGGAATATTCCACTGCATCTGCCTTGCATTCTCCCACTCTTCAGCTTGTGTATTTCTAACTTCTTCTTGGAAACTCCTTCTGGAATTAGAAGAATTCAGGATGTAAATCCAGGAGCTTGAAAATGAGCTAGAAGATGTTAAAGAGCAAAACAATACATGCCAAGAAAATTATGAAACACTTGAAACAACCTGAGGTACTATGTTGAATCCGAATAAAATTTTGCTGTAATGCATCAGGAAAAGAGTTCCATGAAAGAAAAACAACACAAACAAAATGACAGGAAATGTAACTGATGACTGTAGAAATTAATGGCTCCTCACCTGTTTTTGTAAATGGTTAAACTTTCATTTGGAAAGTTGGGAATATTGTATGTGTACATTGCCTTTAAGAGAGTTCACCTCTCAAGACTTCCTGAGCTGTGTGCATAGAAGGTTATGTGTCTGCTTGTCAGTCTGTGGTGGGTTTGCAAGCTGCATAAATAGAAATGAGTCAGTTTGCTATAACGTGTGCTTTACAACTTATATTGGTTTTACCCTTTTAAATAAACTAACCCATTCTATTAATAAGTCATTTGTCAAGGATTGATTATTAGACCATTACCATCAACATAAAGGTTCCTAGTCATCTCTGCCAAACATAGAACCCGAGGTGTTTATAGCCCAGACATAGGTAAGTGGTATTTTGCCCATTGTTTGCTGGAGCAATTCAAAATTGACTTCTTGTCTCTTTAAAGCCCGATATCTTTCTCTGCTTTGCACATAATTCCAATTTTCCATTTAAATTAAGTTGGGACCACAAGCTATGTTTCAACAACGTTCTGTATTCAGGCTATCAAATCATTTAATAACTTTGAGATACAAGCACTAAATTTCATTTTATTCTGCTCTGTTGATTTTGAAGTATGCTCATTATTTAAGTCTCTGATTAGAAGTATAAGAACAATCGAAAACTGAAGAAGAAAGAAAAGTGACTCCTTAATATGATTACACTAAGAATGAATAATTAAAAGACTAAGATAAAGATCTCAAAAACATCAAAACCAGTAAAGTGTTGCAGAAATATGTACCTCTGAGGCTGAAAGAAACTACAACCATCGTGTCATATGTGATGGTTTACAAATCTGTGCCACATCACTAAAACCTCCGAAGCAATGCCTGACTCTGTTCCTGCCACAGTTCATCTGATGTTGAAGACTTGGCCTTTTTGACTTAACTATTCTGATGCACTCCTACCCATGGATTCACCATCATTTATCTCTGTAATCTACTCCAGCCCTCCAGCCTTCTAAGACATTGACACTCCTTTAATTAGTGTCTCCTGGGGAATTGCTGATATTTTTCATTCTGCCATCTGACGTATGCCAGCCTCTTGCACCACTGAGAGACTTCTCCTGATTCACTTACAGTATGGTCCTGCACTTCAATGCTGCACTTTGGAGCTTAACAGCACCTCTCATTGCAATTCTACTGCAAGGTCACTTTGTGTGCATGGACAAGCACCCTGATCATGAATTTGACCAGGCTGCATCTCAGGGCTCCTGGCTTGTTCTCCTACTGCTCACTCATCTTGTGTCGACTTGGATGCTCACAGCATCTCTGTCTTGCCTTTTAGTGCAGACACAATGCTGGGTAGCGTGTGCTGGTTGTCAGCTGTCACCATTCAAGAGGGTGGACATGTTGTTGTATTGTCATCATGTTATACCTGCACTATGGGCCTATCAGCTGCCAGAACAGACATACTGCCTGTGTACCAACCAAATGGCTATGTTGCAAATTTGGAGGGGAAGAGTGCTTAGTCATGCCAGGGGAGACACCCTTCAACTAGTGGGTGCTGGCACAGTATATCATTGCTTGCCTCCAATATCATTCCAGGGTTTGGACACTGTCAGGGCACAATTGTCCCCTTTGTAGGGGGTTAGAAGGCAAATGTTAAGCAATTCACCAACCGTTTTGGATCTTCCTGCCCTATCATGGGCCATTTCATCTTGAGCTCAGAAATAGGAAAGAATTGAGTGAATAAAAACAACTGGCAAAGCTGGTACTGCTGGTGTGGCAGTGGGGTAGGGGTAGGGGTCCCTTGTGAGTAAATAGGAAATGTAGAGGCCATGTACGTTTAGTACTGTGGGAGAATTGGGTTGTTAAGGAGTGAGTGAAGCAAGATTTTTATATGTAATACTGCCAGTGGCAGAGCATGACCTTTGGTTGGAGATGAGTGCAATAGCAGAGATAAAGTGATCGTAAGGTAGCAGAGAGAAGATAGTGATACTCACCCTGGCAGAATAGAGAAAGTCATTGAGCTTTGTCCTATACTGCTGCATGTTCCTCCAGACAAATGGGCCTGCATTAACCAAGGTGGCAGGGTCTGCTGTCATGTCCTCCACTGCCGGTCCTGGAGGAAATAGATGTTGCCCCTCTGCATCACCCATTCACCAGGGGCTCCAGGTCCTTGTACACAAACAGGAACACCAGTTCCCCTTTTGTAGTGGTAGGATTAAAAATGACATCTTCAAACCAGATCATTAAGGGTTAATTGGACATGACAACAAGCAATTAAATAAAGTAGAAAAGTACGTGGAAACGGGCCAAATGTGAAAGCAGCTTCATCGAACCCCTACAGTGCGGAAATAGGCCATTCGGCCCAACAAGTCCACATGCCTCTCCAAACAGCATCCCGCCCAGACCCATTCCCCTACCCCTGCATTTCCCTTGTCCAACATACCTAACCTAAACATCCCTGGGCACTATGGGCAATTTAGCACAGCCAATCCACCTACCCTGCACATCTGGACAAAGCTTGTTCTGACTGAGGAATTACTGCGCGTACTGCATTGTTGTGAGATTTGTCCTGTTTGGCCATCACATGGAGTCTCCTGGGGGTGTGTTTTTTTCAGTATAACAGAATGCCTGGGAAAGTATTGAAAGTGCCATGGAATGATGATACACATATCATCTTAGATTCAGAATAGTATTAATATCAGGGACTTTGCCCTATTCAGGGGACTTCATCTTGGCCTGGGATTGTGAATGGTGCCAGGTTCTCCGGACCAGCCATCATAAAGCAGGGTGTCCAATGGGCAGGAGGCTTTGAGACTCATTGTTGAACATATCTAAAGTAGTTTCAGCACTCATTAGTTTGTATGTGTTTCTAATATATCCGAAGTAAATTACTGCTTAATATGTATTTACTGCTATACATACATATTTACTGCTTAATGTAGATACACATATTTATCTCACTGCTTAAAATATACATCCACCAATAAACTTGCTAATTAGTAACACTTAATTCGTACAGTATTTAGTTACATCCCACCAAACCCACTATTGTACCATAACACCCTTTTCTGCCATGTTGAGGCAAGTTTCATGAATCATGCAGGGTGGCTCTGGACTGTCAATACCTTGTCGAAATGCACAATGGCCTTTTAAATCTAGGCAGTGGCATGTTCCTCTGGCCTCAGCGAGTGATAGAATTGGGCCAACTTCAGAAGAGAGAGCGCCATAGAAGTCGGTTCGATAGTTAATGAGATAACAAGGTGTAGAGCTGGATGAACACAGCAGGCCAAGCAGCATCAGATGAGCAGGAAGGCTGACGTTTTGGGCCGAGACCCATCTTCAGAAAGTTAATGAACTGAGTTTTGGACTATAGCATGAGAAAACTTTCTAGACCTCTCAGAGAGAAACCCTTGAAGAAATTTCTAAAAACTTTGTCAAAACGTAAGGTCCAGCTTCTGGTTATTTTACTTTGAGTTAGGTTTTGACCAAGTCTGGGCACTCTTCATAAAGTCATAAAATTGTTGCGCAAAAAATTTAATAGGTTTCAGCTTTCTCCTAATTAAACTTAAACCTGTAGAATGGCTGATCCAGTTATGTCTGAACAAATAAGCTACTTAGAGCAAAATACTTTACCAGGAATGCAGGCTGAAGTACCATCAAATATTTTTAACACTTTTTTTTTAATATATTGGTTCCTTTTTAAACACTATCGGCTGCTACCTTGTGAGATTGGGGTATAGACAGAAAGTTCCTTGCTAAATTAAGCCTCAAAATCCTTCAAAGCACTGCCATTAACCTTGCACCCACAAGACCCAGCTTAATATTTAGAGCCTACTCAAAGACCTGCAAATTAATCTAATTAGAGAAAACTCCCAACAGTGATTATCTCTTCATAGGGTCTTGGCCAGTTGGACAGCATCTCTCGTGATGCGTTCAAAACAAAATAATGCAGAAACCTGCATCATTGTATGCAATTTGTATTTAAAATACATTTTTTTTTTCTGTCAATTAAGTTGATATTGGGTGAAAAGTGTGTTCAGAAAAAGAGTTATCAAGTGGAACCTCCAGGCCGAAACATGAAACCGTGAACTTTTAAGCAAGATCTGACAATTTATTACTGCCATTGTTGGTGAGTAGTAATTCAAAATAATGCTGTTTTTATAAAAATGAACTGAACTTTCTGCCCTCTTCCTTACTCAATGTATAGTTCAGCTAAACAAATCTTACCTGGCTATTACCTATGCTGTATTTTAACTGCGTGGTGAGATGAATGAAATTACTCTTCACTCCATCTCTCCATGGAAATATTCTGAGAAATGTCATTAGCTGGAAACGCTAACTTTATTTATCTTTCCAAACCTGCTGAATATTTCCAACAATTTCAGGTTTTGATCCCTAGTTACAGCATCTGCAGCAGTTTCCTTTCCATATTGCCTTTGGTGGTGTGGCAAACCCCAAAATTCAGTTGATGTAAAATCATGGATGCAAACTGTAAAGACTGTATCTGTTTATTTTTCTGTATTTTTGATTGTGGGCTGAAATGGGTAAAGGGCTATTTTAAAACCAATGATTGTGGAAAGAATTCCTGCACTTTTCAAAAGCAAGTTACTAAAACTCACTGTACATCGTGTTTATACTGCTGTTTTGTTCAGGTAGCGAGGGAAGCCATTTGTATATGTAGAGGTGTGTACAAAGCGAGGTTCGGCTAGCAACAAATAGCTGATTGGTTTGTGGAATGTGACAAGGGTGGTCAGCCTACGCCAACTATCTGGTTGGCTTCTGGGTCACTGAACAGCTTGTGGGTGTAAAGAGAGCTGGCAGAAACCTTCTAACCCATGGATATGAAACAGGTATGCCTCTCTCTGCTGCAAAAATTTCTATAGCCTGCAGAAAGCCAGTTTACTTGCCCTCATCAATTGCTGTACACTGTGACATTTAACCAATAACAAAATAAACTTTGTTAATGTACCAGCCAACTGTTTCTCCTGTGAAGTAGTGAAAAAAAAAACTTGGTGTCCTTCAAATTCTCTTCACCAAGTCTAAGCAAGCACAATGATTATTTCAATGAACACTGCTTTCCCAGTTTTTTTCCCCTCCATCAATAACATCAATGTTTTGTTGTCAGTCTGTGTCCATCTGTACGTGTGTGTAGAAGTTTTATTAGGGGGTTGGGATTTTAACCAGTTCAGTTATATGTCAAGAATTCATAGCTGTTTTAAGTGTGGTTAGAAACTATTTATTACAAATACATAAATTATTAACATATAACTCTACTGTAAAGAATTCTTGCTAAGCACAGAAACCTGGTCAGTGTTTCCATTAACCTGGGACTAGGCAAATTGTGGAAGTTTGTGCAGTTCAATAAAATCTTTAACTTTTGTGGTGACTTTGCAAATAATTGGGCTTGATTTGCAGTGCACTATCCAATAAGGGGTACCAAAATCGATGGCATTAAAGGATGGTGTTATTTATATCTTTATAATAATTTAAATAATTATTGTTTGTGCATTATTAAAAATGCTCAAGATATGTTTGTTTCTATTGAGAAGATTACAGCCACGTTCCATACTCTGGGCATTGTTCTTTAACTGAATATTCTCTGGCATCCTATGTGATTCTTGTCCATTAGATACAGCTGGATTAAAATTTGCAAACCAGTTAGAGCACAGACTGAATAGGGAGCCCCTTTAAATCAATGAAAACATCAATTTCCCCTGCTTTCTCTTCCCCTGTCAGAAAGGACACTAGTTTAGTGAATGCAGGCAGCTCACGTTATTCAACTGGGTTTCTGAGGCTGCTTTCTGTCCTCTGCCAGCTACCTGAAGTGTAGAAGCATCTACCCTTGGCTTTCTGACATTGGCCCTTCCAGTTCTCTATTTTGTTTGGCTGTTAACTAGGAGAGATTGAGATGGACACCCAGGCTAATGAGTCTCAAGTTTCTACCTTATCTCTATGTGCAAAATGAATCAGATGCCAGGAAACAGCAGGAGAGAGGAACATACATATAATTGCTTTCTGTAGAGCAGGTGCCAAAATCATCACGCAGAAACCAAAAGGTTAACTGTGTCAAGTTGAAGAAGATGAACTTGTTTCACATTGGAGTCAACACTTCATTTAACTTTAAAATACTTGACCATGGCTCAATCAAGGAGAAAAAAAATTGTAGGATTTTTGTTCAAAACTTAATTTCTTATGAATCGTCTCCTCCCATTCCTTCCGTTTTATATTTAGCAGCCAGAGATTATAACATTTTGAAGTCTGTCATCCAGTGCATAATCAGATTTTCTAATACAATCATGTTCAAAGTGGACTTCCATTGTAACAATTTCACAAACTGAATATCTGATTTTATCTGCTTTATACAATACATTTAATATTACAGCTGAACTGGAAAGGCAAGTTATGGCAATACATAGGCTACAGTTTCTACAACCAAATAATGTTTCTCAAAAGGTGGATGAATTGTTGATGTAAAGTTAATTACTTTTTGTTGTTTTCATGAAAACCATTTACTTATTATCCTTTAAATTTAAGGTAAATTTATTCAATAAAATAGGTAATAAAAACTCTATTTTCCTCCATTTCTCATGATTTGTCATTTATATTCTCCTGTTTCATCAGATCTCATTGTAGCATACAATATTCCTGACTACTTGGTCTACCTCCAAGTATCTTATCTGCCAGTTTACATCCCTGCATAGGTGAAAGTGTGCTCTAACGGTAGATCGTTCTTTTGTTTCCACTCTCTTATCCTGATTAGTCACACCCCCAAAGACCTAACAGAGGTTAAAGCCTCCTCTTATGGGAAATGGAAGATAACAAATGTTTGGCAGCAAATGAAAGACAGTAACCTAACAGAGGTAGTTTGACATCATAAACTCTTGAATAAAGCTCAAATTGATTATTAACTGAAAACTAAAATTATATTACAATCTTATGTTAGTGAACTCATGACCCTATATTTATTGCTGGTAATTTATTATTACTCATGTTTAGAAATATTGTGAGAAGGGTTGTTCAGTGATGTACAAGAGGTGTGACAGAGGAAGCGGGTCACTTGAATGGTGACATGAAAATATGGCGTTAAGGTTTCATATAATGAGCACCATAATATCTCAACACTTTTTTTCATTTTTTTTTACTAGAAGGTGACAGAAAAATAATTTGCACAAACTTGTTTGGTGGTGATGGTAGTTAAGGTGCAACTGCCCTCCTTTAGAAAAGGAGCACAGGATTGGCTATGTCCACATGGGAGAGTAGGCATCACCTCTGTTTAATGCCCCTGTAGTGATTGCAACAAGGTCAGCCAGGTGGATCTCACAGAATATGAGTTCCCTAACTGGGGCTGTTAATCTGGGCTAATCGAGGAGTCATGGCTGACAGATATAAACAAGAGCGACAGGGGTTCTGTTCGCTCTAGGAGCCGGCTCTGAGTTAACTGGGTCAGTGTCATGTAGTATGCACGTGTAAATAAAGGCTGACTTGGTGATGAGATACCGGCCTTTGTAGAGTTATTTCAGTCCCTTCTGAAAAATGGCATTACAAGCAGTCCAGCGCTCTGAGTACTATATTAAAGTGTCAGCCTTTGTTACAAGCAGAAGTTCCTTGGGCAGGACTCAAGCCCCTGACTTGGCAACATTATGACAACTGATCTACAGGCGACACTTTAAGAAACATCACTTTAAGTGAGAGAAGCCAGAAGAAGCATCTGTAGAGATGAGATAGAGACCAGTGGCACCTGAGGGAACACAAATAGAAGTCAACAGTAGCATTTAGGGAGTAAACAAATAACAGCATTTGGAAATGGCTTGGGGGACAGATGAAGCTAGCAGCATGTTGATGGGAACAAAAAGGAAAAGAGAAAACACAGCAGCAGACTTGTGATGCAGGAAGAAAGCAGAGGCTGCAGGCTGCTTTGGAAAGAAGACAGAGATAAGTTAGCTCTGAATTTTGTTCAGAGAGAAGAGATCATGGTTAGAAATGGAACTTGTTCCGTAAATAGTAGCAATCTTTCTGGGTTTAAGTTAAAAACATCTTAGGTGCACCCAAATGTTGAAGTTGCAGGTGCACTTTCATAGATGTACTTGCACCTACTAGTGTTCTCTCTTATTGAAGGCTACTTTTGAATTTCCAGCATTCTGGAATTCTGTCAACATGGACTGGCTTCCAGATCAACATATACTTGGTTGAGTTTTGACAACATTTTCCCCAGTTTGGAGGGAACATTAATTCTTCTGTGCACCACACTTATTAACTACTCAACAACAAAGAACAAATTATATCTTTAGAACGGATGAACTTCAGCTGTCGCAGATTTGTCTGAACAACCCTTAAATACTAAACTGTTTTGTCAGTCAGCAAAGATTTACTGCAAATTAAATTCTGCAAGAAGCTGACAGGATCATTTGAAATCTAGAGACCAGCTCAGAGCTCTTTAAAATTCATAACTTAGTGAAAAGTACAAGGAATGGGCAGGAATTCTTCACCTCATTTTGTGCTTTGAGATTAGCAAGCCAAGGGCTAAAGTAAATGTCACAGCTACTATTTTGCAGTCAACCTGCCTGGTTAAGAAGCCAAAGTAATGCTGCATATATGCAATCAATTTGAAATTCAAATTTGTAGCAGCACCACTGCATTAATAAAATAGTTGTATTGATTACTACCTGGATTGTTATTCTTTCATTTCCAAAGGATTTCATTTGCAATGCAAACCATTGATTCTATTGTCAGTTTCATTGAAATCAGAAGACAAGAAAAACCAATGAGCATATGAAACAGAAAGGAAATTATCTCTCCTTGTTTATCTCATTATTTTCTAATGTGTGGAGTTGTCTTTCATTAATGATTAATTAAAAAAGAGTAATATCTCTGCTTTGGTACAACAATTGATTCATATCTTGGTTCTTGTATACATGAGACATTAATATTAACAACCGTAGAAGAAGGTGTTTTTACATATATCTTTCCCAGTGTGAGAAAGGGGATGGAATGAAGACATTTACATTCTCCATACAAACTTAGCCCCTTTTTTTTGCCCTTGAGTTTTCTGCCTATATATGCACCCTTCATTGTTATAATAAGTGTTAAAAAGTGAAAAACAAAGGCACATTGCAATCCAGTCCAACTAAAAACAAATTCTATAACAGAAACAAATGAAAGAAAGTAGCAATATTGAATGTTCAGACTTCATTTTCTTATGCTAATTTTGTTTTGTTTTCGATCTTCGAAAAGAGGAATGTGTATTATTCTGAAATTAAAGTACAACTATAGAACAGCCACTGGATTATCTTCTTCCACAGATGTCACATACATGCAGAACTGCCATTGTGAGAACAAAACAAAATCACAATACACTCTTTTGTATGAAGTAACAGTTCTAATGGGATTAGCGTTCATATTATGCTGACTCTACCCACTCTACTGATGTCGTGCATGCTGTGGATAGAAAAGGAGTTCTACTTTAGCTTTTGGATGGAACAGATATACATGCATCAGCTCTCTAAGGTTCTAATAATGATGCCTGACCAAATATATCTGTACTTATTGTTACAATACAATAAACCTTCTTATTATCCAAGAACAATGCCTCATCTGTAGCTACTCGTTAGATGTGAGTACACTGGAATTAATCACCTGAAATAGGCCTAAGACAAAGCAAAGACAAAAAAGAACCAAGGGTAGTGAACTAGCTCAAACAACATGTACCCAGTGCCATGTTATGTTAGAGGTGGCAACTACTACAAAGTGCCAAGAAGTGGTAACCAGGGAAAATACCTCACTTTCTTCTGATTAATCAATTTGAACTACATTTCATTTGAATTTAACCGACTAAAAATATTGGTGCAATTGGTTTATTACTAAAAAAATTGTAAAACAAATAAAATGATTTCTATAGTATAATCACATCTATCAAAAGAAGGAAATATGTTAATTCATAAATAACTGAAAATGGATTATTTTAGGGAGTACTTGCTCATCCCTGTCTGTCAATAAGTGTGTTATAATCCAACTGTAGACTTAGGCTCTTAGCTCAGAATTAATTGACTATTCATTCTCCATAATTGCTAGGCTGTTCCTAAATTTCCTCTTCTAAATATAACTTACCAGTGGGGCGTTGGCTACTTTAATTAATGAAGCTCAGGGTTCTGAAATGCCTTACTGCACTTCTTATTGATTTATGGTAAAACACTACAAATAGCACTGATTATTAAGAGGATTGTTTTAAGGTGGAGGTTGTATGAATACATTTGTTTGAAGCAAAAGGATAGGAACTACTTTTGAAGTCTATTGGGTATTAGAAATCTCAGATAGATCATTAACCCTCTGATGCAGTCAGTATGATGTTAACAATAAGCTGATCATGTTTTTCATATAAGTACAATATATGCAAAAAGGTTAAGACATCATTGAGATGGCTTTAATGATTATATTGTAAAAGGCCATCCCTAAAAAGCCCACTGTCGCTCAGTATAATATTTATGCATAATTTAGTAAATGAAAGTTTTTTAAAATTCCGCATGCCAGAATTACATCAAGCATAGACAGATCAATTTCAGAGATATTAATGCAAGGTTGATGAATGATAAATTTGAAGACAACCTGTTGATAACAACTTAATTTCTTACTTCTTGTTTAGTAGTGAATTCTTGCATTAAGTGTCGCATCACATTGACTTCTTTATTTTAAGGTTTCATTCATCGTTTGGTGTATTGATTAGTACTGGCCTGAGATGATGTTTTATTGCAGCATTCTTGACATATACTTGACACGACACGAGCTTCTGTATTGCATAATGTGATTTTTGCATTTGATTAGTGCAGATGTTATGCTGGTTTCCAAACTGCTTTTCATTCATCATATAGCTTATTGATCAATACTCACTGTTCACAACTTAATTTCAGTCTATATCACTTACTTTCCACAGTCAAGGTAATGGGCTGGCTGGTTTTGTTTTCTCCATTTTTGTCATTTACTGCCTGGACATAGTATCTTCCAGTGTCAGGAGCCACTGTTGACAAGATGACAAGTGTGTTTTCCATCGTAATAGCTCTATTGGGACAAACAAGGGAGAAATGAGAAATGGGAAGGCTTGCAAAAATGAAATCTGCCCATGTTGTCTTTCAAGACTTTGTATTCTTGGTGCACATAATGGTCTGGAATCACAGAGACATTATCCCTGTGGAGGTCATAGGTTTAGCAACTTTCATATCTCTATGAAACAAACCAAGGTTTCTGGCATTTTGCAAGTGAAGATTTGTGATCAGAGTTTTTTTCTTTAAGGTGAAATTCCCACAATTAACCTTTGGCATCACAATGCTCTCAATAAAGTAATGATCCCATGAGAATATAAATTTGATGAAAATAACACAAAACAAGGCAATTTCATGAATAAACTTACTATTTAATTTTGTTTTGACTAAATCACTGGAAGGGTTGAATCTTAAACACGTAACTACTACATCTTGATTTACTTTCTGTTTGGATCAGAATTTATACATATTCCATAGTATATACATATACTAATTCTTACTTCATTCTTCATTTAGCAGCTGGGTATATTCAAACATATTTTTGTTAAATATTTCATGTCAAATTTGTTAAACCAACAAGTCTCAAGTTCTGATAAATGCTATTCTGTCTAACTCACATAAAATTAGATGACATGCTCACCATTAAAAGTTAGGTTAACAAGGAACATTTTATTTTTTATGAGCACATATTAATTAATTGACTAATTTACCTATTTACCTTCCAAAGCTTGTTGTTGAAGTTGAAGTGATTGTTGTCTGGTTGTATTCAGTGTTTATGCCACAGAAAAAATCAAGTGACATTGCAGGGCTACCTATTTCCAAATAATGAAATGGTTTCTCTGGTGCCCACAGAGATAATAGTATTGGAACAGTAAAATTAACATTAAATTCAATAACACACTTCCTTTTATTTCTTCCATTTATTTCTTACATACGACTTTGACAAGTGAGGAACTTTTTCAAATATCAAGGCAGGGAAGCTAGAGAAGAAAACTGCATTTAAATGATTGGATGAGCAAGTCTGTATGATTGGAGTAAGTGGGTGCATTGAGATTCTTTGTTCACATCAGATATATTTTCCTTTTGGAACCAAGAAATGAACTGATAGCTAGAGCATAGCAAGGTCCATTTGAGAAGCTGGCAGTGCAAGAAAGAGTCAATTCTTGTTGCTAGTCTGATAATATAAAGCAGCTTCCTTTTTGAAAGTTCCTACATTTTTGATTTTTGTCCAACATTTCATTCCATTTTGCTCCTGAAAACTAAAATTTATGATATTCTGATTCAAAGTTAAATGATCAATTTAATAAATTTCATCCAAGTGACCAAAATCTTATAGTTTGTATAGTAGAGTAAATCCTGTATACCTGGCAATGTATGTAGTGTTTGGTTGCAGTGCTCCAATCAGCAGCTCACTGTAATTCATTTACTTCCTCAGTCACACTGTTCATTTCCGTTCCTGTGATGTTGCTATCCTTTACATAACACCATAAGTGTAACCAATGTCCATTATCGTAATTGAAATTAAGTGAGCGCTGAATTTTGTAAAAATGTCAATCATTAAATACAATTAACTGACTCCCGAAAACATTTATCAGAAGTGTGGAATGATTTCAATATAAAAGAGTTCTGCTGCATTTGAAAAGGATGGCGTGAGATTTTTAGATTGGAAGTGATCTTTGGGAAGGAGCTTAGATAATTATTAGAGGACTAATTACTACAAAAAGCTGCAATTTAATAATCTTTAATTGACTATTTAAATTCAGCAGAACTGGGCTCTTTAGAGCTTTAGTGACATGCAGTGATTATCATCCCACTTAATACAGTATGTTTATTATAGAATTTAAAATTAGACTATGAAGCCCAGACTAAACAAATTTAAAATCATTCTACACATTTTACACTTCAGCTAAAAATGATACAATTACTTGTGTGAAAAGTGAAGCTGATGCAACCTTTACTGTTCTAGTGGCAAAGTGACCCATTTTTCATGGACCTTACGCATTAATGCTGATTCACTAGGCCACTTCTAGCTTGCTAAAAGTGAGGCTCATATAATAGTGGTACAGTATCCAATGTATCCAAAAATCATTCATCTGAATAAAATACTGTAACTCTACAAATTACAAATGGGACTCTGCAAGCCAATGCTATTCGGTAGGTGCTGGCCTAGTGGTTCAAAATCCAGAGCCCCAGTCTAATGTGCTGCAAGCAGGTATTCAAATCTCACCCTGGCAGATGGTGAAATTTGAATGCAACAAAATCTAGAATTTTTAATTTAAAAAAAACTTAGTCTAATGGCCAGCCCTGTGCTGTCAGTTGTTTCAAAGAAACCATGTGGTTCACTAACATGCTTTAGGGAAAGAAATCTGCCCATCCTTATTTGGTCTGGCCTACATGGGACTCTAGTCCCACAGCAATACAACTGACTCATAACTGCCCTCTGAGCAATTAGGGAAGGACAATAAATCCTGCTCTCACCAGTGAAGGTAATATTTCATGGATGAATTTTTTAAAATTGCCAGGAATGGGAATTTACCTGGATATGCAGAGTGAATATCTAGAATATCTTGGTGGAAGCTTGCTAAAATAATCATTGAGGTTTGAAGCAGAATGTCACGCAAGTTAGTGTTTAGGAGCAATTGAAATACAGTAAATGTTTTGGCAGACGTGTATCTAAAATGAAGAACCAGCTATTTTTTCTATCATCAGGTTAGTAACAAGAAATTGACTTTTTCTTGCACAGTCAGTTTCTCAAGTGGACCTTGCTGTGCTCTAGCTGTCATAAGTCAATTTGCTAGTTCTAAAGGAAAACATATCTGACATGATCAATGAAGTTCACTGCACCCACGAACTCCAATTGTAAAGATTTGCTCATCTTAAAAATGATCCAGGACTTATGCATCTTGTGTATAAACTTAATGGTTTTATACACAATGGTTCTCCATGTTCACAATTCTTTAGTGACAGAAAACAGCTAAATGAGGTAAACCAAGCAAGGAGAGCAGAACACTGTGATTATTGAAATGCTGCTCTTCTGAACATACACTTTTATGAACACCAAGGGAAAGAAAAATGTTGTACATCTGGATTGCTCCATCATTCGGTTATTGATGACATGTCCACATCTTAAAATAGTCTTAAGCACTGACAAACCTGTTTTTGTCTGCATATTCTATTTTGACTTGAGAGTAAATTTTTTTAAAAAAGGAAGGATTAATGTCTTCTACCAAACGTCCATTCAATTCTTAAAGATTTGTCAGTGTCCTTTGTCAATAAATTGGGGCGGTTTTAGCTGTAAACTGGAATTTCAAGGAATGGACAACGATCTCATTCAGAAAATTGTAAGTGTCAAGACACCAAGCAAAAATGCGTGGGCAAAGAAGGTATCAGATTGTTACTATGGACTGTGTTCTTTTGCGGTTGGACCTATTCACAGGTCAATGTTAATGGTACACTGCATTCTGTTTCAATTACGGTAGACTTGACCAGAGAATTTTATATTGTCATTGGATGGAATTTTCCATTTCCCAGTGTGATAACCACACACACACACACACACAACACCATGGTCAAATCGGGACAAAGTTGAATAAGGCTGTAATGCTGAACAAAGCAATCAGCACTGTTCAAAATATTGGATAATTTGGCCTGAATGCAATTGCTGAGATTTGTGACAACAGTGCTAGTCTCACTCTTTTCATGGTAACATGACAGCTCAACAAAGGCAGATGTCTGCAACAGACTGATAATTTTAATGTAAAATTCTTTTTGTCATGTTGTACCTTTTTTTCCTCTGGAGTGCAATCCTGATAAGACTCCAAGGTCTTAGTTTAACTGAACAAAAATTAAATATGCCCAGAATTCTGTTTTCATGACACTGCCACAGTTAACATCACTTTTTTAAATTACAAACTGAATTCCAATCAAAAATTATCTAAGATTTTTTCCATTAAATGCTGGCAATGTTAATGAAGTGCAATGTTATAGTAAAAGGTAAATTGAGTTTCATATGATCTTTGAAGTTACACACATAAATATATTAGAGCAAATCCTTCCCAAACCAATTTCTGGTATGAAGGAGGAGAACAACTTTGGACACTAGCTAAGAATTACATCGATGGTATTTGTGGTGGTGGTTGATGTGGAACAAAATCTTGAATAAAATAGTAAACAGCATTTTTACAAAAATTATGCTTAGTTAACTGCTTAGCCCTTAGAGAAAGCAGAGTTAATGTTTCAAGTGCAGTGACCCTTCTTCTGAAAAGCCATTCTCCAGCAATTTCTGATTTTGTTTCAGATTTCTGGCATCCACAGTTCTCTTGTTTTAACTTGCCTAGCCCATTATCTGGCTAAAGGATTGTTTTGATTTTTTTTTGCCTCGTCTTTCTCCCACTTACTCTTCCATTCTCTTATAGACACTGGCATATTACCCCATGGATACCAGCAGCCTTCTGTGCCTGATGCAACTCGTTATTGAGTATGACTGTAACAGACTTTAATGATGATGGCTACACCAATGTTATATTGGATCCTCTTCTCACCGTGTGCCTATTCAGAAATTTTTCAACAGGTCAGTGGATATTGTAACCACGGTAAAGTTCTGGAAGAATCATTTTCCTATTTTACCCACAAACACCGTGGTTAATGTGGCATCCCTACTTAGTTAACTAAATGGTAATCAAATATTCAAAGTGGAACTTGCTTGTCTGTGTGGCTCAGCAATACAACAAATAATACAAATACCCAACAAATCATCAGAATTAATTTCATAAGCGTTTCCTTGATGGAGGTTACACATGTTTGTGGAGCATCCTGTTTCTGATAGTAAATTATGTTGACTTTATGTCACAACAACACTGAACCAGCAATTAAAATTAGCCCCTGATGAACACATCAGGCCATATAGTTGAAGCCCTACCATTCTAAGTGTAGCGTTATTTCTACGGGCTGGATTATCCTATACTCTGACCACGAGGGCAGTGGTGAGATAGTTAGGAAGATATGGTGAGGGAAAAAAAAAAGAGATTGTCAAGGTTGAGAAAAGAAGTCTGATTTTGCACATAAAATTTTAACAGCTTGAAGAGAATCTTGCTAGTGAATGACGAGGGTTCCATATGCATGTGTTAACATGTTGTTCTTTCCTAATCTAGCCTTATTCATGTGCAGGTTGCTACCTCTCAGGCAGTGGAGAGAAACTAGATGGCACCATGTCCTGACATTGAAGTCAGAGCAGTTGCCTGATGAGTGTAATTCATTGGCATCTTCTCCAGACCTCCATCTTGGCAAGCAATATCTCAGGGCATGCTTGGTGGGGAGTGACCACCTCCAGCCTAACTACCAATCTCACATAATCATGGGACATCTCCAACTCACTTACAATACAGTTCACCAGTTCAATACTGCACTTTGACATTCACTGACACCTTTCAGGCACGCATCTCATGCACGTTGAAAAGTCTAAGCAGAGTGGTCCTCAGTCAAGGCAAGGAGGGCTGTCATTATTCAGGGGCTACCAGCACAAGTAAGTCAAGAGTATCATCTGGTATCAGTCTAGGGGCTTGGACACAGTCAGACAGTCATTTGGGATGTTCAGGGTTCGGAGTTTACAATCGTTGCAGACAAAGGAGTGGGCCATGGTTGGTCCTGCAAGTCCAGAGCAACCAGTCTGGGGGCTCACAGTAAGTCAGCTGGGGAGATGTGTAGCCATCAGTAAGGAGTTTGGTCAGTCCTCAGCCATGGAAGCAGTTCCAAGTCAGTCATGGTGATGAGCCATGGTCAGTCCTGGGAGGGTCTCCACATTGAAAGTCAAGGGGTGTTACTGAGTCTATTGCTGTGGTGAGGAGTTTGGAGAAATCAATTGTGAGGTTTGGAGGCAGCACGCCAGGATGCTAAGGGACAATAATTGTGAAGGAAGTAGTGACTCACCATTTAAGGATGGGAGATAATAGAGTGTGGGAAGACACAAGGTACTGTGGGAAAAGTTTCACTGACACTGACATGCCGAGCCTGCTACTCATTCTGTGAAGCTCAATCTGCATCACATTCAATTTTCATCTGATTCACAAGCACACAATTGAGGAGAAACATGGCTGCTACCACACCCAGACAGGGCATATTGAGCATTTTTTTTTCTCTCTGAGGGAGTGGGCCTTTGAGACCCTTTGAGAAGCAATGCATTAATCAGATGCTTACTCAGTACAGATTAAAGACATCTGTCATCACAGAAGCTGCAAGTGAACTTCATGATGCATTGGCCAGTTACGTTGATTATCAATCTTGACCATGTCATTGAACATTACAAATTAATCCAAATAATGACTGTGAAGCAGAATTTCGTCTGGTGAGCTGTAAGCTTTCATCTCAGTTCTACATTTCTAAAACTTATTCCCAGTTCTTACAGCCTATAGAAGGTCCAGGAGCTGCATACCTCACATCCATCGAACTTAAAAATGTGTAACTTATTATCCCAAATGCAAAGTTGCCTTTCTTAGATAACATGGGGGTATGGAGGTCAATGGGGAATGAAATTCTCATTCTTTCTACTACACTCACAATCTTCTACTGTATATATGACAATTGGCTTATACAGAATACATCTGAATCAGAAATTGCTAGAAAACATCAGTAGGTCTGGCAGCATCTGTGGACAGGAATCAAAAAGCTGAACCCTCTCCAGCTTGATTATATCCTTCCTATAACTGGGTGACCAGAACTGGGCACA
This sequence comes from Rhincodon typus, assembly GCF_021869965.1. Lineage (NCBI taxonomy): Eukaryota > Metazoa > Chordata > Chondrichthyes > Orectolobiformes > Rhincodontidae > Rhincodon > Rhincodon typus. The sequence goes on along the minus strand of NC_063354.1, from coordinate 20,151,172 downwards.
GTATTCCAGAAAAAGGCCTCACCAATGTCCTGTACAACCTCAACATGACTTTCCAACTCCCATACTCAAAGGACTGAGCAATGAAGGTAAATGTGCCAAATGCCTTTTTAACCACCCTGTATATATGTGACTCAAACTTTAAAGAATTATGTACCTGCACCCCTAGGTCCCTCTGTTCGACAACACTACCCAAGGCACTACCATTAATTTTATAAACCCTACCCTTGTTGGTTGGACCAAAATGGGATATAGTGCATTTATCCAAATTGAACTCCATCTGATATTTTCAGCCCATTGACCCATTTGATCAAGATCCCTCTCTAACCTTAGAAAACCTTCTTTACTGTCTACTTTGCCAACAATTTTGGTGTTGTCTGCAAACTTTATAACTTCCCACCTCAGAAGAATACAGTCCACAGTACCAACAGCAGATGCAGCTTCCCATTCATTCTTTGTTCACTTTTCATATAAGTTAAGGTTACAAGCTGATGGAAGCTTTCACTGTACCTAATGCTCCCTCGTTCAATAATGACAGACTTCCATGGCACTCCAGAAAGAATAGATATTCCTTGAATGGCATTATAACAGTGAGTAGTGTGGTGTTAAGAATGACAGCCTGTCTACCTTCATTCTTGTAGCTTCAGCTAAAATAACAGTCAACCACAGAGCTAATGATGAAGGATGGATACATATTTATAAATGAATCATTCTTTTTGCAATGAAGTGTCATCTACGTGTCTTCAGAAGTGTTCCTTAATGATTCCTTCCTACAATGCATGGATAGATTCCTAGGATGTACAGCTGGGATGCAGGGAGCTTGCTCCATAGTGGAGCCTCTTGGTCTTGGGGTTTTGGATGGGTGATCCTGAGTACAATTATAGGGGCCATATTTGTGGCTAGAGGTCACATTTATGCTGAGAATGTTCTGGCCAGATGTCTGCTTGCCCTACTCACCTTGAACTTCCAAAAGATTGAATGCTTCAGCCAGGAACCTTAGGCTTTGTTGTGAGAGGTTTTGAACACAAGAGTAGCGCAGTCTTGGTTCAATTGTACAAGAGCTTGGTTAGTCGGTACTTGGAGTACCATGTTTTGGCCTCTTTATCTCAGAAAAGATATTATTGCCAGTGCAACAAAGGTTCACCAGACCTTTTCCCATGATAACAAGGCTATCCTATGAACAGAATTTGGCCAAACTGGCCCACTATTCTCTAGAGCTCCTAAGATCTCATTGACATCTACAAAATACTTAAAGGGATAAACAGGTGGATGCAGATCAGACGTTTCCTTTGGTTGGGGAGGGTAGAACCAGTGGTCACTATTTAAAAATAAGGCAGATACCACTTAAGTCCCACTTAGGAGAAGAAGAAAATCTTCTTTTTTCAGAGGGTGGGAACCCTTGAAATTCTCTATTACAGAAGGCTTTAGAAGCTTAGTCTTTAAGTTTGTTTAAGGCAGATATTGATAGATTTCTGATTACCAGTGGTGTACAGAGTTATGGGAATGGGGTGGGCTGAAGTATTCAGTCAGCCATGATTGTATTGAATGGGTCAATAGGCTGAATAGTCTACTCCTATGTTCTGTAAGGAGAGGAACTGGGCAGCTCTGGAGTGCCCTGACTGTAGGGGCAATTCTTCCCATACTGGAACAGTGAGTAGCAACTGCTGGTTTGTCGTGATTGATCTGGTGCACAGCTGGGATTTAAATATGGCATCAGCAACAGGAAGCCAGGAAGAGATCAGCAGCGATGAGCATGCCTGCCCCTGCTGAGCCCACAATAACGAGACAGCAGCACTGTGGGGGACTGATACATAGGTAATGAGGTGAGCAATGGAGAATTACATGAGAAAACCCGCTGGAGCTCACCGAGAGAAACCTTTAATTAAGCTGCCTGAAGTTGATACTTAGCCAAATTTTGGGTCAATTAAGCTTTCCATATAAATTTGGGAGCAATCACATGCAGCCAGATATTTTCTTCAAAAGCACAAGAGTGATTGGAAATTGTCATGTCAAGGAAACTGAAGCATTAACTTTTATTCAATTGCTCTGCCATTCTCTCCAGGAAATGGCTTTTCGTGGTTCTCAGGGCGCAGATTTAACTCAATCCAGTGTCAAATCCAGGAAACTGAAAGCCCAACTCTCTCATTTTAATGACTAGTGATGCATCCTGCTTCCTGACCAATATGCAGATAAAAATCATAGCAGAACTGGTGATAAAATGCAAGCACTAAAAGAAAGACAATTATATAAAATGACCCATGATCACTGTGGAAACTCTGCTTGCTACCTTTTCTATTGTGATGAATGTATCTGAACAATAGGGTACAAATGTTCTGCTCAAATACTTGTAATACATCAATATATTAATTACACATTTTATGCAGTTAATGTAGATTTAAATACTGGCCTATTTTGAAATCATGTACTTATGCATAACCAAAACCCTCTGGTATTATAATTCATTTTGCCCCCATGACTAAAATCTTCTAGGCTACTTCATATTCTGCGTGGATTTGAACTCAAGGAGTAACATAAATATGAGTGTCATGATTTAGAAAGAAAATTTCATGAAAGCAGGATATTGACAGAAAATGTAGCAGCAGCCCAAATAAAGATTCCTAAAAAGCAACACAATACAAACACACAATTGAGAGAGAAAACACAAGTTTGAATGTTCAACATACATCAGGAATAAATGAAGCAGGTCTGTCATGGAAAGCTATGAGCAACTGCTATTTGGAATTCTACTTGCATCTTCTGGAAAGTATTTGGCAGGGGAATTGATGATAATGAAAGGACAAGGTACAAATGTACGACTTTATATATAAAGAAATAGTTTTGCAGTACTTGCACGCAGTGTGTTAGCGAGGAAGAGATAGTACCACTCTTCACTCTCATCTCCTTAGAGGGACTGAAAACAACACTTGTTTTACTAGCATGCATTTTTATGAATCTCAATTAATCCATATTTTCCATTACAGATGCCAGAAACCTATATAATGTTCCACAATATTGTTCTGTTAAATAATCAAGACAAATGATTCGGACTTACTGTGTTGTAGTTAATCAAAAACTAATTTTATATTTAGTTTCCATTTCCTATTCTTTTGCCCCTCCCTGGATTGGTGGAAAGAGCAGCTGTTTTAAAGTAATTAAGTTACATTTAAAAAGTGTTTCACCATTAGTACTGATTTTAAAAGCCACACAATTACCAAGAATTATCATTAACATGTTTCACTTGTCTTGACTGTGTGAGAGAGTTGAATTAACATAAACAATTGGAGATGAAGCCGGGTTACTGATTGCACTTTGTTGAATAATAGTCAGCACTCTCATTCAGCTCAAAAACCTGTCCTGGTAATGGCCCCAGTATTTAGTGTTCTAACAGAAGGTGACAGAGGGCTTAATTTGAACTCTGTATAAGTGAGTGGATTTTGAGTGCATTAGAATTGGCCCAATTAAAACAGCATGATAACCAAAGGATTAAAAATATATTGAGTAAATGCAATGGTAATAGTTAACAAAATGCTAATGCAGCTGTAATTTTTAAAAAATCCAACCTAAAGATCATTACATTCAAACTTACATGCGACCACTGGGTGAGATTTTCCGGCCATCTCTGAACCATGTGACTTGGGGACGGGGGAACGTAGAAATTCTTGGTGCCCTGATAACTGCAGCATTTCCCTGGGAGACACTGAGAAACTTTTCACCACTCTCGAAGTTTGCCATATCTAGTAAAAAAAAGTGTTATAAACAGTTTTGTTCAGATGTTGACATCAATGCTGTACATTTTATGGAACACAATACAAATTGTGAAGTCTTGGCAGTTTTCAGTTATAACATCAAGAACTACAATCGTTCAGAAATTTCTATGCATCAATTAAAGTGAGAAAACAAGTGGGTATGTGCAACAACTTTGAGTCACAGAATGTTTTGACATGCTTGATGTTTCAAGTCCAACTTGACTCTCTTTCTTGGAACTGGCTCTTTCTGTTTTTATTTCAGGTCTCCACCATTCACAATGCTTTGATTTTAATTGTTGATATTTGAGTTGGTGATCCCAGGTGTGAAGAAGTGTAAAGCAGATGTTAAGCATATTTCAACTGAGCCAGAGAGGAAATAGTAGAGAGAAGCTATCTTATGCTGTTGTATTTCATGACAATTGGTTTTGGAATGCTACTGGTGGGAGAATAAAAGCAGAACAACCACCATCTTTATCATGGATGATACATTTGTCACATGGGAAAGACATTGTAAAAATGAAGAGTTGATGTTCACTGAAATTTGAAAGCAGGGCTTGGACACTGATGAAAATATAAATAGCAGAAACTTGGCACCTTTAACAGCACAGAGGACATTACTTTGGAAATTGACATGATGGCCACAAAATTAGGAATTTTTGCGAGTGTTAGTGATTTCTTCACCAGCAAGATCAATTTGTTATACTAGACCATGGATTTTTTTTTTTAACATACTCATAACAAAGCTCCTCTTTCACTTTTCCTTGATATTTATCATTCATGTACTTGCAGCTAAAACGGCATGCAAGGCAGCAACTTTATGTTCAGGATTGAGCAAAACTTGCTCTGAAATGACGATTATCCTCTTTCAATTATGTATTTTGTCTCTATGGTGATGTTCCTGGCCTTTCATTGATAGCTACGCACTGTGCATCAGTAAGATCAGGAAATCTATGATGTGTAGACTTGAGCATAAGTCTCATCGTTTCATGGGTATTGGTACTTATCACATTATATCACTACATGGATTGTTAATATTTCCTAATTTGGGTGTTTGTGATGAATAAAGACCATGACTAATTAGTTCAGTGGATTATCAAATGCCATTTTAGTTTTAATTTGATTTCAAATGCATTGAAGAATGACAGGGTATGTGTAATTTTCTTTTCACTTGTTCTAGAAGACATACATGAGATGATGGTGAGCAGTCTGAGCATATGTTTCAAGTGCATATGGGCTCCCAGCATAAAATAGTCATTAGTCAGTGTGTCTGATCAAGCCCCACCTGAAACCTAAGCACAAAAATCTATTTTGACAATCCAGTGCGGTACTGAAGGAGTGCTGAAATGTTGAAGTTGCTGCTTTAAAACAGATATAAGAAATTGAGGCACCATCTGCTCTCTCAGGTAAACATATAAGTTTCCATGGCACTGTTATGAAGGAGAACATGGGGGTTATCTGCAGTAACATGACCAACATTTATCCCTTAAACAACATTACAAACATCAATTATCCAGTCAGTATCACACTGCTCTTTTCCGAAGCTTGCCTTGTGGCAAAATTCGCTGATGTTTTGGAATGTCTTTCTTTCTTAAATCCTTGATTGGATGAGATGGAGCAATGTGGAGCATAAACTCCAGTATAGACCTGTTGTGTCAAACAGCCTGTTTCTGTGCTGTAAACACTTTGAAAATTGTTGATTTCACTCTGCAAGGCCAAAAGGATAACTTGTGTGAAGTAAAGATTTCACTGTGCTGCAGTAAGCACTTGTCCTTCTGAGTTTGGAGCATTACTGGGTCACAGTACGAGGTGACCTGTTCTCCACCTAATCACTTCTGATCCTGATTGTAGACTGCATGAAGCTGTCAGTGAATATCCAAGTTGAGGAAATGTTCCATTCTCCAAAACACAAATATCTTGTCTCAGCATGTAAAACAAACAGTAAATTATTTTCTTCTTTGAATAGTGACATTGCTCCTAAAAGGGCTTAAAGTTGAAAGATAGAAACAAATAAAAATCAACAATTATGAATATTTCCCACAGTTGCTTATTCATCTCATTGAGTTTGAAGGATGTCTTCCTTTATGGTGATGTGTGTTGCTTGCTCGTACAAGGGAATCTGCAGCTGTCACCATTTGTATGGAAGGCACATCCTCAACATTCTATGACATCCAAACTGCCGAATAATATACTAAACTTAACAATGCTGTTTCCCCTTAATTCGAAACATTCCAAGTTTCATATAGCCATATTTCTTTCCCAATGATCTGTTTGTCAATTTCAGGTCAATTTCATGCTGTACATTCAGAATCGACCAGTCACTGATCTCAAGGTATTCAATACACTTTAGAAACAAGATCGCCAGTAAATGGATTACTGCAGTACAGATGATCAGGATGACACAGTTTCAAAAAGTCACATGGGGGAATCAAGAGAGGATATTATACGTATTTATTTCTTTACTGAGTTGGAAACTCAAATTTCATTATTTTAAATTATATCTGAAAACCCACCTATCTGTCTGGCTTTGCGCATCACTATCTGTAGTGGTTTTACGCAACTTGTGTATTAAAAGGTTAATCTCCTTCAGTGTCATAATGGGAAAGAGCATTAGGGCATTGATTTTGATGCCCACCAGTTATTTTGATCATTAAGTCTATGGCTCGAAATCTACCTAAAGCAATACTGCAGCTCTGTTGGTAACACCAAGATCTGATGTATTGTCACAAGGGAGGAAGCAAATTACATACGTTAATGCATTAGCTGAAGTTTCAGATTTGGATAGAAAATGAGTTCAACAATATCATTCAAACTTTGAGAATGTGGGAGAGTAAGGTAAATCAGACATCATAAAATGAAGAAGAACAATATTTCACATTAATCTTGCATTCTTGAAATAAAGTAACATAGGAAAAGATGTTGGTTGAATATAATTAACAGTTGCAGCCGTTGTACAAAAGTGAGGTATTTGACATTTTCTGTTGTTATTTGAGTCTATAATCAAGACACGCATGAAATCCCTGAGGGTCAAAGTAGCACAGTGCTACACAACATCACTTCCATTGAACATAAGCTATTTGAGCGATCATTCTGGGTTATCTGGTGACAATATTTTTGCATAAGCTTACTGATACCTTATTCCTGCATGTACTTTTGCACGAAAGAAAAATTATCAGTAAACTGTAATGTTACATGGAAGACAGCCTCTGTGACTCAAATTTTAAATTGGGCTTGTACAAGATCAGCTGAGGAAAGTGCAACCATCAAACTTTTGTAAACATATTTAATTATTACAACGTGTTTTCTAAAAAGCTCACTGACAGCTTGGTGGTACACATTTTACAACAGGCTGTTTTTCACATTAAGTTAGAAACTCAGATGACTGGCTTGAAACAAGAATAACTGAAGAAAAGGTGAACTCAATTTAATTCATCACTCTCTTGTCCATTTTGCCACAAGGAGATTCTCACAGTATGATCACATTATAGCGGAATAAAAATCAATCAAAAAAATCAAAAACATGAATCGTGGTAAAATATCGTGCACATATATTGAACAGAAACAAATAAAGAATCATTCCTCCTTTTGACACTGAGGTTTAGATCTCTTTCATGTCTGAATGACACATGGAATTTCTGTTCTCAGCTGATATCGCAAGACTCAGAAACTCACACAAAGATATTGTCAGGGTGTGCAAGAGGTGGGTAAGAGTTAAAGCAACGTTTGGCATGTGCAATGGGATATTATTCTTAAAGAAGCAGGACAATCAAATCAATGTTTTCTAAAATTGAACCAAATGTCAAGCATTTTAATTTAAAAATTGAAAAATTAAATCTTGGATGGTAGAATTACCATTGGTAGGGTTAGTTGCTCGAAAAATAATGGGCAAAATAGGTAACTTATTTTTTATTGGTTCCAAATCTATGACAAAAATAAATCTAACAAAAACCTTGTGCCTTTAAAGGATGGTCTTTCTACAATCCTGGAGCTTAATATTAAATACGCACACTTCTGCTGTGCCCAAATAGACTGTGGTTAATTAAGCTAATTAAAACAATGTACAAAATCTTCTGTGATTTTCACATTATTGTTACTCATTAATGCTGCTGCCTGATTAGATACTCATTACCCAGGTAATTAAGCAGCAGTGTAACTTGCCCTTTTCCCATCTCTCCACTCCGACATGCAGTCTGGCTGTTAGCATTTGTACTGTCTCTTGGTACAACACATAAGCACAGAACTTAAGTTTTTTTCATCAAATATAGCTGTAAATTCAAGCTTGTTTTCACTATTTGCAGTGGACAATTACTCTGATTGGGAATAATCCATTTTAATCTTCATACAGTAAAAATATGATGTGGTGTTACAGCATATTTAGTCATGCAGAGGTAGAAGCAGATGGAAGATCCTCGTTAGAGAGTAAAAAGACGTTTTGCTCGAATATGGCTAATATGTTGAAATGTGTCAGATTTTATTTTCCTGGTGGAAACATCAGCAAACTAAAGTTTCATTCTTGACAACCTCTATGATGGCTTACTATTTGAAAATAGAGGTCCTTCCTGACCACATGAGTGCACAGGATCTGTTTCCAATGAAGTTCCTTTTCTTGGAATGTGAAGAAAAAAAGTGATTATGTAAAATTACCATACTAGGAAGTGAAGAGCATAAAAGGAAATTGTGTGGTGCTTGCCTCTCACTGCACAAGTCTTCCACTGATGGTTTGTTGTCAAGTTCACTCAGTTATTTTTGTGCCTTCATCATTTGTCCAGTCTTGCCTTCTTCTTGGGCAGTCCCTCAGGGTGAAAGCTGTGTGTGTGTGTGTGTGCGCGCGCAAGTTCAGTCTCTTCAGAATGGCTTCAAGGACATTTTGACTGTCCTCCTGGGAGTCTCCTGCAAAGATTAGCTCCAAACTGAACAGTATCTGATTAGTTTTAATATACCTGACTTCGATAATATCAGTATGTCATCTTATAGCAATGTTTTATTAAATGTGATGTTACTTCTTGTGTTAAAGTTCCCAGATGAGAATTTCCAGGTACATGAGTCATGATAGGCTTCACAATGTGCTACTAAATTATTACCATTTAAGCAGCTTGTAGGAAGAATGAAAAGTTTCCAATGTTATGAGGTCCTGAGATACAGATGCTTAGTGTTTTGTTTTATTGGCAACAATTTTTTTTCCATTGCATCTTTGCATTTATTTTCCATAGCAGAATCAACCTATTTTAACACAATCACTTCATTTTTTGTCAATAAGGTTATTATAAGACAGGGAGATAATTGAAAAGATTCAGTTAAAGCAACAATAGCAATCCCTGTTGTCAGTTCATTGAACTACAGAAAGAAGCTAAGGCTGCCAAACATAATCAGGAAAGTCCTTCTAAAATGTTGACTTAAAGAAAATGGAATAACTTTGTTTTTACATGTTGAAAAGTACTTTCAAGGTTGTTTTTACTTTTGGAGATCCACTACTTCCAGTCATTTTTTTCCTCAAATTCCTGGGAGGATGGCAATACTGAGGGAACATTGCTGCATCCCAGGTGTTTCTTGGTCAATTCAACACGATCTGGCCATTTGCAAAAGGGTTTTGCGGTGTAGTGGTAGTGATCCTATCCAGCCAGGAGGCCCAGGTTTAAGTCCTACCTGCTCCATAGGCATATCATAATATCACTGAGCAGGTTAATCAGGAAAATATCTGGCCATATGGAGCAGGGTGGGAGTCAGCTGGAGTCACACATTCCTGATAATTCCACCTGTTTTGAGTTCTTTTTCCCAGAGGGTCAGGTGGCTTCAGATTTTGGAATGCCATTTGCACTTAAATTTGGAATCAACTGGGTTTGTGCTATAAAATAACATTGCAAAACATTAAGATTGGATAACCTTGACAGTTTTCAAGCTGAGACTGTGAATATTAAATACCAGTATATGCATTGTTTTCAAGTTGCGCTGACATTTCTTTTTTGCTACCTAGTTTTGCAGCTGTGATTGACAGGAATTCACAATGCAACGTGAATGTCAGCACAGTTTATATCACAAGCAACATAACTGAGCTCTTCAGTTGCTGCAGAATCTTCGAAATGCTTTCCATACCAACTGTGTTTCCAACACAGGTTTATTTGTTAGTTAACCCAATTTTGCTTTTGGGTTACTGTAAAATGGGGAGTCTTGGGAATAGAAATTCCCTTAAGAGTTTTCCAGTATGTGACAAGGAATCAAGCCATATGTGCAGAAAGTGAAATTCAAGGCAGGAGGATTCTAATCTTAAATTTCTGATAAACACCAGAAAAACACTCGATCTGTTAAAGCCTCAGATGAGAATGTAAAAGAACGCCCAAAACAGTGTTTACCCTTTTGTTGTTCATCCTGCACTTAATTCTTTTTTGGGAGTTAGATTTCGGTCAACTGATGCAGAATGGCTACCTGCAAAGTTCTTCTTTCATTTTACCAGCTTACGGTTCCAGCAATGAGTTTTCTCAGTCATCATCATTTCTCATTCCTCAGCATATATGCACTACCAGCAGCAATAAAGTTGAACTTGAATAAGTTGATTGTTCATATGAATTGACCTTTTTATCTGCTAATGTCGCATTATCTATTAAGAACACATTCAGCAGCTGTCCCACTGGCACATTAGTATTTTGAGCCAATGGTTTGAACCAACTTACATGCCACCTGGACTTCTGTCCTCCTCTGCATCAGTGCTCCAAGCCGATTCCTCACTATGCAACGGTAGAAACCAGCGTGGGATCGATCCAATGATGGAATCAGATACCTGAAAGTAAAAACAAAAGTAATTGATTGCAGACAATGTGGAAGTTTGGTTTTCTTTTCGTATTGATGCTCTTTTTAAAAATGTTGAAGTATTTCAGTCCATATGCGCACAATTGCTGAACCAGTGCCAGCATGCAGCATTCTCTTCCTTGTAATGACTCGATCAAACCATGGCAGGCTGCCCAGTTTTAGAATTTTTCCTTTGTGTCCTCTATGCGACTCACCCAATTTGCCAGCTGGCAATCTAAACCAACACGTGGAGGATCTCACATTGAACAAATTGATACTATTCATGGCTCCATGTATGCCACCCTTTAAAAATGAAACCTCATTGTAACCGATCCTTGATTTATTGTGTTGTTTTAAATAGCTCACAAATGCCTGAGGAGAGGGAGCTGGATGCTCTCTGGTGGTGCATTGCTAATGTCCTCTTTCAGAAGGTCTCAGTTCAAATGTCAATCTGCACTATAACTAGAACCTTAATGGACTTATTTAGTTCACCTTCAATGTAAAAGATAAGTGTAACAGAGACTTCTCTCTTTGTGCCATTACAATTCCAACTCTGTTGTCTCTTAAAAGTGGGCATTGCATCATGGAAATGCAAAATGACCATTTAAACTACAATCAAATTAAAGGAGGTGGTTTCACTAGTTAGAATTTACTTCATTTTAAACATTTGAGCATTAGAAACATTTCTAATTCAGGACAGTAGCTGAGCTAGTTGTGAGATTGGGAGTGCAATCACAGTCACTGGAGGACAGGCAGGATTATTATGACCAGAGGAAGGTGAGGTGACAAGAGTCTTAATGTATCCTTTGAGTCACAGCAAGTTCCTATGGCAGTGGACTGCCCAATATTCTGCTGAATTGCAGGCTTCCTATTTTTGTAATTTAATGTTATGTTGCACTCAATAGGTTCTGCCTCTGTTACTAATTCCTTTGAACTGGCATGTCATGCACACTGCAGGGCTTCCAACTGACTCCAAAAAAATAGAGATATAACAAGAATATCCAGGTTAATCATTTCCTCAACACCTTAATTGGTACCTGGTGGGTTGCCATCAGGGTCCCGATGTCATCCCCAGCAAAAATCCACAGAGGCAGGAAAGTGTTGGGGAGCAGTCCAATGGAAGTTTTCACAAATTCCGTGCCCTCTGTCACTTCAGTACCTGGTTCCAAGGGTCTGAAGTTTCAGTCACTGTGTCTGCAATGCAAACTGCAAACCTGTGATTGGCCATCTTTTACAAGAGGTTTTACAAGAGTCAAGCTGGCTTGCTTGACCACCTTTACATTTCCATTGCTTAAAAAATGCTTTCTATAAGCTGTTATGCAGCAATAAATGTTTTACCAGCAGTTGGAGGTCAGCGAAAAAACACAGAGCTCTATTTTCCCCAATTGCAGTCTAACTCTGCGCCTTCCCCTTGCATTGAGACCGCTGTCAAAGCGGTGGGTAGAATTACTAATTCAAAAACTTCAACCAATTTTTAGCATTCTTTTATTTCAGCATATTTGTGATATGTTGCTTAGAGTTTCTTATTAAGTTTTCATCATTACTATCAAAAATACTTCAATCTCTAGAGTAGATTAATTCAATTATTCTTTTCTCAATCTCAGCACAATCCTAAATCACTGCATTATCAGTTTATGATTTAACATCCTTGCTGAATGATCAAGAACATTGTGCCAACTTCAAGTACTTTAACCTAACAGCATTTCAACTGAAGGCATCACTTTTTTCAAAGATTGGAATTTACCAACATCCACTAATTAGGTTTGTTAAAGGTTGTCACTAAACATTGTCAGGATCAATCTGATGAGCTGAAGGGCAGAATTGAAGCTGGTAGGAAATATTTTGATGCCAAATTTGTTTAAAATTTGAAGCAGGAGAAATTGGTTTCCGACAGCTGCAGTTAAAGGTATATTTATTCAGTATTTGTCCACTAATAACTCATAAATAAATATATACTGCTAAAATACAGGTTTTAGCTATCTACTTTCCACTAAAGAATTTTCTGTAACAACCTCAACATGTATCATCTGTGAAGGTTACTTTCCTTAATGACTAGTTGCAGTTGTTTTATTGAGTCAGGTTTGGAGTCTCGATTTCCAGGGGTCCGGTATCAGTACATCTCTGGTTGTATAACCAGAGACTTGTATAACCAATCTCTGACAATATGGAAGAGCTGGGCCATGCTCCCACATTTGGGACTCAACCCCATCTTCCAGTTATGGAGCAACTGGCTACATAGCCTGTGCTGTGTAGACGGAGTTGATTGCTGTTCATTGTATTTGAAGGAGGTTGAGCCAGAGTCGTATGTCGCGTCAGTGATCCAGTGTTGACTTTTTATGCTCGAAGTATTCCACTACCCTGTCATCTGAATAATGGCTTGATACTAGCTGCATTTTATCATGAGCTAAGTGTTTCCACTATGAATGTTCACTGTAGAGTTGGGAGAAATCAAACCTCACTCGGTACTCAAAATAAGTCCCCCACAGCAATCAATCTTCCCTATTTTGTAATTCAAATATCCTTTACTTGAAAAAAATTGCTGGAATGCAAGCATTACAGAATTTACATACTTGTTCCTAGCAATTTATCTTGTCTAAATACCATAATCTTGTGAGAAAATTAAAAACTGGGCAGAATTGTGAGTCATGAACTGATTGATATGATTGTTAAAGGTGATTTTGACAGGTTGAGTGAGTTAGCAAATATATGGCAGATGCAGTGCAGTGTGCTTAAATGTGAAGTTATACACTTCGGTGTGAAAAACAGAAATGTAGATATAGAAAGGGATCTGGGTGTCCTTGTACACTGGTTAATGAAAGTAAAGAGTCAGGTGCAGCAAGCAACTGGGAAGGCAAATGGTATGTTAGCCTTTGTAGCAAGAGGATTTGAATTCAGAAGTAGAGATGTTTCACTGCAGTTAAACAGGGACTTAGGTGAGACCATGCCTGTAGTAATGCATGCAATTTTGGTCTGCCTACCGATGAAAGGATATACTTACCATGGAGGGAGTGCAGTAGAGTTTCACTAGGCTGATACTGGGGAGAGTAGGACCATTGTATGAGGACAGATTGGTTTGACTGGATCTGAATTCACTAAAGTATGAGAAAGAATTTTATACCTTTCAATAAGATTCTATCAGGGCTGGACAGACTAGATGAAGAGAGGGTATTTTCCCCAGTAGAGTCTAGAACCAGGGGTCACAGTCTCAGGATACAGGATAAGTCATTTGGGATTCATATGAGGAAAGATTTCTTCATTTATATGCTAGTGAACCTGTGGAATTTGCTACCATAGAAGGCTGTGGAGGCCAAGTCACTGGAATATATTCAAGCAAGAAATAGGTACAGTTTTAGAGGTATGGGGACAAAATGGGAATATAGCAATGAGATTAAGAATCAGCCATGATCAAACTGAATGGTGGAGCTGGCCTGAACAGCTGAATGGCCAGTGCACCTATACTTCCAGATGTCCTGCAGATTTAATCCCCTGACCACAATTAAATTTATTGAGATAAGTTAAGATTCATTTAAGGTATTTATTTAGTACGGCTGCTGTCTAGTTTTGTTAACATCGATCTAAAAATTTATGACACAACCTGCAAAATCAAACCTGCCTTCCAATTAACTATGGTAAAGCAGGAAATAATTGTAAGGTATTGCTTTTCGTACCATAGAGTAACAGATGTAATATTTGAGAGATATTTTCTACAGTTCTGATGACATGGGTCTGAGACTGACCTTCCTCAATGATGTAAATCTATATGCAGACACAAGATGGTGCTGAAATACTAAGTCAATAGCTCTTGGCATCCAGCCTTGCCTTTTGGACAGTGGAATGTAACATGCAGAGCAGAGACTAGGAGATGACCTTTACTGGCTGATTTAATTAGTTGAGTTAGCTGGGACAAAATGAATGAGTTCATTCAAACTTGCTGTTGTCTTTTGATTTGTAACATGAAAGCACCTTTTCAGAGCACAATATGATTTCTAGAGACAGGTGTTAAGTTTGTTCGGTTTCTACTTCAGTGTCTCTTCTTATTAAAAAAACACAAAGCCAAACCACAAGCATGACATTCGCAGGCTAATATGGAAAGAACATTTCAGCTAAGCAGGCCACATAAGGGTGATCTTGCCTATAGACCAAAGAATATCGTCATCATTTGACTATCGGACAGCATGGAAACAGCTCTAGCCACAATAAACCATTAGACACTTTCATACTAACACATTCAATAAGAAATTGAGACTATAAACATAACATCACAATTAGATCCAAAAATCTTCTTCTAGACTATATAAATGTATAAATGAGATGCAAATTAAAATGGCATAAATATAATATCTAAGCCAGGATAGTGGATATATTGGTGTTCATCTTTCAAAATCCTTAATACCTCAGGAATGTGCCTGCAGATTAAAAGTAGCAAATGTAACCATCCTATTTAAGGAAGGAAGGACAGGGAACAAAGGAACTTCAGACCTGTTAGCCTGACAGCTGTAGGAAAGTACTAGAATTTATTATGAACATATAATTACAGGATGATTAGAAAATAATTATCTGATTGGACAGGGTCACCTTGGCTAACGAAGGCTCACGTTTGACAAACCCAATACAGATTTTGACAATGTTACTGGCAGAGTCAATAAAGGAATCAGTAGATGTGGTGTATTTAGATTTTTTATAAAGTCCCACTCAAGAGGTCAACAAACATTGACTTACAGAGTCATAAAGCACGGAAACACACCCTTCGGTACGACTCATTCATGCCGATCAGGTATCCTAAACTGAACGAGTCCCATTTACTTGTGTTTGGCCCATATCCCTCTAAAACTTTCCTATTCATGTACCTGTCCAAATGTCTTTTAAATGTTGTAATTGTACTTGCCTCTACCACTTCCCCTGGCAGCTCATTCCATACGCGCACTACCCTCTGTGTGAAAAAGTTGTCCTTCAGATCCCCTTTAGATCTTTCCCCTCTCATCTTAAACCTATGGCCTCTAGTTTTCTACTCCTCTACCCTTGGAAAAAGACCTTGTCTATTTACCTTATCTATGCCCGTCATGATTTTATGAACCTCTATAAGTTCACCCCCTCAGCCTCCAATGCTCCAAGAAAAAAGTCCCAACCTATCCAGCCTCTCCTTATAACTCTCCTATCCCAGCAATATACTTGTAATTGTTTTCTGTACCTTTTCTAGTTTAACAGCATCTTACAAAATTAAGTTGCATGCAATTGGAGGAAGGGGCATGCGGTAATATGTTATCATGGATTGAGGACTGGCTACAAGGCAGAAAGCAGAGAGTAAGAATAAGTGGTCATTCTCAGATTGGCTGGTTGTGGCCATTGGGGATCACAAAGGATCTGTGCTTATGACCCAGCCAGGCAATGATTTGTAGTGGGGTCCAATTGTAATACTTCTAAGTTTACAAATCATACAAAACTTGGTGGGGATACGAGTTGTAAGGCGAGCTGCAAGGTAGATGCAAACAGGGTTCAAGGGAATTTAGACAGCTGAGTGGGCAAGAGCATGGTATATGGGATATAATGTGGATAAAAATAAGGACACCCATATTGGTAGGACAAGCAAAGGTACAAGAGTATATTCTTAAATGGTGAGAGATTGCAAAGTTTGATGTCCATAGGGAACTAACTCTTTGTTCATCAGTCATTGAAAGCTAACATTTTTATTAATTGATCATACATTATCGGCATTGCAAGGTTCTCATTTATTACTCATTTCGAATTGCAATTGCGAATGTGGTGGTGAGCTACATTTTTGAACCACTGTATTCCTTGAGTTGGAGGGAGCTCACAGTGAAGCTAGGAAAGGAGCACCAAGATTTTGACCCAGTAAGTAAAGGAATGGTGATGTAGATGCAAGTAAGGATGGTCTATGGTTTTGAGGGGAACTTTCAGATGATGCTGTTCCTCTCCATCTGCTGTCCTCGTTCTTCTAGGTGGTACAGGTTTGAAAGGTACTATTGAAGAAACCTTGCTGAGTTACTTCAGTCCATCTTGTAGTGTATTGACGGTGGAGGCAATGAAAGTTGAAGGTGGTGGATAGTATCCTAATGGAAGTACAACAAGCATTTCAGAAGGCAAATTGTAGGTTAGCTTTTATCATAATAGTATCAAGTACAGGAGGAAAAAAGTCTTGCTTCAGTTAGCGAGAACACTGGTGAGACCTCACCTACAGCATTGTGTGCATTCTGGTCCCTTTTCCTAAAGAAAGACACACTTTCCATCGAGGAAGTGCAGTGGAGGTTCAACAAACTGATCCCTAGACTGGTTAGACTATCCGGTGAGGATATTGGCCCTCTATTCTCTGTAGTTTATAAGAATGAGAGGCATTCTCAGAAACTTACAAAATTGTAAGAAAGGGATAGACAAAACAGGTGCACAAAATGATGTTTCTCCTGACTGGGGAGTGTAGAATTAGAGGACACAGTTTGAACTAGGGAACAGAAATGAAGAGGAACCTTTTAACTCAGAGGGTGGTGAATCTTGGAAACTTTCTATCCCAGAGGCCTGTTTGTTCAGTCATTGAGTAAGTTCTAAACAGAGATTGATAGATTTCTAGTTACAACGTACACTGAAGAATATGAGGATAGTATGGGAATACAGTGTGGAAAAAAGATGATCTGCTTTGATCTAAAATGGCAGAGTAGTCTTGAGGGGCTGAATGGCCTCCTGTTCCTGTGTTCCTACGCACAACTAAGATTAGATAATAAAAAATTCAAATACAGAAAAATTCCAATACAATGAAACAAATTGTCAAGAGTTTTGCTGCATGGTCAGTGAAAGAGAGCACAGGACACCAGGATGAGAGATTTCTTCCCACAACATAAGAAGGAGAAAGACTTGCAGCCTATCTTTCACCATGGCAGCAAAGAAGTGCTAATTGGTCAAGATTAGCCTTCTTAGTGAAGAAATGATCTTATAAGGGATACAATGGCAAAGGATCATGTCAGTGCCCTAAGGTAAATAACATTGTTAATGGCAAGGGATAGCAAGAATTGCAGATGCTGGAGTCAGAGATAACACAGTGTGGAGCTGGAGGAACACAGCAGGCCAGGCAGCATCAGAGTTACAGGAGTGCTGACTTTTCAGATCGGGACCCTTTTTTAGAAATGGGGAGGGGAGGGAAACTCAGAAATAAATAGAGAGAGGAGGGGTGGGGCTGGGGAAGATAGGTGGGATGGTGATAGGTATGTGCATGTAGGCAGTGGTCAGGATTGGTCAGTGAGGTGGGAGGGGTGGATACTGTTAATGGCAACTCTGTTTTCATCACCGCTTTCTAGTTGTGGTATTGGGGAGCACCATAACCCACATTCAGATACATTTTCCTAAGGGGAAGGAAAATTAGATGTTAAGTTTTCACATACTTTTCAGAAGACCAGTATGGGCACCTTCTCAGAGATGTGTTACCTACTTAACCTATTGGCTAAAAATGGACACCAAATTGTTCAGTTTAGTCATTTCAGATTGCTGTTTAAATTGGAGTACTTTCTCCTAGTAATACAGTTCCTAGTGATAAAATGTTATGAGCTTCATATCACAAAGTCTTTAATTTGATTCACTGGAAATTCTTTTCAAGTTGATTTCAAAGATTTTTTTACGAGCAAACTGTCTAGAAAGACAAAAATGACAGGTGCATGGGAATATTACTCTTCCAAGTTGCCTTCCAAGTCATGAATCATCCTGAATTGGAAATATATTTTTGTTCCTTCAGCGTTGCTGGGTCTAAGCCTAGAAACTACCCAATAAACAGCATTTCACAAGTAACTATCATGGACTCCAGTGGTTAACACAGAAGGCTCAACCATCCCTCCCTTCTCAAACCTGAAACATTTGTTTCTAGCCCCCATTCACACGAAAGACAAACAAACACATTTAAGGGAACAATAAAGAAAAATAACAAAACTGGCCAGATCATTTAAATGGAATTCACAATGAGTTGTTTCACAGGCATAGGTGTGGACTCCTTGATTCTTTTTCTGGAACTGCCGAAGAGGGTCACCTTCTCAGTGCACCCAGGCAAAGTTGTCTGCCTTCCGTAGGGAACACTCTCTCCGCGGCTCCCTCGTCCGCTCCACACTCCCCGCTAGCCCCACCACTCCCGGCACCTTACCCTGCAACCGCAGGAGGTGCTACACCTGCCCCTCCACCTCCCCCCTCACCTCCATCCCAGGCCCCAAGGAAACCTTCCACATTAAACAGATGTTCACCTGCACATCTGCTAATGTGGTATATTGTATCTGCTGTTCCTGATGTGGCCTCCTCTACATCGGGGAGACCAAGCGGAGGCTTGGAGACCGTTTCATAGAGCTTGGTTCGCGACAAACGACAACACCTCCCACTTGCGAACCACTTCAACTCCCCCTCCCACTCCCTGGATGACATGACCATCCTGGGCCTCCTCCAGTGTCACAATGATGCCACCCAGAAACTGGAGGAACAGCACCTCATATTCCGCCTTGGAAGCCTACAACCCAATGGTCTCAATGTGGACTTTACAAGCTTCAAAATCTCCCCACCCCCGACCTCATTCCAAGACCAGCTCCTCCCTCTCATCCCCGCCTCATTAACCTGTCCGTCTTCTTTCCCACCTATCCACTCCCCCCACCTCACTGACCAATCCCCACCACTACCTACCTGCTATCACTGCCCCCCCTCTCTATTTATTTCAGAGCCCTCTTCCCCTTCCCCATTTCTGAAGAAGGGTCCCAACCCGAAATATCAGCTTTCCTGCTCCCCTGATGCTGCCTGGCCTGCTGCGTCTCTCCAGCTCCACACGGTGTTATCTCAGACTCCAGCACTGGCAGTTCTTACTATCTCGAAATTACTTCCAACACAGCTTTCAACTCTCTGTGCTTCATAAAGCTGGTTTAGAAACTAGACAGGGAGCTGTCAAATCTTCATGTTGTCAGCAGCCAAGCTCATCTCTACCAAAAACACAGATTATAAAAAAAAAACTTCAATTCCACCTTGATAGACTGATCATCTCTTTCAAAAGCCACAAATCCCATTCAACAATTGTCAACTGCTTGAGCACAGGATCTCTTCCAGACTTGCTGGAACCAATTCCCAGTTACTGACCTTGTTAAGAGCTAATTTCTGCTATCGATTTAAACACAATGCTCTTCCTGGAGTCACTGTGTCTGTAGGAACCCTGTTAATCATGAATCAGCCTGCAATTAGCCCCCCCAAGGCCTGGCCTCACAAACAGACAGACGCTTGTTTGGTCTGTTCCTTTCCTTTTACTAAAGCTATTTCAAAGTCAACAAATCACCCTCAACTCACAATTCTCAGTTCATACCTCTAAACCAAAATTTACAAAAGAATAAAAATATTGAAAAAAAAATCAACAAACGTTCTCTCACTAATAATATATCTTCTACAGTATTCACCACAGAATCGTAGACAAAACATCTAGAACTAAACATCTTGTTCTTTTCTTTTCGTTTACAACAGAATAATAGGCAGGAAGAGCAAGAGGGATTCTTAGTCAGCCTTGTGATGGAATTGGATTTTGGGCCTTTGCTATCTACAACTCAAAGCTACAATGTGCATGTAAAGGTATACGTTGCCACAGCAACTGAAACTCCTTGGAGAGCAAATTGCATAGATGGCTATTGTTGATCAGATTGGTGCCACGGCATGGGGTTTGATCACTGTTCTAGCTGGCATGGAACTCTCAAGGTAGAGACTAGGAAGAGAGGTCAAGAAGAATAGAATAAATAGTGAACAAAGGCTACCAGAAAATTCTGCACATTAAAAGAGGGATTATGCTGGAATCTCAATTTAGCTAAATTGTATTGCAGTACAACTGCATTACCCAAATGATGCACATGTTGGGGAAACAGGACTGAAAAGCAGATGAATTGGTTTGCCCAGTAGTGCAATCAAATATTTAATATCAAATGGGATTGCCCAATGTTTTTCAAGGCTCTAGCTTTCCTGCCGATGGATTCAATTAATCATGCAGCTAATCAAGGACAACATTTCTATTTTGTTTAGGGCACTGCATTTGTGTTTCCCAATCATCCTTAGTTTCCAAAATTATGACTGGGACTTGCAAGAGTGGGCCATCTCATGTAGCATTAGATATTTTTCTGTACCTTTCAGCTCAAAATTCTCCTGTGTCATGATTTGCTGGAAGTGCAAGCTGATAATGGTGTGAGAAGGCAACAGAGTATCTGGAATCTTGGTGAATAGTGGTGACACATTAGGCTCTATGTACCAACCACAGTGGTTTTGTGGTTGGGTGCTGCCACCAATCCTCCAGTCTATGCAAAGTCTAAACAGGCTGTCTTATTAGCAGTGATAGAGCATTAGAGAGATTTAACAAGAAAAGACACTTGTCTTACATGTTAAGGCATTGTTTGTTGCATGAAAGCAATGCCCACGAATGTTTTTGGAAGCAGCATGTGGTAGAGTCCATGGGGGAATAGGCAATTCTGGATTTGTTGTTGTGTAATGAGGCAGACTTGATTAGGGAGTTTAATTTGAAGGAACCAGCGGGGCAGTGACCACAATATAAAAGAAATCTGTAGGTTGGGAAGGAGAAGCTGGAATCAGATGTCAAGGTATTACAACTGAGTAAAGGTAATTACAAAGACACAATGGAAGAGCTGGCCAGAGTTGATTGGAAGGAGAGCCTAGCAGGAAAGACAGTGGAGCAGCAATGATAGGTGTTTCTCGGAGTAATTTGGGAGGCACAGTAGACATTCATTCCAATGAAGAAGAAACATATTAAGGGAGGAAGAGACAACCATGGCTGACAAGGCAAGTCAGGGACAGCATAAAAGCAAAAGAAACAGCGTAACATGTGGTGAAAATTAGTGAGAAGCCAGACGATTGGGAAGCCTTTAAAAATCAGCAGAGGATAACTAAAAAAGCAATGAGTGTGCAGGAGATTAAATATGAGTTTAAGCTAGCTAGTAATATTAAAGATTTTTGCAAGGGTTCTTTTAGATGTATGAAAGGTAAGAGAGAGGCAAGAGTGGATATTGGACCGCTGGAAAATGTGTCTGCAGAAGCAGTGACGGAGAACAAAGAAATGGTGGAGGAACTGAATAGGTACTTTACATCAGTCTTCATGGCGGAAGACACCAGCAGCATACCAAAACTTTAAGAGACTCAGAGCTAAGTGTAGTGGCCATCACTAAAATGAAGGTGCTGGGGAAGCTGAAGGGTCTGAAAGTGGATAAATCACCTGAACCAGATGGACTATACCCCAGGGTTCTAAAGGGTATTGGTGAGATTGTGAAAGTGTTGATTGTGAGCTTTCAGGAATCACTTGACTCAAAGAGGGTCCCAGAGAACTGGAAAATGGCTAATGTAACACCGCTGTTTAAAAAGGGAGGGAACAAGAAGACAAGAAACCATGTTTTTAAGAAATGTATTTCATCCTGGTTTTTTTATGAAAAAAGGTTGAGACCGAGGTAACGAGCAGTCTGCTCAAAGTCAATAAAGTAAACAGCTTGTGAGACCATGGTTTTGTTTTGAAAGGTTGGAACAATGAAAGCAGCCTGAATGGGTCGGGTCAATCTCCCACAGAACCAGTAGCCTTCAGTAGCAGTTGCTGGGGTATTGGAGCTGGATTTGAAAGCTCTTATTCCTCTCTCTGTTCCAGCAAAAAGCTGGGGTGTTCTTCTTGCTGCTAGAATTGCATGTGAGACAATCTATTTTACTGAATTTGCCTTTGCCAAAGGTGTGTTTATGGGATGTTACTACATTGGAACAGCTAATTATTAGTTAGTATATATCACTTTGTTAAGCATTTCAATAGTGTTACGGTTAAGCCAATTAATTTCTCTTATTTTTATTTTGTCTGTATTTTAACTTAGTGTAAACATAAAGTTTATTTTGTTTAAATTCGAATAGTTTGACCAATCTCAATGCATGTGGAATGCAACGCCTTACACTTATCCTTAAAATAAGAAAACTTAGGGTCTAGACTATCTTCTTAATATAATTTGAGGGGCGTTGGTCTGGTCTATAACAAATTGGGGCCCAATTGAGACCACGTTGCGAACAAGGAATATAGTGTCTCTGGGGTCTTGTATAGTGAGGAGGGAGGAGTTAAACAGGCCAGTGTTACACCTTCTGTGATTGCATGGGTAAGGTGCCATGGGGGTGTTAGGAGAGGTTGGCATAGAAGAGGAGTGGACCAAAATGTCCCAGAGGGAACAGTCCCTGCAGAATGCTGACAAGGGAGGAGAGGAGAATATGTGTCTGGTGGTGGTGTCCCACTGGAGGTGACAAAGAATTGAAATTTGTTTTTTTTTCTAGGGGCATTATTCACATTCTCCTTTGATTTCAAGAAGAGTGGAAAGTCTGTAGAGTTAGCATTTATCCAGTGATGATGATTCAAAATACGTTAGCTGGAATAATCTGGCATAATGCATTTTTAAAACAGATCCAAAAAGGTAAGCTTCACCTATAATCATTTGGAATTTCATAGCTGTGAGTATCTCTGTGAGGACCTTACAGTTTTCAATTGTGTTAAAGCTTTACAATCAAACCACAAAGCAACAGCTGAAAACCAAATGATTTGCTGTGGTACCAGGTAATGTTACTGTTGTACATTTAAATATGATTAATTGTGGATACAGTTTTGTCAAAATGTTCAATTTTTTTCTCTGTCAATGTGATTGTGACAAAAATTATGTATTTCAGTCTGAGATTTTGCATGGCATTTTTCTCTGTAATCCTGTCACAAAATAAAAGGATTAAAACCAGTGTTACTCTCACAAGAATATTCCAAGTTATTTTTGTTATAATAATTAAAAAGTGTCCTCTGAAATCAAGTGTTTAGGGAAACACCAAAAGCACTCATCCCAAAAATGAACATTTTGTCTATTTGTTTTGAAGCTCTTTTTGAATTTATCAGACAATATTCTAACTCTATCTGGAGTCTGTTAAGAATGTTACTCTGTGCCTTTTGAAGCAAAGCTACCTGAAAACTTCCAAAAAAGACTTAGCCAAGCAAGGCACAGATCAGAAACAGTAGCGATGGCATTCTGAAAAAGATCTCTCATTATTAACTTGGCATGTTATGAATTTTACCCAGACATTAATACAAGTGAAAGCAGGTGTTCATTTATGAGAGTAGCCTGAAACATGTAAGACAAAAAATAGAGAGTAATAAAGATAAATGAATTCTGAAAATGTGAATCTTGTTGTACAGGTCATTAGAGGACCTTATCAAAGCTCTTTGTTATGGCCAAAAGGCTGATGCCTGGGCATTTCTTGACAATATAAGTTCTGAAAAAGCAACAGCAATGTCAAGCACCAACATCCTGACAG
This sequence comes from Rhincodon typus, assembly GCF_021869965.1. Lineage (NCBI taxonomy): Eukaryota > Metazoa > Chordata > Chondrichthyes > Orectolobiformes > Rhincodontidae > Rhincodon > Rhincodon typus. The sequence continues at coordinate 20,127,338 of NC_063354.1, read as the reverse complement.
ATAAACCTTTGATCTCAAAATTGAAATGTTTTTTAGTTTCTGTAAAAGTTAAAATAAACTGTAATTTTACTACAGTGATCGTGGTTTTTGCTCATAGCAAATATTTTTACAAGGACATTGCCAATCTGGAGCAATGTATGTTCTTTTGCTGATTTTAAATAGGATAGAGGATCCACAAGTTCTCCTGATCAACCAAAATAAATGCATCACAAGTCTGAAATTAAGTGACAAAAACTGTGCGGTAGCAATTTCAATCCTTGGTTTGTGGTAAATAAACTATTTCACCTAAAACATCATTGAGGAAGGGTTGTGAGTTATCAGGCAGTGATGGGGGTAACACGTTAGCAGTTCAAATACCCTGCCAACATTCAACACCAAACTTAACTGTTGTAAAATGATGAACTGGACTCAGTGCCTAAAGTTCCCAGAGCTTGCGAACCCCACAAGGTCTGCTTTTTCACCAGAGGAACAGTGAAAATCAAACTCAGAAAACGTATCCATCTTTTACGGTCAGTTTCCCACCTAAGGTAGTTGTAATCATGTGCTTCAAGTAAAGTCTCCTTTGCATATGAAATAGAAATCATTTCATTTGAACATAAGACAATGAGATGTAGGAAGCAGTAGTAGGCCATTCAGCCTATGGAATCCACTCTGTGGCTGATCTGATAATCATCTACTCCACTCTTCTGCCTTTTCTGCATATCCCTTGATTCCCTTACTGATTGAAAATCTATCTCAACCTCCAATATACTTAATTATCCAACCCCTACAGCCCCCTCTGGTAAAGAATTCCACAGATTCAATACCCTCTCAGGGCAAAAATAAATTCCTCATCTCGGTTTTAAACATGTGACCCCTTATTCTGAGATTATGTCCTCTAGTCCTAGACTCGCCCACAAGGGGAAACAACCTTTCCGCGTCTACCCTGTCAAGTTCTCCAAGAATCTTGTATGTTTCAATTAGATATCCTGTCATTCTTCTATATTTCACCAAGCACAGGCTCAATCTACTCAATATCTCCTCAAAGGAAAATCCCTCCATACTTGGGATCAGCCTATTATACCTTCTCCAGACTGCCTCTGAAGTCAGTATATCTGGCCTTAGATAAGGGGCCCAAAACTATTCACAGTGTTCCAGTTGAGGTCTGACTCGGGCCTTGTACAGTTTTAGCAAGATCCCCCTAATTTTATACTCCATTCCTTTTGAAATAAAGGCCATGAAAAGTAAATGAGAATACAAGGTGGAAACAACGATTATAGTCAACCTGCTCTAAAATGATCTAAATAATAAGTTCCAGTTCAGAATTTGTTTTCAAATAGCTCATTCTATTATTTGTTATTTTCAGCACTTTGTACAATTTGAGTTCTTGTAAAGATTCCAGAGAATGGGACTAACAAATCAATCTCTCAGCACTGCTTAAATAATTTATGAAATGGTTATAGTACAGAAGAAGACCACTCAGCCTGTTTTATCCATTTCTGGCTCCCTGAAGGAGCAGCTAAGCAAATTCTACACCTGTCACCATACCACCCTTCTCCCCTTCCCTCCCACCCGGCCCTGCAATATTTTTCTAATTTCCTTTTAAAACACATTTCAGGCAGTATATTGCAGCTCCTGGAGTCATATTTTGATTCGCATTGCTTTATTTCTCCCTTCAGATGCTGCCAAATCTGTTGAATATTTTCAGCATTTTCTGTTTCTATTTCAGATTTCTAGTACCCGTAGTATTTTGCTTTTATTTCTATCTTTTTAACTACTGTATTCAGTGACTTGGCCTCCACAGCTTTCTTGGTAAAAAAAAATTCCACAGTTCAACACCCTTTAAAGAAAGAAACCGTTCCTCATCTCAGTCCTAAATTGTCTACCACATACCCTGAGACTGTGCCCCTTGGTTCTAGACTCCCTGACCAGGGAAAAACATCCTCCCTGCATCCAGTCTATCTAGTCCTGTTAGACATTTAGAAGAAATTTAGAAATTTGTACCCACTTCCCTCAACATCTTCAGATACTTTCAATCTAAACTTGGTAACTTGTCAACTTTAGATAAAGTCAATATTTTCAGTATCTCCCTTTCATCAATTTCCACTCATTCAGTATCTCCACTGTTTTTACAAGTTCTGCTTGTTGTAATTGTATAGCTTTCCCTTTCTAATAATGATGTTTTTCTCTTCTGTGTACTAACCAATCGTACTTCTTTTTCACCATGTATTTTTTAACCTTAGTTAACAGTTTGGGACTCCTGATGTTGAATGCAAGTGCATAGAATCTGCAGTGTATCCAACATTAAATATCCAATCGAGATACTATTGCACGAGCAAGACTTTCCAGGGCTTTGAAATAGCTAGTCCAGAGCTTTACTAATTTAAGTATTCTTAAAAGGGCGAAGAAGGTGAGCGAAAATTTGAATAAAATAGCTGACTATGATAAAGAGAGAATGCACATCACTGGTAGAGATATTGAAATGTTACCAGGCAGAGATGATTCAAAACAGAAAAAGCTACACTGGGTTAAGGGATGAAGATCAAGTGAAGGAAGAAAAATTGATGCATGGAATTGATTGTGGAATCATAAAAATTGATTATGGAATATACTACAATAAGAACCTGAAAATAAATATGGAGAAAATTTTATTGCTTGAGAATCACTAAAATCAGTGACATCTTAAATGAGTTTAACAGGCTTAGGAGGTGCATATTTTCATGGGTACAATAAAGGAAGATACCTGAAACTTAAAAGTAAATGGCTCTGCAATCCAACAATTTTATTTCATATTCTCACACAAATTTAAAGAAATAGAACATTCAATGAGAACAATTTCATCGAGAAGACTACTAGACCCAAATTCATTGAGTCACATAGGGCAAGATGACACAAGGTATCACTGAAGAACAGCATTAACTTGGCTAAACACATTTTTCTTAAAAATATACAGTTATAAATGGTCCATAATTAACATGCCCTTGATATGCCATGATGGTACTAGCACCCAAAAGGCATAGAAGCCCTGTCAGCTGAAGATGAGTGCTCTTTAGACGTGCTGCTAGTATTAACATGTAATTGCTGGATTCTGAAGGTATACATGCACAGAATAGAATGTGTAGGAAAAAAATACCTGAGTTAATATGTAAAAGAGAAATGCTATTGATATTAAGATAACACAGACATTAACTGTAATATACAATACAGAACTGAAATACATCGTTGTCTCTACATTATTATAAGTGTCTTACTTATCCTTACATGCAGAGGAACACAGTGATTTGTGAAAGAGCTTAACAGTTCAGTAGTGCCCCCACTGATGCTTAGTGTGAGGACACTATTCATAATGAGGAGAACATGGCACAACTGGGTGAAGCACAGCGCAATGGATCTGAAGAAGAGCAGAGTTGCACTATTAGGCAGCAACCAGAAGGGAAGGTTAGCAGGTGAATATTTGTCATAATTTGGCAACTGATGCAATCCACTATGTTTTCTAATATAGTATGTCATATCACTTGGTGAATATGGAATGATCACATGAGATTAGGTGAAGCACTGGCGTAGTACTAATGTCATCAGACTAATAATCCAGAACCCCAGGCTAATGGTTCTGGGGCATGGCCTTGAATCGCACCATCAATTCGAGTCTGAATTTTTTTTCAAGTTACTGATCTCTACAAGATCATAACATGTTTCATCTGAAAGATGGCAGCTCTGAAAATGCAGTCCTCCCTCAGTATTTCATTGGGATGTTAGGAGTGGAGTTTGTTTCCAATGATCTACGGACTCAGAGAAGCATAAGACTCAGAGAGGCTTACCTAAAATTGTACATCCACAGGACAATCTGCACAACAAATATTGATCTATTTTGCCCAATAATTCATTGAATAAGCAGACAAAGGAAGTACAGCATTGCAAAGAATCTGAAGAATTTCACAGGATGAATACAACAGGAAGCAAAATGGAAAAGATATTGGCTCAATGATGTCACAGGCAATAAAAACACATCTATTCAGTGATGACAAGGTGTAGAGCTGGATGAACACAGCAGGCCAAGCAGCATCATAGGAGCAGAAAGGCTGACGTTTCGGGGCTAGACCCTTCATCAGAAAAGAGGGAGGGGAAGGGGGTTCTGAAATAAATAGGGAGAGAGTGGGAGGCGGATAGAGGAGAGGAAACAAACAGGTCGAAGAGGCGGGGATGGAGCCAGTAAAGGTGAGTGTAGGTGGGGAATTAGGGAGGGGATAGGTCAGTCCAGGGAGGACGGACAGGTCAAGGGGACGGGATGAGGTTAGTCGGTAGGAGATGGGGGTGCAGCTTGAGGTGGGAGGAGGGAATAGGTGGGAGGAAGAACAGGTTAGGGAGGCAGGGACGAGCTGGACTGGTTTTGGGATGCGATAGGGGGAGGGGAGATTTTGAAGCTTGTGAAATCCACATTGATACCATTGGGCTGCAGGGTTCCCAAGCGGAATATGAGGTGCTGTTCCTGCAACCTTCGGGTGGCATCATTGTGGCACCACAGGAGGCCCAGGTTGGACATGTCGTCTGAGGAATGGGAGGGGGAGTTGAAATGGTTCGCGACTGGGAGGTGCAGTTGTTTATTGCGAACCGAGCGTAGGTGTTCTGCAAAGCAGTCCCCGAGCCTCCGCTTGGTTTCCCCGATGTAGAGGAAGCCACACCGGGTACAGCGGATGCAGTATACCACATTGGCAGATGTGCAGGTGAACATCTGCTGGATGTGGAAAGTCTTCTTGGGGCCTGGGATGGGGGTGAGGGAAGAGGTATGGGGGCAGGTGTAGCACTTCCTGCGGTTGCAGGGAAAAGTGCCGGGTGTGGTGGGGCTGGAGGGGAGTGTGGAGCGAACAAGGGAGTCACGGAGAGAGTGGTCCCTCTGGAAAGCAGATAAGGGTGGGGAGGAATTGAAAGAGAAGTTGTTGTCCAGTCCCTCTACACCTACATTCCCCATGCAGATGGCCTAAAGGCCCTCCGCTTCTTCCTGTCCCGCAGGCCCGACCAGTCCCCCTCCACTGACACCCTCATCCGCTTAGCCGAACTCGTCCTCACCCTCAACAACTTCTCTTTCAATTCCTCCCACTTCCTACAGACAAAGGGGGTGGCCATGGGTACCCGCATGGGCCCAAGCTACGCCTGCCTCTTTGTAGGTTACGTGGAACAATCCCTCTTCTGTACCTACACCGGCCCTAAACCCCACCTCTTCCTCCGTTACATTGATGACTGTATCGGTGCTGCCTCGTGCTCCCACGAGGAGCTCGAACAGTTCATCCACTTCACCAACACCTTCCACCCCAACCTCAAGTTTACCTGAACCATCTCGAATACCTCTCTCCCCTTCCTGGACCTCTCTGTCTCCATATCGGGCAACCACCTAGCAACCGATATTCATTTCAAGCCCACCAACTCCCACAGCTACCTAGAATACTCCTCCTCCCACCCACCTTCCTGCAAAAATGCTATCTCCTATTCCCAATTCCTTCACCTCTGCCGCATCTGCTCCCAGGATGAGGCATTCCACTCCCGTACATCTCAGTTGTCCTCGTTTTTCAAGGACCGTAACCTCCCCACCTCAGTGGTCGACAACGCCCTCAACCGTGTCTCCCACATCTCCCGCAACTCATCCCTCACACCCCGTCCACGCAATAAGAACCAAAAAAGAATCCCCCTTGTCCTCACGTACCACCCCACCAACCTCCGGATCCAACGCGTCATCCTCCGACACTTCCGCCATCTGCAATCCGACCTCACCACCAAAGACATCTTTCCCTCCCCACCCTTATCTGCTTTCCAGAGGGACCACTCTCTCCGTGACTCCTTTGTTCGCTCCACACTCCCCTCCAGCCCCACCACACCCGGCACTTTTCCCTGCAACCGCAGGAAGTGCTATACCTGCCCCCATACCTCCTCCCTCAACCCCATCCCAGGCCCCAAGAAGACTTTCCACATCAAGCAGATGTTCACCTGCACATCTGCCAATGTGGTATACTGCACCTGCTGTACCCGGTGTGGCTTCCTCTACATCGGGGAAACCAAGCGGAGGCTCGGGGACCGCTTTGCAGAACACCTATGCTTGGTTCGCAATAAACA
>NC_063354.1:20090272-20111257 GCF_021869965.1 Rhincodon typus | reverse complement strand
AAGGCTGACGTTTCAGGCCTAGTCTAGGCCCGAACCGTCAGCCTTCCTGCTCCTTTGATGCTTGGCCTGCTGTGTTCATCCAGCTCTACACCTCATTATCTCAGATTCTCCAGCATCTGCAGTTCCTACTATCTCTGAAACAAATGGATAGAGGTTGCTTTATGATGTCAACGTGACGGTGTTTTGCAGACTAGAGAGTTTCTTTCTGAAAGAATGGCATCTACAAGTAATTTTAGCAAGAGAGGATGAATTAGGGAATTAATTTTATTTTGAAACCTCCATTTTGTTGATCAAGGTAGTGGACTAGTATTCTGTGGCCCTGTGAACTTTGTTTTGGGCTGGGCCAAATGTAATATAGGGAGGATGGCTGATCCATGAGCTTCTCACTCACCTGAGCTCATCCCCATGATGCAGAGAGACAGCACGTAAAATGATTGACAGATAGCCATCATATCTAAATAATGAAGCGTCAACTGAGCTTGTTAAATGGGTGGCATGATAGCACTGCTGCCTCACAGCGCCATGGCTGTGTAGAGTTTGCACATTCTCCCTTTGACTGTGCGGGTTTGCTCTGGGTGCTCCAGTTTCCTCCCACAGTCGAGGGATGTGCAAGTTTTGTGGAATTGCTGTGGTAAATGCAGTGTTACGGGGAGAGGGTGGGATACTCTTTAGAGGGCCAGTGCAGACTCAATGGGCTGAACGGCCTCTTTGCGCACTGTAGGGAAGCTACGATTCTAAATGTTTAATTGATCCTAATATTATGTTGCCTGAGCCATAATAATTTTCTGAACAAGGCCCCTGGATTGACCATGTTTCGGAATCCACAAGACCCAATTCTGAAGCCTACCCGCAATCACAAACAGAGCTCTGATGTAGTCTGGACTACTGACCAATCTGATTTGTCACACAGTCTAGGATGGGGAATTGAGGAGATCCCAATGGGGTCAAAAGTGTCATGCTTGGTTCCTGGTTGCCTTAGCAGTTATGGCTAACTAACTGATACAGTTTGTACCTATTGCTATCATGCATAAAGTACATCTTGTTGTTAAGGCAAGTGTACCTTCTTGTTAAGACCCACAGGTGGTTCATTATTTGCTGCCATCAACCTAAATGGCCCTTCTATCCAGCGCCACCATCAGGTCCAGGCAGTGCGCCATGTAGAGGATCAGAACACTCTCTGCCTCTATTCGAAGGTTACGCTCATGCTCATATGTCCATGGGGAGCGAGTGGAGTCCTACTGCCGTGGTGTGGGCCTTTGTGAAAGCTTGGCCCCACAGGGGCTGGGATGCATCCTCACTCCCAGAAATGATATTTAATTTCATTTTAATAGGTTTCCTTTGTAGGTTTTCAATGACCATCTGAGTTTTTGTTACAGAGCCCCTGCAGGAGTGGTCAAAACCACTGTTGTGTATTTGTGTAATTAGAATAGAAAGGACGATTGGTGGCAGAGGTCTGACCCAACCTTTATCAGGATGTGGGTTGTTCTGCAAATGTACAACAGCCAACAGATGCAGCATTTGGCAGGAGAACAGAGGGGACCTTGGCACTCCCTGGACACCAAGGTTGGAGGAATTACTCAGGGAGACAGGAGGTGTTTTGGGGGTTCTTGCAGCATGAGAGCCATGGGGAGTGAGCTACGTGGGGGTCAAAAGCGAGGGCAGGGAGGTAGCTGTCAGCCCCTTCCCTCTGACTATGCCCTTGAGTATACAGAAATTATTGCAGATTGACCCCAACCCCTGCAACTGACATGCAGGCTGCACAGGTTCTACCTGTCACATGGGTTCCCTCTTACTTTGTCCTGTCTGGTGCTAAGAAAATTGTAGCCCAGGTGGGAGTAAATCCTTACGTTTGGTTTATTGACCATTGAAGTCCGAAATGGAGGTGGGCCAGGAAGGTTGCCCATGAGGCTTCTTGCCCAGAACTTACTTGGAAAGAGGCAGAAAGCTGTTGGGTATCATTCATTACAACCCATTTATTTTCCAGGCCTCCCCATCTCCTTGCTTACCCCCGCTGGGCAGGAGAAATTTGCTCTAGAGCCACGGTTTTCTTTTATACACATGCCATGGGATAAGTTAGCATCTGATGTTTCCTCTAATTCACTAGGACCTTCTCTTTAGAATGTTGAACGAATGTAAATCTGATAGTGATATGATAGAATGATTTAATCAAAACCAATATTACAAAAAACGGTTTATCTGGCCATCATTACATTCCTGTTTGTGTTATAAGTAAGGCACTATGTTTCCTGCATTTGTATTTATTACTTGAACCATTTGTGTTTTTTTTAAAAAGAATTCACCCATGGCATGTGAGCGTCACTGACTGCGCCAACATTTATTGCCCATCCCTAGTGCCCTTGAGAAGATGATGGTGAGCTGCTTTCTTGGATTTAACTCAGAAGCAGTAACAATAAAGAAAATTTTTAATTACTTTAAAATGTTTCCGGCATCTGTAAATATTTTTAAAATCATTTAAAATTATTTCATTTATATCACTTGTACATGGTCCAATTGCGATTTCTGAATAACATGAAATACTGGCTCACATGATTTCGCTGTAGTGATTGTAACAAAGTCATCAAGGTGGACCTGATAGAATGAGTTCCCTGACTGAGGCTGTTAACCTGGTGCAATCAGGGGGCACTGTCTGACAAATATAAACAGGAGTGTCAGAGGTTCTGTTCTATCTGACAGCTAGCTCTGAGGCAGCTGGTTCAGTGTCGAGGACTGTCCACACGTAAATAAAGGATGACATCATGATGGGATATCGGACTCTATGGAGTTATTTCACCAGCAACCCTTGACCTGGAAGCAGTACTAGCCAGAAGGAAGTTAATATATGGTGGCTGTGTGCACACACATATAGAGGAATACAGAGATTTGAAGAACTGTTTGATGCCTGCTGAGAATTGGCTAGGTCCTTGAAGGAAAGAATTTACTTTGGAAGGCCTGTATGGCTGAAACTGGGTGGGTGGACAGCCTACAAATACCATGAGATAGTCTGCTATCCCATGTGCAAGTTATAGTTTGTCCTGACCATGATATGCCTGTTAATTCATGTCTAACATGAACCAGTATCAACTTAAAAACAAATTACAAAAGGTGCAATCTTCTTTGGTAATTTCTGTCTTGGGGCTTGTTTGATAAATTCGGTTATATTGCTTTAGGACTACCATTGGAATAATAACATATTCTGGAAGGCAATGTTTAGCTGCTATATCTTTACCTAAATAAGTTCAGCAACAACAAAAAAATCATACTTACACAGCATTCTTAATGTTGTAAAGTATCAAAAAGTGCTCTATGTGCCCATTTTCAAAGAAAAACTGACACCAAGACACATCAGAAATATTAGCTTAGGTGGCCAAAATCTTCAAAGAGGTAGGTTTAAAGAATATATTAACAAAGGAGGGAGAGGGGGAGAGAGAGAGAGAGGCGGGGGCTAGATGAATATGTTCAGTGGAGGAATTGAGAAATCTAGTGCCCTGGCAGAGATATGACCATCAATGATGAAGCTTTAAACTTGTAAATACACCACAGAATGTCTTGGAGCTCTGCAGAGATCATGCAGGAATGTGGGTGACAGAAGATTACAGAGATAATGAAGGTGGAAGCCATGGAGGGATTGCTGCAGGTTTTATATTACCTTGGAGAAGTCAGCATCACTGTGTCTGATACTGGAATTCCTACAATACAATTTGAAATGAAAAAGGCTAAATTCTGGAAATAATTGGGCTAGCAATTCTAAACATGCTGTTAATTTCTCATTGAAAATCAGAATGGGTGTATTAGGTGTATTTTTAAGCAAGATATCCTTTTTGCTTTAGCAACATTGCAATAATATGCTGACCTTTTCTTCGTGCAGTGTATGAAAGTGGAACAGCATAATCTTTTCATAAAATTAGTCTGATATGCAAATCTATTCAACTCAACAATACCCCTTCAACACTATTCTTGTTATGTTGGATAAATGCAAATTTCCTACTTTAAAATAGTTTGTCATATCTACAGAGGATAATTGCTAAATTGTACTTGACAGAGAACATTGTACAGAATGGATTTTCTCTGTCATTTAGATTCCCCCAAAATGGCCAGGACAGTAGCATAGTTAATTTGATGAATAAACAGCTTTTTAGTAGATACTTTTTTCTGTTCAACAGACAGTATTGAGTACAGGAGCTCTGTTGTATAAAAATGGGGAATACCCAATGCCTTTATTTACCACTGAGCCAAAGGGTGATGAAGAGATGAAATGTTCCTCTCACATTCAAAATATAATCACTTCTACTGACAGGAACAGAGAATTGTATTGGTAAATACCAAACTTACATTTTCCTTTTAAATTGAACACCAAATCTAGTCATCGCTATGCTTTTGTGTGAAAGTAAAGTTATTTTCATTTAAATACATGGCAGAATCTATGGATGTCAAAAGGTCTTAACTGTGCATTGAAGGAGTCAATTTAAGACTTGCAAAAACAATTGAAAGTAACCCAAGAAATATGCAATATGTTACCTTTCTATTGATTGTGTAATTGAAATTTGTAAATACTCTTATATAGATCAAATTCAGACAGTCTGTATTCTGCCTCTTTGAGCTGGGCAAGAAATCAAAAGGCTTTTCTCTTAGTCTTATATAACTGGTGTGCAAAACTCTTCAGTATAGTCTGGGTTTAGTTATGGTATGGTGTAGTGTAATATCCTATATAATCAGATGTCTCACATTACATTATGATGTGAACCAATGGAGACAACAGCAATCTATCAGAGGTCTAAATCATTAAGTAATGGAATTATGTGCAGACTAACAAATGAATATTTGAAACCCCAAGAAAATACACAGATACCTAAACATATTTATGATTATTTCAGAACATTTCTTAATGGCTCAAGGTTATGACATTAAGCAGTGAATGTATTTATTAAGGTCTTTTGACATTAACTTGAAAAATCATCTTGAAGGTAATATCTGGCACTGTAGAAACCAGGAGCGTAATTCTGATAGGTCATCAACCTGTAACTTGAAAATTCTGCTTCTCTGTCTCCAAATGCGCAAGAACTCCTGATTATTTAAGCTTTTGCTGTTTTAGTTTCATATTTCCAGAATCCCAGTATTTTGCTCTTGCACCATTCTTACAGTTTGGTTAAACACACCTTACTTTTAATCCCTTCAGCAGTTAAGGCAAGTGGCGGTCAAGGGTTTTCTTTGATGTGGGCAGCTGAAAGGTGGTCTTTGTTAAGAGGTCAAAAGAAAAGCTTCAAGCCCTGTCGAATTCTCTTAGCCACAGCCATGCTGAACTGATTGCACATGCAGGACTGCTCTCCCTCAATTCACATTTTATCTTATTTGAGGCTATATATAGATAGTTTTTTTTAATACAGTGAGGTGTCAGTGAATCTTGGCTTGCTTTCAGGATCTGGCCTTCACTTTACAGACTCAAAAATATTGATTGAAGCCTCTGGTTTCATGTTAGTCAGAGTTTCAATGTAATCCATGCCCTTGGCTGGAAGGATCTAACCTCTGGAAGGCAAGAGTATATTGAGATTCAGATACCTGAAGTTTAGAATGCTTTTGATCCAAACTACAAGTGGCAGTCTCCCCTATATTTTCTATAGATTTCACAGTTTTGTTGAAATGGGTACATGTATATTTACATGAATATCTTGGAGCACAAGTGAAATTCTAGTGTGAAAAAGATGCGAGACCACGTCAGCAACTGATGTTGTTCAGGTTTGTCAATGTGAATCAGGAAAATGTAAATTCTGACAAATTCAGGTTTCTCATTTCTGCTGGTGCCAGGATGGAGGCCAGGTTATGCATGAATTTACCATAACAGTTCACCAGCCTAAGGAAAGACCTAAGCTCCAGTACTGATGTGGGAGCTGGGGCACTTTTGATCTCCCTCACTTTCTCCTCCTAAGGGTGTAATCCTGTCCTGTCGACTCTGTAGCCCAAGTAGGTCACATATTTTTTCCTTCTAAGGCATATGCCTGCCTGGGAGAAAGGTCTAAGGACTACGTCCCCATTCTCAAAATGCTCTTTATTGGTCTTCCCTGTTACTAGCACATTATCCAGATAAATGGCAACCTGGGGTAGACCTTGCAAAATGTTTTCCATTGTCCGCTGAAAAATTGCACAGGCTAATGTATCCCAAATGGCAGTCTCGTGTATTGGTACAAACTCTAATGGGTATTAATTGTAGCTTACGTCTGGGAATCTTCATTGAACCATAATTGCAGGGATGCATGGCTCATGTCCTGCTTCATGAGGGACAGACCCCACTGCCAGCTTTTTCAGTACTCTGTCACCACCCAAGTCTGCATACCGGCAGCAATTACAATGGCTGGCCGGCCCAGATCCTGAAAAAAACTGTTAACCGTTTGGCCGAGACTTGGTTTTGTTTTGGGGTTTTACTGTGGGCTGACCTCAAACCCCTTTGTCCAGGATACGTCCTGAATGAGGCTACTCTATTGCCTTCACTCAAGTGGTGTCCCCCAAGCTCAGTCAGCCTGGCGAGGGTGTCCACTTCCGTCGGAATACCCTGTAACTCATACGCTCCACTTGCTGCATTTTGGTATCTGGTGCCTCAGGGGAAATATTAAGCTCCTAATAATCGAAAAAGCTGTAGGTCCACAAACTGTCAGGAAAATTACTCATTGCTTTTTATCTGCCCCAATATAATTTGCCTGGAACCAATGACGCATTCTTTCAATACGCTTGCCCAGTCTTCGATGGCAGGATCGAACAAGTCAACCTTCCCAAATAAGGGCATGATACCAAAAGATGACTGTTGTGAGTGAAATTCTTCAGGAGCATGCTATTCTCTCGTTGTCACTGAAATAACTCCACAGAGGCCGGCATCCTGTCACCAAGTCACCCTTTATTGACATGTGGAGAATCTTTGACACTGACCCAGCTTTCAGAATGAACAGAACCTCTGACACTCCTGTTTGTATCTGTCAGCCAGGGTTCCATGAATGGACCAGATTAACAACCTCAATCACAGAACTTATATTCTGTGCAGTCCATCTGGCTGACCTCATTGCAATCACCACAGACAACCTTCTGTTTCACTTCCTAATCGCTTGCTGTACCTGCATACAAACTACTTTGTGTTTGTTATACAAGCATGCCCAAGCCTGTCTGAACATCAACATTGAAAAGTTTCACACATCCTTAAATATATAAGATCAGGGCATCTGAAATAGGAGCGGTAGAAGGACATTTAGACCAACAAGCCTGCTTCATCACTCAGTAAGATCTCAGCTAATCTTAAAGCAAATTCTACTTCCTATTCTTACTACCCAAGTGAATAAATCACTCACCAGAATTGTTGTGACTTCACAATAATTTGCAGTTATATAATCTGCATTCTATATAAAATATTCCATTGAAAAATTACAAAGATCTGAAGAGAATTTTAAGAAACTACCCACATCCGACCACAAATTGCCAAAGTGTCAATCTTGGCAAATTTCGTGGTCGGTTTCTCTTTGTGAGCCCTTGCATGTCTTCTCGTCATATTCTTTAACTCACCTCATTAGCAATGTGCCTCACTTCTATGGCACGCCATTCATGCCTATCTTCCCTCTCGCCAGTCGGAGAGCCACTGCTGGGACCTTCCAGGATTTCCTGACATCAAGACCATTGTAACAGCTCAGCCATACACAGGTTAAGTGCAGCCAACCAGAGTCGCCCTTCTCCATGCAAGTAGTTGGCGGGGGGGGCGGGGTTGCAAAAAGAAAAACTGAGGGCAAGTAGGGCAGGACAGGCACTTTGTTGCAAATACAAGTGCACATTCATATACTTATTGCTTTTTAAGAACCAAGCTACAAAGGTTACCCATCTTTAGCCTCATCCCATCTTAGAACCTTATCGAAAGGATTACTCTTCTTTCCGCAAAGTGCGTTATAGCTTAACTTCTTCTCATTGTTCAATGTGGGAGCATCACTGGAAAGTCTTCAAATAGTTGAAAATATTCAATTTTATTCAGCAATAACACAAGTGAAGAAAAAAAACAATAAAAGCTACATTTGCTTGACGGAACAAATAGGGACTGTTTGCCTTTTGAGCAGCAATAAATTCACATTAAATGAGACTGTGCTGGAATCACAGAATCCCTACAGTATGGAAGCTGGCCATTCAGCGCATTGAATCTGTACCAACCCTCTGAACAGCATCCCACTCAGATCCACCCCGCCCTACCCTATCTCTGTAACCCAGCATTTCCGACAGCTAACCCACCTAGCCTGCACATAGCCTGGGAACTATCGGCAATTTAGTATGGCCAATCCACCTAACCTACACATCTTTGGACTGTGGGAGGAAACCGGGGCACCCAGAGGAAACCCACGTAGACACAGGGATAGTGTGCAAACTCCACACAGACAGTCTCCCAAGAATGGAATTGAACTGACTCCCTTGTGATTTGAGGCAGTGTTGCTAACTACTAAGCCACTACACCATCCTGAGGTATTCATTATATATTGTGTGACTTGTTAATTCCTGACACTGCAGTAATCATGCTGAAGGCGATGTTCCTTCTGCTTAATATCCTCATTGTCCTCCTTCAAAGATTGCACCCACTCGCTAAGCTCTTCAGAGGCCATCACATCCCCTCTTTGCCTGCTCTAGTTGTGCATAGCACTGTTTGCTAGTATTATGCGGCTCATTCTCTCCAGGGTTTACTGGAAGGCCACACCCCTCCAGACTGATCAAAACATTTGACCCTCATCTGACATATCAGCTGCTTCAACTTGGCTAGAGAAGAGGGTGGTGTGTTAAAGTGGCAGGCAGCTGGAAGCTCAGGGTCTCTTTTGCAGGCAGAATGTAGCTGTTCAATCACCCAGTCTACGCTTCGTTTCCCCAAAGTAGAGGAGACCACCTTGTGAGCAGCAAATTCAGTAGACTAGGTTCTGGAAGGTGCAGGTGAAGTGTTGCTTCACCTAGAAGGTATGTTTGGGCCCTTGGATAGTGAGCAGGGAGGAGATAAATGGGCAGGTTTTGCACCTTTGTCAGTTGCAGGGGAAAGTGCTGTAGGGCTGTGGGGCAGTGTTGGGAGTGAAAGAAGTGTGGACCAGGGTGTCCCGGAGGGAACGGTTCCTGCGGAAGGTGGACAAAGGAGGGGAGGGGAATATGTGTCTAATGGTGGCATCTTGCTGGAGGTGGTGGAAATGGCATCTGATGATCTTCTGGCTGTGGATGCTGGTGGGATGGTAGGTGAGGACAAGGGGAACCCTATCACTGTTGACAACAGTGCCTGGGAATCCTCAGTTGAGGAAGAAGGTAGACATTTTGGACCCTCCCTTGTCCTTGCCTGCCACTTTAACACACCACCCTGTTCCCTGGCCAACATCACTGTCTCTGGATTGCTGCAGTGTTCCAGTGAAGCTCAGCGCAAGCTGGAAGAACAACACCTCATTTTCCGCTTGGGGACCCTGCAGCACTCTGGACTCAATATCAAGTTCAATAATTTTAATGCCTAAAATTTTCCTTGTCCTATGCCCCTACCCTACACACCAGGCCTTGTTATCACGCAGTCTGCCATTACACACTACCTATTGTTAATCATTAACAGTCCCCATTAACAGCCATTCACCCTCCTCGCCAGATTGTTACCAACTCCTTTGTCTGTCAAACTGCTCTTCTCTCTCTTTGGGCTCTATCCTATCTTTTACTCCCTACCCCCTCCCCCTTCCTACCTTCTGCATATAAACTGACATTTTTCCATCTACCTTCAGTTCTGAGGAAGGGTCAGCGGACCCGAAACATTAACTCTGATTTTTTCTTCACAGATGCTGCCAGGCCTGTTCAGCTTTTCCAGCAATTTCTGTTAAGTTCCTCATTTACAACATCCGCAGTTCTTTCGGTTTTACTTAGTATTTAACTCAGTGCCACATCTCTTCCAGGCATGCCCACCTTGAAGAAGTCCTGCTCCTCTCTCCAATGGGATTTCCGTTCCAATATCTCTTCTTGCCCACCGACATTAATTTCACTTTCACTCCTGGTGTTTGACCAGGTATTTGCTAAAACTCGTTTCCACAGCCATATCACATTCCTCAGTGACTGCCTCCAGCTCAGGCTCACCCCACGTGGATTCCAACTGAAGCTTCATCCCTCATGTTTTGAATCCTCCCAGGATCACAGATATCTCCATGATGTTCAACGTTCCACGGACAGCTGCTCTCGCCGCATCCTGAGATCCACACTCAGTGCCATGCAGCATCACATGCACACTCTCAACCTTTCTCTCCAACAGCATTGCATCACACTGGCTCAGGGTTGCACCACTCCGCAGTTCTACTTCATCTTCTGCCTCATTCGTCATGCTAAGAAGAAACTTTTTATTTTCCTTTCAGGCATCAAGGCCCACAAGATGCAACAACTCAGAGACACCCTTGGCCCTCTGTAACCTTCCTCTTCTCCCTTTCCCTCTGATTCTATCCCCTCCCCCAACCTCCCCACCTCCTGTCGGGTATTCACCATCCCTCCTAACCTTCCACTCTTCGATGCTGAATGTTCTGTACTCAGCACAGCCTCAGCTTTATTCCTCTGCGTCCCCACTTTAACGAATTTCGGGCACAACATGATGCCGAACTCTTCTTTTGCTGCCTTCGCCTCCGTACTCATTTCTTTGGACAAGAGTCCTTTCCCCATCCCACAGACCCCTTCGCCCAGTTCCAACACTGTCCCTCAACCTGGACCCCTCCCTCCGGCCTTTTGCCTGCACTCGATCTGTTCACTGAGAACTATCGACATGATATTGGTCGCCTCAATTTCGCTGTCTCTCTCGCCAAATCCAACCTATCTCCCTCCAAACTAACTGCACTCCGTGCACTCAGATCTAACCCTGACTTTGTTATTAAGCCTGCCGATAAGGGTGGTGCTGTTGTAGTCTGGCGTACTAACCTCTACCTTGCAGAGGCTGAGCGCCAAGTCTCTGATACCTCCTCCTACCTTCCCCTGGACCACGACCCCTCCATGACACATCAAGCCATTGTATCAACTACAATAACTGACCTCAGTTCATCTGGTGCCCTCCCCACCTCTGCCTCCAAGCTGATAGTCCCCCAGCCCCGCACAGCTCGCTTCTACCTCCTTCCAAAAATCCACAAACAGGACTGTCCGGGCATACCCATTGTTTCAGCCTGCTCCTGCCCCACAGAACTCATCTCTTCCTACCTTGACTCAGTCTTCTCCCCCGGTCCAGTCTGTGCCCACTTACATCCATGATTCCTCTGACCCTTTATGCCAGTTTCAAAATTTCCAGTTTGCAGGCTCCAGCTGCTTCCTCTTTACCATGGATGTGCAATCCTTTTACACATCCATCCCCCACCAAGATGGTTTTAGGGCTTTCCTCTTCCTCCTGGAACAAAGGCCTGAAACCTGTCTCCACCCTCCTCCACTTGGCCAAGCTTGTCCTCGCCCCCAAAAACTTCTCTTTAAAGTCCTCTCATTTCCTTCAGGTAAGAGGGGTTACCATGGGTACCCGCACGGGCCCTGGTTATGCCTGTCTCTTCATGGGGTAAGTGGAACATTCCTTGTTCCAGTCCTATTCCGGGACCCACCCACAACTCCTTCTCCGATATACTGATGATATCATCGGTGCTGCTTCCCTCTCTTCTCCAGAATTGGAAAAGCTCCTCAATTTCACTTCCAATTTCCACCCTGTCCTACCTTCCACATGGTCCATCTCTGACACCTCCCTTCCCTTCCTTGACATTTCTGGGGATAGACTGGCCGCTAATATCCACTAAAAACCCACCAACTCCCACAGCTACCTGGACTATACACCTTTGCACCCTGCTTCCTGTAAAGACTCCATTCCATTCTCTCAGTTACTCTGTCTCTGTCGCACATGTTCAGATGAGGCCAACTTCGACAAGAGAGCCTCCGAAATGTCCACCTTCTTCCTCAACCGAGGATTCCCCAGCACTGTTGTCAACAAGACCCTCAACTGGGTCCGATCCACCTCCAGCACTTCCGCCCTCACCCCTTCCCTCCCGCAACAGCGATAGGGTTCCCCTTGTCCTTACCTACCATCCCACCAGCATCCACATCCAGAAGATCATCAGATGCCATTTCCGCCACCTCCAGCAAGATGCCACCACCAGGCACATATTCCCCTCCCCTCCTTTATCTGCCTTCTGCAGGGACTGTTCCCCTGAGACATCTTGGTCCACTCTTCCTTCACCCCCAACACTGCCCCCACAGTCCCACATCACCTTCCCCTGCAACTGGCGAAAAGTGTAACACCTGCCCATTTACCTCCACCCTCCCAGTATCCAACGGCCTAAACAAAGCTTCCAGGTGAAGCAACACTTCTCTTGCACTTCCAAGAATCTAGTCTACAGCATTCGCTGCTCACAATGTGGTCTCCTCTACACTGGGAAACAAAGCGTAGATTGGGTGACAACTTTACAGAACATCTATGTTCTGCCTGCAAAAAAGACCCTGAGCTACCTGTTGCCTGCCACTTTAACACACCACCCTGCTCCCTGGCCATCATCTCTGTTTCAGGCCTGCTCCAGTGTTCCAGCAAAGCTCAGTGCAAGCTGAAAGAACAACATCTCATTTTCCAATTGGGGACCTTGCAGCCCTCTGGACTCAATATCGAGTTCAATAATATTTGAATCTGAACTCTCCCATGTCCCAGACCCCTACCCCACACATCAGGCCTTGTTTTCACATAGTCTACCATTACACACTACCCATTGTTAATCTCTAACAGTCCCCATTCACAGCTATTCACCCTCCTAGCCAGATTGTTATCAACTTCTTTGTCTGTCCAACTGCCCTTCTCTCGCTTTGGGCTCTATCCCCGCTTATCATTTACTCCCTACTCCCTCCCCTCCCTATCTTTTGCATATAAACCAATGTTTTCCTAGCTACCATAAGTTTTGAGGAAGTGTCACCAGACCTAAAACGTTAACTCTGATGTTTTTCTTCACAGATGCTGTCAGACCTGCTGAGCTTTTCCAGCAATGTCTGTTTTTGTTAGCCCTTGTTTCTAACAGCCATCCTTAAAAGGCATCCAGTCCTTGACATAAAGCAGGAGCATGAGAATTCCCAACGATATAGGCATCCTGGCAGCTCGTAGAGTATCTAGTGCAGACTTCTAAGATGTTGTACTTGTGATCATAGATGATTTACACATTGATAGAATGGAATCCTTTTCTTTTCCTGAGGTCAACTGCGTTATGATATGACACTCTCAAATCAATGTAAATACAGTATATAGTGCCCTACTCTTGAGGGGAGCCAGCTTTGTTGGCAAAGCTTACTGCTTGAGCTGTAGCACCTACATCACCATGGGGAAGTGAGACGAAGTGGTGTGATCTGATGCAAATTGAATTGGTAAAGCCCTTGATACATTTGTGGGCAGAGGGTTGAAAGATCCCACACAGATCCCTGGTGAACCCTTGAAAGAAGCCAGTTGCATAAAATGTTTACCTCAGCTATCACCCTGACAGTCACCGCGATAGGAAAGCCACACACTCCTTCAGAAATTTATGCTTAGAATTTAAGAAAGGCATCATGTGTAACGTAGACAAGTAATGATTATTTCAATGTTAGCATGGCTCTGTTGGTCTAACTCCTGTCTCTGTGCTGTGCGTGACATCTTGGCATGGAGTGAGGCTGGGGTGCAAAACTAGTACCAACGTTTGCAGACAAGACCTGTATCCTAATGAAATTTATTTTCTGGGTCCTACTTGCAAAGATACTTTAATGGGATTCTCAAAAAGTCATGTTCTTTTGAACGGCTTTCTTGTCGTTTTGATTATATTTTTTATTTCATCTTTCTTTAACTTTGGCTTTCCAATTTTGCTACGTTTTGTCAGTTTGTTAATTTTTCAAGGTCTTTCCAGTTTCACAGGATCGCTGCAGCCCATTCAGACACTGATAAATTAGAGCAATAATCATTGTTAATCCACAAGAGTAACATGTCAATTGACTCATTAACAGGCACAGAATGGTGCATTCCACTGAAATTAGTGTTGGCGATTTGTGGCACGTAATCTTATTATAAGGCAAAATTACTATTTTTTGAAAAATGGGCAAATTATCTCCTTTTTTTTAAATTAGTGAACTGCAAACTACATCTGGTTTCTGAGAATACAATTTAATTAAGGGATATAAGAAATTGACACAATCAATAATGATTCTTTACTACTTCCAAAGCAGGTATCAGGCCATTAGATGGATACGAAAGTTGAGAATGTTTTTAATTCAGTTGCTAAATGTACATCTATAGCAAAAGCACCAAGAATGATAATCTGGTTTATTGAGAAAGTATTTCAAATACCCCCAACTTTATCATGTTGTGTCCCTAGGATGTTTTAGGTGGCACAGAGGAGATGACATAACATACAATGAGTAGCAAATGTGGCAGTAAAGCAAGGAAGTAGACAACAATCATAGGAAAAGATTATTTATTGCAACTATGTTCAACTTGTGTTTTATAGGATACTGTAGGTCAATCACAGAAGTCTTACAGCACAGAAAGTGGCCAGTCAATCCATTGTGCCTACACTGGCTCTTTAAACAAGCACCATTACCTACCGTCAATCTCCTGCATTTTCCCCATATCCTTGCACGGTATGTTTATCTAAATAATCATCCAATACTCTCTTTAACTGCCTCAATTGAACCTGCCTCCACCATGTTTCCAGGCATTGCAATCCATTCCCTAAATCACTTTATGTCTACGCCTTCTCACTCTTGTTCCTTTTATGAGGGAGCAGTTTCTCCCTCCTTCTCCAGCCAACATGATTTTGAAATCCTCCATCAAATCTCCTCTTAGCCTTTTTCTTTCCAAGAAGAACAATGCCAACTTCTTCAATCTGTCCTCATCACTGATGTTTCTCATCCTTGGAACCATTCATATAAACTACTTCTGCTTCCTATAGTGTGGCACCCGGAACTATACATAATATTCAGAGCTGAGATCTAACAAGTATATTATACAAGTTCAGCATCACCTCTTTGTTCTTGTACTCTATGCCCTCAGGAATAAAGCTGACAGTACTGTGTGCTTTATCAATTGCTCTCTCCACAAACCCCGCCACCTTCAATGATCTGTACTCATATACACCCAGGTCCCTCTGCTCATGAATTCCTGATTTTCCAGGCCACATTCATAAAACATTAATTGAAAATCAGCACCATAGTAGCATGCAATATCCAGTATGTGAAAGATTTGAACCTAGGAGACCAAGCATCATGCTGCTGACTGGCATGACCAGGTACAATCAGGAGCATTCCATAATGGGATCCATCATTGCCAAGCACACTGCAGGCATCCTGAAATATCAACTGGGAACCTTGACAGATGAGGGGGTATCCTTCAGCAATAATTTAGCTAAGGTATCCGGCATGTTTACAATACACTGCATTCTCCATGACCTAGCAATTGAAAGTGATGTCTAAATGGAGCAGATACAGCAAAGGTCCTCTGAGGATCAGTTGAAGGACAATACTGATATATTTGACTGACAGGAGGAGATGACAGAAGAAACAGCTTTGGCATTTGCCAGATCATTAGGGATGATATAAATTGGCATTGTGTGTAGCATTGTGGAAGAGAGCCTGCACTTCAGAAAACAGTTCTAATGGGTCAAACCATTATGTCTCAATATTGACTCCCCTGTTGTTAAAATTGAAACTGGCAAATATTCAGAAACTGAAGAAAAATAAACAGGTTATGTTCCCAAGGCCATGATCCTTTCAATTCATATGAAAAATGTCAGTTCATAATGTCAACTTAGGTAGTAAAGACAAGTTGGGAGTCTTAGAGATGCGAATGTGGAGACAGGACTCGTGGCATATATGACATTGCTTCAATATTCCAACACTTACTCAGAATGTGTCATAAATACTTTCTAATAACTGAATAGAGTTTTGGAGCAAAGGTTTGGGTCCTCTAGAACATTTCGGATGAGTGGTGATTAAATCACAATTGTAATAATTAGAAGAAGGATCCATATCGTCCGAATTATTCAGGTCAAAGGTGCAGTTGCTGAATGCTTCTGCATGGAGTACAAACTTCTGTGGTGCTGACCTGAAATGTCAGATCCTCGTACATAACAATGCAAGATGCTCAGGGCAACGTGGTGAAGTCCAATATTGACAAATGCATTTTCAAATCCTATAAAGAGACAGTCATGGAGCAATAAGGAGTCTACTACTGGATACACGGCACCAATGGCTGCCACATTAAGTTTCATAGCTCCACAGGTAAGAACAACAGGATTATGTCTCATCAGTGATCCCAGTCTTACACTACTCCAAAAGCTGTTAAAAAAAACTACAATTCAATTACACAACCATTCTGGGCAACAGTTGAGTCTGTAGGTGTGTAATATTCTACAAACAAATTTATGAGCAATCCAGTGAGTGAAAAAAAAATACAGCAATAACTTGCATGGATAGCACAGCAACAGGCTGTTGTCACTCATCTCGGTAGGGGTTGAGTTGCAGAACTTGACCATGAACAACTGTCAGTCTATACTCTGAAAATAATGAGCTGGAGTGACAAAAATAAAGGACAGACTTGCCATGAATGCAAGTCTGTCAAGGTTCATTGCTAAGAGAGGTGCTGGCCTTTTGTGATCCCTGCAGTGTACCAGTTTGCAATGTAGCCACCTGCTGGTGCTATTCCCTCAGCCAAAGGAGCACTACATAGTTGGACAGAACAAAAAATACACACAAGTCAAAAGCAGCAACAAAGCACGTATGACACAGCAGTGGAGTACTTGATAAATTTCAATCAGTTTGCCTCATTCTTTCATTGTGCAGAAAAAGAAAGTGTCAATAGTTGAAAAAAATGAAACGGTTGACCCTGTGGTCCCCCATACGGGTCCACTTAAAGTATTTGAAATGAGATTGAATAGCTGAAGGTTGACAATCCAGTTTCTCATTGCTCAGATACTACACAAGTTACAATTGTATGGTATGTCTATGTCACCATGTATTTTCTGGCTGAATGAAACAGCTAACTGTTTATTGGGTGAGTAGTTTTCATTGTACCAACCAGGAAAACTATATTCAATGCTTAATCTAAATTGGGTATAACAGAACCACAGCAATTCACCTGAACACCGTAGGCAGGAAGAATTTTAAAAAAATGCATAGGTTCCCTCTCCTAATTATTATTTAGTGCCATTTTCTCTAAATACCGGCAACAACCAGTTATGATTCCTTAGCACGCAGTTGAATAGGCTACGAATCATTTAGTTGTTGTCAAGGTTCATATATAAGTAACTGCAGTATGGATAAGATATTGTTGGAACTATCACCCAGAAAATGATTATACCATCAGGAGATGAACGTGAAAGAGAAGTGATGAGAAGAATTTTAAAAAAGTCAAATAAATTTTTCACTTTATCCTGATCCCTAGAAAATGACACCTTCTTAAAGATGGGTTTTGTCATCAGGGCCCTTTTGAAGCAGGACGGTGTTAATTTCTAGCTGACTTCAAGTTTATTTTCTGGTACTTGCTGCAGTGAATATCCAAGTTGTGGGCAACCATAGATAGCATTTGGCCACAGGCAGGAAGTATTGAAGGCAAATGGAAACCAGTTCCAGCAATCAGTGCGTGGAACATGATTGTTGGTTGGCAACTTGGAGTCAACATAAGCTAGAAATGAACACAAAACCATGAGTAACTCAAGTGTTTTCCCACTAGAAAATAAAAATATCAAACAGATTCCTAAATGTATGAACTATGTAAATATCTGATTATTTTCATTGAATCCCTACAGTGTGGAAACAGGCCCTTTGGCCCAACAAGTCCACACCGACTGTCCAAGCAACACACCCAGACCCATTCCCCTATAACCCACCTAATCTACACATCCCTGAACATTGCGGGCAATTTACCATGGCCAATCTACCTAACCTGCACATCTTTGGACTGTGGGAGGAAACCGGAACACCTGGAGGAAACGCACACAGACACAGGGAAAATGTGCAAACTCCACACAGACAGTCATCCAAGGGTGGAATCAAACCCTAGACCCTGGTGTTGTGAGGCAGCAGTGATAACCCTCTGAGCTACCATGCCACCCAAGCACAAAGATTATAAAGTTAAACATACATACAAACAGATAAAATAAGAGCAGGCCATTCAAGCCTCCTTCACCATTCAATAAGATCATGGTTAATCTGATTGTGGCCACACTCCAATTTCCTTCTCAATTCCCAATATTATGAGCATGTATTCAAACTTGAAAACTCAGCATAACTGCGTAACACTTCAGAAATGCAGGTATATTCTCTCTCCCAAAACATATTGGCTAATTAAGAAGTCACTGAGAAGTATTTTTGACATGTTGATTTTCAAAACAGGAGTGAATGGTTTTTAGCCTTTTTAAAATATGAATAAAGCTGTGAACTTTAGTTCTTTAGTAACTTCAATAACAATAGTGTAAATAAATTTGAATATTCCATAAAATTTTGGGTAAGCTTTAAATAAAAAATAATGACCAAATGTTTAAATGCATTTTCCTGCCCTGATCAGCTTTATGCTCCTCAAGCAGATTAATGTGAAGTTGATGGTATTGTACTCTTTATAATAGATTGGAACACTGAAACTCGCAGATAATAGAAAATTGTTCAGAAACAGTTGAGTTACAAGCTTAGAAAGCACTTTGGCATTGTTGGTTCTGTGAAAAACACAATGTGTACAGCTCAATAGCTGTTATTGGCTTCATTCTTGGAAAAAAATCTCTAAACCACCCAAAATACTGCTTTCAAACATCTTGGTCTGATCTGATTGTAACATCAAATACACTTCCCCACCACCCCTGATAGCCTCTTTGCTTACCAAGTGTCTAACCACTTCTGCCTTAAAAATATTCAAAGACTTTACTTCCATAACCTTTCAGTTACAAGCTTAGAGAAGAGTCTTATTAACAGAACCATCAACAAGCATTTCCCAGCAGCTTTTCCTGGTGTTGTTCAGGAAAAATACTCTAAGCCAACAACCTTTAAGGTACTGCTTTCCAACAATCTGCTTTGAAGCTTACACCAGATGTGCTTAAAGTTATTCAGCAGTTTGTGTTAAAATCAAGACTCAGAGGGAGTGAACATCCCAATATCAAACTCCAGTCTGTTTTTACACTCAAGCGCTTGACACAGCCTTGTGGTTCTTCTGGTTCCCATACATTAAATAATCAGACTTAAACTCAAAATTCATTAAATGTTATTTGGATCTCTCCTTGTGTCTAAGACACGGATCCATTTTTATGGCATTCAATTGTGTTATAACAATGTGATACCTTGGGATATATAATCACAGAAAAGTTAGTTCCTAGTTCTTGCAAATAATCGAATGATACAACAAGTACTATTTAACCTGTGGTGTTCCTGAGGCTTGTCTGTTTTCCTCATTTCTTGGCAACCAGCACTAAATGAAGTATTCATGGTGTACTCCAGTCACAGTCCTATGCAGTTTGATCACAATCTCCATTGTTTTATATTCTGCTGCTTTTGCTTATTTAATATTGCACAGACTTTATTAAGTATGGATCACAAATGTTCCTCAGGTGAAAAGTAGATGATCAGAAACTATAGAGGTTTATAAAATCATGACAGGCATAGATAACATGAATTACAAATGTCTTTTCCCTTGGGTAGGGGGTTCAAAACTAGGCAGCATATTTTTAAGCTAAGAGGAGAAAGATTTAAAAGAGACTTAGGGGGCAGCTTTTCCACACACAGGATTGTTCATACGTGGAATGAACTGCGAGATGAAGTGATAGATGCAGTTACAGTTACAACATTTAAAATATATTAGGATAGGTACATGAAATGATGGCACCAGAGACTACCGATTTGGTACACTTTTCACTTACTCATGTATACTTTGTATACTTGAGTACACATGACAATAAAATCTAATTCTAATTATAATGAATAGAAAAAGTTTAGAGAAATATGGGCCAAACACAGGCAAGTGGGACTAGTTTAGTTTGTGAAACTTGGTCAGCATGGACGAGTTGAACCAAAGGATCTTGTTCCGTGCTCTATGGCTCCAAGCGCAATTCTGAGGTTATTTGGGGTAGGATTCAAATAAATTACTTTTATAAGGAAACAAAATCAAAAATCTGAATTACAGGAAAACTTCCAGAGTATTTTCTGGCCAAGCATGGAATAGATGTAAGGTTTCTTTTGCCTATGCCATTATACTATATAAATAGGAAACAAAGATCAAAAGTACCCAGATTACTGTAAAGTGGGGAAAATAACAATATTGGAGTCATTTCAAGAGTATTATGGAATATGAAAAATGTAGACAGGAACACTAAATGGAAGATAAACTCCTTCCCTAGCTTCAGGTGTCAGTCACAGTTTCTAGTTTGACATCCAGTTTATTTTCCACCGCCTTATCTGCTCAGCAGGCTCCAAAGCAATGTAAAGGTCAACATAAGCATGTTTGGACAGAAAAGGCAACAATTCCTGCTGTCTGAAACCAATGTTATCATCAGTCCAACATTTAATACCCAACTAATAAGATTATGCATACTACTTATAATAGTGGAAGCAGAAAATCTACATCTTTTTCTTGTTCCTTACACCTCCATTCTCAGGCCTTGTATCACCCCTTTTCCATCATTCCAAGTACCATTGCCTCTCCTACAGCTATTGCATTTCTCTACAGGACAGATTGGTGAACATTCATAAGTGCTTTACCCATACAACTTTAAGAACACATGCCAAATACAAGTTTCTTCATTTAGGCTGCAATGAGACATGATGCCACTATGGCTCTTTCTATGCTGCTCAGCATCCACTCGGGAGTACATTAGAAAGCTCAAGGTAGGATTGATTTACTATGTTGAGTACCTCACAGGCATAGATGCCAGACTAACAGGCCATGCAAGCACGATTTCTTGATAGTACAAGTTACATAACAGTGAAAAGATCATCAAAAGGTGAAAGCTAGAGATAACAAGGTGTAGAGCTGGATGAACACAGCAGGCC
>NC_063354.1:20048536-20089872 GCF_021869965.1 Rhincodon typus | reverse complement strand
ATCCTTCTTGACCCGAAACGTCAGCTTTCCTGCTCCTCTGATGCTGCTTGGCCTGCTGTGTTCATCCAGCTCTACACCTTGTTATCTCAGATTCTCCAGCATCGGCAGTTCTTACTATCTCTGAATCAAAAGGTGAATCCTGGTTTAAGAACTGTTATATGTTAAGGACTTAGTAATGATTTCTGACAACATTTTCAGCTCATATGTTGTGAATGGTTCACCTCACACTTAGCAATTCCTTTATTTTTGTTCACCACCTTTCATCCCCTACATTTAATAGGATATCTTCTGTGTAAAATAAATTTTGTCATAAATGGAAAGGAAAATAAATATTTTGACTCAGAGGGGAATGGCCAAATTTATTCTTATTGAACCATAAGAACAGAGATGTTAGGAGCAGGGGTTGGGGGTAGGTTATTGGACCTCATGAACCTGATTTGACATTCATTATGATCATGGCTGTTTATTGAGCAGATTACTCCAATCCGAGCGTCCTCCCAGTATCCCTTGATTCCTTTAGCAACATGAGCTATGTCTACCTCCTTCTTGAAAACATTAATGTTTTGGCCCTCAACCACTTTCTGTGGCAGTGAATTCCACAGGCTCACCACTCTCTGGGTGAAGAAATTTCTCCTTATCTCAGTCCTAAAATGTTTATCCCTTATCCCTTATCCCTTATCATTAAAGACGATCTTCGGTTCTGAACTCCCCCACTATCAGGACCATCTTTCCTGCATCTAACCTGTCTAGTCCTGTTAGAATTTTATAGGTTTCAATGAGATCCCCCCATATTCTTCTAAACTCAAGTGAATATAATCTTAATTGACACAGCCCTTCTTTGTAAGTCAGTCCCATTATCCCAGCAATCAATTTATATGAAGACAGTGCTATTACAAAATAATTGAGACATTGCTCCAGATAATTTCTTGGGCTCAGCTTCAGCAATGACTGACATGTGTGAACCTAATATTTTCTAAGATTTGGAGTACAGGGTTTTCTTCCCAATATTGAAGTTAACATTAGTGACAATGAGGGATCATACCAGTGAGCCCACTCTTTACACTGCCTGTTGGAATACGGCACATGTTACTAAGTAAGTTGATACTTATTGTGAGCAAGAACTCACTAAGTCAAAACATAGACTTTCAACCCTCAAATAGCTTTGATGCATAAAGTAAATGAACGAAAAGGAATGTATAATGTATACAAGTCTGTACTCCTCAATACACAAAAGAACTAAATGAAATACATCTCTTTAACCAAAGGCATTTAAACAGAATTCCAATGATTGAAAACCTTCGGACTTTGTCAGCTCTAGAACAATTGCATTAAAACACTTAGCATTATGTCTGATGGCTGTGAAATTCTTTCATTCCAGCCCAGTGACTGAAAAGTGATGTATAATCTAATTAATTAGGAAGATCCTTAGTTGTTTTTCAATGACAATTCCAATCAATGGCCTTGCCAACTCCACAAAGCTGTGAAAAACAGCTGTCACTTAATTTCACCAGAGACCATTCATATGCAGAAAGAAAAAGGAAAATATCTCTAAATTATCCAAAACTATCACTATCCAAGGGTTGTCATTTGTAGGGAATGTTTTCATGATGATTACTATGTCTTACAGCCAAAAAGCATGAATTGAGCAGAACACCTTCAGTGGTAAGGCATCTTAAGGTACTCCAAGGGAATCACATAGGTAATCTTTGCCAATGTCGTAACATGTTTCAGATGGAAATAATGTCCACCTGGGATGAATAGCCAGTTGAGACTTTTAACAGTCAATGTGTGGGGGCAAAAGATGTTTCTGTTATGAAATTTTTATTAATCTTTACGGAAATTATTTCCTCAGCCTCTCCAACTTTCTAAAATCCTCCTTTAAAATGCGGTTTAAGTTTAACTCTTTAACCAAGATTTTGTCCACCTATCCTAACATCTCTTATGTGACTCAGTTTTACGAGCTAGTTAAATCACCCTATGGACCAGCTTGGAAAGCTTTGCCATGTTGAAGGCATTATCTATGCAGACGCCTTTGTTTTGCCAATGTGCTATGTGAGACCTTGGATGTCAACCTCTCTTATTTTATATTATTAAGAACAGCAAGTAAATTAAAATATTTTAGTACAATAGGATACTTATGCTACATCAATTTTGTTTGAAGCACATGCAGCAGGTGGTAAAGAAGGCAAAAAGTGTGTTGGCCTTCATTGTGAGAGGACTCAAGTACAGCAGCAAGGATATCTTGCTACAATTATACGGGCCTTGTATTGGAATTTTGTGTGCAGTTTTGGCCTGCTTATCTGAAGAAAGATGTTTTGGCTATAGACGGTGTGCAACAAAGGTTTACCAGACTGATTTTTGAGATGGCAAGACTGATGTATGAAGAAAGATGGGTTCAGTTAGGATGATATTCATTGGAGTTCAGAAGAAATGACGAGGGATCTCATCAAACCTATAAAATTCTAACAAGACTAGACGGGGTAAATTTGGGAACGATGCCCCCACCCACCCCCCCCGATGACCCGGGAGTCCAGAATCAGGGCTCACAGACTAAGATATGGGGCAAGCCATTTAGGACTAAAGTGTCTAGAAATTTCTTCACCTAGAGAGTGGTGAGCCGATGGAATTGCCTGACACCGAAAGCGGTTGAGGCCAAAAAATTCAATGTTTTAAAGATGGAGTTAAATATAGTTCTTAGAGCTAAAGGGATCAAAGAGTATGGGGAGAAAGCAGGAACAGAGTACTGTGTTGGATGATCAGATATGATTATAGTGAATGGCAGAGCAGGCTCAAAGAAAACACCACATTTGTCACTTGTTCTCAAAAGGCAGAGCTTCAGAGACAATGTTGTCTCTGCTATCATATATTATAGTGATAAACAGCACTGACATTCAGAAATGTATATATTTCAACACTGTTGTATGGCTCAGATTTGTGTAGCAGGTCTTTCATAGAATCCCTACAGTGTGGAAACAGGCTCTTTGGCCCAACAAGCCCCCACTGACACTCAGAGCATCCCACACACAGACCCATCCCCCTATAACCCAGCCACATCCCTCAACACTACAGGCAATTTTCCATGGTCAATCCATCTAGCCTGCACATCTTTGGATTGTGGGAGGAAACTGCAGCTCCCTGAGGAAACTTACACAAACATAGGGAGAATGTGCAAACTCCATACCGACAGTCGCCTGAGGGTGGAATTGAACCCAGGTCCCTGGTGCTGTGAGGCAGCAGTGTTAACCGCTGGGCCACTGTGCTGCCCCAGAGGCATACATTCAACAGGTTAACCTTTATAATAACCGCCTTTTTTTCCCATTACAATCACGGTCCCTTCCTTCCTTGATGTTGAGTCCAGACAAATACCTTGACAGATTTCTCCCTATCCCAAGAGTCTTTTGAGATGCATCTTCTTCTATTCTTTGATGGTACGTGAGTATTGCTGGCAAGGCCAAATCTGTTGTCCAACCTTATTGCCTTTGAACCTAACTTGCTTGGCTATTTCAGAGTCAATCACATTGCTGTGGACCTGCAGGGACACGTCGGCCACACCAGGTAAGAATGACAAATTTTGTTCACTGATGAATGTTAGTGAACTTGATGGTTCTTTATGGCAATCAATGATCGTTTCATGGTAACCATTTTTGAGGCTAGATTCATATTCCATATTTATTAATTGAATTTAAATTCCACCAGCTGCCATTGTGGGATTCGAAACCTTGATCCGTTGACTTTGGTCTCTGGATTACTAGGCCATTACCACTGTTTTTTTGTAATGTATTTCTGGAATTTGCAAAATGTGAAGATGTTTTTCTGTCTAGTCCTGTTAGAAACTTTTTGCTTTTGAATGAGACCCCTCATCATTCTTGCAAACTCCAGTGAATATAGTCCTAACAAACAGGAATTAGCAGTAGGTGAAAATGTTTTTCTCAAGTGCTATATTTCAAGTTTCTAAACTCTTGGGCCAATAATGTAAGACATATTTATACAAAGTGACAGATAGGTTTTGGATTATGTTGCAACTTTAAACAGCATTATTCAATCTTTTAAATTTATCATCGTAATACATGGTGCATTTATGGGATAAAAGCCTCTTGACTCAGATGCTTGCACCTATCCAGAATCAGCCAGTGGGCTGTCAAGGATGTCTATTATTAGGTGCATTAGTAGTCCTTGTAGCACATTAAAGTGTTTACCTGGCTGGCAGATATTACTGAAGATGTTCTGTTCCCTGATGGCCAGATGCAGTGTGATCTTTTCAGGGTATGTCAACATTTAGTAACTACTGAGATGTCAACACATTAAAGTGATTTTGTTTTGGGAAATGAGAACTATCCATTCATGGCTGTGTACTTCAAGAACTGGCTTAATTGCTTTTTATTTATTAACTAGGTTTATGAGATACATTGGCTGAAGAATAGAGAAGATATGAATGTAAAGAATGATTTGTATTTAGTTAGCATCTCGTGGAAATGGCTTCACAAAATGAATCACTTTTTGGGAGTTAATGCTGCTAGTCATGAAGGTGAAAACAATAGCTGTTCTGCCCTCCAACTTCCTAAGAACAACAATAAGCTGAGTAGTTAATTATCTGGTTTGGACGGTAGTCATCAATACTGACAGAAAAATAATTCAATAAATTCCATGTCCAGTCAAGTCAAGTCCAATTCAATCTGGTTTATAACATAAGAAATAGCTGTAAGAGTAGGTCACTTCGTCCACTGGGCTTACTCTGCCACTCAATAATATCGTGGCTGAACTGAATGTGGCTTTAACTCCACGTTTCTGACTGTCTCTAACACATTTTCCCAACCATTGATCTTTTGTCAATCAAAAAAATATTCATTGAGCCAGATTCCACTGCTCTCAGTGGAGAAAAATTCCAAAGACCAATGAGCCTTTGAGAGAAGAAATTCCTCCTCATCTCCGTTTTAAATAGGAGGCACCTTATTTTTAATTTGCACTCCCATTTCCAGATTTCCCATGAGGAAACATTATCCCAGCATCTATTCTCCTCATTCTTCTAAACTGTAATCAGTATAGCCCCAACATGACCAACTTCTGCTCATAAAATAACCCTGACACCCATAAAATCAACCTAATAAATCTTATTTGAACTATTCCAATGCAAGTATGTCCCTCTTTGTGGAAGGAGACAAAAACTGTACTCGGTATTCCAGGTGTAATCTCACCAATGCACTGTACAAAGAAGGCCACAATACCAGACCCTGGGAGCAC
The DNA here is from genome assembly GCF_021869965.1 of Rhincodon typus. Classification (NCBI taxonomy): domain Eukaryota; kingdom Metazoa; phylum Chordata; class Chondrichthyes; order Orectolobiformes; family Rhincodontidae; genus Rhincodon; species Rhincodon typus. Next base: position 20,084,634 of record NC_063354.1, on the reverse strand, counting down.
ATACTAAGGTTGCCACCAGGTCAGTGCCATTGCGGAGGAATAGCCAGCAGTGCTCTACGAAGGTCAACGACCCTTCCCACCAGGATAAGTGTCACGCTCTTCCCTCTGCTCCCTCATACGCATTCTGTCTCTACTTCTATACCCATCTCCCACTAAGACTCATGCTCTTTTACTCTCACTATTGCCTGCAACTTCTTGCCTTACTTGCTTTCATCCACAACCTCCCATACCACTAAACCCTGCACAGCCTCTGCGCTGCCCCTGCACAACCTCTTACGAAAACCATTTTTAACTTTTTCTCTGAAATGCCAAGGAACTCATTTATAAACCAAGGATTTTTCAAGAATTATAGCACTTGTTAAAAGAAAGTAACCTGAAACTCACCTTAAGAGCTGTTTACACAAGTGCTGATTCAAGTACTGGTGGAAGATGCAGATGAGCTGGAGCCAAGGACTGTGCACAAATGAAGATTCACCCACCAACAAGGAGCTGATTTGTCTGTAAAGTAATGACCAATTAGTGATGATAAAGGCTTTCTGCCTGCCAACAGCTATGTGATTGGCTCCCTGGTAACTGAACAGCTTGGGACTATGAACAAAACAGTGAGAATCTATTAGATCTTTGCAAACTCAGGAGCTGTCTGTTCTTTGCAGTAAAAGTTTCTTTAAGCCTGAAGAAAATCAAGTTAACTTTTCTTCAGCAGTTGCTGTAAGCTGTGACTTTTAACTGATATGTGAGAGACCATGATAGGTATGAACCTATCCTGCATCCTGCAACCAAGTGAAAGCACCCAGTGGAGGGAGATTGAGAAGCAGCATTCTGATCAGCACAAGGTATTATTTTGCAAGGTTAAGGCGCATAGGATTGGAAAAGTGTATTGAGATGGATAGAAAATTGGTTGGCAGAGAGGAAACAAACAGTAGGAATTAATGGGGCCTTTTCAAATTGGCAGGCAGTAACTCGTGGGGTGCCACAGGGATCGGTGCTGGGACACCAGCTATTTGTAATATATAATAATGATTAATGAGGGAAGAAAATGTAAAATCTCAAAGTTTGCAGATGATACCAAGTTGGGCGGGAGGGTGAGCTGTGACGAGGATGCAGAGATCCTTCAGCATGATCTGAACAGGGTGGGTGAACGGGCAAATCAATGGCAGATGCAGTATACTTTGGATAAATGTGAGGTTATTCACTTTGGAAGAAAAACCAAGAAGGCAGGTTACTACCTGAATGGCTGCAAATTGGGAGAGGGGAATGTGCAGCAGGACCTGGCCGTCCTTGTGCATCAGTTGCTGAAGGCAAGATTGCAGGTGCAGCAGGCAGTGAAGAAGGAAAATGGTATGTTGGCCTTCGTTGCAAGCAGTTTAGAGTACAGGAGCAGGGATGTGTTGTTGCAGTTATGCAGGGCCTCGGTGAGGCCACACCTAGAATATTGTGTGCAATTTTGGTATCCTTTTCTGAGGAAGAATGCTCTTGCTCTCGAGGGAGTGCAGTGAAGATTCACGAGGCTGATTCTGGGGATGGCGGGACTGATGTATGAGGAGAGATTGATTAGGTTAGGATTGTTTTCGCTGAGGTACTATTGAATGAGGAGGGATCTTATAGAGACTTATAAAATTCTAACAGGACTAGACAGGTAAGATGCAGGGAGGATGTTCCTGATGATGGGTGTGTCCAGAACCAGGGATCACAGTCTGAGGATTCAGGGTAGACGATTTAGGATGGAGATAAGGAGACACTTTTCACCCAAAGAGTGGTGAGCCTGTGCAATTCATTACTGCAGGAAGTAGTTGACACCAAAACATTGAATATATTCAAGAGGTGGCTATTGAGTTGGATGATCAACCATGATTGTGATGTGTGGTGGAGCAGGCTTGAAGGGCCGAATGGCCACCTCCTGCTCATTTCTTCTATGTTTCTGTATAGCTATCTTAGAAAATGCTGTGAACGGGGAACACTCCCAGCCTATCCCTCCACCCATAACACCCATTTTTTTTCTCCTGCTATGTCCATCTCTGTGTTTATGTAGGGGACAGTTTCTATGGGGTATAGTTTTAACTGTTTTTTTCTTCATTCATGGGATGTGGACATTATTTGTTGGTCAGCATTTCTTGCCCATCCCTCGTTGCCCTATGAGAAGGTGGTGGTGAGCTGTCTTCTTGAACCACTGTAGCTCATGTGCTGTAGGTTGACCTACAATGCCCTTAGGGAGGTAATTCCAGGATTTTGACCTAGCACTAGTGAAGGAACGGCGGGATATTTCCAAGTCAGGATGGTGAGTGGCTTGGAGGGGAACTTGCAGGTGGTGGTGTTCCCATATGTCTGCTGCCCTTGTCCTTCTAGATTCAGGTGGTCGTGGATTTGGAATGGACTGTCTGGTTCATAAAGGCTGTTCGTTTGCAATATGTAGCAATTCTTGTTAAGTGCAGAAACGTTGCCCTTGCTTTCTGTCCAGATCTGCAAGTCAGGGATTTTGAAGAATTCTGCATACTTTTAAAAATCTTTAACTTTTGCAATGACTCCAGAAAGAGTAGGGCTTGATTTCCAGCGTGCCTCCCCAATGAGGCACAACACTTGGAACACTCCATCACCTTTCAACCATCTGCACCAGCACTAGGACTGTGTGACCCACTTTCATTGCACTGGTTTCCTCCCTTTCTCTCGTTATAGTAGGAAACAGCCCATAAAAGGGCAGATGGAGCCATATGGCTGGAAGGGTACTCAACATTAGGCTCCTCACTTCCTATGAGGACAGAATCCTAGCCTTAACAGCAGAAGACTAGGTCTGCTCCTGCAGGGATGCTGAGACACCCATGTCATGCCAACCTAGTCAGTTTCATTCTTTATTCCAACATATTCTCACAGTAACCCCACAGTCAGTCTCAATCATCACACGCCACTTCCAACTATTGGCTGTGATGTCTTTTCTCTCTTTAACCTTGCAAGTACCATTTGCATGTCCACCAGCTCTGAGTAAAATGCTCAGTTCCCCCAGAAGACACCACTGCAACCTCTAAGAATTAAAGGCCTCAGAGGAGGCACTGGCAAGGCTGCCTTCTGGACCTCTCACAAGCTCAGATACTGACACTGTGGGGGAATCTCAGCATTAGAAATTGTGGAAGCACATGCTGGTGAATACCTCACTGAGAATGCTTCGTAGCTGGCCAAGGAAGAAATGTCTCAAGCCAACTGCTCTCCGAACTACCAGAGACCGTACACCTGCTCAGCCCCAGCCTCCCTCACAGGTCATGTCACTTACGCTTCCCACTCTGTGTATAGATGATCTTCCCCATTGCAACCTTTTGATTTCTAGCACAATGGAAGGTAACAGTGAATACTCTTCGGCCAGTGGTTTCCAGGCTCCACCTCCTGCCCTTGTTGTTTTTCTTCAAATTTCCGCAATTCCACTCAGCTGAACCCCATTCACTCTCTCTCTGCAGCCCTTGTTATACGATTTGACAGGATACTGACCCCAGCATGATTCAGCTGAAGTCCACTCCAATAATAAATATCCCCCTTTTGGTATCCCTTTTGGTACTGGCACCAGTGCCCATGAATGGAAACTCATTCAACCATACCCATCTTTGAGCCACATATTCAACCCTCTAATTTTATTCACCTTAAGCCAATTTGCTGTGGCTTAGGTAGTAATCCAGAGACATCAGCAGGACTAAGAAAGAGATCCTGTTGAGTCAGTAGGTACAGCCGGGAAGTCAACTGTAAAGCAGGATCACAAAGGTAGTTATCCCTGGTACCCAGATGGACTACAAGAACTGGATTATTTCCTTCCCACTCTATGTTTCTCTCCAGCACTGAAGAAATGTTCTTAACCAGGCGGCACGGTGGCTCAGTGGTTAGTACTGGTGCCTCACAGTGCCAGGGACCTGGGTTCAATTCACCCTCGGGAGACTGTCCGTGTGGAGTTTGCACATTCTCCCCATGTCTGCGTGGTTTTCCTCCAGGTGCCCTGGTTTCCTCCCACAGTCCAAAGATGTGCAGGTTAGGTGGATTGGCCGTGCTAAATTGGATGGGTCTGGGTGGGATGATCCAAGGGTCGGTGTGGACTTGTTGGGCTGAAGGGCCTGTTTCCACACTGTAGGGATTCTACGATCTATGAACCCTCGCAGGGTAAAATTTCAGCCTCCTCCTCTGTCCCCTTACTGCTGCAAAACTTTAGTCTGAAGCAGGTCTCCCCATTCCTGACAATCCTATTAGGTCTAAGAGCTTGTTTTCCAGTTTCCAGTCAAGAGTTATGGAGACAAATCTTCTTCACTACCAGATGCAATAAATTCATGGTAATGCTGAGGTTCATATGGCATTAATATTTTTAGCAGGATGGAAGACAAAATAAATCTAGAGCTCCAGATAACATAGATCTTTGAAGGTGATAATGCAGGTAGAAAAGGTCATAATAATGCTAAAGGACATCCTTGGTGGTACTCAGAAGAACACAGAGTACAAAACCAGGGATGTGATATTAAGTTTGTTCACAACACTGGTTATACCCCATCTGAACTGAGTTGTGCACAATTCAGAGCCACAAAAATATGTGCCATAATCACACCAAAAATTAGATTCTTCAGTGATGAAAAAGAACTCAAAAAGGACATTTCCATTGGAACTAAGAAACTTCTTCAAGCTTTAAGAAACAATATTCTTAGACTTTGAGGTTGGGTCTTCTGACACAGTGGTAGTGTCTCATACTCTGGGCCAGAAGGTCGAGGTTCAAGTGCTACCTCAGGATGTCTGCACCATAACATGTGTAAGCAGGTTAATTATAATTAATTGATTAACAGATTAATAATAATTGTCAATTTTGAAAGGTTACATAGTGAAAATTTGTTCCTGCTGGTTGGCAAAGCATTAACTGGCAGGCACGATTTAGGAATATCATTGGACAAAGAACAAACAAAGTTATTTGCGTGCAGAGGGTTACTAGAATGCGAAACGTCACATGTAATCATTGAAGCAGAAACCGTATCATATGAACATGAAATTGAAAGGAGGAATTCTCCCCCTGGCATCTCAACTGCCAGGGAGACCCAATAGTGGTCAATTAAGTGTCCAAACAGCATTTGATTCTGTCTGGCTTACATCCTTCCCATGGAACTGATGGAGTTCCCTGCGGATTCTCCAACTACCATTGGCCTGACAAAATCCTCCCATGTCAACAGAAATTACTTCCAATATTCTTGATGAGATGGACACTTCTGGCCTGATTTTAACATTATTATAGTACTTAGCATCATACTGTAAAGGCCACATGTTTTCATTTCTAATAAAGGACTGGGGAAGGAATTGCTGTACTTTTAAAATGAAAATTACTGGAACTTATTGCAAATCATACTTAAACTATTGCTTTGCAAGCAGTGGGAGAGGGTGTAAGAGGAGGCAGCACTTGTCCAGGGTGCGTACACTAGATGATATTTGGCAAACAACAGGTTGCTAACTAGTTTGTGATAAAATGACTAATTGCGGGTGCCAAAGGCCATCAGACTGACAACATGGTTCCTGGGTAGTTGAATAGTTTGTAGGCATGAATGATCCCTGAAGAAGCCTCCAGATTGCAGAAAGGGCAGATGCCTCTCCCTCTCTCTCACCAGTAAAATACCTACAGCCTGAAAAAGTCAGATTATTTTCTCCCACCAGTTGCTGTAAGCTGTGCTTTTGACCAATTAATCAGAGATTTTATTACTTGTGAATCAGTTGCTTGTGCCTCCAGTGAAGAAGTGAAGGAACCTGAAGAACAAGATCAAAAAACTGAAGGATTTGGGAACCAAAAGGAATAATCTTTCAAATCCAGAGGATTGATGCTATTGAACTGCTTCCCCAGAATTTTTCCCTCCACCAATAACACCAATGATGTTTTTTATCTGTCTGTGTCTGTATACGTATCATGGGGGTTTCAGAAGGGTGTTAAACTTTTAACTGTTAGGGTCATATGTGGACAGCTCATAGTTATTTACCCATAGTTTGAATCTATTTATTTGCAGTAAATAGCAATACTTGTTCAGTACAGAAGCATGGTTCATGGTTTTTTTGTTAGCCTGTGTCTATCAGACAGGTAGATTGGGAACTTTATATACTTTGATTGCATTTGTTTTAACTTTTGTGACAATATTCGGATCAGTGGGACTTGACTTCCAGTGCACTACTCCAGTGAGATGTGACAGTATTGTATTACTAAATATCAACTACCTTGTGCTGTTTAGAGGTCACTGATGTATTATCATTGGTCTGAATGATTCTGAGGTGTAGAAAGAAAAATTGGACAAATCCCTTCTTAGGTGCTATCTGATAAAATCTGTTGGAAAGAGTATCATAACAGTGGAGGTGATGATATTCCCTGCCCTCGCACCTCACCCCCACCCCACACTACCGTGACTAAATAACCTGCCACCATATTGATTCACCATTTAGGAGGAGTGCAATTCTGTGGAAGAAATGTCCACATTCAACCAGGAACTAATGCAACTATTTCAGAAAGATTTAAATTTCTTGTTCACTGTTTCAATAATTGATGAAAATTGGATTATTAAATAAAAGATTACTTCAGCTGGTTTCCAAAAAGTCAAAGCAAATTACATTTTCAAAGTGTTAAATGGCCCTGATTGATTTGAACCTTTAAATTTCAAACATTGAGAGTCAATGACTTAAATCCATCATTTCAAGGTTAGTTATTTTTCACTTAAATATCTCAGTCTCATTAACATATTGCAGTAGCTAAACAGGAGACACTAACTGCTTGAGCTTATGATTTAAAGCGGAAGATATTGAGCAAAATTTTCTGGATGTTATTTTTTCAGAGAATTTCACATAATGTACATAATCGCAAACACTTTAATGGCAAACCAAATAAATATCCTGTAATTTCTACATTTTTAATCTTCAGTTTCTAATTAACACTTCTGCTGTTTTAATTGTGTGTGTGACATTTCTTGATGGAGATGGCAGACAGACCATCTATTTTCTGCTCTGGAGGTTGTTCCAACCTATTGATCAATGGTTACTTGTTTTTCTTTTCCCTTCCAAAGGCAAGTGCTTCGTTGGAATCCTGTACTACATTTAATCACTCAGTATGTGGAAAAAAAAATGTAATGGGTATGAAAGGGATAAACTGAGCTAAACTAAATCTCCACCCACTCTGATCCATGATACAGCCACTGGTGGATCATCAGTTGGTTCAGAGATTCTTAAACAGTCTTGGGCAGCTTGAGTTGGAGTCATGTTTCCTACTCCGCATGTTACAATTAGTACAAAGTAAGTTATATGTAGTGATTAAGATACAAAAACCTTGTTACCCAATATGAGTGCCTCTTCTGCTGAGACTTATTTATGGTTTATCCTTCATCACAAAACTACCACAGAGCCTCTAAACTAGTCTAGGAAGAAGGATTGGTGGCAGCATTCTACCCAAGGTACCCAGATTTGCATCAATATTACAACAGGTAGAATTAGGGCAGGCTGTAAGAGGAACTTCAAGCATAAATCCATTTTATTTGTCTGTATTAGTCTGCCACTTTGTTGAGCCATTCTACTCCTGTGCTTAAAGAAGTAATTAATTGTTTATTTTAAGAAAAATTGTGAGATACAAGTGAAAAAAAGAGACAAAGCTCAGAAATGGATGTGCACAGACTCTTGAAAGTAGCAGAGGTCAATAGGAGGTTAAGAAGGCATATCAAATTCTTTCCTTTATTAGGCAAGGCCTAAAATATAAGAGGGAGGAGGTTATGCTGGAACTATATAAAACACCATTATGCCACAACTTGAGTACTGCATTCAGTTCTAGTATCTCATCACAGAAAGGATTGTGATGATACTATGGCTTTAAGAGGTTATTTTGTCCTGGGACTTTTTGAAGAGAGGTCTTAAGGTAGAGATGAGGAGCAGTCTACCAGAGCCACTACAGTAACCAGCTTGTGAGGCCTTGGGTTTTTTTTTTAAAAGTTGTAAAAATAGAAGCACCTGAATAGGTGTGGTCAACTCTCACAGAACCAGGATTTTTAGCTTCAGTTTTCTGCAGATGATGTTGGGGTCTTGAAGAAGTGGAAGCTACTTTTCACTCTCTCAGTTATAGCCAAAAGCTGTGGGTGATCTTCCTGCTACTGGAATTGCATGTGAGACAATCTGTTTTCTTTGTTTGCTTTTGCCAAGAGTATGTTTATGGGATGTTACTACATTGAAACAGTTACTTTGAGAGGGTTTGGTCCGGTCCACAACAGGATGTAATAGCACCAGAGAAAGTGCAAAGATAATATAGGAGGATGTTGTCATGACTGGAAAATTACAGCTATGAGGCAGTGTTAAATAGGCTGGGGTCAGTTTCCTTTGAACAAAGCAAGCTGAGATTAAATTTGATTGAAGTTACAAGGTTGTGAGGGTCCTGGATAGAGTGGATGGGAAGGACCTATTTCCCTTAGCAGATAAATCAGTGACTAGGGGACGTAGATATAAAATTATGGGTAGAAGGTTCAGAGGTGCAGGAACTTGCCAATTCATCTGCTTGGTTCACCATCCCTCAAACCTCCTTGGAACCCATCCCTTCCCTTGCCTTTGGGTTTGTTGGAGGTCCTGTTCTGGACCCAAATCCAGAGACTAAGGCCTGACAGGGATGCTATCAAACTCCACTTTGGAGCACCTTTTCTCACTACCCAGTGTGGGGCATGAGCATTTCCATGGGCCTGGACCCACCCAGATACAGTCAAATACCTCTGCCATTCCTGGAATCCCCAATCTCCTCAATATCATAGCTAGGAGTGTGGACTGTGTCTAACCATAGGGTGCTGTGCCAACTCTGGACTGCTCAGGTGCAGACACTAACCATGACTGGACAGTGATAGTAGGAACTGCCGATGCTGGAGTCTGAGATAACAAGGTGTGGAGCTGGAGGAACACAGCAGGCCAAGCAGCATCAGAAGAGCAGGAAAGCTGACGTTTCGGGTCTGGACCCTTCTTCAGAAATTTCTGGATTTCTGCTGTGTTCCTCCAGCTCCATGACTGGACAGTGACAAGAGGAGAAAACTCTGGGACAAACCGAACCCTGGGAAGTTCATACCCAGTGTTCAGATCAATTTGGGCAAATTCCAGGGCAGTCCTGGTTAAATCTCAGATGGTTGTCACCCTGATCAGTACCACACTGGAGTGGATTGATGCTATGTTTTACTGTCAAATGGTGGCGTCGAGTTCAAAGGCACAATGTTTTGACTAAGATGTGAATGTGAGACAGTCTTTAAATTGTTATAATAGAGACAAAGGATAAGTGAGCCCAATTTGAATGCAAAAACAAGAAAATAGCAGAAGCTTCGCATGAAACTGTCAATGCTGGTCCTCAGCAATGTCATTACAAACAATCTGCTTTCTTCCACTGCAGTGTAATGGGTAAATAGGACTATTTCAAACTGCACTGAAGTAGGATAGTCCAGATCAATCCAAACTGCAGGTGTCTTACAAACCTGTCAGAATCCAGCAGCAGTGCTTATAGGAAATAGGGTTTAATGGTAATGATTGCTGAGTGCAAGTCACTAAAATTCTCTAAAGGATATCCCTGGAAATCGAAGGTATCTGCTTTGCCACGGAAGGACATCTCCAATTGTTTGTAGACACTGCAGTGCAATGCACTTGGTGTGACTTTTGATATCTTTCTTCATAGATTATAAATGAAAAATAAAAATTTGCATCTCATACTTCAGTCAAGTGACTATTATGCTTAATGTGGGGATAGTAATTGCTAAACAACAGTAAAAACTCATGTTCTATTTCAGTTCTTTGATGTAAGCCATTTGAAGTGATTGAGCAAAAATGTTTACATGTTTTGGAAGTCTTGCATCATGATATGGCCTGGCCAATCCAGCTGACTGTCATAACCAGTGCCTTAATGCTTGGGAGCCTGACTGATGCAGGACTTTCAAAGCAATCTCTCTATTTTAAGCTTCGACATGACAAACTATTACGATTAGGTCCGAGGAAATGCTTCAAGATGTCCCCAAAACCTCCCTGAAAAAGTGCAATATGCTTACCAACTCATGGGAATCTCTTGCCCAAAACCACTCAAACTGGGGAAGAACCAACCATGAAGGTGCCAACCACTTCAAGCAATAGCGAAATGCCCAGATGGAGGGCAAGCTCTAACACTGGAATGAGTGTGCAAAAATCCAAGCATATGATCCACTCGCCTCATGAAACACCAGCTGCCCCTCCTGTACAGGGTGTATGAATCCAGCATTTGGCTGTTTAGTTATCTCAATACCCCTAACTTCAGAATGGAAGGAAGTCATCCTTAGTCCTGAGGGACTGCCCAAGATAAAGAAGTCATAAGATTTTTCTAATTATTCGAGAGTCATAGTTCTGATTTACAGTATTTCTAGAATGCGGGATTTACTTAAATCTTTGAACACTATGAGCACCTAGAATTTCAACCTTCAAATCAAGAGTGTCAGGAGCGTCATTGAAATTTTGGTCCACTATTCTTAATCAGAAAGCAATTCAAACCTGATCTTAAATATATTACTGCGCAAAATTTTATCTACATTTTACTAAGTTTACTCTCTCTGCCTAGATGTCAGAGAGTGCAATTGTTGCTCTGAGTGGTCTGAACTAGAAAATGGAAAACTGGACACTATACACTCTAAACAGCTACCTTGTCAACTCTATTGGAAAAAGTTCTTTAAAACTTGTCAACTAATGTGAACCTAAACCGAAGGATAAATTACCACCAGTTATCTTCAGTGTCAAGCCATCAGTCTGCTTGGCTGTAATTGAATGCACCAACCAGACTTCAATCAGTCTCCTTCAATAAATGTTTGACTGACATGAAGGACTCTACTCCATTAAATCTTTCCACTTAAATCATTTTGGTCTACTAATGCTTGCTCAAAAGATTCTGCTGTATATCACCTTATTGGGGCTTTGGGATATATTTGTTAACTTTTTACCAACTTGAAATTGCACGGGGGTTTTCATGGCAACTTAAGTTTATGGTCAAAACGTATAGAACATTAAGGTAAATTAAACATTGCAACATGTTAGTTATTTATGTTAGTCCATTTATTTTAAGATGCCATTCAAATATGACTGATTGTAATAAAGTTCTTAGTTCAAAGTACTTAAAGATCAAAAGACATCAAAATTGATCACTTCTCATTTTATGGATCAAATCAGGGAAAATGAAAATAGCTTTTACGAAATGCCAAATCTCTTATAACAATGGAATGCCAACTCATTGCTCTTACGTATCTCAGAAAGAGCTGATTTTGAAATCATATTGTAGCATTTAACACATTAGATCCAAAATATTTACTTTCAAAAGCTGATTTTCCTTAGTGAAACCAAAATTACAAAACAGGGAAAACAAACATACTAATCTCAAAAAAACAACATTCTATTCTTTGCCTGATTTAAATAAAGTGTTGAAGGGAAATTAGTGCACTCTTTATCCATGACAAAATATGAGCAAGTAATATGATATCAGTATAATTTGTGTTTTTCATATGTAGCACTGTTATAAAATAGCTTCTCACTCACTATTTCAGCATCTCTTTTCTTAAGACTTAGCGTGTATTTTCATGAAGGTTATTTGGAAAAAGGGTCCAGAGCCAAAACATCAGCTTTACTGCTCCTCTGATGCTGCCTGGCCCGCTGTGCTCATCCAGCTCTACACCTTGTCATCTCAGACACCAGTATCGGCAGTTCCTGCTATCCCTCTTGGAAAAATTATTCTTTCTTTTGCTCTGAACACCACTTTTCAGCTTTTTTTTTGAAAAATCTGCACAGTTAGGAATATGATTGTTTAACTTGGCTGTGGTAAAATTAGCGAGTTTTCAATCCCTGCTCTGAATGCTTGGCGAATGGGCATTTTATAGGTTAAAGCAAAACACCAATGGAATGCATTGGACATTGGTGAAAATGACACAACCTCTGCTTTGTAGAGACAAACAAGTGCAATGTCTTGAACATTTTGTAGGGCTTGGGGCAAGTGCAGGAGTGCAGTGTGGAGATGGGTAGGGGTAGCGTTGGTGTTTTTGGTGAGTTTCCCCGAAATATGAAGCTAATGTGGGAGGGTGGAATGCACAGCATCCAAGAATATGTGGTGATTCATCCAGCTCTCTTCCTTGCTACAAATTGCAAGGCTATTTACACAACAATAACAAGAGTGTGAATGAAACATATTATTTTCTTAGCAAATTCTGGACCAATTTTACCTGCACTATCAAAACAAGCTATTGTGATACTTTAATAAATTTAATGTGTACTTGAACTGAAAACCAAAAGATGAGTGATTGCTTGCCTTGCGATGCCATTTATCGCATATTAATTCATATTACACTATGTTGGGAAGCTGTTGCTATGGTGACTTCCTCCAGTTACTTTCGTAACTCACTTCCCACACAAAGTGGATCAGTCCTAATCGTAATTAACAAAATAAATTAAATAGACAGACAATCCACTGGATACTGTACTACTTTAATCACATTATAAAGATGCTGTTGAAAGATGCCACTTCCTTTACCTTCTAGCTAATACTTGGTTACATTTCTGATATTTCTGCAAGTTTCTTTAGTATAAAATTCACCCTTACATGAAAGTTACAAAGTGCAATCTGACTTTTAAAATGTCACTAATTGAGTATTATTTCTCAAACATCACAGTCTGAAGCCTTTATCAACAATTACCACAACTGTAAGTCTATCATGCCAGTTGCTTACCACTGCGGAATTTCTGGTTATGTGATTTCCTGATCTGTAATTCACACTGAATAGCCAGGCATCTCCTATAAATTTAGAATATCATACCATGGGAGGCAATGGCCTCACGGTATTATCGCTAGGCTGTTTATCAGAGATCCAGGTAATGTTCATGGGACATGAGTTCGAATCCTGCTGAACACTGAGCATGATGGGTTGATTTGTTTGTGACTGTAAAAACTTTAAATTTTCCAAGATCTTCTACACTATAAGATTGAAAAATTAAAAATTTCATAAGTTAGGCCCAATGCAAATGGAGTTTTGTTTGCAATGATTTAAAAGCACTGCACTAGGCCAGTCACTACACTCACAATTCCTCCGTATTGAGGAAATTGCCTTTACAGATTTCTACTAATTTTACCTTTTTGAGGTGCTTTGAGGAGACACTTAAAATTAAATCTGTTTTAGGAACAAGGAAACACCAGACAGTTATTTTCAGTTATTTAAAATCAGCTTACATACAGATGATGGACTAGACTCCAATTAAAACTTTCACGACAATCCATTTTCAGCTCTTCCATAAAACCACATCTGGTTACTCCATTTAAACATATGAGTCAAGAATAAATAACAGTGAGAAGTACCTGCCTGATCGTGGACAATTTTACATTCAGTGATTGTGCTTACAAATTTGAGTTAAAGCTTGATTAAAAAGCTTAATTTAACCTTGATTTTAAAAAAATCTAGTTGAACTTTGGTTGCCATTTGTGCCCAATTTTACCAAAAGACAAAACCATGCCAACTTTCGTTTAATTTCATAATAAATTCTTCCAAGGGTGAAAACTTTCTTTGTAACTGTTGTTCATTAGCCATTACAGCAGTTTTCTCCTCTTCCGCTCATTGTGCAAAGCTATTTTGTGATTTGATCCACAAATACCCTGGTATCTTGTCCAGTTTGCCACTTTTCATGGGTTATCTAGAAATTGAATGTCAATTAATTTTTCCCATCATGTGAGGCTATTCTGCATAATGTAAATCCTTATGGTTTTCAGTAGAACCTTAGGCATTATCATATTCTTTCTGCAACACTTTCTCTTTTTTGAGGGGGGCGTGTGATGTGAGAAGTTTAACGACAATTCTTATGCCTTCTCACTCAAAATGCCCAGCACAGATTGATGAATTGTTAAATTTAATGTAGAAAAATGTCTTTGCAATATGTGGAACGGCAGAGAAGACACATTTTCAATTATTTTACAGCATTGCCTAATAGTATTAAACTTACTTGGTGCAAATGCCTTTAGTTAAACTTCTCAGATCAAGAAGGCTTTTTGTAATGGATAGTTTGAGTGGAAACCACTTTTCTACTTTTCCCAATTGGTAGAGAGCAAATTCCATGATAGAATTCCATGACTTCTGACAACAACTTCACAATTTCTCTGTTGGGAACCCAGTGTTTTAAGACACAACACTGATTTATAATTTTTTGACGGAAAGCATTTTACCGATATCACAAAATTTGGTTTCACCTTAAGCTCTTAAGAGCCGACCCCTCCATTCTAATGAAACAAGTTTGGTACCATCATCTTGGATTAGTGACTTGGAGTAAAACATAATTGACACTCTTCTTTTATGTACTTAGTTTTGTAAGGAACTGAAATTAATTAGTCAGAATTGGCAATTTCCTTAGCCTGCTACAATCAAAAGTTGGACATTCAGCACCCCTAACACAAAAAATTTAATAGATTTCCTTGGTTTGTAAATGGTATATATTCTTTAAATCTTTTGTTTCCCTCCCAATTCCTAAACTCTGTAAAAGTTTAGATTGTATCTGAACAATTCTCCAGAGACTGCTGCAGTGTGTCTCAAAATTGATTCAAACTGCTTGGTTCACAAAACAACATGAGATTTCATACCAATCAGATCTCTATTCATTATAAGTTAATAGAGCAGGGTTTTCACCAAAATTACCAATTTCTTCACAGAGAATCCAAACATTGCAGATAGGTTTAATTTAACTTGAGATGAAACCATTTCCAGAATTCAAATTATTCAGAATGATGCTTAGAGAAAAATGGTAGGAAAAGAATAAGTGCATAAAATGTCAAAACCATATAAAATGACAGTCAGAGACTTGGTCAATGAGAAACAATAACTGCCTGCTGGGTGATGTTAATGAGAAAGGTTGAAACAAAAATAGCAAGTGTTGTTTCAAAAATCATATTATGTTGCTCCTAGAAATCTGTCTTGGAGAACAATCCTGACTTACACATTCAATTTTCTTGTATCAGGGCAATAGTATCATCAGTACTGATTGTTCTAAATTATAAGCAAGTGATTAGATTTTACTGCAAAGAGATAGCGATGTAAACATTTAGAATCTCATTGAATTATTGTTCAGAAAGGCATCTTTTGTACACAAACATACAGCATATGATAAAAGCAGTTCTGAAGAGAAGTCTTTGGACTTGAAACTTTAACTTTCTCTCTCTACAGATGCTGCCAGACTCGCTGAGATTTTCCAGCTGCTTTTACACAGCTTAAGATGTTGGATTTTGAATAAGCTAAAAAAAAAAAGGCTTTATTTTGGCACTAGTGAAATGTTGAATAATTTGTAATTTTAAAACATGCTTAAGACGTCCAATTAATTCTGCAATATCATTTGTAATTTATCCCTTTGAGGGAGACTGTTGGCGTACTGGTAATATAATTAGACTAGTAATCCAGAATCCAATATTCCTTGGACAAGGGTTGAATCCCACCATAGCAAATTGTGCAATTTGAATTTACTTTTAAAAAGAAATCTAGAAATAAATAAAAACTAGTTTAATGATGACCGTGCCACCCCTGCTAAATGTCATCCTTACCCGGTCTGCTCTACATGCAACTCCAGACCCACAGCAATGTGTTTGACTTTTAGCCACCCTTTAAAATGTCCTCGCAAGCCACTCAGTTTAATAGTAATAATGGATGGGCAATAGACCTTGGCCCTACCAGCAATGCTCAAATCTTATGAATGAATAAATTTAAAAAAAACAATTAATTGGTTGAATCAATGAAAGAGATTGAGAAATTATAAACCACATAATTGCTGATCATCCAATCCAATGCCTTTTTTGCACACTATGTCCAAATCCTTTTACATCATTGATAAATATATATAAATATAAATATATATGTGTTGATTTAAACTGATTTGAAATTCAATTTCCCTGATTCAGACACGATCCACAAAAGGGATGATGTTTCTGTAATGATATTCTACGTATTGCACAGGTTACGGAAAACTCTGCAGATTATATGCATTTTCTTAAAGACACAGACACTGAACTCTGACCTCCGAACTCATGGTATCATTTCTTTGAAGTCATTTTCAGTGATCTTAAATCAAGTCATTCACAACTGGAGAAATGGACACCATGATTAAAAATGCATATTTTTAATGATAAACCCAATTTCATTTACAACACACTGTTCTGAGGAAGGGTCACCGGACCCGAAACGTTAACTCTGATTTTTTCTTCACAGATGCTGCCAGACCTGCTGAGCTTTTCCAGCAACTTTGTTTTTGTTCCAATTTCATTTACATTCATTTAAACTGCTTCTCACTCTTAAATCATGCAGCAATAGTTTTAGTGGAAAAAAAAGAACTATACTTCTGGATTTTGCTGGTTCATTGTCGATTTTACATTTGTAACTGTACATGTTACTTTTTATTGGAGACTTGAACTCTAATCTAACCAGCATAATTTCAATTGCATTATGGGGTCAATTTCCTGATTGTCTCCAAAGCAGCAACTCTATCTTTATGATTACAATCTCATTTTTTAAAATGATTGCCGCAAGGATATTGAGGGCAAGTAACCCATACAATTAACAGTAACAGGTAATTATTCTGCACAAGACATAATCTAAGATCATGTATCATATCAGAAAATTATTATCTTCTGAGAACGAATATAACAGACCTCAAAAAAACACCAGTGCTGAACAAGAAGAGACAATTAAACAACAAAATAAACTGGAGGTGAGGTTGCCTGAACTGAAATAGAAATATCCAGACAGAGCCTGATTACACTTACAGTTTACCTGTAACAACAATATGATCTTTATATATAGAGAAAAAGAATAGTTGGCATGTTCACCTGCTGAATAATGACTTTACACAGTAACATTGTATCTGTATAGAATTATGAGCTCTGATATACAATCTCTGCCCAAAAGGTAGGCATAGCAGCAAGCCAGAGGTGAAAAACATATAGGTCTCTCATTCAGATCCCCAATATTTTCTGCAGCACTAAGGACAGAATTAACAGATTCTCGGGTGTGGTATTAAGTCACCCGAGTTATCAATCATGCTAATGGCACTGTCTGTCCTTACTCCCAGGACTACAGATAGCTATATTATGCACTGTTATGTTGTAATTTAAGTTCCAAACTTAATAAAGTAACAGTACCTACAGAGACCAACAGCCAGTGGTTTTAAGTAGCTAAGTAATTCAAAATCCTTTTCTATGACATTGGATTAGCAGCAATTATACTAATGCTTTGCACATCATGTTGTGTCATTCCCTCAATTTTCTAAGAAACACTGAAATGCAGCAGTTTTCTCGCACAAGGACTGCTATTCTTATTAAGACCACAGCTTTAAAGGGCCTGAATATCTCAAGTTTCATTTTTCTTCATAGGAGTAACGATCATTGCCAGGTATTTTGGAATGAAGGTTATATCTGCTTTGCCATGGAAACAAAAAAATCTCTAATGGTTTTGCCAATAACTTTAGAGTGTAAAGTGCAGCTAATAATACTCAAATTTGTAGGGATTCTTCACTTGGTGTAAATTAAATATTTCTGGCTATGGCACAGGTATGAGTGTTATATATATTTAAGCAGAGAGTTCCATTTGTCAGCAGTTTATTCTATTATTAGATGGAAGTAGGAATAAAAATCTGCTTTCTCATGCCATTAAAAAAACTACTATAATGTGTGTGTGTCAAGGCTCAACAAGATTCTGTGCTGATATTGTACCTCCTCTCCCCTCTCTCAGCAAATTCTCCCTGTTCTGACATAAAGCTCCAACTCACTCAACTTCAAAAACAAAGACCGACTTGCCTGCTTCACGCTAGATTTAAATGCTCATGAAAGAGAAGACCCATGTTTCCTGTTCACCTCCCATTCAATCAATCATTCAGGTAGCATTTAATGGAAACAAGCTTGTGTTTTCATGATTATTTATGTTGCGCAAAGCCATTACAGTAACCTTTCTAACTCCTGCCAAGGGAATTTGGTGAATCTTTTTTGATGGTGGAAAGTTGAAACTTCACTTCCCCTTCCAATCAATATGCCTGTCCACCTTTCCTGACTCCCTCAGCCAGCCTTAAATTTTGGCCATTGATGCCTAATGGTGCCAATTGCTTAGTAAAGAATAAATAGAGAACTGAACTACACAACATTCCTTGTCTTTAATTACCTTTATTAGTGCATTTTAGTAATATGGAAGCATTGAAACTGTGAACACAAACAATTTTGTTTGCATACCTGACTCTAGGTGGGAAAATAAAATTCCATGTTCTCAATCACATCAATGGAATGAAAGTGACAAATTTCATTGGGTCAAAGGGAGACCATTAGCTATGAGTCCAAATGATTTCCAGCATCAGGAATAGCAAAAGTCTATGTTAAATGAAGAAACATAAACTAGAAGCAGGCGTAGGCCATTTGGCCCATTCAATATGATTCTCTACCTCGATGCCATATTCTTGCTTTCTCCCAATATCCTTTCATGCCTTTGAAATCTAAACTATTTATCCATCTCTTTCTTGAATGTATTCAGTGACTTGGCCTCCACAGCCTTCTGTGGTCGAGAATTCCAGAGGTTCACTACCATTTGAATGAAGAAATGTTTCGTCATCTTAATCCGAAGTGGTAATCTTCAATAAAATGTTTGGAATGCATCTTAGGGTTGTTGCAAACTTGAATTGATCTGTACAAATAAAAATCCCAGATTTTCATTGTACTTTTTTTCCTAAACCTGACTTTGTGATTTTAGTTTAAAAATATCCTGGAGTCAGATTGGATCGCTGGAATTTGAGTACAGCCAGAGTTTGCCAAGAGTGAAACCATAGACATCAATGAAACATTACAAAATCAACAGAGTCCTGGGAACCGTCTGGGAACTGGAGTGTGATAAGATTCTAAAAAGGAAACACTACCACATATCAAAACAAAATACTTACGACTGTGGAATTTCAGGAATAATATTGGTTGCTGTAATTGTTTATTATGCTCACTTTGCATAGCACTATGGGTTAAATCTCTCCATGAGGCATGCAGGGTTTTCTTGTGCTTTCATCACAAACCCGCCTCATTAACTGCCTACTGCTCTGGTACCTCTTTCATTCAATGTTCATCCAATTCTCCTATTTCTCATAGCTGGAAGAACATACCACTGCCTCGTTATTCTGGAATGAACTGATGTCTCTGGCCCTAGCACTTTTTGTCTGAAAGGCTGTGGTGTCTCCAGGCAAATGCTGTCAGTCTGGAGCTACCCCACACAAATTATGACATTTGTCCTAGACAATGCAGACAAGGGGAAACTGATGCCCTGTTTTGCAGACAGGCACCTGGTAGATGGGCTAGTACAGAGCAGGGCCATCTACTCCTCCCAGGACTGGCAGAGGAGACCCGATACCAGCTTGGTTTTAGCTTGCCACTTGAGTCAGCGAGCTCACAACCATCTGGAGAAATGCCCAGTCATGTAGGAAAAAGATCAGTGACTTGTTCTGCTTGACCAGCATAAGTGCTACTATCTACTATCTGCAACCTCATGCTTGCTCTATCTCTGCTACTGCACACACCTCCCACCAAGGCTCATGCTCTACCGCTCTCATTATTGCTTGCAACTTCTTCTCTCACTTGCTCTCACCACCCACTCCACACATCTCTCACACCACCCCCTTCCCCACCAGCAGCACCAAACCCCTGCATTGCTAACCCTGCATAGCCTCTATGTTACCTACTCACTCACTTGGGATACCTCATCACCTTATGCTCACTTATATAGCACTAACAACTGTGTTACCCACTTTCATCTTCTTCAATACATCCCCTTCCCTCATTCCAGGAGAAAAATAGCTGACAATATGGCAGAGAGAGGCAGACAGATGGTGAACTGCCTGATATTCAGCTCCTCATTCCTTTCAAGGAGAGGATGCTGACTCTAACCACCCCAAGCGACTGACTGACCGTGCTCAAGCCCCGTAAGTGGCACTGTAGGCTGCCCTGGACTTACTGTGCCAGGAGCTCCTTACTGAAAGCTGTCTCCCTTGACTTGACTGAGGGCTGCTTTCAGCAATGACAAACTTCCTGGTTTCGGGCCTGCACAAAATGGCAAGGTAAGGTTGATATACTCTAAGAGTGGTAGCTCCAACGGAGGGGGGAAAGCATAAAAAAGGCAAGGTAAGGCAAGGCAGGAAAGCTGTGAGCATCCACTTAGGTGATGGAGTGCTAAGAAAGGAAGTGAACAGTCCTGAGATGCAGCCTGGTCTAACCGATGATTCAGGGGCCTATCCCTGCACACAATTCTTGGTGTCTTGTTTTGCTGTGGCAGGTGGTAGGATAGGAAGCTGCATATTAATGAGGCTGACAACAAGCAATAATCCCCATGAAGAGGCAACTCACTGTTTCTAAGTCAAAACCGTGTCTTGATGCCCGGAACTCTGTCAGAAAATGCAACGAATTGCTCCTGACTTTGAGAAAGGCCTCACTGGTCTTTGCATGCAATTCTCTCAGGTTTCTTACCACAGCCCATATTGTTCAGTCTCCTACAAGATTCTGCCCTATATGACTCTTCCAAATTATGGCTAAATTGTTTCCAAGAAGGCCCATAATTCCATTTTCACTGCACTGTTGAATTCTTCCACCAGTCAAAAACATCACTATAACACACAGATGTAAAGAACTTTGCAAGGTCTGCAGGGAATCTGAACTATAAGCTGTAACTATGAGCTGTAAGTGATAACTGTATTAGCTATAATCATATAATGTACAGTACTGTAATCAAGTTTGCTCAATGGAAGAAAACAAAATTATATCCTGTATTTTTCTTTAGCATTATGGTGAAAGGTCACAAAAAGAAGATGTTATCTGAAACATTTCATAATTTAAAATTTTATCTGTTTCTGTCACAGCCTTTATTCTTGACTGCAGCTTTTGAAGAGCATGTTGATTTTTCAAGACACTGAAACAAAACGATCGGACTTCAGAGCATGGTTAACTTAAAAAAGGATCCCATCTATAGTCAATTTCAGGCCATGGATAGAGCACTAGATTGTTCACATCAATTTGTATACCTTTATCTTTTAGGTCAGAGTAAATGCTATGGCAGTTAGCAACATAATTACCTTTTCCTGTCAGCGTTCCACTTTGGATCCTTGCAATACATATTTTTAATAAAATTTACTTTCAGACCCTGGGAACAGTTGCTGTAATTTCTTGGTCTTGTAAAGTAGTATTTTTCTCTTACAGGCCAAGTGATAAAATGTGAAATATCTAAATAACTGGTCCCAATTCTAGCAACAAATTTTTAAAAGCTATAATTTTTAAGTTTTTTTGTAGTCATGGAGTCACACAGCATGGAAACAGATCCTTCAGTCCAATTAGTCCACGCTAACCATGTTGCCAAACTAAACTAGTCTCAGTTGCTTGCATTTGGCCCATATCCTTCCAAATATTTCCTATCCATGTACTTATCCAAATGTCTTTTAAATGTTGTAATTGAGTCTGCATTCACCACTTCCTCTGGCAGTTCATTCCACACACAAACCACTCTCTATGTAAAAACATTGCCCCTTACCCTTTTTAAAGCTTTCTCCTCTCACCTTAAAAATATGCCTCCTAATTTTGACCTGCCCCCCCAACCCCCGCCATGAGGGAGAAAGACTCTTGCAATTCACCTTGTCTATGCCTCACGTGATTTTATAAAGTCACCTCTCGACCTCCTACCATCCATTGAAAAAGGTCCCAACCTATCCAGCCAATTTCTTTAACTCAAACCCTCCATTCCCAGAAATATCCTGGTAGATATTTTCTGAACCCTCTCTAATTTAATAATATCCTTCTTATAGTAGGCAACCAGAACTGTACACAGTACTCAGAAGTGTCCTGTTCAATCTCAACAAGACATTTCAACTTCTATACTGAAAGGTCTGAGTGATGAAGACAAGCGTGCTAATTGCCTTTTTAACCAAATTGTCTACATGTGACGCAAATTTCAAAGAATTATGTACCTGAACCCCGAGGTCTCTCTGTTCTACAACACTACCAAGGGCCCTGCCATTAGCTGTATAAGTCCTACCCTTGTTTATTTTACCAAAATGCAATATCTTGCATTTATCCAAATTAAAATCCATCTGCCACTTCTCACTGACCCAATTGATCAAGATATCTTTGAATTTTAGATAACCTTCTTCATTGTCCACTATACCTCCAATTCAGTGTCATCCACAAACTTACCAGCTATGCCTCTTATGTAAATGATTTGGATGTGAATATAGATGACAAACATAGGTGGACCCAGTACTGATCCAAGTGGAACACCACTGGTCACAGGCCTCCACCACCACTTTCTGTTTCTTACCATTAAGCCAATTTTGTATCCAATTAGCAAGCTCACTCTGAATCCCATGTGATCTAACTTTACTAGTTAGTCTATCATGTGGAACCTTGTGAAAGGCTTTACTAAAGTCCATGTAGACAAAATCTATTGCTCTGCCCTCATCAATCTTTTTGATTGCTCTCTCAAAAATCTCAATTAAGTTTGCGAGACACAATTTCCCGCACACAAAACTATGCTGATCAGTCCTTGCTTCTCCAAATGCATATAAATCCTACCCTTCAGAATCCCATCCAACACGTTACCCATCACTGCTGTCCAACTCACAGCTGTATAGTTCCCATGCTTCTCCCTGCACCCTTTCTTAAATAAGTGCTGAATGGAAATCATCTTTCTGCAATACTGTTTAACTTTTTCTATGAATTTAATTGTCATTGTGATGGCATTCAAAAACTGCCCAAGGGCATATATAGCCAAGCTGATTAATACAAGAACAGTAACTTTTGTTAGCTGTGTGAGAAATATTGTGAGGGTCAAGGGCAACGTTCGAAACAATCCACAAAGCTCCTACTGATCCCAAAACTAAATAGAAAACAATTAGTTTTATTAGACCAAATGTTCTGGTCTCTGTAGTGTTGGAGATCAGACATACAACTGAAGAAGCAGGTTGTGATCCTATGGAAGCCCTGATAAGTGGGCCAATGTCAAAATAAATATGTAATAAGCAATTCCCTTGTTTTCAGGAAGCCTCTGTCCCTTGGACAGTTCACAGTACATAAAACGCGCGCGCCTCATCTCCATCCCATAGTATGTTGCCTGCTGCTTTCTCAGCATAACCTCAGCCCAGTGTGAGGTAGAAAAGACCATTTGACAGCTGAAGAGCAACAAGACATCAACAGCATAAGAACATAAGAACTAGGAGCAGGAGTAGGCCAGCTGGCCCCTCAAGCCTGCCCCGCCATTTAATAAGATCATGGCTGATCTTTTTGAGACTCAGCTCCACTCACCCGCCCACTCACCATAACCCTTAATTCCTTTACTGTTCAAAAATTTATCTAGCCTTGCCTTAAAAACATTCAGCGAGGTAGCTTCAACCGCTTCACTGGGCAGGGAATTCCACAGATTCACAGCTCTTTGGGTGAAGAAGTTCCTCCTGACCTCAGTCCTACATCTGCTTCCCTTTATTTTGAGGCAATGCCCTTTAGTCCTAGTTTCACCTGCTAGTGGAAACAACCTCCCTGCCTCCACCTTATCTATTCCTTTCATAATCTTATATGTTTCTATAAGATCTCCCCTCATTCTTCTGAAGAGCAGGTGGAATCTGTACTGAAACGCTAAAATATGGTGGAGCACCACAATCCATGCCAATACATGACCTCCCTTGCCTTATCTGGAAGGAGGACAGAGTGCCAGGAGATCAAGAAAGGTATAATTACATATATTGCACTGTCAATCATGCCTCCAAGATGGTCTCAACAGGTTTTTTCCCTTCTTTCGCTCCAACTGCATCTGAACACTGTCCTAGGTTCTGCAGCTGGGCCAAGGGAGTCTGCTCGGCTCTGGCACTTGTAGGCCTTGGAGATTTGGTCAGGCGATCCCGGAAACCATTTGTGTCTTGGTATGCTGAGAGTTTTCTTGCCAGAATCAAGTGGACTCTCCTCAGCCTTAACTTCCAAGGGTTAGCGGGGGCAGGCAGGGTGAAGGGTGGAAGGGCCTGGTCATCCCTGGAATATGCTGAGAGTAGACTTCTGAGGGGCCTCTGTGTGGTTCCTCCTCTGGCTGGTTGAGAATTTTTCCATTATCTGACACCTTCAGAATAACTCCTTCACCAAGCAGGGCAGCTTCGGATTGCCAATGCTTGTTCAGCTGCACAGTGGCATTTTAAATATGGTGCAAGTGCTAGGGCTGTTGGTCTTCTGGTGGATATCTGGTGAGTGATGAGGTCTTCCTGGAGACTTGAGTGGTAGCATGAAAACAGAATCGGGTGAGAGTCGCATCATAAGTGGTGAAGGGGGTGAGTTTGGTAAGGTACCGTGGGATATCTCACTAAGCTTCACAGCAAGAAACTCTCCATGAAACTTGGCAAAATTGACACTCAGTTGAAAAAAAAATAAGACTTAGACGCTGCAAACTCATTATTATTGTGGAAGCAAGTCATCCTTGACCATGAGCGACTGCCTGAGAGAAACTTAACTGGATAGTTATTCAGGAAACATCAGATAGATTAAGACATAATTAATACCTGTGTAACTCCACAACTGAGTCACCAGAAGAAGGGGGGAACATGTACTGTCTTTCTCCGATTCTATTCTGATCTGACGGAATTCCCTGAGGAACACTGTTGTGCATTTTTGTAGACATTAGGATTGGAAGAGCCCAGAAGGAATTTGTAGCAGCACTGAGTCAGGAGAATTAATGAGAGATACAGGAAGCTGCCTGTCATTGCTCCTGCAGTATGTATTTTGGGGGTGATAGGGAAAGATTATGAACGGGAGAGGAGATTCAAACCAAAATATCTGTACAGTACAATCATGAGCTGAAAATGACAAGACTGAAAAAAATATTGGGGCAAACCTTCAACTTTGTACATAGCGGTATCATTTAGAGGCAGATCTATTATTATTGGGCAGTTCTGTTAGACTGATTTGGTTGTTATTCTCTTTTGATCCATCTTCCTCTTCTGTTGACCTTCAAAGTATTCCAATCAATGATGGCATTTCACACATAGTAGTTCTATTTTCATTTTGTTATTCTCTTACCAATGATGTCTGGCAATTAACGCTTTGAATTTTATATGACTGGGTGTTGAAAATATTGGTTATTTGTATTGCACCCACATCTGTGGCTCAGTCTGAGCTTGCCCAGTGATGAGAACAAATTTTGTTCAGACTGCTGGTCCTGCCAAAATTCAAAAGGGTCAGATGTGCTCCAGTCAGTAGATACACGCTATTCTGACAGTTCAATTTGGAATTTCTGCATTGAACAAGAAATTTCACTTCCCTCATTTCTATTACAGTCCAAACCTTCTCTATCCTTGAGCCTGTCCTGAATGATGCAAACTTAATCACTTAGATTAAGGCACATTGCATCTTCAATGTGAGCAGTGACAGAGCAGTAGCTAAATCTGCTTTCCTGATGTCAGTATTTCATGCAGTATGATTTATTATCTCCAATATTTACTGAGACATACGGGGAGGTGAGAGGAGAGAGAGAAGCGATGTTTTGGAAATTAAATTCTGAAGTACAGCAGGACCTCTTTCAAAGTCCTTTATCAAGTTTCCCACCTGATTGCCAGTTGTGATTGAGAGGCTGCCTGCTTGTCAGGCAGAATCACTGAAATAGAAGAAAGCAGCAGAGGATCAGACATGTATATTGGAGGGTGATGGGAAAAGATCATGGATGGGAGACAGGTACAAGCTAATAATGGAGATGCAGGCTGAGATTGCTGCAAGAAGGCATCAGGTTATTTGGGCTTGGTCAAGATCAAAAGTTACAGTCATAGAGTCATAGAACTGTGCACCATAGAAACAGGTCCTTTGGTCCAATGCATTCATGCCAACCAGATATCCTAAATAAATGTAGTCCCATTTGCCAGCATTCGGCCCATATTCCTCTGAACCCTTCCTATTCATTTCCTATTCAGATACTTTTTAAATGATGTAATTGTATTAGCCTCCACCACTTCCTCCAGCAGCTCATTCCATACACGCACCACCCTCTTCTTGAAAAAGTTTCCCCGAGGTCTGTTTTAAATCTTTCCCCTCTCACCTTAAAGCTATGCCCTCTAGTTTTGGACTCCCCCACCTCAGGGAAAAGACCTTGTCTATTCATCGTATCCATGCCCCTCATGATTTCATAAACCTCGAGAAGGTCACCCCTCAGCCTCCGACACTCCAGTGAAAATAGCCTCAGCCTATTCAGCCTCTCCTTATAGCTCAAACCCTCTGATCCTGCCAACATCCTTGTGAATCTTTTCTGAACCCTTTCAAGTTTCACAACATCCCTTGATTGCAGGGAGACCAGAACTGCATGCAGTCTTCAAAAAATGGCCTAACCAACATCCTGTACAGCTGGAACATGACCTCCCAACTCCTATACTGAATGCACTGATGAATAAAGGCAAGCATACCAAATGCTTTCTTCACCATCCTATCTACCTTTCACTCCACTTTCAAGGAACTATGAACCTGCACTCCAAGGTCTCTTTGTTCAGCAACACTCCTCAGGACCTTACCATTAAGTCTATAAGTCCTGACATGATTTGCCTTCCCAAAATGCAATACCTCACATTTATCTAAATTAAACTCCATCTGCCACTCCTTGGTCTATTGGCCCACCAGGTCAAAATCTCATTGCAATCTGAGATAACCTTCTTCACTGTCCACTATACCTCCAAGTTTGGTGTCACCCGTAAACTTACTAACCATATCTCCTACGTTCATATCCAAATCATTTATATAAATGACAAAAAGCAGTGGACCCAGCACCGATCCTTGTGGCATACTGCTGGTCACAGACCTCCAATGTGAAAAGCAAACCCGCACCACCACCTTCTGACTCCTACTGTTGAGCCAGTGCTGTATCCAAATGGCTAATTTTCCCTGTATTCCCTCTGATCTAACTTTGCTAACCAGTCTATCACAAGGAACGTTGTTGAATGCCTTACTGAAGTCCATATAGATCACGTCCAATGCTCTGCCTCATCAATCCTCTTCATGACTTCTTCAAAAAACACAAGCAAGTCAGTACAAAGCCATGTTGACTATCCCTAATCAGTCATTGCCTTCCGAAGTACAAGCACATCCTGTCCCTCAGGATTCCCTCCAACAACTTACCCACCACCGATATCAAGCTCACTGGTCTATAGTTCCCTGGCTTTTCCTTACAACCTTTCTTAAATAGTAGCACCACATTAGTCAACCTCTAGTCTTCTGGCACCTCACCTGTGGCTATCGAAAAGTTGTGAAGGAGGAGTGAAGTGGGAGTTTGGAGAGATTGCCGTGGAGGTGGCACTGTTGAGATTCACAGAGCAGATTGTTGGGGCAGGCAGAAAACCCTCTGCTGCTCCAGGCCCACAAGAATACCATAAAGGCACTGAGTTAATGGATCTAACCTTCAATTGCCCTCTTTAAGCTGCCTAGTTTCCAAAGCTGGGAAAATATAGCTCACAGGACTTATGTATGTTAAGCTTTTCTAAATAAAGACATGCAAACTTCTTGAAAACTTTCAATGATCTAGCTGCCTTTTGAGGGGGATTTGGTCACCCACCCTGAGGTTCCATCCCTGTTCAAACTTGGTGGCACGGTGGCTCAGGGGTTATCACTGCTGCCTCACAGCACCAGGGACCCGAGTTCGATTCCACCCTCAGGCGACTGTCTATGTGGAGTTTGTACATTCTCCCCGTGTCTGCGTGGGTTTCCTCCAGGTGCTCCGGTTTCCTCCCACAGTCCAAAGATGTGCAAGTTAGGCAGATTGACCATGCTAAATTGCCCATAGTGTTCAGGGGTGTAGGTGGGTTAGACATGGGATTACAGGGTTGGGATGGGTCTGGATGGGGTGGGGTCTGAGTGGGATGCTCTTTGGAGGGTCAGTGTGGACCCATCAGGCCAAATAACTTGTTTCCAGACTGTAGGGATTCTATGGAAAGTTCTATTCTATGGAAGACGGTTGGAGGTTCAAGGCATATTGAGTTCAGGATTGAACACTTAACAATTCACATGTCAAAAATTCACCCATTTTTCCAGATTAATTTCTCTTAATTTCTCATCTAGGGCTTCAGGCCACTAAAAGGAGGTTAGCTACTACTGAATCCAAAACTAAACATTAATCTTCTTGTTCCAGAATTCACTGCCAAGATAATAGTGAGATCACTGTTATGAATTTGTAATTTGTCAACAATTTATCCATTGCAATCTGGCACAATTTGATGATTTGCAATTGCAAGAACAGCCGCTTGTTCTCAATTACCCATGTATCTCAAGAACTTGATGCATTTGCACATTAATCACCTATTAAACTTGCCACAGGAAGTTATGGCTGTCTGTTAACAGCGCAAATATCTTTTTGAAACTAATTTAATGTTAATGAAACCGATTTCCTTGTCCATCGTTCCTCTGTTCTCTTCTCAATCTTGAAATCTCATTGGTTGGACTGCTGTTGCATTTTTCGCCAAGGTTCCAGATGGCCTGTTGTCTTTACCATTTGTCACTTCCAATAATTTGTTGCACACAACATGTTTCAGCTGAAGGGTTAGGGGAAAAGGTCTAATTACCTGGGCACACTGTG
Source organism: Rhincodon typus (assembly GCF_021869965.1). Classification (NCBI taxonomy): domain Eukaryota; kingdom Metazoa; phylum Chordata; class Chondrichthyes; order Orectolobiformes; family Rhincodontidae; genus Rhincodon; species Rhincodon typus. The sequence continues at coordinate 20,056,060 of NC_063354.1, read as the reverse complement.
CTCCAGCAAATTCAAGGCTAATAAATATTCAATATGATAACTAAAAAGATAAAACAATTATTAACTTAAAAATAGCAACTCAAATCAAAACTGAAATCCTAAATATCCTGTATATGTTATAATAAAACTGTATGAAATGTCCAACACTTTTGGAATACTGCATTCAGTTCTTGTCTCCCTGTTATATGAAAGATGTTGTTAAACTTGAAAGGATTCAGAAAAGATTTACAAGGGTTTTGCAGGGGTTGGAAACTTTGTGCTCTTGGGAGAGGCTGAAGAGGCTGGGTCTATTTTCCCTGGAGCATTGGAGGCTGAGGGGCGATTTTATCTAGGTTAATAAGATCATGAGGGGCATGGATAGGGTGAATGGACAAGATCTTTTCCCCAGGATGGGGGAGTCCAAAACTAGAGGGCATAGGTTTAAGGTGAGAGGAGAAAGATTTAAAACGGACCTGAGGGGCAATACTTTCACACAGAGAGTGGGAGGCGTGTATGAAATCAGTTGCCAGAAGAAGTGTTGGTACAATTACAATATTTAGAAGGCATCTGGATGGGTACATGACTTGGAAGGGTTTAGAAGGATATGAGCCAAATTGTGGCAAATGGAACTAGATTAATTTAGGATATCTGCTTGGCACGGATGAGTTGGACCAAAGGGTCTGTTTCCGTGCTGTATAACTCTATGACTCGGTGACTCTATGTCTGACAATGGTGCTCCATTCTTGGGTATATAATTCTATGGTGTAATTAGCTTACTGGCATCTCATCAAAACAGCCATTCTTCAAGAGTCAACCTCCTGGATAGCATCAGCAGACTGCAGCTATGGTGAGGGTTGTTGAGGGTTGCACAGGCAGGATTAGTGTGACGTACAGTATGGCATCCAAGGTGAAATTTACCACACTTTCCAGCAGGAATCATTGACAATCAGTATGGGAATTTTGGTGGACTTTACCCTGTACCACATAAGAATGCTGAGGCCAGTTTTAGAATTCCACCGAAACTGAAATCATATCCTCTGCACAGGCCAAGGGATTTTTTGATTCCTATGGGATCATACTGAATGATCAAAAACACATTGAGCAATTAACTCTTTTTCTAGGAACTGCTTCATCTCTGTGTATTACATTTTTACCTTAATACATTGCAAGCTTCCACCAAGCTAACAAGACTTCAGGCCTCATGATTCAGCCCCACCAAAAAGAATACAAACATAATTGCAGTTGGAATCTCCACATGAAGGACAGAGACTTCAAAACACAGAACAAAAAAGCTTAAATGCAGAGCAAAATGAAAAGAGAGGGAGGCACTGAGCTGGAATAGGAAAAGGAATTGAAGTAAGAGGAAAAGCAATAGAGGTAGGAAGCTGAGACAGAATTAAATGAGATTGTTAAACTTCGAATGAAAAGGAGGCTTTAAATTAGAATGAGAAAGAGAAGCACAGAACTGGAACAGAATCCATTTTCATTTTCAACCTCTTGCATTCACTTTTAACTTTGCTTTCATTGTTTTGTAATTTTGGCCCAAAAATACAGGAATATCCCAAACAAGTCATATTCTCAATTATAATTTCTGATTGTGAAATGAAGCATACAAAGTAATGTGTAACGTGTTGTCAGAAACAAGTCTATCTGCAACTTATACCAATACTAACTGCAGAATAGTGCATTGCTTTGACTGCAAACTCCACTTTGTATCTTTAGCTTTCCGACATAAATGAATCCTCCACTGTCTTAAAACCAAAAAAAAAAGTTCATCAAGCCTACATTGTATTCTATTTTACCTATTAGGCTACAATAGATGACACAGATTTATTTTAAAAGTTAATTCTGACTCAGGAAATATGTGCCCTATGAATGGCTAAGGTATATTGCTACCAATGTGGTTTTAGAGAAAATGAATGCGATAAGAATCATAAAACTCACGAGAATGTTGTGTAGTATAGAATGTGCAGATTTTATTTTCAATATATTGTAACTTTTTTCCACACCTTTTGTCATTCCCCCTAATCTTAGACTCATGAGATACATGCTTCATTTTTCCTGATTCATTTAATGCTGATGTGTGGAAGTTGGTGCCTTGCAAGACTGAACTTTTTTGTGAATTTGAACTTGAGTATGCAGCCATTGAGTTATGAAGCAACAATGAATGAGCATTGCCTTGCAATGTTTTTAGTTCTGCTCAACAAAATAATTTGGATAACTCTTTCCTCCTTTTTATGATGAGCAAACAAAGTATTTTTTTTGGTTAAGTTACCCATTCTGGATGAGGAAATCTCAATGGCATGATATTCTCATCCATTTCAAGGGGTGAGCACAATTTGTGAGAGGACTTTTGTTCCTCCCCATATTGAAAACTTTGTAAACTCGTCCAAAGATTGAAACAGTTTAATATTCATGCTCAGTATATTTTTTGAAATGCTTTACTTGCATTTTGGTGAGTAAATGGAGAAAGTATACCATTTTTCACTTTCTATTATTCATTCAAATGTTTTTAACATTGACTTCCATGTCAAGTCATTCACAAAAATTGTTTCACAGAGAAATTGTGGCCATGATTGTATGATTTAACTTTGGGACGTGACCAAAAGCTGTTACCTACTCAAGGGGGTCTAATTAGTTGGGTAGAACATATGATACAGCAAATTCTGAAGAAAGAAAATTTGTGAAGTTGAATAGCTAATGACAATTTCCTTCATTAATTTTAATGTTTTCAAGTTCAAGTTATCAAAATAATGTATTTGACATTGAGTGCTGTCGATTGATTTATTTGGCATTCGTTATATTGATTCAATTATTTATTTTACTTACTCTGTCTGTGGGCTTGAAAGCTATAGGCATGGAGAGGGAACAGTCTTACAATCCAGTGAGTGCCTTGACCATCCAAATTGGCTTAAACTGCAGTTTTAACCAGTGTGGGGTTGGCATAAGTGGCCCTCTCTGTCTCCATATCCGGTAACGGTCTCTGCACCAACATCTTTTCAAACCCACCGACTCCCTCAGCTACCAAGACTGCACCTCCTCTCACCCATCTTCCTGCAAGAATGCGATCCCCTACTCCCAATTCCTCCGCCTCTGCCACATCTGCTCCCAAAATGGAGCGTACCACTCCCGGACATTCCAGATAGCCTCCTACTTCAAGGACTGCAACGTCCCTTCTCCATTGATTGAAAATGCCCCCAACTGCATCTTTTGCATTTCCCACACTTCTGCCCTCAAACCCCCTCCTCCAAAAAAAAATAAGTACAGAATCCTCCTGGTCCTCACATACCACACCACCAACCTCCACATCCAATGTATCATCCGTCACCACTTCTGCCATCTGCAATCCGACCCCACGACCAAAGAGGTATTTCCCTCCACACACCTAGCTGCCTTTCGTAGGGGCTGCTCATTCAGTGACTCCCTTGTGCACTCTACACTCCCCACCAATCTCACCACACCTGGCACCTTTCCCTGCAACAGCAGGAGGTGCTACACATGCCCCTGTACCTCCTCCCTCACCTCCATCCAAGGCCCAAGAGAAACTTTCCATATCCAACAGGGGTTCACCTGTACATCCGCCAATCTGGTCTACTGTATCCGTTGCTTCAATGTGGCCTCCTCTACAGCGGTGAGACCAAACGTCGACTTGGGTGACCACTTTGTGGAGTATCTATGCTCTATATGCTATAATCAACAACACCTTCAGGTTGCTAACCATTTTACCTCCCCCTCCCACTCCCTGGGTGTCACGTCCATCCTGGGCCTCCTCCAGTGTCACAATGACACCACCCGCAAACTGGAGGAGCAACAGCTCATTTTCGTCCTTGGGAGCCTACATCCTAAACATAGAATTCACCAGTTTCAAAACTTCCCCAATGCCAGCCTCATCCAACTCTCCCTCTCATCCCCGCTTCCTTGACTTGACACTACCTGTCCATCTCCTTTCCCACCTATCTGCCTCACCTTCCAATCCCCACTAGCCCTACGTGCAACCACCTATTGCCATTCCACCTACCTTCGCTCAGCCCCGTCCCTCCTCCCTCTATTTATTTCCCAGCTCCCTTCCCCCTCCCCAGTCCTGATGAAGGGTCTAGACCTGAAACGTTGACTCTCCTACTACTCTGATGTTGCCTGACCCGCTGTGCTCATCCAGCTCCACACTGTATCGACTCTGACTGCAGCATCTGCAGTTCTTGCTATCTCCACCTACCAACAGGTTGGTTGAGGTCTTATGAGCCTCATCCGACCACCACAAGGATTTAATCAGTGGCAGGAAAGGCCCCAAACCAACATCCCAGCCTAGAAGTTTACACTGAGATGGATGGTAGCAAAGAGAAGAATTGCTCCTTATTGGACACATTGGAGAGACCCACAAGGTTAATCCCTGCAGCTGCACGACACTTAAGAAGTTTAATGTCATTAAAGACAAGACAGCCCAATTGATTAACAAAGATCCACGACTGTAAAAATTCATTCCTTTCATTGTTGGCACACGTTGGCAACAGTGTGTACCATCTGCATGATGAACAGTAGCTGCCCTTCAAATCTCCTTCAACATCACCTTCCTAATCTGTGACCTCTATCGACTTGAAGAACAAGGCAGCAAAAAAAAATGTGAACACAACCACACGCAAATTCCCCTTCAAGTCACACATTATCTTTTTTTGAGAATATTTTGCCATTCCTTTGGGTCACAATCCTTCCCTAACAAAGCAGTAGTACAAGACATGGACTGCAGTAATTGAAGAAGAATGTTCACTGGTGTGAGTTCATCTCCACCAGAGGGTTTTACCTTCTGTTGTAATGCTTATTTTGTCTCCAGTAACTTCAGAATCTGGACACGGATATTGATTATTGAAGGATACAACAGACATTTATCACACTAACTTCTAAGGTACAAATATCACATTCCTCAGCCTCATAAGTGTCTGAGCTAATATTATGTTGTGGTTTACAACAGAGGAGCATGCTTCCAGCTGGGTACCATGCTTCAAGTGATCCAAGGTAAGACGGAATACAAAATCTTTATACCCTCAGATGAAATGCTATGATGCTGTGAGCATGTCTCTTAAAGGCACACTGACATACTGGCCATGAGCCATAACACAGCCCTCACCAGCACCTTCTCAAGGCCAGTTAAAGATGAGCATTAAATACTTGCCTTACCAGCAATGCTCACATCTCATGAATGACAAACAAAACAGACAGGCATACACTAAATAGGAGATCAAAGCAAATGCTAGAAAGCTGAAAGATAAACACAAAACGTTGAGAAACTGAGCAGGTCTGGGAACAGTTGTGGAGAGAGAAACCGAGTTAACATTTTGAGTCCAACACAACTCTTCTTTGTACCTACTGAGAAAGGCTGGAAGACAGTTGTTTTTATGTTGTTGACAAAGGAGGACAAGTGAGCGGGACAGCTGTTGAGGGTGTTTACAGCAAGAGACAAAGGGAGTGCTACCTAAGAAGGGTAATTGAAGGTAAATGATTGGTGTGAAAAGGCGAAAATGAATCTGCTCTGCTGACAGCAAAATCAATAAGACACAAAGAGGCAAGTTTGATGCTGGTCTGGGGTGGTTGTAATCACAATGGAGGTAGACATCACACTTTGAAGTTGATCAATTCAATGCTGTCAAAAGCCTAAGTGAAAAATGAGGTCCTGTTCCTCTAGTTTGTATTGCCCTTCACTGGAACACCGTAGCAAGCCCAGGCCAGAAATGTTACTCTGGGAGCAAGGTGGTTTATTGAAATGGCAAGGCCAGGGTCATTCCTACAGACAGAGCAGAGATGTTCCACAAACTGGATAGTCAATCTGTGTTGGTCTTGCCAATGTAAAGAAGACTGCATTTTGAGCAGTAAATAAAATGGATTAGATTGAAAGAAATGCAAATAAAATGCTGTTTCACCTAGGAGATATATTTGGTCTCTTGGGATATTAATGAGGGAAAAAGTGAAAGGGTAAGGGTTAGACCTTCTGCAATTGCATGGAAAGGTGCCATGGCTCGTGAGGAAGTGTTAGGTGTGATGGAGAAGTGGACCAGGGTTCTCCAACATTTCACTCTCAGTAAGACAAAACTAACAGTCTGCTTGCTTTACTTGGTGATACTGCTCCATCTCTGTGTTATAATGACCCAAATGAACAGTAAATAGAATGAAGCTTCTAATAAAGTCCAAAAGCTATAAAACTCAAGGTTTAACTTTTATCTAGTATATATTACGTTATATTGAATGAGAAAATGATTAAGTGAATGAATCTCAGCAGATTTCAATTTTGACCAGTGTAACTGGTTTCAGACAACAGTTAGTGGTAAATCAAACATGTTCATGACTAAAGTCATGAGTTCTGGGGAAGGGTCACAAGACCCAAAACGTTAACTCTGATTTCTTTTCACAGATGTTGCCAGACCAGCTGGACTTTTCCAGTACTTTCTGTTTTTGTTTCTGATGTTCTAAGTTTCCAACATACCACGAAGACAGTATTAGCTCTGAATAAATTTAGTCCAATTAATTTTAATTTATTGAGAAAAGTTGGACTTCAGCACAATTCAGGTATCTCTCAAATAAAGAGGAGCTGTGTATTATGGCTTTTCTTGTTCTTCTGTGCTTATACTGCATTGAGAATAATATGCCAAAAATTTTTATTTTCATGAATACTGCTGTCAGTAATTCAAAAGATGTATGTAAAATCTGTTCTCATTAAAAATGCATTTTATATTCTTCTCATGTATTCAAATTCACTTATCACAGTACACCCAATACTGTAGACAATTAGATTTTTGCAGAATTAAGTCCGTGCCATTTTTTTAATTTTTGAATTCCACATTCTTTTGGTGAAAGCATAGCTGATAAGTTTAATATTTATCTCCTGTCCCTAATTGCCCTTGAGTGGTGAATTTACATTCCATTCAACTTTCCTCCCACCATACATCATTCTGAACAAGTCGTAGATGTGGAGTTTGCATTTGCTTTCATGGGACCTATACCAACTAGAAAGATAATGTTTGCTGGAAGGTCTGTTTTATCAGACAACAATTTTAGAACCCAAGATATGCTTTTTCCTACTCATGGTCATGCACTTGTATATTTTTCGTGATTGAGATTAAACTTTTCTCAAAATTTATACATGTCCTTCTGACTAACTTTTTGTAGCAAATGATTTCTAAAGACAAATAATGAGTAGATTACCTTATTAAATAATCATGTATAACAGCACCAGGTTCTCAAAATGATACAGTGTTTGACTCACAACTTGGAATGCTGTCCTATTCCTGAAAGGTGACACCTACAAAACTGTTTCCATGGTTATGCAAGGCTCTCAGATTTTAACAGCACTGTATGGGGATGATCTGACCAGATACATTTTAATTAAATGCAATGAACATACAATGGAAAAACTTGAATGACTATATTAATGATAGTAGGAACTGCAGATGCTGGAGAATCTGAGATAACAAGGTGTAGAGCTGGATGAACACAGCAGACCAAGCAGCATCAGAGGAGCAGGAAGGCTGACGTTTCGGGCCTAGACCCTTCTTCTGAAGA
>NC_063354.1:20028808-20048136 GCF_021869965.1 Rhincodon typus | reverse complement strand
GGCCTAGACCCTTCTTCAGAAGAAGGGTCTAGGCCCGAAACGTCAGCCTTCCTGCTCCTCTGATGCTGCTTGGTCTGCTGTGTTCATCCAGCTCTACACCTTGTTATCTCATGATTATATTAATAACTGACTTGCTGTTTCTAAAATTAATTAATTAATTTAAGTGTCAAACTAGAGTTGTAGATCATTATTCAAGCCAGAAACATCCTTCCATTATGAAGATTGTCATTTAAGTCATTAGATACTTTAATGCCTATACATTTTAATCTCGAATTCTATCTACGAATGTGCAGTTATTTCATATATCCCCTGCCTCTAGATGTCACCACTGTCCTGTGGAAGTCCAATCTTCTGGCAGAAAGTCCCAACATCAGACATATATGGAAACCAATCTTTTGTTTTTTTGCCCAGCTAGAGCTTTTGGTACATTTATATCACATTAATTCTTGAACTAATTAAAGCCTTAAAGCCAAAGTCATATTGTAGGAAGGTTGGTTAAGTTTCTACAGAGTAGCCTGAACTGCCCTCATATCCCTCCCAATGACTGGTTTGATTTTGAGCACATGGTTTTAATGAGAGCCTTTCACTGTCAGACTTGATTAACTATATCATTAAATAGAGGGCTTAAGCTTAAGATCTCTGAATGTTTGAGGAGGTTCCTTTGTTTCAGAGCTTCACAGAAGCATTGATGTTGCAACAAATTCAATTTTGCCAACAAGTGATTTTTGTATTCATGGAATTATTTTTTAATTGAGTAAGTCAGTAAAGAAGCAATTGTGTGCTTTTTATTTAGAAAGAAATAAGAACTTACTTATATAAAACCTTATACTATATACTTCAAGTGACTAGATTTTCAAAAGCCCAGATGTCCCTTCATTCAATCCATTGAAGGCTGTTTTCAGAAGGAGCACAAATTGACAATTTTCATTCAAGAGCATAGCTTTACCAACCATACATACAATGCCTTGCAGCTGACTAATACAGCCATTTAAACGGCACTGAATGGAAGCATCTTGTACCTTATTATTGAATAACAGTAATTAACCAGGTATAGAATCTTTGAGCCATCCTAGACTTGTGCAATGGGATTGCTTTATTCCTGCATGCTTTAAACATAAAATCTGGTTATGTGTCAATTCTAAATGTAACAGAGTGCATTTGATCATTTGGTGTCAACAAATTTACATAAGATCTATTTCCAATTAGGTAGGAAGTATGTCTGACATACAGTATGCCATAAGTAAGTAGCTATGCTCTTCCTATACGCTGCAACTAGTCACATGGTTTTAAAACTGGTACTGAAGAATTACGTAAATTTTCCCCCCAAGTTGCTGAAAGTCATTGGAAACTACAAATTGGTGCCTGTTGGTAGCTAATACAAAGATAGACCTTTCTGACTTGGTAGGCTGTACTAAATCTCCAGTGGCCGAGCTTATTTCACTCGATCATGATATCACCATCACCTATGTCCTCCTATTAACTTTCTATTCTTTTTTGCCCCATCTGTGTCTGTGGTAATTTCTGTATGTATGTGTCTACCACTTTTATGTTGTGCCTTCAAATTTACATCCAGCATCATCCTTCAGATGTCTGCATCTGTGTTCTTTAGTTATTTGTTTACTCCTCTCCCACTGAATATCTATGTTTGACGGCTGCATAATTTTCTTTCTCTCCTCATCTGATGGCCAGATGTTTCTCCCCCATCTGGTGACCTCCATTAGGCACAGAATCACAGAACAGTTACAGTACAGAATTCCACCTATTGTGGCTTTGCTGGTTATCGATGTTAGCGCCCCACCTGGTGCCATTCTGCTATTTTCTCTGTAACCATACACATTTTTGCCTTTCAAAAAACAATCTAATTCCCTTTTGAATGACTCAATTGAATCTGCCTGAACCACACTTTCAGGCAGTGTATTCTGGAACCTAACCATGGTGTGTGAAAAGTTTCTCCTCACATCACTTTAACTTCTTTTACTAATGACTTTTAACCGATGTCCTCTCTTTCTTGATTGTTTCATGCAGTGAAAGTGATAGAGCAGTGAACTTTCTCTGGAGTTTTGAGTATTGTAAAGTGATGGTGTTGGGAATAGATAAGATTGTATTTTATTCTGCATTTTGAAATCTTTCAAACTGTGCTGTACATAACTTTCTGTTTTGTTGTTCAGACCTATTTAGTCTGTTCAGAAATCTAATGATTTGAATGGTTCAATCAGGCCTTCTTTAACCCTTTTCTTATCCAGGGAGAACAGTCCTAGCTTCTTCAATCTATCTTCATAACTGAAACTCTTCAACACTTGAAACATTCTTGTAAAACTCTCTTGCATTCTGTCCAATGCCTTCTTATCCTTCCTAAAGAGCAATGCCCTCACAGGATGCAATGCACCAGCTGACACCACACGTGTACTCTATGCCATTATTAATAAAGCCCAGGAACCCATATGCTTTATTAACAGATCTCTCATACTGTGCCACCACCACCAATGAGTTATGCATCTATATACTCATGTCCCTCTGCTCCTGCACCTCATTTTCAGCAGTATCCTTTGTTTTACATTGTCCTTCCATGTTCTTCCACCAAAATTGTTCATCTCACTCTTCTCTGCATTGAACTTCATTCAATACCTATGCACTCACTCCACAACTTGCTGATCTCCTTTACAAGTCCAACACTATCCATATTGCCATTACAATGCTGCCAAGTTTCATATCATCGGCTAATTTTAAAATTGTGTTCTGTACGTTAATGTTTAGATCACTAATATATGTCAGGAAAAGACAGGACCTTAGCACTGATCCCTGGAGAACTCCAGTACAAACCTTTCCCCCAGCACCCCCAAAAGAATCCATGAACCATTGCTCTACATTTCCTGTGTTATGATCCCAGCTGGATCTACTGGACAATCAGACCCCAGACTGGAAATCTGGCTTGATGGATCATTTTTTGAAAATAATATGGTGGTCTTTCACTGAAACACAAGTACACATGCTGCAGATTTGGTCTGAACAACAAAACAGAAAGTTATTTAATGTTATATACAGCACAGTTTGAAAGATTTCAAAATGCAGAATAAAATACAATCTTATCTATTCCCAACACCATCACTTTACAATACTGAAACTCCAGAGAAAGTTCACTGCTCTATCACATCTGCAGTAAGATGATATGCGCTTTTAAGAGGGGTTTGCTTCTGTCCTGTTTCTCTTGAAGAGAACATGGTGCTGAGGTGTCTGCTCCACTGAAAGCAGAGTAAATAGCTTCTGGTTTTTAAAAAAATTAGACAAAAGGTGTATGAATTGATAGAGTCAGGCTCACACAGATCCAGGGCTTTTGTTGAAGTTGGTTTCTTTTTTGGAGATCCGGCTGCTTTATACAGCCTTCTCCCTGCTGCAGAAAAAAGCTGGAGTTCACTGTTGCCAGATTCATTCTGTCGGTGTTCCTTTCTCCTGGACTGCAGGAGATAGCAAGTGAGGGAAATCTGTTTTCCTGAATTTGCCTTTTCCAACAGTGTGTTTATGGGATGCCGCTATATTGGAACAGTTGATGAGTAGTAGTTAAATAATTTTTTTTTTATTAATTCTTTCAATAGAGTTAAAGTGATGCAAATTCTTCTTTGCATTTGTATTTTAACTGTAGTGTAAGAATAAAGCGTGTTTTACTTAAAGCCTAGTAGTTTAATCAAATCAGTCACATTTGGAACACACCTACCTTTACACTTACCTTTAAATAATTTAAAAGTTAGGAGCTAGGCTATCTACTTGAAATATTTTCAGGGATTTGATCTGGTCCATAACAATAGGCTTGACATAACAGTTTCTTTCAATTTCCAGTCTCAAGAGCTTTCCCTGATTATTCACAACACTGAGCTTAAAATTTCCTAGAATCAAATTACCTCTTCAGGGTTCTAATCAAGCACTTATGGTCAGGAATTTTCAAAATAAATCTCTTACACTGTGGTAATGTATTTCCTAACTTTTCTAAACTAACTCTTTTCTTTGAGAGAAACTATCTTACATCTGACCAGCCGGGTCTTCTGTCAGCTGCCCAAAAGCTTTCCAATCTATGTTTTTTTTCCCAAAGCACAAATCAATTCTTGATTCTTCCAAACCAAAAACAAGCTAATGCCTTTCAATGTTTGCTCTTTCCATTCATAAAGTTCTCAAACAAATGACCATTATCACAACAGGACGGCCCAGTCATAGATTCATCGAGCACAGAAACAGACACTTCAGTCCAACCAGTCCAAACTGAGTATAATCCCAAACTAAACTAGATCTACCTGCCTGGTCCTGGCCCATACCCCTCCAAACCTTTTCTATTCATGTACTTATCCAAATGTCTTTGAAACATTGTAATTGTACCCACATCCACCACTTCCTCAGGAAGTTCATTCCATACACAAAACACTCGCTGTGTAAAAAATGTACCCCATTTGTCATTTTTTAAATCTCTTTCCACTCACCTTAAAAATGTGTCCCCCAGTCTTGAAATCCCCCAGCTGAGGGAAAAGACAACTACCATGAACCCGATCTGTACCCTTCATTATTTTATAACTTCTATACGGTCACCTCTCAACCTCCCCTCTGCGTTCTGACACATACTGATTTAAAACCATGGATCCAGAAAGACTGACAAGTTAATTATTACATCTTCAGGCACACAGATCAAAATCTATATGCCACTAGTTCAAAATCCAAATTGTAAAATAAATGATATGTACATGTATATATTAATCACACACCTCAATTTATTTGAGACATGTCATACATCCAATTTTGTAACCCTGTTGTTTCTGTTTTATTCCATTAGGTCTAACTTTGCTCACAAATCTGTTGTGTGGTACTGTATCAAATGCCTTCTGGAAGTCCATGCACACATTAACATCATTGCCCCGACTAACCCTCTCTTTAACTTCTTCAAAAGCTATAGTAAATTTTATATACATGATTTTTCATTAAGAAATCCATGCTGGTTCTCCTTAATTAACCTGCACATATCCTCATATCTATTAATTTTATCCTGAATGATTATTTTTAGATATTTCCCAGTCACTAAAATTAATTCAACTGGTCTCACTTGCTGAACTTATTCTCACATCATCTTTTGAAGGAGGCCATAATGTTTGAAATTCTCCATCCTCTGGCACATCCTGCTGAGTCTGAGACGGACTGAAAAATTATTCCTACAGCCTCTGTCATTTCCATTCCAACTTACTTGGATGCATCTCATCTGATCCCAGTGCCTTATCGACTTTAGTATAGATTTGTCTATCCAATACCTCCACCTTATCAATTTTGAACCCTTGTTGTGACTGAATTTCCTCCTCTGTCACCATGGGCATGATCTAGGTAATATCATCTTCCCTGGGAGAGACAGGGGCCACGTATTTGCTTAATATGTCATGCCGTCTGCCTTTTAGGTCCCTAATCAGCACTATCCCTCCTTTTGTCACCCTCTAACTATTTACTTGCCTGTAGAAAACTTTGGAATTTTCTTTTGTGTTAACTGCCAGTCTCCTTCCTTTTCTTCTTTGTTATTTTTCACCACTCCTCTGAACAATCTATATCTAACCTGGTTCATGGTTGTATTTTCTACCTGACATCTCACACATTTTCTTTTCTATCATAATTTCTATCTCTAGCCATCCAGGCAGCCCTGGATTTGTTTGCCCTCACAAGACTATACCTCGACTGTGCCTGAGGCATCCCTTCTTTGAAGGTAGTCTTTTAAATATAGTCTATGGTCTTCAGCATGTTTGCGACATTTCGCTACGCCCATGGAGCTGTGATCACTATAACCTACCCCTTTAAGGGCACTGTATATATTCTGCATGTGCAAATATGACAAATCCTGAGGTCAATTAAGGCTAATTGCTAACGGAGATTTCTGAAGCTGTACAAACAACACCACTTAAGCCATCTTTTTTTAAAACAAACTCTTGTTTAGATCAGGCAAAATTGACAACCATTATCAATTTCTATTGATATCGATTTCAAAGTTGCTGGTTATGATCTCTTAAGTGTTCCATTTATTTCAGACAGAAACAGCTTTGCTTTCCTCATTAGTTCACTGCTCCTTAAGGTGCATCGAATGAAATAAAAATGCCTTATCAGAGAAGACTTTGTTTTAATATTTAATTATGAAAATCCTTTAACAAAATCTGCATAGTTGTGCAAAATTCTCCCCTTTAAAGATGGACAATCTCTTTACCTTTACAGTTAATTCATGATTACGGTGCATCAGCTGTAACAAATAATCCAGATTTGAGAGCTACGTGATAAATTTGGACAGAATTCCACATGAATTTCAACACTTGCAGTCTTTAAAATTGTTATTAAAATTATTTTAAAATTTATTAATTTTATATTTTCTCTTTAATCAAATCTATAACCACGATATTTTGTTGTACAATTTACACACTGATTGTTTTACCCAATTCACATTCAATTACACCAGTCACAGGTACTGGACAGGTCATGTCTTTTTTCCAGTTTCAATTCCTCCAGCCTTCATGAGCTTTGCTTCACAAGACTCATGTTCCAAAATGTTCTTTTTGCAAAGCTGATCGTTCCATGTTTTTTAACCAGACCTATGTAACTGGTGGTGCAGACAATAAGCTTTCTGGTGACATCTTTTCCACTTTTCAAGCCAGACCTAGGCCTGTTTGTCATGAACTTCCCTCCAACATAACTTGTTCATTTCTACTTTAAGGAACGCTTAGAAATTCAAGTCATGGTGGCAATATTTTCATAGTTTCCTTTACATATCTATCCAACCCCCTTTTAAGATGCTGGTTGACTTTACACTAACTATTTTTTTTTGATGGACTATTCCATCTGTGCACTAACCAATGTGGATTGTACTAGGGCAGTGGTGGTGTCAGTAATAATTACCACATAATCCATCGACAAATTTTAAAAATGTTAACCAGTAAGGCGAAAGTGAGAAGAATCCATTTGTAATTCGAACAATCCCAAATACTAAAGCTCTCATTTACTCACTTTAGAAGAAGTGACATGGTGTACTCATACAGATTGAAAAAGTTTCATATAATCACCACCAATTGTACGTATTATCGGACTGATCATTCATTGCTCCTTGTCAATCCCGGAAGTGTCTTTGTTAAATATGATTTAATATTTCTGGGTAAAAACACTACTAAAATAATAGTAGGGCATCCCAGATATGACTGCCTCGAACAAACTCCAATTTCATCAAATCTTTAAATAACAGACTTTTGGAAATTTCTGAATTTGTATGGAAAAGTTACTTCAGACAATAACCCACCTAAACTCAAGCAATTTTTATTGATGCCTGCTGATTGGCTTTCAAAACTAGACTGTGATGAAATGCTGGAACTGTGTATATGATTAAGTTTTGTTTAAATTCATTCATTATTACACACAATTTCTCCCTTGTAGCTTGTCTGTTCATCTATCAATAGAACTTTCAAAATACAGCAAATGTTTCATGAAAAGAACTGGGTGGATTTTCAAAATAATCAAAATCACTACGTAAAATCTAGAATTATACAATGGTTACTTTACAAAATGAGGGCATTTGGCTGTGTTGTCTATGTCAGCTTTCTACAAGAATAACCGTTACAACATAAAAACACCCAGTTCATTGCTTCTTTAATTTGTCTGTAATGGGATGCTCAAAACTGTAAATATTGCTCCAATTAACTCCTTAATAGCCTCATGTAAGTCCAACATTACTTGGTTCCTTTTGTATTCATTACCTCACAATAAATAACATAGGGTTTTTAGTGCAATTTTAACAAGAGTTACTTGTGAACCAAGTCCATCAATCAGGCATTTCTTGTTAAATATTTTCATGTGGCATCAAGCAAAAGTGTCAAGTTCAATGATTTCTGACCTGTACTCAAGAGAGAAGTGAGTCAGCTCTGTATTGTTGTATAACCATTTGAATTCCAAAGGCCAGCTCCCTTCTGCCATACATGTCAGGACCAGGCGGTTGCCCTCCAAGTGGATCTGTGATCGAATGGGTTCGGTTTTAAAATAAGGTGGGACATCATCTGAAATAAAAATCAAAGTATGTTGCAGAATATTGAATTTGTCTTGCCGATTTTAATTACGTAAGAATAAATACAATCACATCAACCATCTTGCATTCTAAATTGCCTCAATAGTAATGGGCCCAGTCTTGAAGAGTCTCTGCCACACCTAAACTGTGAAGCTTAGGTTGGGTTCTTCTGAAATGTTCTTTTGTATCAGTTAACACAAACAGAACTGTTGGGCTCAATGTCAAGGTGTTAAATTAAGACTCAGCCCCATACTTAGTTTTTATCTTACAGCTGTACAACAGACTTCATTTTAATTACAACATACCAGTTTCCTTCAGTATCTGTCATATAAGCAATGTCAATATAAATAAACAAAGTGTGCAGCAGCAGCCTTGAAATTATGGCAGACGGATAGAAATTTATGAATGCTTTTTTAACAATAGGTGTTAATCCATTGATTGATAAATTCAGCAACTCTACACTTCCAGCACTAGCCAATACTCAAAGAAAGCAGAAACGAAGGGACTGTTATGTTGCACTGTACAATGTTTTAGTTTCATGTCTGATCTGTGCTTGCAATGATTTCGGATTCCCTGCTGGAAATGTAGGGTTGCTGAATTTATTTTTGTTTTCAATGGCTTAATTCCTCCACTAAAGGAGGAATTGCAGCAAAATATTTTGAGCTATTTACCTTAGAGTCCCACAGCGTGTGTTCAAAGCCAACAGTTTTTACACAGTCACCTAAGGTGATCAGACAGTCTACTTATGTGATCTGAAAGGACTTCTCAAGTAGGCAATTTCCTCAAGGCATTGCTCAAGGTTTTGTCTGCTGTCATTTTTTCCATAAGAGATCTTCATTGCATCACTGCATGACATTGGTCTCTGCTCCGCCCTCTGCAACTGGATCCTCAGCTTTCTGACCCATAGGCCGCAATCAGTGAGGATAGGTAACTGCACTTCCTATACAACAACACTGGAGCCCCTCAAGGATGCACCCTCAGCCCCCTACTGTACTACCTGTACACCTACAATTGTGCTGCCAAATTCCAAATGAACGTCATCTACAAGTTCACTGAGGATACCACCATAGTGGGACGGATATCTAATAATGACGAGTCAGAATACAGAAGGGAGATAGAGGGCTTGGTGATGTAGTGCAATCTGTCTCTCAACATCGGCAAAACTAAAGAACTGATCATTGACTTCAGAAAGAAAGGAAGACAACCCGTCCCCATCTACATCAACGGAACTGAGGTTGAGAGAGTGAAGAGCATCAAGTTTCTCGGAATGACGATAACTGGCAACCTGTCTTGGACTTCCCACGTAGATGTGACAGTCAAGAAGACACAACGAGCCTCTTCTTCCTCAGGTGGCTCAGGAAATTTGGCTTGTCCATAAGGACCCTCACCAACTTCTACAGATGCACCATAGAAAGCATACTGTCCAGGCATGTAACAGACTGGTATGCCAACTGCTCTGCCCAGGACAATAAGAAACTACAGAAGGTTGTGTGCATAGCCCAGACCATCATGGAAGCCAACTTTCCATCCATAGACGCCATTTACACGGTTCGCTGCTATGGAAAGGCGGCCAACATCATCAAAGACCCATCACACCCTGGTAATGATCTCGCACAACCTCTTCCATCAGGCAGAAGATACCAAAACCTAAACACACACACGAACAGGTTCAGGAACAGCTTCTTTCCGGCTGTTATCAGACTGTCGAATGGACTCTAGACTCAAATAATGTAACCTGTAATGTAATCTGTATGCCTCTAAGTCTTTTTGATCTGTACATCCTTTGCTTGCTGTGATCAGCCTGTACTCTCATAAACAAAGCTTTTCACCGTATTTCGGTACACGGGACAATAAAATCAAAATCAAATCAACTCAGAATGTTTTCATAAAGCTTCCAGGATAAATCTGTACAATCCATGATTTCCCAATTTTAAATCAATGTTTTACAATTCTATTTAAACTATATAGTAAATTCAGAGAAAAACATGTTAAGGAAACAACACGCATACAGAAAAAAAATCTATGAAATCAAAGAATGACTGCAATTGTCTGTAAATTGGCTCTAGTTATATGCTCTGAATAGGAACATATGGTGTATCTGTGTCCCAATCTAAATCTGATTTGGCATTTTTAGAACTAAGCTGAAAGGAGGTCTGGCATCATGATTCCCTCATCACCCGCGAGAGGCCCAGTCTGGAAGCTAGGCCCTTTAAAATGTGATGAGCTCAGTACTAGTGGAGTCATGAACCACACTTAGTGATTGCCATTCATGTACCTCATCCAGTGTGCTTTGTGGCCTGCTAACTTTAAGTCCTTTTCCTGCAGTATCCAGGAAAGGTTGGAGGAGGTGGTAGAGGGAAATCAACAGGAGTTCCCTTCCCCATGTTTGACTGGTGGCATGACACTTTAGGAGGTTTGAAGTCAAAGCTGAAGTCTCCCTAGGGCAATTCCAGTTTACTGTATACCACTGTCCTGGCATCTCTGTTGGGACATAACATATCCAAGAATGGTGATAGACAAATCCTGAACATTAAGGCATGATTCAGTAAATAGGATTAAATCATACCAGTGGTTTGCTAGCCAGGCAGCAGCCCTCCCAATTTTGCTATATTCCCCAGAAAGTATCATAGAGTTATACAGCAAGGAACAGTTTCCCAAACTAAACTAGTCCCACTTGCCTGTATTTGGCTCATATCCCTCTAAATCTTCCTTATTCATGCACCTATCCAAATGTCTGTTAAATGTTGTAACTGTACCTGCATCCACCACTTCCTTTAGCAGTTTATTCCATATACAAAGCACCCTCTGTGTGAAAAGGTTGACCCTCAGGTCCCTTTTAAATCTTGGTCAGAGACAAAAAACTGTGGATACTGGAATCCAAGGTCAGCAGACAGGAGGCTGGAAAAGCACAGCAAGCCAGGCAGCATTGGGAGGAGGATAAGTCAACATTTCGGGTATTACCCTTCTTGAGTCCTTAAGAAGGGTAATACATGAAACATTGACTGCTCCTCCTTCATGTGCTGCCTGGCTTGCTGTGCTTTTCCAGCTTCCTGTCTGTCTATCCTGTTAAATCTTTCTCCTCCCACCTTAAAAATATGGCCCCTAGTTTTGAACTCCCCCACCCTAGGGAAAAGACCCTTGCTATTCATTTATCTCTGCCCTTCATGATTTTATAAACCTGTATAAAGTCACACCTCAACCTCCTATATTCCAGTAAAAAAGGTCTCAGCCTATCCAACCTCTACTTATAACTCAAGCCCTCAAATCCCAGCAACATCCTGGTAAATATTTTCCAAACCCGCTCCAACTTAATAATGAACTTCCTATAGCAGTGTGACCAAAACTGTACACAGTACTCCAAAAGTGACCTCACCAATGTCCTGTTCAACTTCAACATGACATCCCAACTCCTATACTCAATGGGCTGAGCAATGAAGATAAGTGTGCTAAATGCCTTCAGTCACTTGCCCTGCCTTATTTCCCAAGAGAAGGTGAAGTTTTGCCCCTTCTTCAGTAGGTACATCTACATATTGATAAAGAATATTTTCTTGAAGACATTTAACAAATTCTTCATCGTCTTAATTGCAGTCCCAGTCTATGTTTTGAAAGTTAAAATCCCCTACTATTACAACTCTATTATTCTTACATATATCTGAGATCTCTCTACATATTTTTTCCACAGTTCCCCACTGACTACTGGGGCCAATAGTATAATCTCATCAAGGTGATCATCCCCTTCTTATTTCCGAGTTTCACCAATATAGCTTCACTGGATATGCCTCAGAAATATCCTCTCTAAGTACAGCAGTAATGTTTTCCCTAATCAAAATCGCCACTAGCATGCTTCTCTTGCCTCCCTTTCTATCTTTTCAATGGCACCTAAACCCTGAACGTAGATATGAATGAGGAGTGTTCTGCAAGATTGACTGGACAGGACTTTTGCTGTCAAGTGCGCTCAGCACCAATGCTCTGTAAATCATACAGACTGAATGCAATTACCATGATACTTAATGACAACTTGGGTAAGATCCCAGAGAGTGATTGATGTCTATCAAGCCATGAAATCCATGCCGTGCATGAATGTGAGAAGAGAAGAAAGTTCGCAAGAAGAAACATTTCACGAAAAGCTGTGTTCAATTTATCTGACAGAAGATCGTCAACTTCAAAAGTTAACTCAGTTTTTCTTTCCATATGAAGCTACTTGATCTACTGATGATTTCCAGCATTTTCTGTTTTTATTTTAGATTTTATTTTAGTGTCTGCAGTATTTTGGCTTTCATTTACCATTGATTGGTTAATTAACATAAGGACATTTACTTGTTTACTTAGATACTGTTCAGGCTTACATGCAACAATACACCAGTCAAAATATTCTACCCTAAGATGTGTATGAATAGGATGCTTCAGCAAAGTCCATGCTTTCAGATTTTAAGAAGTTTTAATTCAATTCTTATGTAGTAGACTTTATAAATACACAAATAAAAACTCCAATATGATGCAAAGAATGAAAAATGCATAAAAATCAAAGCTGATAAAATCTGCCAAGTTACGTTTACAGCTGAAATTTTCAAAATATAGCAGCATTCTACTAGCACCATGTAAAGGCAATCAATATTTCATTTCCATTAAAGTACATGGCACATAAGTGCAGCAGGCAATCAGGAAGGTTAATAAAATGTTGGCCCTTATTTCAAGGATGTTGGAATGGAAGAGTAGGGAAGTCTTACTGCAACCGTACAAGGTTCCAGTGAGACAACATCTGAACTACGGTGAGCAGTTTTGATCCTCTATTTAAGGAAAGATATAGTTTCATCAAAGGCAGTTCAGACAAGGTTTAGTAAGATGATCCCCGGTATGGAGAGTTTGTCTTATGAGCAAAAGCTAAACAGGTTGGGACTCTGCTCACTAGAATAATAAGAGGTTTGAGAAAGTTTGTGAGAGGATGTTTCCCCTTATTGTGCAGTCAAAGATTGGGGCAATATCTCAGAATTAAGGTGCTCCAATTTAATACTGAGATGAGAAGGAATTTCTTCTCTCAGAGGGTTAATGAGTCTTTGGAACTCCTTGCCACAGATCGCTGTGGAGGCAGAGTCCTTGTGTTTATTTAAGGCTGAAATAGATAAATTCTTGATTAGTAGGAGGATCAGGGGTTACAGGGAAAATGCAGGGAAGTGTATGTGAGGAATATTGGACCAGCCATGATTCTATTGAATGGCAGAGCAGGCTTGAGGGGCCAATGGCCTGTTCCTGTTCCTATTTCTTATGATCTTACAAATTTCATGTATTAGGGAAGTGCAACCAATTTAGGCTTTATATATTGTTGTTCTATTCATTGGTTAATTTCCCTTCCCCAGAACTGATTGCTGTGTCTTACTGAAAACTTTGAGAATGTGGCATCAAATTCAGAAGATTGATGTGAACAGATTGAATGAAATTTGAAACATTGTAAAAATGTCACAGCACATTCCAAAGTGCCACTGCTCTTATTCTGAAACAAATCAGTGCTCATTTCCAAATGGATTTGGCAGAAATCAGTATATTGTACTGAATGATATCATCAACATAGTTCAAGTACAAGTGTCAATAGCATTTCAAAAACTTATTATGGGGCTACTGAAGGTGAAGTGTCCTGGAAGGCATGTCATGTAGTACATAAAAAGAATACATAATGATACCATTGATAAATGTTTGCTGCTAGCAATTCAACAGAAAAGGAGAAAAAGAATTTATATTTAAGTCCACACTGCTATGTTGAGGTACAAATTATTAAGATATTAATTAATTCTCACCTCTAGCATGTGCCTCTCCCAACTTGCTCTCCTTCTACAAGCCTCCACCATTGTGCTATAGCCTGTCTGTTTTTGCATAATATGGAAAAAAGCGAACCCTTACTTGCTGTGATAACCCCAGCAAAAATAATAAAGAAGATCCAGAGGGTTCTTATGGCACAGTGGTAGTGTCACTATTTCTGGACCAGGAGGCCCAGGTTCAAGTCCCACCTGCTCCAAAGCGGTGTGATAACTTTCTGAGGTGGTTGTTTAGAAAATAAAAATAAAGCAGACCCAGGGAGTATGTGTGGTGCAGTGGTAACGTCCTTACCTCTGGACCAGGAGATATCCAGATTCAAAGTCCTACCTGCATTAGAGGTCTGCGATGACATCTCCGAACAGGTGGATTAGAAAATAAATAAAGAAGACCCAGGGATGAGTCTTCAGAACTGTCTGTCCTGGGCTGGGACTAGCCTACGTATGCCACAAGTAGTAACTCTAGTTTGGTGTTCAACAATAACAATTCCTTTCCATTTGGGCTTCCAGAGTTATTGTTACAATGTGGCCATCTCCTACAGAACCAACTGAAATGCCTGGAATAAATTCACTGTCATCAATCCTTCTTCATGGTACAGTCTAAGTGACTGATACCAGAAGGGAAAGCATCTGCAGAAGATAGGCTCAGTCTTGATAAACAGTAAATTCTTTTACAGAGTATTTAATAGCTCGTTACATTGAATAATGCAAGTAACTCAACAGAATAAGGCACCAACTGACTTATATAAACTTTCCTCCCAAGGTTTTTTTTCTGGTTCTTAAATTCTTTATAGAATTATTTCAAATAAGTACAGTGGATTTCCCTCTATCCCATCTCCCACAAGTGTTTGACTTCATAGATTCAGTCAATCTAGAGCTTTGATTATCCATCCTGATCAAATATGTGTTGGGCTGGCTACATCATTTCTTTTACCATTTCAGGACTCCTGATTTAGCTGTTGACCTCAAGTTATGATTGATTGTGGTTGATCGAGGTTTTAATATTATTCGTTAGGTTCATCCTATTGGAGTAGCGATGGGCTGTGGTTCCTTAGTGACATTAGGCATGTAGGATTTCAACACAACATTCCTTCTGACGTGTTAATGATGTTTGATCATTGGTTATTTGATATGTTACTGTCTGACAGCACCGTTCCTGTTGAGATCCTTAAATGACACTATTTGACCTTGTTCCAGGCTTGGCAATGTTTTGGTGCAAAAGCTTTGTCATAGTTAGTCACTTGTTGCTGATAAAAATTCTGTTCTATTTGACAAGTGTTTTCTGGTGCTTTGGAAGGATAGGGAGCTGAGTTTTCAGTTTTATTGCAATTAGTAGTTCTAATGGTGAGAAGACACACAGAAAAGCTGTGAAGAAATGTGCTCCTCCTCAGAAGGTTGTAGATTGTCTGGACTTCACATTCAGCTTCTCCGTTCATGAAGGCAGCTTGGTGGGCTAGCGATTTCAGGAGCACTGAAATGTTCACAATCTTACCAAATTTCTTATTGGCAAACTGTGATCTATTATTGGACAATCACATACCCATATCTTGAATCCTATGAGTGGCAAATATTTTACGTAAAACCTTGACAACTGTGTGTCTGCAGTGGAGGAGTATAATTTCTTTAATTAATCCATTCAGTAAACTAGTCAACCACTATTAAATAAGAATGCATTCCCATTGTCTGGTGGGAATGGTCGTAGTAATCTATGGTTCCCTTCTATCATAGCTGTGTATGGAACATGTCTGACAATCAGTTAAGAGATCTTGATTTACTGGCAACAATGTTCTACATTTGGCAATTTCCAATTGTTCTTCCTGTACCTTTTCAAAAATATTGGTTCTTAGTGAAAGAATTTAGTTGTCAGCAATAGAGAAATGCAGTCTGTGCTTGCAATACGCTTCCATAATTAAGTCACGAGATTTCTTTTCTAGACAGCCTTCCGTACAGTATCAACATATGGTGAGACATTTTGGAGTCCCCTTTCTGCTCCTTTTTGATAAGATTAGGCTTTTTTGTGTTGCAGGTCACAGCTTTCTTTTTTGTTAACCTATTTTTCAAATCAAACTATTATTACATATCTCTGGAACAGGTGGGACTCGAACTGGGTATTATTGGTCCAGAGATTGGGACACTATCACTATGTTACAACAGGGCATATACAATGTGTATACATTGAATTCGCCTGTAAATTCCTTACTGCTGTATGATTTTCACAATTGCTTGGAAGAGGACATCTACTGATATCTATAACTTGGTTTGTACATAATGGATCTCCAATAATAATTTAATGAGATAATGATAGAATCACTGTATTTGTGGAGCATTTTGCCAATTCTTTATCATGGACCAGTGAGATGAACACTTTATAATTAGTCTTTATAAGAACTGTGAGACCCAGTATGCATTCTGAAAACCTCTTACAGGCCCAATTAACTGAGAGGACTTTCCTTTCAATAACTATATAGCAAGTTTTCATATCAAATAATGATCATATTGCATTATTGACTGGTTTTCTGCATCCTTTTAGCAGTTCTTGGAAGAGAACAGCTCCAATGCTTGTGGTTGGAGCATCCATAGCAATAATAGTCAGAATGATGGATTGTTGTGGGCTAAATTATCTTTAGAAGTCAGCATCGCTTTGATCTTCTGATTTTTTTTGATGTGCACCCTAACATCATCCTTCAAAGTTTTTAAGGAAGTGTCTCAATAGATTGGTGGTAGTTGCCAAGTGGAGTAAAAACTTTACTGATTGGTTTACCATTTCTAGTAACCTTTATGAATTATGTACTGACTTTAGATTAGGAAACTCTTTCACTGCCTGTGCTTTCTGCAATCTTCGTCAATGATACATCCCAGAAGTCAAATAGAGTCCTTGGAAACTCATATTTTTCATTAAGTGTAACCCATAAGATCATATGACATAGGAGCAAAGTAGGCCATTCAAGTTTGCTGTGCCATTCAGTAAGATCATGGCTGATTCGATCATATTATTTATTAACCAACAGTTTAGTAATTTTCTGAACGTAATGCTCTGTTCTGTATTAGGTTTACCCAATCCTGTGAATCAATGAAAGATTATCGTGGATACACAGGAATGTAGAGATGAAGTTAAAGTCAGATCAACCATGATTGGGCCCATACTGTCAGGTGGCCTACCCTTGTTCTTTGTTCATTTGTTCGTATATGTTTAGGGTAATTGTTATAATTGTTAAATAATCTTCTCTTGGTTTTTGAGTTCTTGTACTCAGGTTCACAGAAAAATGTGCATTCTTGCTAAACAACGAACTCTGATTATGAATGACTTCACTGTATTGCAGTAATTTATGTCTCTAAGGACACATTTCACACCGCTTTAATTTTTGAGGCTATTCCACCTGTCTCACCTATTATTAAATCAGGGCTGCAATTTCATTTTCTTCAACCAAGGGATTTTTTTCAGATATACAGCAACACTCACCCCAATATCATGTTTGAAATTAGTCAGATGACTATTAATCTATATGATCAGTGTCATGTCTGGTTCAGAAGAGGTCACCTATTATCCCTTGGGAAAGTTTGGTTCACATCTTCCAAGAGGCATCCTCTCGGCCTGGCATATCATCATATAGAAATATACATTTCAATGAAACCAGGTCTTGTTATACTGGGTTTTCTTCCAAAGTTGTTTATTGTAGAGTGCTAATCTCTTTCTGCAAGTAAGCATTATTAGTTATGTGGTTCAACAGCTGTTTTTCAGTTTTGCATGTTCTCTGTACTTGTCCCATCATTTTAGAAAAGCTTTATTGGCTTGATAAAAATAACCAAAAACAATGTCCAGTTTTAATTCCACATCTAGAACAGTGAGCTTTAACATTAAAAAATTTAAAGACATTTTGTATTGAACTATAATGTAGTATTTTGGTGATTTTATACCTTGGAAAGTTGCTGAAGTCTGATAACCCTCTTGATCTAGATTGGCTTTCAGGTCCCATCATTCCCTGATGCTATTTTCAGATTTCACCTTCCATCACTATCTGGATAGCTCGTGCCAATGTGAGATCCTCTCATGATTCTAGCATATCTAAAAGAAATGGATCAGAAATTCCACCAACAATTCTGTCTCAAAGTAGTTCTGATTGTATATCACCACATAATCCAAGATCATGGCAGAATGGGACACTTCAGCCAGAGCTCGTCTGCTCAGTCTGTGAATTTCTCTACATTTTTCCTCTTTTATGTTTGTTTTTCTCTTCTTTCTTCTCAGCAACATCTTGAACTCCCGGCCTCAGTCCAGATTCGGATTCTTGGCCTCAGCGCAGACCCAGTGAGGTATCCTCTCGGCCTGGTGTGACAACGTCTTGCCAGATGTGGCTTCCTCTTGGCCCAGCGTGGTGGCGTGGGGATCTCTCAGTGGCTCAACACGGCGGTCTGTCAACATGGCGTGGCAATCTTCTGGCCCAGCATAGTGATCTCTCGGTGGTCTGTGCCAATGTTTTGGCCTACATGGCCTCAACGTGGACTTCCGGCCTTGAGGTGACTCAAGGCCCAGTGTGGACTGGAGGCAAAGTGCCAACGTAGACTGGGTCAGAAGAACTGTTATTCTGAACTTTTTATTTCTCTATTTTCTAATTTACTTCTATGATCTGTATTGCTGGACTTCTTGTTTCTTTAATTTTCTATTTTTTTTCTTAAAAATTTGTATCTCGGTACCTTGTACCTAAGACGACGCACTAAGTGACGACTTGTAAACTTTTCACTGTATTCATGTCAATGCATGTGACAATAAAGCTAACTCAATTCAATCACAATTCTGACAATATGTAAGTATCATTAATAAATTTGTCCACAGTTCTCCAGCGAGGCATATTCTTCTATTAAATTTTGCTCTCTGCATTATATGGGGGCAGGTTATCTCAGTTGACGGATGGCTATATGGTATTTCTGATACTGAGGATTCAATTCCCACATTAGCCAAGGTTAACAAACAAATGACTCTCCTTCTCAACTTCTCCCCTTGCCTGAGCCATTGTGACCCTCAGGTTAAACCACCACGAGTCATCTTTCTTTAATGAGAGAGTAGGACTATGGCAACTTTCCTTTTACCTTTAGAAGGTACTAAATGTAAAATAATGTTGAATGCTCTCACAATATTGTCAAAAGTTTCCATCTCTTTTCCATTCAGTCATTTTAAAACATGATCTGCTCCTGGATCTAAAGAATAAAACAATGGGTTAATTTGCTGCTCCCCGGGCTCTTTCTGTGATTCTAAAATAATGCTGCAGTTCATGAACTGTGTTTTCCATGTAGACCAGTTTAATTCCTACAAGGAGCATTTTCTGAAGTCTTTCCATTGTCATTGTATTTAACTATTGTTGTTTCCACCTATTTAAATTATTTCACTGAAAACAGTTGCAGGATTTTTAAAGAGATAGTAGGAACACCGATGCTGTGTCTGAGATAACAAGGTGTAGAGCTGGATGAACACAGCAGGCCAG
>NC_063354.1:20008127-20028408 GCF_021869965.1 Rhincodon typus | reverse complement strand
CAGTATCATAAGAGCAGGAAAGCATATGTTTCGGCTCTGGACCCTTCTTCAGAAAAGGAAGTTTCTGAAGAAGGGTGCAGACCCGAAACGTCAGCTTTCCTGCTTCTCTGATGCTGTCTGGCCTGCTGTGTTCATCCAGCTCTACACCTTGTTATGGCAGGATTTTTAAAGTTGTTTTTAGATGTAGCTGAGTTTTGTTGGTCAGTCTTTTGAATTGTACAACAATTTCACTTGTTCTAAATGTTGTTGTCTTCAGCGATTGTTTTAAATATTGTAATTATTGCCTTTAATTACTGAATAGTGAACTTGAATCGTTTACCATGAAGAAACTTCGTTGTTGTAAAGAAACATTTTAACTTTTTTCTTCTTATTTTCAGAAGTTTTCTTTAGTTTCTGTTGACTAAAGTTGAAAACATCTATGTCTTTTACAATTATTCCAATTGTGCTTAAAAAATATTTTCAATTGTTTAAAGATCAATAAAAGGCTTTAAAATTAAGAAATACCGCACTTCATCTTCTCCCAAGTTTGTTGAAAGACTGAATTTGTGCTACTTTCCCCTTCACCTCAGCAGTTTTCACACCTCTTACTGACATTAATGATTCATGCTCTTTTTGCTTTTTCTCTATGATATTCAGGCTGTTTTAGATTGAAAGAATTGTAGTACACTGTTAGTGCATTTTTAAAAAGCATATTCAATTGCACAATATAAATTTGTTGCTCGCTGAATTTTAATAAACAATTTTTGCCTTTGATTTTTTTCATTTTAACTGGTCAAACCGTACTGCTGTTTTAATGATTTTCTTATCATGTGTGCTTTCTTCATAGTTTGTTTCACAACTTTTCCTGATAATTATAAGTGATTTAACAAGACTCTTTTTACTCAACACAACAATTTAAGCTAACTTTTATCTTCTCAGCCTAACATTTTTCCTTAATTATAAGAAATTTCATTCTTACTTTTTAAGGGACTTAACATACATTGACTGTCCAATATCAACGATCATATCTTGGGTTGACATGCTGGAGGCTGGAAGAACAAAGCAAGGCAGACAGCATCGGGAGGAAGGGAGCAGTCAATGTTTCGGGTATTACCATTCTTCAGGACTGGCTTGCTGTGTTCTTACAGCTTCCTGTTTGTCTACCTTGGATTCCAGCATCTGCAGTTTTCTTATCTCTATTGTATCTTGGGTTTCTGATTTGGATGTTTCCCCTTATAGCTTTGGTGAGAGTCTGTGTGCTTTCCTCAAGCCTTTCCTGCTATCTGTTCTGCAGTTTTGTTTTACAAAGTGGCTGGTGCATAAATAGGAGTTGACAGACTGTGCATTTTTGAGCTGATGAATATTCAAAGAGACACTAATTTTGATGACTTTTTTTTTCTCCTCCCTTCTCCTCATGTGATCATGGCTTTTGTAGAACTGGAGGTTTGTTCAGGCCAACACTGTCTGGTCAATATGTGCATCGCTTTCAGAATGCTATAAAGGTGTGGCTGAATTCAGTCTTTAGGTGAGGATTGCTGGCATCACGTTATAATGGAGTGACCATGTCATAGAAACGATCTGGGATGCTTTGCGTAGATTCATTGTCACCAGTCCTTCTTCTTGGCGTTAGACTAAATTAATGGCACCAAAACAGAAAGGATGACCACATATGTCTTTGGCAGAAAACAAGCTCTGTCTTGTTAAACAATATAGGCTTATTCCATAATAGTTAGTTACATTCCTTAGTAGTTGTGAAGTCCTTGGAATATTTTTCTGCATGATGAAAATGCATGTTGCTATTGGTTTATATCACATACCAAATGTGATGATCATCTGCAATGAGAGTGGTTGAATTCGAACCTTAATACAGTTTATTGGGTTTTCAAGTAACATTGCAAAACTAATTGAGGGGAGGCAATGGCATAGTGGTAATGTCACTGAACTAGTAATCAAAAACACAAGACTAATTTTCTTACAAGATGATCAGAGGATTAGATAGGGTGGACAGTGGGAGCCTTTTTCCTCGGATGGTGATGGCTAGCACGAGGGGACATAGCTTTAAATTGAGGGGTGATAGATATAGGACAGATGTCAGAGGTAGGTTCTTTACTCAGAGAGAAGTAAGGGCATGGAATGCCTTGCCTGCAAAAGTAGTAGACTCGCCAACTTTAAGGGCATTTAAATGGTCATTGGATAAACATATGGATGATAATGGAATAGTGTAGGTTAGATGGGCTTTAGATTGGTTTCACAGGTCGGCACAACATCAAGGGCTGAAGGGCCTGTACTGCGCTGTAATGTTCTATGTTCTATGTTCTATAACTTTCTTGAACTCCTTAATATTGAACAGCTTAAAGCTTCAGGGACACCTGTCATAGCTTTAAAAAGATGGAGAGCTGGGGGCATACAAACATTTTAGAGCTTACTTGAGGGCTACTATTATCCTTCCAAAGTCACATGTAACACCTTCAATATTGTCTGTTTGTAGGAAAAAAATAAGACAACAGAACCTTCTCCTTCATCCCTACTGACTTGGAGGCCCACCTGGACTAAAGTTATTATTGTAATTCTGATATAAAATACATTGTTGAAACATTTGTCAGAACTCCCTTCGCTCCCCAGAGTCAAATTGGGAAGATTTGTTCACAGCTATGGATTCATATTTTATCAATCTTAATGCCCTCTTGGGAAGCTTGCAGCAGAACACCGAAGTTATAAAATAAAATGCTTGAAGTGTATGAAAATAGTCTGGGTCTACTTCTGCAATCATTTTTCTTCAGAGAAATGAGTTTTCATTTTATGCTGCTTTAGGACTGGTATTTTTCTACTTCAGTTCCTCTGTAGCTTGGATAACCCTATATACCCATTACAGTTTCCAGCAGGCAATTTGTCTGCACTTTAATGAAAATTGGCCGAGCACAGTTACAGGATTCATACGCAGTAATTAGCATTTTTACAGCTATTATGATTCTACCAGCAATGATTTCCAAAATGAAATTCTTTCATGAACATAAAAGGAAATTAGAAGTGGTCTTACACAGTTGCTATGCTGCTATGTGAACAGGTATAATCAGAGAATCAAAAATGGCTGCTTAAGAGAATTTGCAGCCTTTTTCTATTACAGCATGGATAAAAAACAAACTTCTTCCAGCTCAATTATAAAAGTAGCCTTCGTAATTCAGAAGCTGTACTGTGTGCAGTGCTTCTGTGACAAATCTGAAACTACTGTTTTGGACTTACTTCCTTAA
This sequence comes from Rhincodon typus, assembly GCF_021869965.1. Classification (NCBI taxonomy): domain Eukaryota; kingdom Metazoa; phylum Chordata; class Chondrichthyes; order Orectolobiformes; family Rhincodontidae; genus Rhincodon; species Rhincodon typus. The sequence continues at coordinate 20,025,181 of NC_063354.1, read as the reverse complement.
TTGTATTAAGTATCTTGTTGTCTATAAAGTCTCACCTGAGACCTCTATTTTTGATGTTGAACAGCACTTGTACGTCAAGTCAATACCAACATATTTCTGACAAAAACACTACTCTATAAACAAACTGGAGTGCTGCCAGAAACATCTTGCGCAGAAAAATCCCGGTATCCATTAAAGACAGAAAGAAAATGCTTAACACTGTATTGATAGTGCTGATTTATCAACTGCATTGTTTTGCAACAGATTTCATCCTCATAGAATTAGCACTGTAATATCTTCCTGTACTAGCTTTAAGACAAAATCTGTCACCTTTTGTGAAGTCCAAACAGTGGACAAGGGATTAAATTAGTTGAAGCTCTGATCTTTGATTTCTGAAAATAAACTGAACAGTTTATTAACTTCAATAATTAATGCCACAATGCCATGAGACACATAAGCTGGAAAACAATAACTGAATGGATGGGTTCAAAGGCAGAAGCTAGCAATGCCTTTTTCAACTACAGCAGAGAATTAGGGCTTTAAAGGTCATTAAATCTCAATTCACTTACTCAAATGTTCATTATCTTCAGGGTGGCTCGACTCTGCAGTTGTAGGTATACAGAATTGCCCAAACTTCATCAGCTGGAATACCCATGGTATGCTAAAGTCATCACAGTATCTTGTTTAATTTATAACCACTTGTCAGATTCATCATACAAGCATCCAACAGTGTATCCCTCATGATTCATGTAATTTTAATTCAAATGCACTGGAAATAGACTAACTGCTCACTTTCTTGTTTGGGGAGGAACATTTAACCTAGCAGAGGCAGGAATAAAGAAAAGTCAAATGTACAGGTCGATTGGTTACTTCAAAGAAAATGTCCAAATTGGTTTAAACACTGAACATGTCATTACTGATCGTATAAAGGTACTTGCTCCATTTCTGTCAATGGCCAATATAACTAATCAAAAAAAACCCCAAAGAACTGAGGATGCTGGAAATCAGAAACAAAATCAAAAATTGCTGGAAATACTCAGCAGGTCAGGCAGCATCTGTGGAGAGAAAGTTGAGTGAATATTTCCTTGAAATGTTAACTCTGCTTTCTCTCCACAGATGCTGCCTGAACTGCTGAATTTTTCCAGCAATTTCTGATTTTGTTACCAATACAACAAGTATGTTGTGTGTTCATTTTCTTCTAAGCACCTTTGCAATTTCTTTTTCGAGCGAAACTGCATCAATATCATTCAGAAAATAAATTCTTCCTCAGTTAGGTGGGCCCCAATAATCAAATAATACTCTGGTCCTTTTTAACACCTGACAAACCACCTTCTCCTAGATCCAACACTCAAGTCACTTCTTTGTAGCATTCAGTGGTGAAAATATGTCTTGCCTGATTGAGTTTTGTAATTTTGTGTGAATATAACAAGGCCAAAAGGTGGAGGGGACAAAGTACGTGAAAATATTGCCTAGAACAAATGAAAACCACTGCAGACGTTGGAAATATGACATGTAAACAATAAATGCAGAGATGTCAGGCAGCACCTGTGGAGCCTTCCTTCAGTTTCACAACACCACACCTGAAAGATTTTGACTATTCTCTCCACGAATCCTGTCTGAGGTGCCGAGGGTTTTCATTTCAAACTAAATAGAAAAATACAAATAAAAGGACAAAGTGACTAAATGATGGAGCACCAATTCACTTGAGTTGATTTATCTCATATACTATCTTATTTACCAAAATAAAAAGATATTGGAAAAGAAACTGCAAAATTGATTTTCTTTGCAATTTGTCCTATTTTAAGTGTAAACTTTTTAAAACCAACAAACCACCTCCTTCAGTACTGTTACATTGTTGTACTTTATGTTCTCAGACCAGTTAGGAGTTCATTTAAACAGTTCACCATGCAAAAACAGGGCAACATAACGAGCATTTCAATTGACTCTTAGTTAACCAAAGTAAAACCAATCATTCATTATTCGGCATATTGGACCACTGATCAGAAGAGGTGTCTGAGATTGGTGGTAATTGAGTGGACGATGAACCATTTTGGAGGGAAAATAGGAATGCCTTTGTTATTGAAAACAAAACTATGTAAAATATCACAGAAGAGGAAAAGCACAGGAATAAACAAGGTAGATTAAATTGGTTAAAAATTACGGATAAATGGATAAGAGATCTCTGAAGAGAGTTCCAAATGAAAAACATCAAGTTATTTTTCAGATGGTCGACTGAAAAAATGGGTCAATTGTGATGAATTGATAGAAAAGGGAAAATTGATGGCAAAACTCACCTTGCAGAGTTCAAATAGCTCTGGGATTGCAGCATGACGGTTGCATAAAGGTACATTTACAAGGCCATCAACATTGATACTTACGCTGCATTGCAGAATGAAACTGCTGTGCAGGACATAAGAGAAGAAAACACAAAAAGTTTTCCTCTAAAATTCTTGCGTCAGATGATAATGAAAAGAAGTTTGGGCCAGGGAGGGATATAGAATTAGAAATTTGATTTTAATTTCTTTTACAGTGGGCATCATTCCTTTAACATATTGGTGAAAGGGAAACATCTGCAGAAACCGAAAGGCAGGTGGAAGGAGAAAGATGTGGAAAAACGTGCATGGTCTGCAGGGAGAAAAGGAGAGAGGAAAGAAGAGGAAAGAAGAGAAAGGAAAATAACAGCTTAAAGGGGGTAAGAAAGAAGAAGGAAGGAGAAGAAATGCAAGCAGGAAAAAAGAGCAGAGAAAGGAGAAGAAGAGTGTGGGCAGGAAAAGAAATGAGTCCAAGAGGGAGAAAGGAGCTTTGACTGGGAGAATTGAAAACAGGTAGCTATGAAACAAATAAATGGTAAATAAGCAGGATGAGATAATGGCAGAACAAGGAAAGTGGTGTCTGTTGGTCATGAATTCAAATGGAATAGAATCTGTTATAATGCATTGAAGAATAATTTCTTCCCATTGATTCGATGGAGCTATTTGATTCAGCCTTATGGGTATGTCAGCAGTTTCCAAACAACTGATTAAGATTCATCATTATTCTCCATTGTGGGAATGAAAGAAAGGAGATCTTGAATTTATGAAATACAATTCATTGTGAAATAATGAAACACATATGAGCACTTCTGACATCCTATGGAATAAACAATCAATGGATTGAATCAAAGGGATATTGTAAAAGTTAACATGAATTGTGATGACTGCCGTATTGTTATTTTGCTGATGAATAGACCCTGTTGTAAATATCATTAACTTCCCAGAAAAGCCTGTATGCATCAGTGCACGTAAAGTCCTTTTGGAAGAGGGTTCCATACTCTACTATCCTTTGCGTTAAGATGTTTTTCCTAAGTTCTCTGCCAAATGGCTTTGACTCTTCATCAAGCGAAATGCTTCTCTCCACCTATCCTCTAGATTCCTATTAAAATCCTGAAAGCCTCAAGTCTATTATTGCAGGGATTGAAAATCTGATTTATGGAATCTTTCCCCATAATTTAACCATTTGATCCCAGGCACCACGCTGCTGTATCATCTAGAAATTTCAAACCTTGTGTTCTGCACACCTACATCTAGGTCATCAACATATTTCAAGAAAGCTGTTATCCTAAAAAAGGTTGCTGGAGAATTCCAGTGTATACTTCTTCCATTTACCACTAGTTCCTTGTCACTCAGCCAACTTCATAGCCATACTGCCATGTACACTCCATCAATTGCATTGGTTTCATCAACGTTTTCCTTATCTCATTTTAAAAAACCTCAAACACGTTTATTATTAACTTCCACTTGACAAATCTGTGCCATCTTTCAAAGAAACATAGAAACTCGGAACAGGAGTAGGTCATTTGACCTTTCAAGCCTGCTCTGTCATTCAATATTATCATGGCTAATGCATCCTGTTTTCTCGCCTTGATTCCATCACAATCCAAATCGCTTTCTTGAATATATTACTTCCTTCTGTAATCCATATTTCCCAGTAACTATAGATTTTGTTCGAGATGATCATTTCTAACAGCTTTCCTACCACTGATCTAAAACTGATTCACTTAGTAAGTGCTGAAGATACTCATTTAGTATCTCAGCTATACCCTTTGCTTTCTTGCATCATGAATGTGCAATTTTTTATTGTTATCAATTAAATTGAATATTTCCGAGAGTTGTAACTTTGCATATATCTGAGCCAGATGCAGGAGGCTTTAATGAAAATATTATTTGGCAAGTAGTACACAGATTCCTTTGTTACTGGCATTTTGGCAGATAATGAATGGCCTGTTACTGTGTGACTGATGGATTCACGATAGCCGTGGACAATTTACAATTCACTGCCTTCTATCATCAATGCAATAACGAATCAAAAACTAATTACTGGAAGCTAGATTCATCACTTCAAACATAACTTCAGTATGTCTTAACTTCGATTTCAAAAGAACCTGTTCACAGTAAGTCGGTGTTAAAAGCAGGTTTTTGGATATTACTTTTAGCTTCAGAATCAGCAAAGGATATACAGCTTTAGTAAATTGAGGATGTGGTTTTACTGCAAATTTCCAATCTGTGTTAAATGCTTTGGGGTGCACAACAAGCCAAAAGTAGTAATATTTCTCAGGAACGCACCAAGCTCATTAATGGCATGTGGTGTGAGGCTGCTGTATATTATAAATTATTGTTGATGTAGAGAGAATTCATATGCCAGCCACACAGGCAAACCAGTGCATCAAAGATAATTAACTTACTCAAGTGTTGTCCAGCGAAAAGATACCGCATATAATCCACTATTTAAATAGAATAAATGATCTCTAATCAGTACAAACCAAAAACAAGTGTCATTGATTGATTAATTTTCAAAAATGTATTCAATTTCATGATTATTTGCCAGCTAACCTTACGTTTAAATAACATAGAGTAATAATTACATAGGAACTTAGGAATATAGGAAATGGAGGAGGCCATTAAGTCTGTCAAGTGTGCTCTGCCATTTAATACAATCATGGCTGATCAGCCTCTTCAATGCCTTTTATCCATACTATCTCCATAACCATTCACATAATGATAATCAAAAATTTATCAATCTCTACTTTAAATACACTTCAAGACTGAGCTTCCACAGGCTTCTGTGATATAGAATTCCAAAGGTTCACAACCATGTGAGTAAAAACATTTGCATCCCCCTTACTTATGCCCCAGATTCCAGGTTCCACAAACTTGGGAAACATTTTAGTTGCATCTATTCCATATATATCCTCCTAAATAGTCTGTATGTTTCAATGAGATCACCTCTTTTTTTTTGAAGCTCTAGAATATACAGGCCTTGTTTGTCCAATCTCTCTTCATTGGACACTGCTCCCATTCTGGGGACAAGTTTATGAAACCTTTGCTGCACACCCTCAATGGCAATGATATCATTGCTGAGATAAAGAGACCAAGCTGCACACAGGATTCCAGATGCCAAGCTCATATACACTTGAAGCAAGTCTTCACTACTCCTGTATTTGCGATAAAAGCTAACATTCCATTAGCCTTCATAATAACTTGCTGCACCTGCATTTTCACCCTCAGTTAGTTATCGACGAGGGTACCTAGGTCGCTATGTACATCTACACGTTCCAACCTCTTACTATTTTATTAATACTGTGCACATCTGCTTCTCCTACTTAAGCAGATAGCCTCACATTTTTCCACATTCTATTCCATCTGCCTTGATCTTGCCCATTCACTAAATCTGTCCAAATTCTCCTGAAGCCACTTTGCAATTTCTTCACAACATACATTCTCACTCAGCTTTGTATCATCTGCAAATTTGGAAAGATTACATATTGTCCCCACCTCCCATATATGTATGGTGAACAGCTGGGCCCCCAAATATTGATTCTTATGGTACCCTACTCGTCACAGCCTGCCAACATAAGACTAAACCATTTATTCCTACTCTCTTTTTTCTGTCTGTTTACCAACCATTAATAATTGCCAGTACATTACCTCCTATCCAATGCCTTTTAATTTTTCTAATCATCCTCACCTTTATCCAAAGCCTTCTGACAATGTAAGTATATTACATCCATCAGCTCTCCTTTATCAATTGTGTCAGTAACATACTAAAAAAAATTGCAATAAGCTTGCCAAACATAATTTTGCATTTGCAAATCCAGGTAGGCTACACACAATCAGATCATTATCGTCAGCTATTATCATTTTAGCATTTTCCCTGCCACTGATATAAGGCTAACAGCTCTGAAATTTCATATTTTCTCTCTCCATAAGACCATAAGAAAAAGGAAAAGGAGTAGGCCATTCTGCCCCTTGAGCCTGCTCCGCAATTCAATAGGATCATGGCTGATCCAACACGCCTCACATCCACTTTCCTCCATTCTCCCCAGAGTCAAAAATCTATCTATCTCAGCCTTAAATATACAAAAGGACTTTGCCTCCACAGCCAGCTGTGGCAGGTAATTCCAAAGATTCACAAGCCTTTGAGAGAGGAAATTCACTCTTATCTCAGTCTTAAACTGGCACCCCTTAATTCTGAGCCGAGACCTTTGGTCCTTCACTCTCCCATGAGGAAAATCATTCTCTCAGCATTTACCCTTTCAAGCCCTTAAGAATCTGATGTGTTTCACTGAGATCACTTCTTATTCTTCCAAATTCCAGTGAGTAGAGTCCCAAACTTTTGCTGATAAGGCAATTTCTCCATAACAGGGATCATTCTCGTGACCCTTCTCTGAAGTATCTCCAATGAAATGATATTTAACTTTAAATAAGGGGACCAAAACTGCCCACAGTACTCCAGATGTGGTCTCACCAGCACCTTTTTTTTTAATTCACTCATGGTATGTGGGTGTATCTGGTGAGGGCAGCATTTATTGCCCATCCCTAAATGCCCTAGGGGGTAGTTCACAGTTAACCACATTGCTGTGAATCTGGAGTCACATGCAGACCACACCAGGTAAGGATGGCAGGTTTCTTTCTGTGAAGGACATTAGTGAACCAGATGCGTTTTTCTGACAATCGGCAATGATTTCATGGTCATCATTAGACTCTTAATTCCAGATGTTTTAATTGAACTCAAATTCCACCCTTTGCAATAGCTGGTTTCGAACCTGGGTCCTTAAAACATTAACCTGTGGGACTCCATTGGTCACAGGTCACCAATCTGAAAAAGAACCCGAAATGCACAAATGAGCCTATAAGTCTTGTAACATGTTGCTATACAATTATGATGGCTAGTTGTCATGATTAGACACTTCATACAGCGCCTGCTCCCCTCTTCACCGCTATGTAACTTCCTGGAAGAAGGGAAAAACCCAAGGTCAACATGGGCAAAATTACTCTAGAAAATTCCTCTCTGACATTCTCAGGTGATTCAAACCAAGGCAGAAGAATGCATCAATCAAGCGTTAATTTTTGCTGTTAAGTTATATGCTGAAAACAGCTCATCCCGAAAATGTGAAATATGCCTTATAAATGAAATATGTTCTTTCTTCAACTTGATTTTTTGGTGGCAGTCATCTTCAGGCACATCACAATATGTAGCCTAGTTGTGTTTTAACCAAACAATATGCTTTAGGAGAGGATGGTTAGCTCAGTTGGTTGACTAGTGATGCTAACAGTGTGGGTTGAATTCCTGCACTAGCTGGGATTACCATAAAGGTTCTCCTTCTCAACCTCTTCTCTCACCTGAGGTGTTGTAACTCCCTGGTTAAAACACCAACGGATGTTCACCTTTCCCTGAAGAGAGAGCAGTCCTGTGGTCTGGTAAGACACTGGAAACTTTTACTCTTTAGGTGTGGAGGTCTTTAAGTCCCAGTTTATGGTCAGATCGTGGATCTCAGCCAAGGTGATATGACCTATATCTAGGAATTTAGGAAATGCAGCCATGCTAACTCCTCCTCCGCAGACAGTTGCGACCCTGCTGTTTTCAAAGAAATGTCTACATTACAATGCTGTTAACAAACCTCAAGGTCTTTTAGCTTGCTCTTATTCAGCAATCTATTTGTTTCAAGAGTTAATTACACGCTTTGTGAATGTAGAAATCTGTTTACCTGCACTCCTCTCACTTGCCCCCAATGTCCTTCATTATTCTTCAGCAATCTGCCAGATCAGCACAAACTGTGCATGCATTCCATATATATGCTTTCACTGAAGCAACAGTTCACTATCATCATGTCAACATTTCAAACATTCATCTTTCTGTCGGTAATGTCCTAATTACAATCTCACTGCATCCGTTATGACTGCAACTCACATCTTTCTTTGGCAGTCATACACATTTTAATTGATGCAGCATTAAACACTTCTGAATTTTCATTAGCAAAGCAAAAAATTAATTATGAACATGTAATAAGTATATTATACATATCTCTCCAACAAGACAACACCCACCCCTCCTGCAAGCAGGCTGAGAGAGTCTGCATAAAGTATAGTTTAATTGTGGTCTAAGGCACTTGGATTAGTGAACTTAATTTCACCAATAGCATAAGCATTACAAATCACCAACAAAGAATAGCATGCACTATTTCTAATATGCATCACACCATTGAGGTTTTTCCATTGTCATTTTAATTAGGTTTATGAATTATGGTGTCATACAACACAAAGAAAGCCATTCTGCCCATTTTATCGATGTTGGCTCTTGGAAAGAAAAATCTAAATTGCCCTAATCGCCTGTTCTTTCCCCGCAACTATGCATTTCTTTTATGCTCAGATAGTGGGTTTTAGAAATGGTGGTAGCAGCAGTGTTAGAATTGGCATAAGCAACCTATGGCTCGAGTTATAGGAAGAGCAGCCTTGGTTCCAACTCTTCATAGTTATCCAATGAATTGTGTCCTGCTCTAGACACCACCAACATGCAGCCTCCCCCTGAACTCTGTGGATGTATGTACAAGTTCATGGCAGGGGAGAAAATAATGAAGATCAATTGTGATACCCTTCACACTAAAACTCCCCACTAATTCTCATTGTTTAGGTTTAGCCTTCAAGAAACACTGCTTGAATGAGAGATAGCAGGAACTGCAGATGCTGGAGAATCCGAGACAACAAGGTGCAGGGCTGGATGAACACAGCAGGCCAAGCAGCATCATAGGAGCAGAGAGGCTGACGTTTCGGGCCTAGACCCTTCATCAGAAAAGGGGGAGGGGAAGGGGGTTCTGAAATAAATAGGGAGAGAGTGGGAGGTGGATAGAAGAGGGATAGTTCGCAATAAACAACTGCACCTCCCAGTTGCGAACCATTTCAACTCCCCCTCCCATTCCTCAGATGACATGTCCATCCTGGGCCTCCTGCAGTGCCACAACGATGCCACCCGAAGGTTGCAGGAACAGCAACTCATATTCCGCTTGGGAACCCTGCAGCCCAATGGTATCAATGTGGATTTCACAAGTTTCAAAATCTCCCCTCCCCCTACCGCATCCCAAAACCAGTCCAGCTCGTCCCTGCCTCCCTAACCTGTTCTTCCTCCCACCTATCCCCTCCTCCCACCTCAAGACGCACCTCCATCTCCTACCGACCAACTTCATCCCGCCCCCTTGACCTGTCCGTCCTCCCTGGACTGACCTATCCCCTTCCTAACTCCCTACCTACACTCACCTTTACTGGCTCCATCCCCGCCTCTTCGACCTGTTTGTTTCCTCTCCACCTATCCTCTCCTCTATCCCTCTTCTATCTGCCTCCCACTCTCTCCCTATTTATTTCAGAACGCCCTTCCCCTCCCCCTTTTCTGATGAAGGGTCTAGGCCCGAAACGTCAGCCTCTCTGCTCCTATGATGCTGTTTGGCCTGCTGTGTTCATCCAGCCCTGCACCTTGTTGTCTCTGCTTGAATGAGACATTGGAAGGTGACTGGTATACATTGAAGTGCAGTTAAAAGTTGACCAAAAAAAAACTGACAATCATTTTGATGCATATTGAAATATTTTGTTCACATCATTCATAAAAAACTAAACCCAACACCACAAATAGAAATAATGTGCTTCTGTCAAATACGTCCAAATCAAAATCTTACAGCTAATATTCTGTTACTATTAACAACTCCAATGAGAAGACTCTCTATTGTTGGCCTTATAAAGGCAAAACTTACATGAGGGTTTAGACTAAAACAAAATGGCCCAGAAAAGGGGGATGATGTGAAATCGTACGGAACAGTGCCTAGCAACAGACCAGATGATGACTACAATGGGGAAACTCAAGGGCCATATTTCACGCTTGAGTGTGAGAGAGTGAGAGGAATAGGTAACTGTTCTCATATTGTACAAATTTAGTCTCCCAAGCAATCTGATTTATAAAACCCTGATATAGAGATGGGTGAGGACTGGCATGAGAGACAGGAACAACAGCTGCTGCAATCAGCAGAGGTAAAAAGGCATGTTTTTTACTTTCTGTTGGCTTCCAGACAGAACGTGTGGAAAGACATGCTCTAGTTGAGGAGATGATGTCTGTTGGATATTTAAGGACACTGGTGTGGCTGGGAGAAGGAATAACCGGATTGAGCCGCTCTGCTGGAGTTCGAATCAGTATTTCTTACTCGACAGAAGGTGAGGACCTTTGATGGTCAATGGATGCTATGACTCAACAAAATGGGGAGATGTGAATCCGTTGGAAACTGTGAGTACCTTAGGAATGTTTTCTGTAAAGAATTTCATGGTGAGCAGCTGTAAAGTAAAAGTGCAGTGTGGAGTAATCTAGACTATTAGCTGTCTACTAAGTAATGTTTAATTAACTTTGTTTTTTTTATTACAGTAGAAGTATTAAAACTTGAAGTCTTGTATGATTCCTTTAATTGGTCATTGGGAAATCAAATTCATTTCTTTAAATTTAATCATCGACATGGGGATCACCACATGGTAGAATGTTTGACTTTTTACTGTTGCTGTCATGGGTTTACATGTACATAGTTGACCACCAGCCATGTATAAACTGTCCTGGCTAATATTTATTACACAGTAAATATCATATAATTGTCTGCGTAACAATTTGAGATGTCTCAATAAAAGCACAATACAAACACAGCTCTTTCAATGAGCCATGTCTCATTTGTCATATCCTTGCTCTTGAGTAATCAATTGACATAGGAGATTGGTGTGAAATCAAACACGTCTGGAAAAGTGTTAAATGGAAACAATATCTTATTAATTGCACAATAGTCGCCCTCACGATGAACCTGATTAGGTGTTTACAGAAGATACTTATGTATATTACAATGCTTACTAGGTAACCTTTGTTGCATGACTAAAAGCATTGATAAACATGTTATATTTGGCAGAGATTTTTCATTTTTTTTTAAACAGATGTCAATGCTCAGGAATGGGTAGATTGTTCTTGTTTGGAACTCAGTGATTGTGGAGAGGAATTGATTCAGAACACAATAAGATACATCCAATCTAACTCTGAAAGCCACCCCCACCACAGTCATTTGAATTTTCCTACTTCCACACCAGTTAATTGTCAATTTCTGAATGAAACTGTCAGGTTATGCCTGATCATAGCCAGTTTAGTGTCAGGATCTTGTAACAGCTTGGAATTAGTTTGAGTCATCCCAACACCTTCAATGTAGGAACAAAAACAGAAGTTGCTGGAAAAGCTCAGCAGGTCTGGCAGCATCTGTAAAGAAAAGATCAGAGTTTAACATTTCAGGTTCAGTGACCCTTCCCCAGACTTCTTTTGAGTTTTTCCAGCAACTTCTGTTTTTGTTCCTGATTTACAGCATCCGCAGTTCGTTCGGTTTTTACCCTGAATGCAGGAACATTTCCAACTGGCTCTCAGAAAGTACATTTAAAGTATCAATCTGGATTGGTTTTGAAACTCATGCAAATCTAACAGATTCAGAAAATTGACCAAATACCTTTCAAAAAGCTGACACTGCTCCGAAATAATTGACAGCTCAAAAAATCAACCAACATCTGAAAAAGACTCCCCAGTAAGGGTATATAATCAAGGTCACTAGCTGAAGCTGGCTGAATACACCATGCCTCAAATGCATGTAAATATAGTCTTGTCCAAGTAAGAGATGCCTTTAGTTTGTTTGTTGGTTAGAGTCAAACTCCAATGTTTGCTTGTTTTCTTCATACGCTACTATACAGAACTGAACTGTGTTTGCAACTATACATACAATATATAAAGGGATTTTTATGAATAAAGTATATTTTTGAAATAAAAACAAAGCTCTCTCATGAGAGAGAAATGACTGGCAGCAGTTTAACCTGAGGGTCACCACACTTCAGGCAACGGAAGGGGTTGAGACAGAGCCCTCACAACCTCTTAACTTTAACTGGTACAGGAATTGAACCCACACAGTTGGCATCACTCTACATCACAAATCAGTTGTACAACCACCTGAGCTAACCAACTCCAACAAACAGTAATGCAATGAATGACCAAATAATATAATTTTGCTGGTATTAGGTGTGGGATAAATGTTGGCAAGGAAGTACTCTTTAGGTATTCATCAAATAAACCAATATCTTTATATCCCCATGAAAGGGTGGAACAAGGCTGTGATTTAACTCCCATCTGAAAGGTAGCACCTCCCACACTGTTACACTCTCTCAGTACTGACCTATGAATGTGCTTTCTTATGGGACGGGACATGAATGCATGATGTTCTTAGTCAGAGATGGGCGTGTAACTACTGAGACAGGACATCATTTAAATGTGATAAACTCATTATTAGCTGTTGTTTGGAGCAGGTTTTTGCTAGACTCAAAGTAAATGTATTTCTACACCCATAGGGAAGGTGCTACCTACAAAGTCTAGTGCATGTATCACCGGGGTAATTGGAATCCTCGCAATGAATATACGATCCAGGAGTAAAACAGTCCTATGATGCCAACTGGCTAGAGATTTAATTGCTTTCAAATGTGAGTGCTCATGTGAGCCATCGAGCACTCACCTATCACCTTCTGTGAATGATCCATATCCATATTTGAAATAAGTTCATTCCTTTTAATTGATTATTTTCCAGAATATTAAAGGGTGCTAATTGCCTGGAACAGGGCATGATCTCCATAGAATGCTCAATTATTGACTGAAGGCATGCATACCTGCAAATAACATAGTGTGCACGGTGAACAGTTGAGTGTGGTGTGTACACGTTGTGTTTCTGTTCGGGCAATGTTACAATCTGAAGGAGAGCAGGGGAGCTCTCCCAGTGTCATCAATAAGACTTACCCCTTATCTGATGTAATTAAAAACATCATATATCTGATTATAAATCTGCTGTCTGGTTTGCCTACATTAAAAAAAATGACGATAGTTAAAAAGTACTTAGTTGCCATGATGCTTTCCTGCACCATCCTAGAGGTTTAAAAGGTGCTATGTAAATGCACCTCTCTTGTTTCTCATCTACTGGCCCAAAAGACCCCACCAGCAATTACATCAAAATTTATCCCTCAACCAAAACCAGCAAAAACATATCACTTAGTCATCTATCATTAATTTTGGGCTGATTTGTGTTATAACCCAGAGTTTGCTAAATTAAAGGTTTGGTGGACAGCATCAGTTACAATGAGTCCAGTTGGCTCTTACTTTGCCTTCTGCTTTTCCTTTGCACGTAGAATCTCAGTGATGTGCGACTGAATATATGAGAATCTTCATCGTTTTGGTACAAACTAAAAAAAAAATTCCCATCACTTTAATAATTTGGTATATTGAATAATTTTAATTCTCAGGCTCTTCTGTGCAGCCCATTCCAATCTAAAATTTAAAAAAAATCAACTCCCTGAAAAAATTTCCATAAATATACAATTCTAATTGACATTTCAACAAAACCCAAAGAAGTCCACAAAACTCCAATGCTTCCAGCATCAATTCCTCATCATTTTAAGGTTTACTGTGGATTTCACCGAGCACCAACTGATCCTTGTCATATGACACAACACTCTTTCACAAACTAATCTTCAGAAAAGTACAGGAACATTCATATGCAGGAAATACTGGAATTCAGAAAATTACACTGTAGAAATGTATTAATTGTGTGACTAACATGTCACAATTTACGCTTTCTCTGCATATCATTTAAATGGAGCATACAATGAACAGGAAATGGATTGGAGGGTGTTATATGTGTACCTTGCCTTCAAAAGAATCCAGCTTAAGGACTCCAAGCACTGCATATACATGTTGCAGCAAAATGTCATGACATTTCAAGTGCTCACCAAGTACTTTTTAAAGGTTATGATGTTTTCCACCTCTACTAACCTCCACTAACCTCCCAGAGAGTGTATTCCAGACATTCACCACCCTCTGGGTGAAACGGTTTTTCCTCAAATCCCCTCAAAACATCCTGTCCTTCACCTTAAAATTAGGGCCCGCATTATTGACCCTTCAATAAGGGAACAGCTGCTTCCTATCCACCCTGTTCATGTCCCTCATGATCTTATACAATTCTCCTCTCAATCTTCTCCATTCTAAAGAAAACAGTCTGAGGCTGTCCAAGAGATAGTAAGAACTGCCGATGCTGGAGTCAGAGATAACACAGTGTGGAGCTGGAGGAACGCAGCAGGGGGTGACTTTCGGAGGTAGACTGGATGAATCTTGTGTTCTGAAGAAGGGTCCCAAACCGAAACGTCAACTTTCCTGCTGCTGACTGGCTTGCTGTGTACCTCCAGCTCTACACTGCGTTATCGCTGAGCCTGTCCAACCTTTCTTCATAGCTAACATGCTCCAATCCAGGAACACCCTGGTGAATCTCATCTTCACCCCCTCCAGTGTAATCATTTCCTTCCTAGAGTGTGGTGTATTGTGGTGTAACCAAACCTTTGTAAAGCTTCAACGTAACCTCCCTGCTCTTACAATCCGAGCCACAGCTGATAAAGGTAATTGTCCCGTTTTACTTTTTAACTGCCCTATTAGCCTAACCTGCCACCTTCACGGATTTGTGGACAAGCACTCTAATATCTCACTGTTCCTCTGAGCTTCCTACTGTCCTGCCATTCATGGAGTACTCCTTTGTCTTATAACTTCTTCCAAAGCATAACACCTCATACTTTCCAGGATTAAATCCCATCTGACCAACCTGTCTGTATCTTCCTGTATCCTCTAGTCACGCCATCGAAAACTTACTTATCCTGCACTACACTCCCCACCCCCTATACTTTCACATCTATATTATTTATATATATCTTGAACACAACACTGATCCCTGGGATATATCGCCAGTCATGCAAACAGCCTTCTAACACCACCCTCTGTTTCCTACCACTGAGCCAATTTTGGATCCATTTTGCCAAGCTGCCCTGGATCTATGTGCTTTTTATCTTCCTTTTATATGTTATTACTCCTAGAACAGGAGTAGGATCACTAACCATTACACCACAAGATCCCACCCTTTACTTTCTTTATCAGTTGAAGTAAATCTACTTCACATGTTGCCTATGTTATTCAAATTACCAATTCCGTCACATTGGTAAATGAACAAAATTAGCACTTCAGTTCAAATTCAAAATGGTAACCAAAACTTTGTTTTATTTGTGTTGACATGAAGGAGGAGGGGTAAACGTTTGAGACTCCCATGTGAGGGATGTTAAACTTACCCATCTCAGGTAAATCCGATACAAGCAAAGAGCACAGCTCATTTCTCTTTACTATGTAGGTTGTCAATGTCACATGTGGGATAAACTTTGAAGTTTATAGTAATCCTGGAGCCAAAGTTAACTATTGAGCACCATCTCTCAAATAATTATCGTCTTTCTCCATCTACTCATCCATGTTCAAACTATGGCTGTATCTCTACAGTCGGCACAAACTCACTTGTCCACAAATTGATGCCACGGCTACTTTCTTCTAGTGATGAATCGCTGCTGTTATGTGCTTTATTCTCATTTGTACTGCTTTGCCCAGTCTCAATTTCTGCTCCTACTCTTCCAGCTTCTGAGCTCAGCACAGATGTTTTGGTCTGTCATTCTCTCTCTCACTCTCTCTCTCTCTCTTCAGCCTCCCTCATTGCTCCTGCCATTTTGTTTTCCCAAATGCTGTTGAAATACCTAGTCTGAATCATTCCTTTGTGTTATCTTCTGCTACCAGAGAGTACACCTTAATGCAAAAGAAATGTTAAACAGAAGGACTCCTGTTAAGAAAACCTTCACTGAATTTACTGTTTACCTTTCGGGGATTCTTTTGGCCTGTAATGTCAAAGAAAACCACTTTTCATTTAGTACCTATAGCAGCAACCAGCTGTTTCTGGGAAATAATGCTTTAATTTTAATAATTTACACTTCAGTAATAGCTCATCCATTGCCATGTCGGGGTGGGGGGGAGACTTAAGTTATAAGAATTTGTTTTTTATTCAGATGGAGGCACATGGGAACATAATATCACCTTTTGGCCACAAATGAACAGCAAGCTGGACAGTAAAATATCGATCTGAATCTCCTATTTGCTTTAAGGACTTTCGTTCTAAAAGATTTAAGCAACTCAATTTTTAAGTCTGCCCTGTAATCACATGTTCTGTACATGCTGTGGACTTGGCAAATGTTGTCATTCTAGTATACTCTCTAGACAACTATGCTTTTGTAAAGCGCTCCCGATTGCACTGTTGCCACATTCCTACTTCTCATCCTGTGACCTTGTAATGGAAGTTCTAACTCAGAAAAGTTTGTGTGTGGGCTCACACATGTTGGAGTCTGCACTGATAATGACCAATAATTTGGTACACTTAAAGTACCCCAGATCCCAGAATTAAAACAAAAGTGTCCACCAACTAGTCCCCACCAATAACATTTTCAGTAGTCTCTTTACATGCAAAGTTAGAGGAATTTGGAAATGCATTCCGCTGTACTGTACATTGAGCAAGCCAACACTATGATTGTTAGCTGAGCACCTCAAATGTCCCCATCAGTATGGGTCATTTCGGATTCAAGTATTGTAGTATACATGGCACAATGCTGAAATAAATGAGCGAGCAACTCTCACTTATTCATTTTCATGCCTTATCAGCGAGGGGGATGTAAAACAAAAACTGCAAAACTTCAATCATGAAATAGTAGGAACTGCAGATGCTGGAGAATCTGAGATAACAAGGTGTAGAGCTGGGTGAACACAGCAGGCCAAGCAGCATCAGAGGAGTAGGAAGGCTGACGTTTCGGGCCTAGACCCTTCTTCAGAAC
>NC_063354.1:19993236-20007727 GCF_021869965.1 Rhincodon typus | reverse complement strand
CATGCTTTTTTTTTGGTAATGATAAATGGGGTAAATTTGGAGGGGCAGAATTATTGTACGCAACCTTGAAAATTTAATTCATGACACTATTCAAAGCTGTACACGTTTGGCATCTTCTCTTTTCTGTTCTACTTCTCTTTCCTAAAACTTAACTTAAAATCAACCTCATTGGCCAACCTTTTGATCATCTGTCTTAATATCACCTCACCTGATTTGGTGTCAGATTTTTTTTTATTGCTTCTGTGAAGTCTTGGGAGATTTTACTGCTCTGCTCTAGAAATGAAAGCTATTGTTGATGGGTTATGTGGGGTGTCAGGGAATGTTTCCTCTGAACCGTGAGGCAATCAGGATGTGAAAACGCACACGGCCCCTTTTATATATTTCACATTAACAGCTGTTACAAAACATTTAGAGGTACCATACACTTAAATGAATTGAGAGGAGGTGTTGATATTGTTATTGGATCAGTGGTAGCAAACTTCATCAGCAGGTCAGTTCTTCAAACCACACATGAACACATATTCTTGGCTGACCCTTTCCTGAAGGGCTGAAGGATGGATGAAAAATTAGAGGTGATGTCTTTTGGGTAAAATATTAAAGTGAAGTCCTATCTACTCTCAGATCAGCATAAAAGATTTTGTTGCACAATTTAAGGAAGCGCATTTCCTTCTGGCCCTGGCTAACACTCAGCCCTCATTAATATCACTAAAATCGCTAAATTGGTTGTTTATCTCACTGCATTTTGTCAAATCTGTGTGCACAGTGGCTATATAAAATAAAAGCTAGGCTAATTTTTAAAAGTAGCTAATTAGCTGTGAATAGTTGTGGTGCAACTTCAGGGTACAAAAAGTACTAGCATGATTCAAAGCTTTAATGTGTCCTCATAGTTATTGTGTCGATATGTTTCTCTGTAGATGGAGGATTTCATCAATTTATTCTTTTTAGATAAAATCCCGATGAGCAGAAATAATTTCAAAACAGGTTTGTCTGCAGCAAGTATCACTGCAAAATGGGAAGGTCATATACACTGAGGTTGTGCTTAAATCTGTTTCACTCATGTCCTTTAGGGAAGAAAATCTGTTGTTTATGCCTGTTCTACTCTATATGTGACTCCAGTCTCACATCCACAGCAATACCTGTGCTTAAAGCACAACAGATGGAGCTTTAATCTGGGATGTATTTTGCTGAAAATATGTTTACTGATACAGGATACCAATGGGAGTGTTTTCCATTCCTTAGCACTGAAATCCATCATCTTGATGACCACAACACTTACAAAAAAAATGAATTTAACAGAGTGAGAACAAACAAAAAATCTGTTCTTTTTCATCTGACATGGAAGTTAAAAATCCCCACCGCATCATATACATCTCATAACAACTCAAATTGGCAGCAACATCTGCTTATGATTTAGGTTATGTGATCAGAGTTTATAAAAAACTTGTTGAAAATAAAAAAATGGAAATCTTCCGAAGCAAGTTTATTTACTAAGCGCAAGTCTGGTACAGTAGCACAGTGGTGATATTACTGCATTAGTAATCCAGCTGCCTGGCCTAATGACCCAGATACATGAGTTCAAATCTGACCAAGGTAGTTGGGGAATTTGACTTTAGTTGATTAAATCAATTTGGAAAAACAAAAGCTAGAAATTATCAAAAGGACCCATCTGCTTCACTCATGTCCTTTAGGGAAGAAAATCTGTTGCTTTTGCCTGTTCTAGTCTATATGTGACTCCAGTCTCACACCCACAGCAATATCTGAAATATCCAACAAGCCACTTCAGAAATCTGGAGTGCTCGCCATATAGTTCTCACAAAGATGAAGTCCCATATTCACCCCCGAGGATACTATGTTGTGTAGTATTATCATTGTGCTAAATTGGATGGATTTAGAATAAGTGTAGTGGCTCAAGAACAGTAGAAACAGAATTGCATTCTACCACCATGCGTGATCTTGTGGCTTGGCATATCTCTTCCATCTGTCATTATTATCAGGCTGGACTGCTGCAACTCATTCAATGAAATGCATAGAAGAGCATGGAAGGAGAATCAAAAGGCACACATCTTAGAATGAGAGGCCAATCTGATGAATTAGAATACAGCAGGGCAAACAGCAGAAGCAGCATGCAGCATTCTCAGCTCTAAGCAATCCCAAAACCAATGCATCAAACAGAAGCTCTGCAGTCTTCCCAGATGCCATTAGGAGTGTCGATGGATAACTAATAGGATGGCCCATGCAAATCTCACATTCTAAATGAAAGCTAAGTCACACATGTCAGCATAAAGGACAAGGTTGAATCATTTATGCCAAATTTTCAGTCAGGAGTACCGAGTAGATGGTCCCCACCACCACAGAAGCCAGCCTTCATCCATTTTGATTTACTTCACGATAAAGTAAGCATGCTTTACTTTACTTCACGGGCTTATCCGTGCTTACATGGAGTAAGACCTGAACAACATACAATCTTGCGCTGATGAGTAGCAGGTATTGTTCATGCCACACAAGGGCCAGGCAATAACCATCTCCATCCAAATGCAGGATCACCGCAAAATCCCCTTCCATCAATATGCTTGGAATCACCACTGACCACAAAGTTAACTGAAGCATTCAGACAAATTTTGTGTCTACAAGAGCAGGTCAGCAGCTGGAAATCTGTGGCAACTGATCACCACCTGACTCATGAAGATCATTCTACCATCTAAAAGTGCTGCAGCAACAGTACTGAAGAATTGTGGCATCATCCAAGGCATTGAGGCTTGCTTGACTTACATCCCATTTGCCACCTTAAATAGCCCCTCCTCCAACACCAGAACACTACAGCTGTTGTTTGTACCTTCTACAAGATGCACTGCACACTGAATCTCAAAGGATTCTTCAATAATAATAGGTTGTCCAAGAGTTGCATAGGTGATACAGAGGTAATTGTTTATGAAGCATAGATTTTAAATTACGTTCAATGTATCAAAAACTTATGGCATTAAACAGACTAAATTTCCTCCCCATCCTACTAATTAAACTGACAATTGCTGATGATGTAACACAATCATGAGCCACTTTGTTCAAAACCATTTGAGCAGTCTGGAAAAAATGGAGATCGGTGCTGTTCAGAATGCACATGCACCTCATCCTCCTTACACTGTCAAATTCAAAACAGGGAGTGCAAGTCAAAATTGTATTTGCCCAGAAACAGTAACAGTCAGAAGTAAAAAAGTGTACAACACATTGTCTTTTGCACACTTCACGGTCACCAGCCAAAACCCAGGAAAATGGAAAGAAATGGAATCACTTACTCAACCAAACAACTGTCATAGGAATTTACAGGAGTCACAACGTTCAGCCCTCAAGATTGATCCACAATTCCATTAGAAGGTGGTTGATCTAGACAATAACTCCATTTACCTGCTTTGGTTATGTAACACTCAAAATCCTCGTCTTGAACAAAAACTATCCATTTTAGTTTTGAAATTTTTGTTCAACCTAATTTCAACTGTTTTCTGGGGAGCAGTTTTCCACATTTCTACTCATTTGTGTACTGCATAGGTTGTAAAGCAGGAAAGAGAGGAAATACATACTATTAAAAAAAAATTGCATTGATATAGCCTCTTTTATGACCCCCAGATCTTCCTACACCTATTTACAGCCAATGAAGCATTTTAAAGAGTTGTCAGTAGGGAAATGTAGGGAACACAGCAGCCAGTTGGCATGCAGCAAATGTTGAAAACTGCAACATGATAGTGATCAGATGACATTTCTATGATGCTCATTGAGATATAAATATTGGCCAGGGCATTAGGAATTACTTCCCTGGAATACTTATGTCTACCTGACAGGGCCTTGTTTAACATGTCATATGAAAAACAGCACCTCTGAAAGAACAACACCCCTTGAGTACTGGACCAGCATGCCAACCCAGATTTTTGTGCCCAAGTTCTGGAATGGGTCTTCAACCAATAATATTCTGACTGAATATTGGTGAAGGTATTACAATTGAGTCATGGCTGACGCTAAAGTAGGTTTAACTACTTCCCTGTTTTCCAGTCATTCAGATCATTAGATCGTGCTTGGTTTAAGACACGAGAAAGAAAAATAAACTGCAGCATGAATAAAACTAATGGCTACTTTTCCTACAATGCTTTCTACATTCCAGGATACATTCACCAAGATGGTTATTGAATAATAACATTCGCACTAAGACTACACCAGAGACATGTTTCCATTTATGTGAAAGACGAGAGTAGCTTGTCTGTGGTGCGCTCAATTTATAGATGTTTTAATCTCATCAGACTAGTGGTCAGTGGTGCAATAGAGATTTGACTCAAGCTCTTTACAATAATGAAATAAAATGCACTGGTATCATGAATTATGTATAGAGTAGAATAATTAACTTTGCATCATTTATACTGACAATGTAACTGCTAATGAGTAATAAATGTAGATTGATAGCTAGATCATGACAGGGTTGATTGCTCCTCATTCCTTATTGCTTCTTTGTGCCTTTCTTTCCCCACTTTTTGCACTGAAATCTTCTCCAGTAGTTTGCTTACACTGAAGATTGACGTCTTCCATTGTAACTACATTGATCTCCGTTGCTGCTGATGGGTTGACTAATCTCACTCTTCATTTGATTTTCACCTGAAGTTCGCAGTTCTGATCCCTGGGAAGCACACATTCATTTGCTATCTCGCTGGAGACAGCAACCCAGCTTCTCAGATCTCACACTTAAACTTCTGCACGAACTGCTACCTAATACCCTTTTATCAGTGCTTGATGGGAAAGTATACCCTACCAAATCAGTCAACTATAATGCTACCTGTAGTTTTAGAAGCAAAATGTTCGACCAGAAACCAATGTTTCAATTGTTTAAACATAGGAATGAAATATGCCACATGTTTTGTATTGCATAAAACTGTAATACACAGAATCTGATTTTGACATCTCGGGATCTTTTCCAAAATCCTAGTTCCAATGTGCCTTGTCTGATAGAACCTACCAATCCCATTGCCACCATACTTTTGAGATGCAGGCAGCTTCAAATGATAGAAAAAACTTACAGAAACAAATGTAAGCAATGCATCAGTAGGGAGAGTAATTCTGTTGGAAGGAACCTGTTAAAATCACTTAGCTCTGACAAATGACAAGAAGATTTTAAAAAGTCTGCATACTTCCTTTGTGTTTTCACAGTTAACAATCTTTGTATGATGATCTTTTAGTCTATAAAAATAAAGTCCTCAGCACTGTTGATATATATCGTAGCAGCTGGGAATTTGCCAACGAAGTCTAAACTGGATTGAGGTGAAGTATTTAGGAACATGACATTTTGCTGGCACATGTAGCTACACTAATTTATCACTGAAAACTAATAAGAGTTTGCCGACATACACTTTCAAAAGTGCTGCCTAGATTTTTCAGCTTTTTTCAATGTTACAAGGATCAATGTTTCAGGTTATTTTCTGCAGTAATTCTTTACCTGTGGCTACAGTTGCAGCTACAATCTCATCAGAGGGAAACACTCAGCAGGTCAGGCAACATCTGTGGAAAGCACTGACAAGATGCTTTGTGTATGGACCATTTATCCCAATTCTGTTGAGAGGTCCATACGTGAAACATCTGTTCTGTTCTGTCTGACCTGCTGCGTGTTGGCAGCACTCAGTGTTGTTTCAGATTTTCAGCATTTGGCGCTTTTAAATGCATAAATGACATTATGTTTGCTTCAGATTCTTTTGCTAAATAAAATGCTGATCCAAAGACTTTTTAAGTAGGAAGCTCTGAAGGTTAAACAGTGAACATTGAAATGCTTTGCTATCGTATCTGCAGTTTAAAAATGATACAGTATATGTGCAGCAGGCGTCCCTGCTACTACCTTAAAGTAAGACATCAGTTTGTGACTAGCCAGTGAAAGTACTTATAAACAATTAAAAATGTTTGATTTATTGAACAATTGAATTAATTACGCATCAGGTAGGTGAGGAGCAGTCAGTGTGGTGCCCAATCAATGACCACTAGGGGCTTTCTCTCCAGCACAGACAGAGAACAGTCAATATGCTGATGGCTTTTTATTGATGAACAATAATGGAAAAAAACTAATAAGTAACCCATTCATGACAGAGAAACGTCTGCTAAAGCCACAGCAAAATTTCTCTTTCCCAAGCTTTGAGCAGGCAGGTCAAGCTGAAACACAATCACTTATTCTTGCTGAATTCTGCAACCATTACAATATAGGTAAACCAGATAAAGCCTCTGTGAAGCTGAGCATGATAAACTTGATTAATTTTCTTTCTGGCACCATTGCATTTGTAAAAGCATATTTATTAGAAGTTGAACAGATATTTCTTTTTATCATTGCACATCATTCACACTGTTTGTCAAATATAGATTGATTTAGATGCCAAATTGTATTTAAAAATGAGAGCAAATGGGAGCCTTGGAAATGGAAATTAAGGCTTCGGAGCATTAATCTTTGAAATAGCAACTCTTCGAAATAAAGTGGAAGGCCAAATGAATAACAACTTTTGATCCCTCTAAGAGCTGACAACTCAAATATAGTGCAAATATAGTGCAAATATAAAATGGAAATTTCCAACAAAGAGGTGGCAATAGATTCCTAAATGAGCTGAATTAATAATGGTGCCAGGCCATCATCTTTTGTTGAAGTAGTCTCTCAATAAATAGTGCACCCAATTTAACAAAGTGAGCTATGCAGTCTTCTGTCTACCCATACAGACAAACATCCACCACAATATCAATGCTAATTATACATTTACTTTCAACATGCCCGAATATTGTTAAACCTACAACCCACATTGCAGGTGGGATATTTTGGTTAACTGTTTTAATTACACTGAATTAATTCATCTCAAAAGGTTTTACAGGTGACAGGCATAAGCAAAATAGTAGAGGACCTTGCCTACCAATAAATTGGAAGTAAATGAATTAGACTCATGTTTTTTTCAAATAAATGGTCCAGTTGTTTAGGGTATTCGATCCTAAATCTCTGTTTCAACTCTCCATCCTACTTGGTGCTGAAGCACTTATTTCAAAGAGAAAAATATTGGGTCGAATCTTACAGGGGTTTGAGTGATATAGGTCGAGGTGGGATTTGTGACAGAATCAACCGAGAAGTCTGACGAGGCTGATCTCAACGTCAGGAATATCTCAATTAATCTCTTCTGCTTTTTACAAGCGGTAGGGCGATTTTCTCACTGGGCAGCAAGTTGCCAATAAAGGGGGTCATTGCTTGATCAACACCTTGTTGTCAGTCCAACTCGCCTCCTTAATATTCAACTTTCTATCTGAACAAAATCACCATCAAGGAAACCCTGCATGAAAACCCGAATGGGTACTGGCGAATCCAACTTGCTGCTGTTGTTCACTGAGTACCAATGTCTCAGTGAAAGGTCCATGGCTACCAGCTATACACATCCCATGTCCACAGGCACTGACATACTGTACTTGTCAACCTCCAATGACCTTCGTAGTACATCTCCAGTCCACTTACAGGATGCTTCTGCACTTTAGGTTTTCACCTTGGACTGCACCAGTTGCCATCAGTGTAGTGCTGCAGCAAGGACACTGTGCACTCAGGGACATGCAGCCAGCTTTTGGACTGGACCAAGCTACATCCCCAGGCCCTTCACTCACCGAGTCTTCCAAGATGCTCACCACAGCACTGCTTTGCCTGATCTTACCTTTTTGCACTTTACCCCCTCAGCTAGATTTAAGAGGCTGAGATCACGTTTGCCTTGCCTGATGGTTTAACGCGGACACAAAGGGAAGGAAGTTTGTGATGTTTCTTAGCAAACCTCAGTCAGGTTAAGAGTGTAGTCTTTGCTCAGGAACAGTTAATTAAGGGGAATTTCTGATACCAGACCAGTAGCTTGGAAATGGTCAAACAGCCACTCAGGACGGTAATAAGGAGAGGACCTGAAGGTTGGGGATCCCAACACCCGTCTTGAACCTTTTAGCCCTACTGTGGGCATTTTCTTTCTGGAATGAGAGAGAGGCGTGTAATTAGAGAGATGGAGGTGCGTGGTGCAGTTGTTATTTTTAGTGCAGGTGAGGAGATGTCCTGAGCGAGTGAGTAGGCAACTCTGGTGGCATGGAGGGTTAATCATGTCTCATGTTTGGCTTGGTGATAGTGAGTTTGGAAAGATGTTGAGGTCATTGAGAGTGAGAGAGCATGAGCCTTGGTGAGTACAGTAGAAGAGGCAGAGTGAGTGTGAGGATTGGAGAGAAGGTGCTGGAGCTTACAATGAGGGATTGGAGAAGGTCACTGACCTTCTTTCTACAGTGCTGGGAATTCCTCAGACTAGGCCTCCATGGTCTGGTGTTGTGGCCTCCTTTGTGTGCCCTGGGGGGAGAGGAAGTCCTGCCTTTGCAACACCCTGTTCAGCAGGACTTCCAGTTCCCCATCCACAAAGCAGGGCAACAATATCCCCCTGTCTGCCGTATCTGGAACTGTTTCTCAGTAACCATGCAGGGTAACTCTAGATTTACCTTGCTTGTCGGAGTACACGATGGGTCTTTAAACCTGGAGTAGGTATAAGTGAATGCTGGAATATCTGCACCCGCCCCACAACGCCCCCCACCCCGCCCAGGAGACAGGTAGATAGTTAATGAGGTGGCTTTGGTAAGAAACAGTGAGAAAAATCACTAGGCCATGCTGCAGAAATCCCTCCATCTGTGAATTGTGCGTATTTTAAAATTTTCGTGCCTCCTGTTTTTTTCAGAATATCCTGAGGTGCAGTGTGTCTCAGTGCTATCTATGATGATAATGGACACTATGTTGGGACTTGATTTCTCATGAAGTGTTGGTCAAGTTTGTGTAAAATAGTTTTAAAGTAAATGCTGTGTCACTGTTGACGAGTGTATAAACACTCACCAAAACTGTGTGTTTAGTGTATTCAAGCCATGGAGGAGCCAGGAAAAAGGTTATTTGGGAAAGCCATCATTTTCCACTTTAGAAAGCAGATTACAATGCAGCAGATGCTCCACCGGCTGCAATTCAATCTGTTTAATGTCTAGAAACCATTCCAAAATAAAGGATCAATGGCACTTTCTTAGTAAAGAGATTGAATCGTGCCTGTCTGTTTTTGCTCTCAACAAGAACAATTTATTTACTGTCACCTTTCCCATTGCTTACTTATAACCAAAGACTGAAGTGATTCCTTCTAAGAGAGTGACCAAGCGAACATCTGAAACCCAGAAGGTGCAAGTTGCTCACCTGTGGAAGGCTGAAAAAGATGTTCATACTGGTGGAAGCTTGGCAAAAGCATCAAAATGGGAAGAGGCAAAGAACGTATGTAAACTTTTATTGTTATACTGGGCAATGTACTGAAACAGATGCCAAACTAAAAGTAGAGCCATGTTTCAATATAATGGCAAGAAACAGATATCCAACTTACCATAATTAACTTTGGGAATTCACTGATGTGTTTGTGCCTCAGTATCTACACGTTATTGCTCTGAGCAGGACTGTTTACAGTCTTTTCAAGAGTTAAAAAGTAGAAAGATAAAGGACATGTAGGTGTCAGAAAGTAGGAAGTGTTTAAAGTATTGAATTGAATTAGGTTTATTGTCACATGCACTCACATAGCGAAAAGTTTACAAGTTGCCATTTACGGCACCATCTTCGGTACAGAATTTTGAGTACAAAGCAGAAAAATAAAGAAAACAATGTTAAATAGTTGAACATTACAGTCCTTCTTACAACAAAGTAGAAAAACAAAGCAATACAGTTAACAGTTTAACACCACAGTCCATAAGTGTCTGGTCACTCTGGACATGACAATGCCACGCTCCTGGCTTGACCTTGCCTCAACCAGCCGCCCTGGGCTTGCCCGCTCTCGCTCTTGCCACCAGCCTCTCGGTATGGCTGGCTCATCAAAGCCATAATGACACTGCAGTGATTTGTGTGAGAGAAAGTGAAGCATATAGGCAGGGGGCAAGACTTCATTAAGTGTGAAATTATCATCACCCCAAGATAAATTTTAGCCATAACTGTACAGAAATAAGGAGAAAGAAGAAACAAGAAACAAAAACAAAGTTGCTGGAAAAGCTCAGCAGGTCTGGCAGCATCTGTGAAAGAAAAAATAGAGTTAACGTTTCAGGTCCGGTTCCGGGTCTGATCAACTTCTGAGGAAGGGTCACCGAACCCGAAACGTTAATTCTGTTTTCTCCTTCACAGATGCTGCCAGACCTGCTGAGCTTTTCCAGCAACTTTGTTTTTGTTCCTGATTTACGGCATCCGCAGTTCTTTCAGTTTTTATTCAGGAGAAAGAAGAGTTCAATTATATCACAAGCTGCTTGGTACTGGAAGAAGGAATGATTTCCTATCAACAACATTCACAGAGGATCAAATTATTTCTTTAAGAAAAATGTTTATGAAAGTAGTTCCATTTCTAAAAATTTTATTTGAGGGCCAATATTTAAAGAATTTTGAAAATTGCTTCATTTGAAATACTGGGGAGATATGGATTGTTACTGTTTAAAAGAAAATTAAGAGACATTTTGAACATTTTTTTAAAGACACTTACTGAACTCACGTGTCTTAAACTAACAGCTTGGACTTTTTTTACTGGAAGACACATTTGAGTTTATGGCAGTCAGGTGTTTTGCCTATTTGAGGTTATTTGGATGTCAATTGTTTCATTGTTTGCTGTGAGGAGTCACCCAACTCATCCTATTCTACCTGTATTGAAAAATCTTCTCAGAATACAGTCAGGGAGTTGAAAACTGATCAAGCTATTCTCCTGAGAGATTTCTGAAAGACTTCATCCTGACGTTTCCTGAACAAACAGCTTCTGAAGAGTCCCCAGTGCCAGTTGCATGTGCCCATTGACAATTGTCTCGAACAACGACTGTCTAAGTGTGCTAGTATGCCAGACCAAAGGCTGTCTGGAACATTTCATATCTACATGTAGAATCTTATAGGAGCTGGAACAATGTGGGCTATGATGACATTTGTGGCGGAATTAGGTAAAAGTTCGATGAGGCCTATTTCGATGTTGAGAGCTGCTTGTTGTACCTTTTATGCATCTGCCGAGTGAAGCAAGGCGAGGTGAGTTTGTTCTTGGCAGTAGCCAGTTGCCAATTAAAGCAACACCTTATTCATGGCAAAACCCGCCTCATTAATATTCAGCACGACGTGGAAGTCAGAGTGTGGGGATCTGGCGACTTCAACTCACCACAGTTTCTGAAGGGTCACATGTTGCTCAGCACCAAACAGCATCTTGAAGTATGACCCATGGACACCAGTTGCATGGACAGTTTGTCCACAGATTTGTCATCTGACATTTGCCAATCCCTCAGGATCTTCATGGCACCTCTCTGATTCACTGACAGGACTCTTAGGGTGCACAAACACAGCACACAAATAGATCCAGGCTATATCTCAGGGCTAACTCACTCAACACCTACCTGCACACTTCTAGTATCCATGTCTTGCTTTGCCATGCTGTACTTGTTAGCACCTTGGCACTTCAGACAGAGACTAAAGGCTACCAGTACTGCCACATCAACATGCTCTTTTGCTCAGACCAACAGACAGGAAACTTGTCATGTTTTTCAGTAGAGATCTGTCCAGAGGAGCAAGTGGTGGTGGGGAGGGGATAGGGTACATCTTGCTGTAGAGTACACCGAGACATCAATCGAACACTTAGTGCATGTGTCATGTGGCAATCACACTACATGTGTATTCAACCAGGTGGGGGCTAGTATCCAGTCCGGTCAAAGCAAGGCCACTGTTGCTCAATGCTGTCAGACATAGTCTGCACACAATCCAGAGGCTTGGCACATTCAGTTTTCTGCTCTGGCCTGGCACTGTCAGGAGATATGTCTGACTACAGCCCATAGAGTGGACAATGGTCAGTCCTTCAGTGCCAGCAGCGGCATGTAGGTGAATCACATACCGTCAGTCAGGGAGCTGCAAACACAACAGTCAGAACCTGGGCAGACATGTCAAGGGGTTCCTCATTGAAATCAGTCAGAGGTCTGAGGGGAATATTATCCAGGGGTCTGTGTATTGATCGTTAAGGAGGGTGCATGATGGGAGCTCAGGGGTGGGAAGAGGCAGCAGGGAGATCACTGCCAAAGAAGCGGGGGAGTCATGGTTGGGGACCATGAAAGCAGAGGCATGTGTTGAGGTGGAAACTCAAAGTGTAGGGGGGGTAGGCAGAACAACATCAGAGGGCATGGTAGGCTATAGCAGGAGGGTTTGTTGACAATGAGCACTGCTGTGGCCTCCACAGGTGCTGTTCAGAGGACCAGGGTAGCTATCATTAAGACGTAACATTAGCGCCAATGTTTAATATGGTGGGTCTCCACCTGAGGTTTGGGTGGAAATGTGCTGCTGGGTAATGCGAGATAAAAGGGGATATACAGGCTCTAGGGGTTACCTAGCAAGTTGGTGCTGATGATAACCACCATGCGCTGCCTTCATTTCCATCACTTCCTGTTGTTTTGAAGTGAAATGCAGCTGGAGAATGACTGGGACAACACCCAGGGGGTTAGAGTCAGTGTCACTCTGAAGGACGAAGCCATGGGCACCATGTCTTCTGGACATAAAGACATTGAAGGGTTAATCATATGAAGCAGACATTTGCAAACTGCAGCTACATTTCATTTGCAGTCATTTGTTCACCCATTTTCAATACATGCAGGTCGAACTTGCTTAGTGACCAAATGTTGGTCAAAGACAACTTGCATCATGTCATTAGTGCTTGAAAATCTAGCATTACCATCTCAGAACTAGTGGCAACAACTGAAAAGGAGGCAAATGCGGCCCAAAAGTGTCCCATCACTTGTGAAATTTCCAAAGATGCAGTGGGACGAGGGGAACATTGCTTCATCATATATAGTGTATGTATGTTGATGGTCTTTACTGAATGCAATGATTGTTGTGGGTCTGGGAAGGGATGGGGGTCAGAGTGCAGCAGAAGTTCCGCTTTTGCTGTAATGTGTTGCTCACTCAACCAGTGTGGCATCTTCACCTGCTGCGACCAAGGCCATGGTGGAGCAGGCAATAGGCTTGCTCGAGATGTGGTTCTGATGCTTGGACCTGTCTGGGGTGGGGATTTGGGTGGGATTCTCCCTTAGAGTTTGAACAGAGTGTGCTGCATCATCCTGGCATGCTGTACTCTGCACAATTAGAGCATGACGTGATGTGATAGATGCTGAGAAACTGGAAGAAAGGCAGCAGTCTTCCAAGGAGGAAGCTCTGTTTGTGCATCCTAGAGCTCAGCTGCACTGAGTGCTAAGCGTCTAGGCCCGAAACGTCAGCCTTCCTGCTCCTACGATGCTGCTTGGCCTGCTGTGTTCATCCAGCTCTACACCTTGTTATCTCAGTACCTGATTGACACCCACTTCTAGTAGTTGACAGCTGGATGCAGCAGACCATCGTAGACTGAAACATAGTGTGCTAGGAAATGAAGGAGGCTAAGGTTTTCTTCAATGTTAGAAGGGAATTTTATTCCCTACTAACCCTGAGAAAAATGATAAAAATGAGTCTTCAAACACATGTACAAAAATATGTGACCTATTAAAAAGGGAGAGTATCTGGTAAAGACTGGGAGAAATACGGTTTAAAAGTCTTTAAGAGTGTTTTAGGCATTGGATATTAAACATGTGGGCACAGTTGAGAAACTACTAACTCATATCCATAGCAGTCACAAAATCTATAGATATTTTGAGGTCTCTATGAAAAGTCATTTTCCCAAGTTATGTTTTCACTGGGCACTGTTTTCCAAGATGATAAGACAAACAGTCAGGGAAAGTGATTTCCAGCTGTGGCGTCACAAATTCATTTTTTCTTCTCTCTGCTCTGCTGCTTATAAGCAATTGTTGAAATATAGTTCATTGTGTATTCTGGAATCCAACTCCATTGTCTTTCCAAGTCAGCTAACTGGCACATGAGCCATTCATCTCCCAAAATAGAAATTAAGATACAAGTGAATCAGAGAGGAGATGCAAACTTATTGATGTTGCCTCAGTTGCCTAGTTTCCATGTGTTTAGATAACAATGGTAATTTCAGTGTGATTGTTTTGTTTATTCCACATTGACCTCAAGAAGCTTGTCTTAAGGTGTGTTCAAAGTGATCACTGCAGCCATCCTAGGTCTACATTTCTTTCTTTTTAAAATATATCCTAATCCACAAAAGGTCTCAGGAAGAACAATCAGATATAAGTTGAAATGTTGATAGTCCATATTTATTATAATCATAACAAGGATGATATTATTAAGTCAGGATCGTGATGCTCATGATGTTAAGTTCATTTCTTGTAAATCAATGGCAACTATGTAAAGCTCCATTTTGTGGATCTAAGCATCTGCTGCCAAAGTTCGGAGGGTAGATCCAAATTCCTATCCCAAGACTACGTTTGTGTGTCCTGAATACATAATTTTTCTGAGGCTTTCAACAATAACTAACTAAAGGCTTAAACAAAGGAACAAAAACAAAGTTGCTGGAAAAGCTCAGCAGGTCTGGCGGCATCTGTG
>NC_063354.1:19930156-19992836 GCF_021869965.1 Rhincodon typus | reverse complement strand
TAACTTTAGAAATTTATGTTTAGGTCTTTAACCACAACATGCAGAGCATAAAATTTAGTATCTCTAAAGAGTTAATTCTTTAAAATATCCTCATCCTTTAAAGCAAGAGAATACAGTAATGCCATCCAAATATGAACTAATGATACACCAATCACCTACGTTTCCTCATAAACCTTCCTGGAGCTCCATGTTGCTGAACACTGACATTGTCATTGAGTCTCCATTAAGCACCACTCACATTTTGACTCCAACTTCAATCGTGCTGGGAAATTGTGACTAATCCCTGAACAGACAATAAAAATGGTCCATTTCCTGTGATGTTTATTAGATTAAAAACTCATTTGAATGTTATGTATCTGAACAGAGTTATGCAGCAGGAGATTGCATCAGGTTCCCACAATTATCGTATGTAACGTTGTGGCCTTCTGTAATAAGGAAAAGTGCAGGGTGTGTGTTGGTCTAAATAAAGACTGCAAGATGGACAGCACTTCACTGGAGATGACGAAATTGTGAATGCTGTACATAGATGTTCCACTCAGATGATCCACACTACCCTGCAGGGTCAAATAGCTTTTGTTATTTATCAACTGTCTGTTACATTCATTCTACTAATTGCATTTGTACAGCAGAAGATAAATCTAATGAAAAATTAACCATTATGCCAAAGGAAGAATGTTAACAGTGGACACCTAGGAACATGTTCACCTCTTATTTGTAACAGAAGGCACACTCAAAATTTTTCTTGAACTGAAATGTGTAAACTCCCATGACATAAATGAGGAAGTGTTCCTTAGAGCTAAAAGTTAACCTTTTAGAAAGATGTGTCGTGGAAACACCTATCCATTTCCATTGCTCAGGCCAACATTAATAGATTAGCAAATGAGATAACTATGTGCAAGCATAGGTTACATAGCACCATACTTAAAAGCTCCAAAAAGCAGAACAAATCATAGAATCGTACAGTACAAAGGAGGCCCTTTGGCCCATCGAGTCTATACTGCCAAACCGTAACTCTTCTCAAAATTTTAAAATAAAGCTTAAACTTACTAACAGAGAATTTTAATGTCAGCAACAATCCTCTTCTCCCCTCACTACACTACCCAAGTGTCAGAAATTTTCAGTGTCTCATGGTGCTGTACACTGTGAAAACAATGAATCAGTAAGCAAACAGCCCAAAAGGAATTCATTTTTACTTATTCATTGTGGAATAGTGTAAAACTCCACTTCTCAGGAAATTCTTCTTCTCTGCTACTCAAGACCAGAGACATCACCCACACAACAAAGAAAAATACAAACATGCTATCAGGGTCTCATGCTTGTGGGAGCATTAAAGTAAATAAATTGAAATTCTGACGAGCATGAAATATCCTTGATGGTGCCATCATTGAAGCAAATGAGTTTTGACTTTTTTTTCATCTGCAAACCTACGTACAGAAACATTCAAATACAAATATTCTTAAAAATGAGGGGAACAAAATCACTGTGGAAAACTGGCACGGTCAGGTCAGTTTGGATGCCTTTAGGAAATTTTGCATTTGATTTTACTTTCTGTCAATGAGCAAGAAACAATGCTGGGAATTTCCTGAAAAGGCATTAATGGCAATATATGTTGTTAATCATAGAGAAAGCTGGAGAAACTCAGCAGGTCTGGCAGCATCTGTGGGAAGAGAATCAGAGTTAATGTTTTGAGACCCATACTCCAACTGGAATTCTGTAAAGGAGTCATAAGGAAATGGAAACATTAACTCTTGTTTCTCTCACCATGGATGCCATCAGACTGCTGATTTTCTTCAGCATCTTCTGTGCTTGTTTCAGATTTACAGCAACTCAGGAGTCTCATTATTTGTGTTGTGAGCTTATGCCAAAATTTCCTGGCGATATAATTTGAATTTATGTTGCAGCAGCTCACCGGCCCATCTCAAAAATGTTCACTCTGAAAGTTCAGAATAGAAGCCAATTGCAGAGTAAGGTTTGGGAGTGTATTGTAAGTGTTAGTTTTCTTCACCCATCTTTGCGTGTGAATGTAAGTTAAAACCATTTATTTTCAGTCATAATTTAGTTGTTAAAAAGGCCTCATTTTCATTGAAATGTCACAAGATGAGACGAAGAAGAAAGCTATGAGGACCCAAAACCTTGATAAGGTGGTTACAGGTAGAAATTGAAGGGGAAAGCTCTCTTCAAGTAAGCTGACTTGTGTGGAAGAAGGTGATAGCAGCTCCAACAATAATGTGGTAGACCTGGGACAAGAGTCAAAAATAAATACAATGCTGTACAGAGGGTATGAAAGCCAACAAAATCGCAGCATGAACTCAAAGGGGACAACAGAGGATAAAAAGAATACCTGTAGATATTCCTTTCTTTGCAGCTCCAGCCTCATTCCCCTAGTGTTCCCAACTTCTTCCAAACCTCTTTCATTCATTTTAAAAGGGAAAGGATTTTTCAAAAGCTCACGATAATCTCTTAGCAGGAAGTCCCAATTAGTGATGGTGTGAGGTGGGCAGCTGCTTTCTGGCCAGATGGGTTCCTTTACCTCATTACCTCAGAAATGAAACATAATGTGAATATTGGTGTAACCCACTTATACCAAACATCCTTTGACAACTTTGCAGTTTCTTTGGACAGTTACAGAGAAAAAGGAGGCTATTTAGCCCATTATGTCTGTATTGGTTCTCAAGAGCAATTCACCTAGTGCCACTTTCCTGTCTTTTTTTTCCCTGTAGCCCTGCAAATTTATTTGCTTAAAGATAGGCTCCAAGATGCAGAAGAAAACATTCCAAATATATTCCTCACCAACACATTCACATCCAATGTCTCAGCTTCAATGAACAAATCAGTTTTAAAATTACCCTATTCTGTCTGTCTCAGGGAATGTAATGTTTCTTTCATTCACAGACCAGGCCAGCATTTATCGCCCATGGGACAGTTAAGAGTTGACTACATTGCTGTGGTCTGCAGTCACATGTAGTAGACCAGATAAGGACAACAGTTTCCTCCACTAAGGACATTTGTGAATCAGATGGGGTTTTCCAGCAATCAACAATGGTTTCATGATCATCATTAGATTCTTAAAATTCCAGGTATTCATTGAATTCCACCATCTGCCATGGCAAGATTTGAACCTAGGCCCCCAGAACATTACCTGGCTCTCCAGATTAATAGGCTAGCAATAATAGCACCAGGCCACTGCCTCCTATATTATTAAAATGCTCCTGTTTAAGATATTCGGATTTCTCAGAGTATTACTCTTCCTTAAAATCAAGGTTTATAAAACGCTGAACAACATAAAATCAAATAACACCAAAAACATGGAGCATGGACTATAGGCAAATCACTGTGCCATTCATTTTCAACTGTAGCTGCAAGTGGGGAAACACTGAGCAGACACTATGGCATCTCATAGTAAGTTGAAGAGGAAGGAAAGAAGACTCATGCATGGCTGTATCTAACATGGTGTGGGCAGATGGCAGCGAGAATATTGGTAATCGAGGAGCCTACTGTCTTGGCTCAAGAGCAGGCAGATTGGCAGTACTAATTTTCAGCAATGGAAAATCACACAATTAGACAGAATTTAATAATGTATTGTCAACGTAAAATATTCTGTTAAAATTACATTGATACAGATGATGTTTAGACAATGCTATGTAGTAATATAAATGGACCGGTAAAGTTTCAACTTTTAAGTGACAACAAAGCAAACATAGCTTCAAATGTGCATGGTCTTCCATTGGACCATCCATGAGTATTCTTATCCTCTCGAAAGTGAAGTAATTCAAATGAACCGTTATACCAAATTCCTGGGGCAATCATTTTTAATCAAATTTAGAGAAAAGAACATGCATTTAATATATTCTTGTCTGTGACTTCAGGATATCCATTAACAGCAATTAAGTATTTTGAAGAAAACTTTGTATTAATGTATGGTCCTTTACTTTGAGAACTATGAACTTAACTGTGCAGATATAATTCTCCAAATGGGCAGTTTTAAAGGGTTCTGGTGCTCAATAGTATGTACCTCGTCTAAAGGTCGTCAAAAGAATGCTTTTAGGCATGTCTTCTCTGATGTTCTCCTCATAAGTAAACTGAAACCCCAATTCTTTCGCTGTTCATCAACAGTGTGTTTTTGAAAAAAGACAATGTGTGTGGCCTGAGTGTGCAGTCTTTTTAATGATAGATAATAAAAGTTTAGGTTTGAACAAGGAAGATTACTTACTCACACATTCACTCTGAAAGTCTACTTAGTACTTACATACACATGAAGAAACATAAAGAGAACAGCGTACTTCTATAAGACATCAATACAAGCATAGCTCATAATTTAGTGTTTTACTCGTGTTAGGAAAAAGTATGTACCCTGAAGAAAGAGCAAAGGTAGATTAAATAGCTAGAGATGTATTTCAGCACTAATGCTGGATTGATGGACAGATATTCGAAGGCCCTAAAGTTAACTCACTGTAATTTCATTATGAGGAGGCCAGTTTCCTGTCTTTGAGAACTTGACTAGGAATAGGCTTTGAGACTTCAAGATATTGCAGCCTACAGTTTTGAAGAAATGTAGATGTTACTGATCTGTCTTTTGCTGTTTTTGCAATAGTTGTTCGCAGACTGACTGGATTTCTTCCTGGTTCTTGTAATAAAAGATCTGTTGTCTGAAGATATTTGAGATCAGTTGACACAGAAGGAGGCGATTTAGCCCACTGTGGCACTGCAGACGCAATAAACTATTCTACTGCCCATTCTAATCCCACACTCAAGCTCCTAGTCCATACTTGTACGTTACAGCACCTCAGGTGCAGATCCAGGTTCCTCTTAAAAGGAGTTGAGAGCTTCTGCCTGTTTCTGTACATGAAACAGTTTTTTTGGGGAATGCATTTTCAAAGGAGTGGTGGTGAGGATTGGTGCAGCCAATCGAGGGAAATTATTTCCAACTTACGTTTCCTTGGAGATATTTCTATATCCAGGTCTGAAGAAGGGTCATTAAACCCGAAATGTTAACTCTGCTTTCTCTCCACAGATGCTGCCAGACCTGCTAAGTTTTTCTAGCAATTTCTGTTTTTGTTTCTGATTCCCAGCATCTGCAGTTCTTTAGTTTTGTTTTGTCCAGGTCATCGTGGTGGGGTGAGTATGGGAAGGCAACAGGAACGGGTGGCAATAGAGCATGTAATGGAACCCCTAAAACACCATGACTACTGGCTCACACCTGAGCTATTGCCCTTCGAGGAGCATGGTGAGACAGCGATGATTTTTTGACACAGTGAAAAAAGTCTTATCTGGCCTTGATTTTCGGATTGACAGCTCCCACCATGGCAGGGGTGGGAATGCCAGTTACTAAGCACTGGGGTATCTCCTATTCACTCTCCAGGGTCAGGATCCACCCATTGTAATTGGATCGCGAGTCTGCTCCCTGACCTTTGATTGGATGCAGCTCTTAGAATCCCAATGGGCACACACTGCAGGATCAGGGCCTATAGCTAGGTCACATTTTCCAAAACCTAATCCACGATGTGAAATCCAACCTGATTCTAGAACACTCTCTTAACCCCTGTTTAGAACATAAGAACATAAGAACTAAGAGCAGGAGTAGGCCATCTGGCCCCTCGATCCTGCCCCGCCATTTAATAAGATCATGGCTGATCTTTTTGGGACTCAGCTCCACTTACCTGCCCACTCACCATAACCTTTAACTCCTTTACTGTTCAAAAATTTATCTAGCCTTGCCTTAAAAACATTCAGCGAGGTAGCTTCATTCGCTTCACTGGGCAGGGAATCCCACAGATTCACAACCCTTCGGGTGAAGAAGTTCCTCCTGACCTCAATCCTACATCTGCTTCCCTTTATTTTGAGGCAATGCCCTCTAGTCCTAGTTTCACCTGCTAGTGGAAACAACCTCCCTGCCTCCACCTTATCTATTCCCTTCATAATCTTATATGTTTCTACAAGATCTCCCCTCATTCTTCTGAATTCCAGTGAGTATAATCCCAGTCTACACAGTCTCTCCTCATAATTCAACCCTCTCAACTCTGGAATCAACCGAGTGAATCTCCTCTGCACCCCCTGCAGTGCTAGCATATCACTTCTCAAGTAAGGAGACCAAAACTGCACACAGTACTCCAGGTGTGGCCTCACCAGGACCCTATACAGTTGCAGCATAGCCTCCCTGTTTTTAAACTCCATCCTTTCTTGTTGTTCCATTCTCATCTTTCATAAGCTTTTGCGAAGCCTACACTCTTAACTGTTCTTTCAGTTGCTTTCTCCTGCTTTTTGAAAGGTTTGATTTAACATTGCCTTTCACCTCTGAAGTATCTCAAGACAATGTAGTGTTTGATGCTACATAATTGCAAATTGAAAAGGTTTCTTCACTTTGGACAGGGACAATTGTAGTCCAATGCATAGCTGTACTTACGAAGTTCCATCAGACAATCTGGGAATATTTTTGAGTTGGTAATGATTTTAACTTTAGCAGTGAGTGGATTCTCCCATCGATTGTCTTCCAGAATTTCCATTGAACCAATACTCACAAAAGAAGTAGATTTTTCTGTGTGCTCCAAACATGTGCTTGTAAAACTCTGTTGTTCCTGAACAAGTAACTCTGAACAGGCCTGGTCAAATTCATTATCTCTCATTGGACGAAAGTCATCACACTGTAAACCTGACCTGTTAATGTAATGACGCCTTTCTGCTAAATCAAAAGTAATAACCTTATCACTTTATTCACAAATAAACCTTTTAAAAGGTCCTTATCAGGATATTTCACCATAAAATGCTGCACAAATGGCTTGAGAGATGATATTGTACTGCAGAAAGGTTTTATATGCCCTTCAAAGAAGAGTTTTTACTGCCAGAGCTATTTTGAGATTGTTTAATTTTGTTTTTATGGACTTTTTTTGACTAATGTGGTTTTATTGGTAATTGAATACATAGATTCTGACAAATGTTACACTTTGAGAGTTAGAAACTGAGGTATTTCTGCAGCTATCATGAAAAGTCCATACATTATCTACATGGGAGATGAGAGAAAAAGTTGGAGCAGATGACTCAACAATTGTTCATCACTTAGTTATGTTTTGCTGTTGGTTTAGCAGTTGGAAACAAGTTAATAAAATATTCCACTGAAAAGAGCTCAAGTCTGTTTCAGAGATAGTAGGAACTGCAGATGCTGGAGAATCTGAGACAACAAGGTGTAGAGCTGGATGAACACAGCAGGCCAAGCAGCATCAGAGGAACAGGAAAGCTGCGTTTCGAAAGCTGACTTCTTCAGAAATGAGAGAGGCGAAGGGGGTTCTGAAATAAATAGGGAGAGAGGAGGAGGCAGATAGAAGATGGATAAAGAAGATAGGTGGAGAGGAGACAGACAGGTCAAAGAGGTGGGGGTGGAACACCTATATTTGGTTCGCAACAAACAACTGCACCTCCCAGTCGCGAACAATTTCAACTGCCCCTCCCACTCCTTGGACGACATGTCCATCCTGGGCCTCCTGCAGTGCCACAACAATGCCACCCGTTGCAGGAACAGCAACTCATATTCCGCTTGGGAACCCTGCAGCCCAATGGTATCAATGTGGACTTCACAAGCTTCAAAATCTCCCCTCCCCCTACCGCATCCCAAAACCAGCCCAGCTCGTCCCAGCCTCCCTAACCTGTTCTTCCTCCCACCTATCCCCTCCTCCCACCTCAAGCCCCACCCCCATCTCCTACCTACTAACCTCATCCCGCCCCCTTGACCTGTCCGTCCTACCTGGACTGACCTATCCCCTCCCTAACTCCCTACCTACACTCACCTTTACTGGCTCCATCCCAGCCTCTTTGACCTGTCTGTCTCCTCTCCACCTATCTTCTCCTTTATCCATCTCCCCCTCTCTCTCTATTTATTTCAGAACCTCCTTCCCCTCCCCCATTTCTGAAGAAGGGTCTAGGCCCAAAACGTCAGCCTTCCTGCTCCTCTGATGCTGCTTGGTCTGCTGTGTTCCTCCAGCTCCACACTTTGTTATCCAAGAGCTCAAGTTTGCCTATTTTTAAAATTTTGAGTTCTTTCTGATTCTAATTGTCGTGTACTAAACCTCATCATCACTCAGCCTCACTCCTAGATGCATCAACTCTGCATCTCAGGCTTTCTCATGAGCACTATTAGTTGCACTCTGTCTTCCACTCTAAGTCACAGCAGATGTGACACACAAAGCCAATTTTTCCTCATTATGAAACTTTGGATTCAATAGAAAGGCAATCAATTTTCATTCAGTCACCAGTGTTGGCAGCTGAGCAGCACTGACAGAGCTCTAGCAGCAGTTTGCCACCATGTCATTTTGATTGTGAATGGTGAATGAGTGAGAGCTAACAGAAAATGGCAATTCAGAACATAAGTGAGCTTCTTCTGTTTAGTTTTCTCAACGCCCACAATGTTGATTTCTTTATTTGGGGATAAGTAGCAATTTTACTGTCTTGCGACCAAAACTCATGTATTCTGAGATAATTGCTGCTTTGTATAAAGCTCTCTGGTCAGGTATCTAAAATCCAAATGCTTTTATTACTCTTTCAACTGGATAAAATATCTATGATGTGCACACAAGTAAGGTGCAAATTCTCCTATGCGTAAAAACACAATTATAAAACTCAGTTTGCACTGATCAGATTCCGAAAAGTTTTCTCAATTAACTGCATATTTTGGAAAGGAAATTATTATTTCTCTTGGTTTTCTTTTCGAGCTCACATTTGAATTTAAACCTATGATTCCGAAAGTCGTTCAGCAGTAGAACTAGTTAGTGTAAGACAAAATAATTGGTCACAGAATTCCATACAGTGTGCCAGCTGGTTTTCTAAACAAAATATCTTTCCCCACAAAGGATTTACACTCAAATGCTGATACTAGGAAATGCTGTGATGTCACATCTTGAGTTATGGATTAATGTAGGAAATTTCCATGAAATCTAGTGTAGAGTGGCCCACAAGCTTGATCCCTGGTACATGTCATGACCACTGGTCAACATCTTGAAGAACTGTGGGCAGTTTTAACTTACAATTCAATAAGTTTTTTTTTAAAAAGTGAGGTAATTCAGCCATAAATGGCTGCAGATGTAAATTATGTAGCTGTCTGGTGCAAGAGACCAATGGAATATAATAACTAAAGCGTCACAGAAACTCCAAACAAACTGGAACGTGTTTTCTTCTGACGGCAAAGAAAATGAGCTGGCTGATGAACTCCTGCTCAACATCAAGCTATCTTCCTGGAGATTGTGTCCAAGTATTCAGACACATTTTGTGTCATTCCCTTGTATGATAAAACAAAGACAAGAGTTAAACAGCCAATCTACTAGAGTGAACTAGGGTACTGAACATATGTATACCAACCTGCATTCAAACATCTGTGTGCTGTGAAAGTCATGGGTTGAAGAGCCATCCCCTCGTTATCCCTGAGTTGCAGATAAAGATTCTCTCTTCACTCAAAATATTGCAAACCAGTCTAAAAGAAATAGGACCTGAAACTGAAAGTCGTGATTCTTACTGTTCATCTACCAATGTCAACCCTACTGGGAACCTCCATTGCAGCGAATCAACATTTATCTACCTGCTGCTCATAAATGCTTCAAAGACTGAGTCCCATATCCGTGTTTTTGACTTTTATCTTTTTGGATTCACCTCATATTTCTAACCTTTATGTACATGTGTTGTGTTACTAATTCTCCTCATGTTTAGTGACAAATAAACCCATTTTTCGTGAACTGAAGAAAACCCAGCTAACCTGTCTCCTTTTTAAAGCAAAAGTTAATTTGGTCCAAGAGAGAGTAATTCACAAAGGAAGTAACATGTATTAAATGAGTATTGTTCCAACCAGCTGAGGGTGTTGGATGATTAAAGAAGGGGAGCTAGTTCATTTCTCCTCACCTGGGAGCTTAAGCTTGGGTTACTCCACATGAATCCATAACGAATTGCAAAACCTCACTGGGGTCTGGTCACAACAAATAACAGAACTTAGGTGCGTGATACTTCAACAAAACACAGACATGTCAGCCTCTTTTATCTTTACCTCCCTTCGATGTGGAGTAGCTGTCATTGATCTTGATCTCAAACTCATGATCTCTAATCCCATTGGCTTTGATACTTTTCTACACATTGGCAAAGCCTCCATAAAATCCATTCCTTCAACTGCGACTTTGGCCATCTCCCTAATTTCATTACAATATTGGAATATGTTATTACACAAAATAAGGCATTTCAATGTAAAACAAACCAGAAGCAACATTCTCTCTGTCCAGGTCTCATGCCAAGAAAGAACATTGGTAGCCCTGAACCAGTTCTGGTTCTTGGTTATGCTTGGCAAGATTCTGCAGAGGCTTGCTCCTGCCTTCTGCAGATGCCTGACCAGGAGTCTCTCTGGTTCTTTTTGATTGCCATTGGCATATGTTGGCAGGTTTACAAGTTGATACT
This sequence comes from Rhincodon typus, assembly GCF_021869965.1. NCBI lineage: Eukaryota > Metazoa > Chordata > Chondrichthyes > Orectolobiformes > Rhincodontidae > Rhincodon > Rhincodon typus. The sequence goes on along the minus strand of NC_063354.1, from coordinate 19,982,420 downwards.
CTAAACCTGTGTGGAAGGTGAACACGAGATAGTAGGAACTGCAGACGCTGGAGAATCTGAGATAACAAGGTCTGGAGCTGGATGAACACAGCAGGCCAAGCAGCATCAGAGGAGCAGGAAGGCTGACGTTTCGGGCCTAGACCCTTCTAGGCCCAAAACGTCAGCCTTCCGGCTCCTCTGATGCTGCTTGGCTTGCTGTGTTCATCCAGCTCTACACCTTGTTATCTTGGAAGGTGAACACACCTGGAACATACAGCTCCTAGAATGGGAATTGAGCCCAGAGCTTAAGCTCAGAGGCCAGGACACTATCAGCACACCACAGGAACTTGGAGAAGGTACATTGTAGACCAACAAAGTAGGTATCAAGCAGTTTAAAAATGGTTAATCTAATGCATTATATTGAGCTGAACCATGATAAATTCTGGCCAAGGGCTTCAGGGAAGAAAGTGGCAAAAGGATGTTCAAGACTGAAGTGAGGAAGTGCCTCCTTGCAAAAAATGGAGTGATTTTTAAGTGAGGTTATTGAAGGAATAAAATCTCTGGGGTCATTGAAGAGGCAGTTTCATGCCACAATGGGGAAGCCTGGCTTTTTTTTAATGGACAGATGAAAGACTTAATAGACTCTGTCATGTGTATTTATATTTCCTATCCTTCTCACGCTTTCATACTAACTTGACATTTAACTATTTGAAAGTAAGGTAAGTGACTCAATTTTCCAACTTTCTGACAGGTGTTTTGTTAATAAAACAAAAGTGAAATAAAGACCTCTCTGTTTCTGTGTTCCACAGTCACAGTTGTTCAATACAGACAGTGCAACATTCCCAGACGGTTAGAATTAAAAATATTGAATTTCTTTGTAGCTCTGCGCTATATTCTAGAAAAATAATCTTTTAAAATCAAGTGCAACTCAAAACCACCTTGTCTTAAATATAGACAGTTACCTGTACTTTAAAAAGTATACCCTGTAATGTCTGTCTGATCCTCAGATCCCTAAGGAAACAATTAAGTCACTTTGTAGTAATCACAACATGGAAAGCAAACTAAAAAAGGGAGAAAATTCGTAGAGGTGGAGCAACGGTAGATAAGTATTTCCAATATACCAAGTTTTAAAGAAAGCTTAGGTCTGTTCCAATTCAGAGTTTTTTGATAGAGTAAGTTATAAGCCAGGCAAAATAGGATGGATGCATCTGGTAGACATAAGCAAGTTATGCTGCCTGAATCACAACTATATGATGTACAGAAGTCACCACAATATTTATTTGTAGGGATGAAGCCAAATTTTCAGGTTGTAGGAAAACACAGAAATAAACTCTGAACATTCTAAGAAAATAATGGGAACCTAAACATGGCTGAGCAAAGCTGAAAGGCCTTTACTTTTACAGTCAGCTTTTCTTTACCACACAAAGTAATTTGACTCAAAAGTCTATACAGATACTTTTGTGGAACATAGTTACCACGCATATGGAAGCTGAATGAATATATTTTTTTTACGTGCACTTCCAAACATTCACTTAATAAGCTGTAGTGCTGATAGTTTTCCATTTTAAATTGCTCATGATTAGTAAAAGTATGAAAAGGTTATCAATTTCAGTGACAGAAAACTAATTGCTTTACAGTTGGCCAACTGTTTGCAGTTGCTCTATTACCGGATATAATTGTAAATATAGAAAACATCAAAAGTAACGTCAAAATATTGTTAACTATTAAGATGGTTTGTAGTAAATGTTAGGTGTTGACAAAAAGACTCTTTCAGTGTGTCATCATGAAAATATAATTGGTATAACCTGTAAAACATTTCAGTAGAGAAAAGGTATAGCCAGACAAATAGAAAAACAACAAGTTAATTCTCCAGCATCTGCAGTTCCTACTATCTCTGAGTTAATACTTCTTATTGTTTTTCAATGCGTGGGAGAAATACCCTTTGATATACTGGAGATAGTATGAAGTACTTGCAAGGTTTATTTTTGAAAGGAGTGAAATCCAATTTCTTCCTCTAGTTCTTTAATATCAGAACTCACAGTACTTTAAAAAAGTTTCGATCCTGCTTACAGAGAAAATGAAGGTTTATTCTTGAAAGGTATTAACATTTCCACAGAATTTCCCGTAAAACAGTCACTGCATTTCAGAAATGATTTGCATTCTGTATTGAAAGACATTTGGTGACTTGTTATGATGCAACATATAAAATGCATGCATTTCTTTTTTGCACATGGCCTTGCAACATTTCCCTCTATCATCAGGGTAATATTCATGGAAACTCGCTAATTATTTTCTAAGGTATTGCTGCAAACAAAACAAAATTTCTGTTCAGCCATTGGATATTGTTATGGTTTAGATGCCAGAGTATCTGAATGAAGATCTGACATTTTTATTTCTGAATAAAAATTAGTTTTGATCTCATGGAAAGTAAAAGACTTCTTGAAAAATGTTGATCAAGTGATGCTGGTCCCAATTCTGATCATGTAATATCTGGAGTTTGCTGGTTGTTGATCTTTTGTACTTAAAAGATATGCACAGTGGGTCCAATGGCAATATTTGCACTGTTCTTCAGTAATTTGAAACAAAACTATTCTAGTCTTAGGAGGTCAAAGAGTTTATCTACTGTAGCTTTGCGTATCCTACCCTTTATACCTCTCAAACTATTTGACATATCACTGAGATGCTTTATGGAAACCAATTTGAGAAGCCTTTCTTTGTAAAAGCTTCATCTAGAGTGAGACTGATTCAATCTTCAAAAAGATTGGGTTGAAAGCATAGCCCTCAATTGAAACCATCCATTTGCCTGACAGCAGTAACTGAAGAGAGTTTGGGGTCATTGACCTGTTTCTTACCAAATATCAAAACCTGTCTCTACTACAGATAGAAGCTTTCCATTAATGTCATAGACAAGAACTGAATACTGTCTACTGCAAATATTTGCTGTCCATGCTTATTTAAATATTATAGACTGTGCTTATAGCCATTCAAATTCAGTCCATATTCAAACATGAACTCAGATTTTACTACTTGCAACATATGTTAGGAAAGGCTTGTCTGCTTTATGAATATATTAAGGTGGAAAGTGGCAAACAAATGACTTTATTAACAATTTAACAACAAGAAACAGGATCCTATTTTCGAGAAACGTCTCCCTGGCACCATGATGGGTATGCATGTCGAAAGAAATTTACTGCATAGAAAGGCAGGCTGGTAATCTGTCAGTGTCCATCGATCCATCTCACCGACACACTGGAATGAAAATACAACTTATTTGTTGCTCACTGTCAGTGTAGTGTTACTTGCTGCTGCCTGTATTCACTCTGCACAGCTGCAGTAAATACACCATCTGGCGCTTTCTTACCATTAGAGACTGCAGCAGTACACATGCCAAATAATAAATTTGAGTTGCAAAGTTCAAATATATTAAAAAAAATTAGACATAGCTGCTGAAAAAGTGTTTGTTTTGCACACAACCAAAAGAAAAACATACTCGTGTGTATGAGAAGTAACAGAATTTGAATAATAGAAATAGTTCAGAGACTCTTCCATTTTTGTGTGAAGACTTTGTGAAGTGGAAAGGGTTGATGCTCTGCATGCCACTTTTTGAGCAATGCGGGGCTGAGTCCTGCTGTCAACTTGACAAGTTTCTCATCGGTTACTTTTGTCCCTGAGCAAATTCAGCCAACCATCCAAACAGAACTAGCTGGAACAAATGGGATGACAAATTCAGCTAATGTAGTTTGTAAAATCAACAGACGATTACAAACAGTGGCACCTTGTGAGTGATGAAAATCTACTTGCTGCCTACGGTGCAGTGTTCCTTTCAGCCAGTCAACATTGCGTGAAGAAGATAGAGCAACACTCACTCACTGTCTAACATTTTTGACTTGAACATTTCAGAGGATACCTTAGGCTATGTTTAAAAAAAAGTGTAGTGACTGTCCTGCCATATGCTTTCCAGATAATTTTCCAAAAGGCTGTGCATTCTCAGAGTTATTTACAGAACTGACTGATCTTGAGGAGTTTTATGCTTTGGCTGCTGCAACAAAAAGTCCAAATGTTTCGGATGTAAGTGGCAAAAAGTCTGTGTTAGAGCCTCTGATTTGTTTCTTGATTACATTTAAAATTCTTTCTGTCCATAGGTATTTGAAGAATCAAAAAGATATTTTATGAGTATCTAACACAAAATTAGATTTTATAAACTGATTTAGGTTCCTGAGAGATGGTCTCTCTTTAACACCATCCTATTTTGGCTCGTCACAGGATTCATTAGTTTCTAATGCTTTATCTTTGGAGTGTGGGAATATGAGTCTGTAATATGAGTGCCTGTAGCTATTGCATTGTGCATGTTTTAAAGCATGATGGGGCGGCACGGTGGCTCAGTGGTTAGCACTGCTGCCTCATAGTGCCAGGGACCCAGGTTTGATTCCACCCTTGGGCAACTGTCTGTGTGGAGTTTGCACATTCTCCCTGTGTCTGTGTGGGTTTCCTCCGGGTGCTCCGGTTTCCTCCCACACTCCAAAAGACATACAGGTTAGGTGGATTGGCCATGCTAATTTGCCCATAGTGTCCAGGGATGTGCAGGCTAGGTGGGTTAGACATGGGAAATGCAGGGTTACAAGGACTGGGTGGGGGGAGTGGGTCTGGGTTGGATGTTGTTTGGAGGGTCAGTGTAGACTCAATGGGCTGAATGGCCTGCTTCCACACAGGTCTATGAAAGCATTCAGTGAAATAAACAGGAAGCTTCATATGCAAATGTTACAAAATAAATCGGTTCTTTATTCAAGAGCATTAAATGGAACTTGACTCTATGTAAATGAAAGTGAGGATTAAATTGGTCAGTGCCTGAGATAATGATGCACGATTAAACCATGCACATACAGCAGAATGCAGGGAGGATAGCAAGTTTGCTCTGCCTACTCAGTGAAGATTTCTGCACACAACAAATACACCAAGCTTTGATTTCATGCATCAGTAGGGGGCCCAATATCATTACAAACCAGCACTATTTAAAGCTGGGCTGCAGCTCTGAAAGTTATTCCACAACAGAATCTGATTGGATAGAAGGCTGACTGTAGGTGTTGTGATATGTTGTGAACTCACCTTTCAGAGCATGTATCTAAATTTCTGTCAACAATTACCATTTGCAAAGCATATGATGTAATTGACCCATGTATGGCATGTACTTAGTCTATGAGCAGCAACAGTAGGAGTATGATGTGTGTTAAATAATCTTCTTCTTAGGTCTATCTGCATATTGTCTTAACTTCAAATAAATAACCCATTCTGTTGATTAACCAAACTGCATTGTATGATTGGTACAGTTACATTGAATAATGAAGAAAACATCAGCAAGCAATTTTTGTGCACTCTATTGGACTCTTGTTGGGGAAGGTAGGAAAGAGGATATTTGTCTTGCAGTCTCATATGACCCTCCATATATGTAAATGAGAAAGTAATGGGAGCAGATAATCGCAGAGGTCAATAGCAGGAACTGGATTGAGAGTCACAAGTATAATAATCTCATATCTTTAATCGAGAGTCAGTAGATACATCTTCAAATGATATACCCTATTCTGTGGTAGCTATAATCACTCCTCAATAAACCTGAGATCTGCTCAGCAAATACAGCAGGCCTCATTCACAATAGTTTTGACAGTGGAACTATTGTTGCAGGATGATAATGGTCTGCACTTTCAGATTTCTTGGGTCAGCATGGCTCTTGTTCTACACCTGCTGTACATGTATGCATGGATTGTAAACCATGAACCATGCTGGCATTTGCTGAACTATAGCCATTTTCTTTATTTACTGTGGTGGCTAAAAAATAGCAGGCATAGCAGACTGACAGAGGCTAAATGCATGTTACTAGGATGCCAGGCACTCACACGAATGCTACACTGCCTATAGTCACTGCATATTGGGAGAATTGGAACACTTTTGTGTCAGGTACATATAAAATTGACACGGACTGCATGCAAAGTAATAAGCGAGCAGTCAACAGGCACTCTGCATCTTTGGAAGACTACATTCCTTGCAAATCATTACTCTTGTTTCACTTGTTTCTTTCTGAAGAAAAGGAAGGTAATGAAATTACATCTCTGTGCACAAAGCATCTCAGTGACCTCCTTAATAAAACAATGCATTACAAACTGCAAGATATTATGATATACAGCAGACGCTTCATGGAAGCCAGTTACATGGAAGTTCAGAAGCACAGCCACTTGGATAGCTACAGGCAATGTAATCCTTGCTCTGCTTTGAGGCTGTATTTCAAGCTCTCTTTAGTAAAGCAAGATAGCTCAACCTTAAATGTTCAGGTTAGAGGATTGCTCCATAAACACTCCCAGCTGATACTGCCCCTGTCAACAGCCTTTCACTCTCACTTTCTCCTTCCCCTTCTAGTGGCTTATCCTGCTCTGCGTAACCTCTGCTTCTCCAGGACATGCTCAATTTGAAAAGAGATGCCCACAAGGACATTGTTGTCTTCAAACAACTAGTTTCAGGTCTTTAACTCAACAAAGAGGTGCTTGAGCCCTGGTCAAATCATTTCTTGTGCAGTACTGAAGCTCAGCGTGACAACATATGCAAAATGTATAGAATTATGTCAACAGTCAGAAGAAATTGTCCTGGAACTAACCTGTTGAGAATTTGGGCATGAGAAAGCCATGTGTGCAACTACAATAGATCCAATATATTTTGTTTCAGTTTCTCTTTGGAAAAAGTAATGAAATGAAGTTACAGGCCTGTGTGCAGAGCATGTCAGTAACCTCCTCAAAACAGCAATGCATCTATCAATCAAATCTGCAGTCCAAATGAATATCTGTCCAAAAAACTGACCCCTCTCAATTCTGAAATGAAAAAATCTTCCAATTGTTTTTGTTCAAGGTGTTACACCATTTTAACCGGGTTTTCAAGAAAAATGATAATTAAACATAATGTGAATATGTTTTTGAAATGTAAAGTTCAAATTCAAATGTTATTTGAATATGTTTTAAAAATGCTTCTGTAGTGTTTGGAACAAAGGTCAGGTGGATCTCATTGACTATGAGATCCATGTTTGGGGCTGTTAACCTGGGCTAATCAGGGAGCCCTGGCTGACAGATATAAACAGAAGATTCAGTAGGTCTGCTCATTCTAGGAATTGTCTTTGAGCTGGCTGTCCAGAGCTCTTGTACTCTGTACATGTAAATAAACAGTGACTTGGTGATGGGATACCAGCCTTTGTGCAATTATTTCAGCCTCCTTGCTACTGACCTGCCTTATCTTTTCCACTTATATGAATAGATTTTTAAGGCATTAATATAAAATCACATTAAAAACTGAAAAGCTTTGCTGATTGGAGTCTCCTAAACCTGCTGTGTCTGATGGGCACGAAATATGCTTAAATGGGTTGAAGTTTTAATGTTCATACTGAAGTAAATATTATATATTGTGGCTCTGGTGTTTCCCTGGAGCTCTGATTGTTAACACTGATTTGTACCCATTTAAAAGTTGGCATTGACAAGATGAACATGACATTGGGTGCCGTTTCAGGCTTTACAACTGTTCAATCACATACACAATATCCCACCCAGAGGCACAATCCAGGTTCTGTCGGACTAATAAAAATAACAAGCTTTGACATTGTGTTTCCTTTACCTTTATACATTAACAGGATGAGGGCGTCGCTGCTAGGTAGCATTTATTGCCCATCCTCATTGCCCACAGGGCAGATAAGAGTCAACCACATTGCTGTAGGCCTGGAGTTACACATAGGCCAGACCAGGTAAGGATGGCAGTTTCCTTCCCTAATATTTGGCTCTTATTGTGGGATTAAAGCACTCAGAACAAGGTTTCAGTTTTAGTTCTGTTTTAATTTAGGTTAACTTGGGTAGAACAAGTGAGTACAATTTGCTTCCACTTAATAGGGAAAAACCAAAGAAACACAATGAAAAGCTGCATTAAAGATTGCTCTCCACTGTTTAAGGTTTGATAATCACCGACTAACATTTCAAGTGAGGTTGGTTTCTTTGAATACTGCACGTGTAGCAATAAAATCATTCCTGTTTAGGGATACACCAAAGCTCTCAGTTGCCAAATTCAACACTTTTGTGTCAGAGTCGAAGAGAATCCTACTACCAACATGATAATGTTGGAGCTAATGTCTCCAAACTCGAACCTTGTAATCTGAGAAACAAGGATAACAATCAGGGAGAAATGTGCCTCCTTAATGCAACATTAACCAGGCAGATAAATTAAAAGTCCTATTTAGCAACTGCTGCAGTTGCAAACAATCCAGAGATTGTGTTGCAAGCTGTTGTTGTAGAGGGAAAAATGAGGGGCATTCATTCACGTTCACCTGTACATCTGCTAATGTGGTATACTGTATCCGCTGTTGCCGTTGTGGCCTCCTCTACATCGGGGAAACCAAGCGGAGGCTTGGGGACCGCTTTGCGGAACACCTATGCTCGGTTCGCACTAAACAACTGCACCTCCCAGTCGCGAACCATTTCAAATCCCCCTCCCACTCCTTGGACGACATGTCCATCCTGGGCCTCCTGCAGTACCACAACAATGCCACCCGAAGGTTGCAGGAACAGCACCTCATATTTCGCTTGGGAACCCTACCGCCCAATGGTATCAATGTGGACGTCACAAGCTTCAAAATCTCCCCTCCCGCAACCGCATCCCAAAACCAGCCCAACTTGTCCCCGCCTCCCTAACCTGTCCTTCCTCCCAACTATCCCCTCCGCCCACCTCAAGCCCCACCCCCATCTCCTACCTACTAGCCTCATTCCGCCCCCTTGACCTGTCCATCCTCCCTGGACTGACCTATCTCCTCCCTAACTCCCCACCTACACTCACCTTTATTGGCTCCATCCCCGTCTCTTTGACCTGTCTGTCTCCTCTCCACTTATCTTCTCCTTTATCCATCTATTCGCCTGCCCCTCTCTCCCTATTTATTTCAGAACTCCCTTCCCCTCCCCCATTTCTGAAGAAGGGTCTAGGCTCAAAACGTCAGCTTTCCTGCTCCTCTGATGCTGCTTGGCCTGCTGTGCTCATCCAGCTGTACACCTTGTTATCTCAGATTCTCCAGCATCTGCAGTTCCTACTATCTCTGCATTCATTTATAGTACTCTGAACAGAATACCTAACTTCAATGTTTGCTTTTTGAAGTGTGGAATGCAATTTATTACTATAACAAAAAGTACTTTACAAAAACTTCTTCCCTGTTCCCCCTTTTACAGAAATGCAGCTTTTATGTCAGGGAATCAAGGGTTATGAAGAGAAGGCAGGAGAGTGGAGTTGCGAAATGTATCAGCCATGAACGAGTGGCAGGGCATAGTTGATGGGCCAAATGGCCTAATTCTGCTCCTATACCTTATGATCTTAAGGTCTATCGATTTACACCTCCAGGAAATGCATTTGAAAGGACTGAGAAAATTTGCAAAATGGAATGAACTTTCCCCACAGTGGTGGAGTCACTCTGACCCCCATCTCCTAAGCAGTCTGCAAAGCTCCTGGTCACTTACCTAGCTTTGGCCTTATAAGTTTCATTAATAGGACCTTTTTCTGTCCAGATCCACCTGTGTGATACTGTTCACTGACCTCCATTCAGAACCTCTGAATACACATCAAATTCTCCACAAACTTTATAACTCTTTATGTTTGGCCTCCCATATGTAATGTTATCTACTAACTTATTAGCAGCTCCCCGTCACGGGAAATTTATTGTTATTATATTGTTAAATAGCTCTGCATTCTCGATCCTACAGTATTGTCTCATCTGACTGTGACCTCTATTCACTCACTGAAGTCTTTTCAGGTCAGTCCTGTTAGATTCTCTGCCTACTCGCTGTGAGGCCCTTTCCACTGTGTGCATTTCTGCAACTGGATTCATCTGCACAGCCATTATTGGAACTTGAGCAACACTTTATTATTTTCCATTCTCATACCCATCCTGCCAGTCCGTCGCCCTCATTCCTTGTCCATGATCCTGGACATTCAGCCATTTTTTAATATTTTCCGTTCGATTTCTCTCCCCATCCCACTTTTGTAGCCTCCTTCCAGATATTTGATCCTTTCAGGCAGTACACTGTCGGGGAACCAAATTTGGGTAGACCTCTTGAGTTAAGATAGTTCTTTATTTTTCAATACAATCAGTGCTTGTACCAGCATCTCACACTTTATCCACTGTCCCTCTGGCTAGTCCCTGCAATAGTTATGTGTATGCAACGCACAAGGTGCATTATCATCCTCTAACATCCTGTAACTTTTCCTGAGCCTTTCTACTCCAGTGCCCCACTCTGATCTAACAGACCTGATCACCAGAAATGAAGTCCACTTCATACGGTCTTAAGCAACTTGACAATGCTCTCACTATTATTTCCAAAACATTAGCCTTGCCACAGACTTTGCTGTCTGGATGTAATGCATTTAAGTGGGCAGAGAAAAATAGAGCTAATGGTAGCTCTTTCTAGGGCATGGGGACAATCACAAAGTACAGATGGGAACACTGGATTCCTCCCACATACCAACTGGTTTGGGCTATATCTCCCAACCATTTGCAAACAAATTGTTAGTGTGTATTGCCCATGCCAGGGCAATTGGCAACTTGCAGATTGATAGATCTGCCAGTATCCTTTGCAACATCTCACCAATAACTGCATAATTCGTCTCACACAAGCCACTGTCAAAGGGGCTTTCTGCTGCAGTATTGATGCCTATAATATTTTTGGACATCCCAAAATTCATCTTTTGCGAATTCTCCTCCATTATCTGGCAAAAATTATGTTGCTGTTACAAGTCCCATATCAACTGATTTTTCCACGACCTTGTCTAGGATTGCCTGTTTGTCCTTGCTATTTACCACCATGGATAGACTAAATTTAGCTGACATATATACAAAGTGTAAAAAAACGCTCAATCATGTCTCATATTTTTAGATCTATAGCCAGGACATCATTAAATTCTCAGTCAAGTACAGGACTTAAACAGGATGTGGCATGTCACACTCAAATGTAACTTTCTCAGTAAGAGTTTCACGCACATCTCAAATTTCCAAGTATCTTTCAACAGATCCTTTAAATGTTCTGACAAAAGGTGTGAAAACTGTCTATGTAACTTTTTGAAAAGGATTCTTTTCCTGCCAGCCAGACTCCAATGCCCTGAAGTCATGAAAACAACTGAGCCAATCCACCCTACTATAGATGTTAATTGCTACCTAACAGCCCACAATTGAAAGAGTCAGCAACCAAGATGGACATGACCCAACTGGCTGGTCATTTTCATCATTCTTATTATGATTTTCCTTATTGTGTGTTCCTTCAAATACTTAGTTTCTGGGTTTCAGACAATTCCTTGCAGATGCTACTTGGACTCCATGAAAATATCTCTTACTGTTTGGTCACATGAGGTCAGACAAATACTCTTGCCATCCCAGCCCAGCTTTCTATGCTGATCCACAAACTGGCTAAACATATAACGTTCAGGCTGCCTACCAGCAACTTTGTTTTTGTACTGATGCTTGCGTCCAGTCTCCAGATAGTCTTGAAATTTAGTAACTGTGGAATCCTATTTGTGGCATGATGGTTGTTTGAAATGATTGCTTTCCCAAAATTTTTTTTCAAGCAGCAGTTAGTTACTCTAAAAAAATAGTTTTTCCTGAGTAATTGAGCTTGAATCAGCACCTTAAGTTTTCTCTGTATGTCAAGTCTGTGCATAATCAAATAACTTGAAAGTAAGCAATGACTCTAGCATCTCCAAGTTAAACTTTGTCATTTTTTTTATACAGCCTATAGAAACCCATAATAGAACTGGACCTTCTGGCCCAGTGGTAGGGACACTATCACTGTGCTACTAGAACCTCAAGAAAATTATTTTTAATCAATGCCTTCAGACATATTGTGATATACCTTTGGGGAAATTCTTCTTGTTAGACTTGAACTCAGACCTTCAGGCCCAGAAGTACAGGAACTACAACTGTGCCACAAAAACCTTCCATTATGCATTCTAAACTTTCTCCAAATAGCATGCACAAATGCATACTCAACTGAGTAATATGTATAGGAGACTCTGGAATATGTTGAGTATTTTTCATTCCTTGACAGCCACCGCTCCCCAACAGATCCAATGATAGTTCAGCTGTGCCATTTCAGCCTTCTACAAACTAGTGTAAAGAATGTTTGACAAAAAACCCCCACCAAAAGTCAACAGAAATCCTTATGTATAGAGCTAATGTCACCACACTCCGGTACAGTGTTGAGGCTTGAACTGTGGACCAGTGACACATAAAACGGCTAAAGAAATTTCACCAGCAATGCTTCCACCATGTCCTCTTGAGCAATGGGAGGATGACTGGTAGAGCAAAGTCTGCAGAGGGGTATAGATAGTCTAAGTGAGTGGGCAAAGGTCTGGCAGATGGAGTACAATGTTGATAAGTGTGAGGTCATCCGTTTTGGTAGGAATAACAGCAAAATGGACTATGTTTTAAATGGTAAAAAATTGCAGCACGCTGCTGTGCAGAGGGACTTGGGTGTCCTTGTGCATGAATCGCTAAAAGTAGGATTGCAGGTGCAGCAGGTAATTAAAAAGGCAAATGGAATTTTGTCTGTCATTGCTAGAGGGATGGAGTTTAAAAACAGGGAGGCTATGCTGCAGCTGTATAGGGTCCTGATGGGGCCACACCTGGAGTACTGTGTGCAGTTTTGGTCTCCTTACTTGAGAAGAGATATACTAGCACTGGAGGGGGTGCAGAGGAGATTCACTCGGTTGATTCCAGAGTTGAGAGGGTTGGATTATGAGGACAGACTGAGTCGGCTGGGATTATACTCATTGGAATTCAGAAGAATGAGGGGAGATCTTATAGAAACATATAAGATTATGAAGGGAATAGATAAGGTGGAGGCAGGGAGGTTGTTTCCACTAGCAGGTGAAACTAGGACTAGGGAGCATTGCCTCAAAATAAAGGGAAGCAGATGTAGGACTGAGGTCAGGAGGAACTTCTTCACCCAAAGGGTTGTGAATCTGTGGAATTCCCTGCCCAGTGAAGCAGTTGAAGCTACCTCGCTGAATGTGTTTAAGGCAAGGCTAGATAAATTTTTGAAGAATAAAGCAATTAAGGGTTATGGTGAGCGGGCGGGTAAGTGGAGCTGAGTCTCAAAAAGATCAGCCATGATCTTATTGAATGACAGGCAGGCTCGAGGGGCCGGATGGCCTACTCCTGCTCTTAGTTCTTATATTCTTATGACTGAACAAAAGAACACTGGTATCCTTCCTGAAGCCAGCTCCATAGATATTCAGGAAAAACTCTTTGGAAATTTTTGATGAATTGGACACTGTGTCATTATGGCTGAAAAGTATCTCCCTCACTAGATCCAGTTTCCTCAACTGTCAAATGGCCAAGGGTCTGAGCAAATTGGAAGAAATACTTCAAGGATACACTGAAGTTCTCCATGAAGCATGGCAGCATTGACATTAATGACAGAGAGAGGGCTGCTACCAGTTTTTCAAAATGGTCATAAATTATTCATCATGTTTTGAGTCATAGTATCTTAATCATGAGGCAGATTGATGGCAAAGAAGGAAAGAAAAGGGAGCAAGCAAATCCTGAACGCCAGATCCCATTATATTGTGAGACATGCCCAAAGATCTGTGGGTTTAGACTTGGCCTGTTCAGTCACATAAAGCCCCATGGCAGAGACATCACCCTCAAATTGAGGGACAACTGACAATACTGTTGACTCTTGGACTGTGTGTGGTATGCAAGGTGTGTGTGAGACGGAGAAAGAAAGTAAGGATTTGTTAGTGTGTGATAAGTTGGAAGGAGAAAGATTATATATTATGAAGGAGAGATTGTGTCAAAGACAATGGCTGTAGAGTGTGAAATTGAATGTCTGATATGTGCATTACAATGCATTTGAATGAGAGTGATTATCATTGGGAGACAAAGATAATGTTTGAAAAAGTGGCAGTGGATCATATGTGTTCAAACACAAAGTAAAACTGATTTAATATCGTAAAATGGTTTAATATAATGAGTGTGATTCTATTTTGTCTTTTAAAGAGACAACACGAGGTGAAGTAAGGAAACTTTTATCACTCTTGCGAAGGTTGTCAGCAGCAGATCCTGGCACTGTAGAATTCGCTGCTAATTAAAATTCAACAGCTCAGTATGACTCCTGTAACTATGAAAATCCACCCCCTGACTTACCGTAATCAATGTTAAGATTTGCTTGTTCACGGAAAAAAATATTCCATCCAGCACCATTATTTTTGCTGTAGTTCAACATTATGACCATGTATATACAAATGCTTGACATACTTCAAACTGACTGTATGACGTTACATCATAGTAAAAGGATGACAAATTACAATTGAAATAGGAGGGACTGCATGAAGTAAATGAGAAAGATAGCTTGAAAAACTGCCAATAGAAACCCCTCAGTATATGGAAACAAATTATTCACAAGCCATTAGAAATGTACAAATAAGCAAAGCAAGTCATTAAATTCATAAAATGATTTCAACTATTTCCTAAGACTCCTCCTTCCAGCACGTTTTGCTTCACTCACTCAGCTAATTACCATATATTGAACAATAAGTTTTTACGCATATTACAGACATAAAAATGGCAACATTTACAGGAAAATGTCAGAAAACTCAACTGGAATGGTAAGGGTTTAAAAAGCAATCTTAATAATTATAGAAGTGTTTTGGTGATAAGTTTGGATTTTAATTAGCAGTAGATTTTAAGGTGTTATGTTTTGTTTTGTTCATCTTTGCCAAGAATGAACAAGTTTTCCTTATTAACCTCACCTTTCTCTCTAGTTCTCTCTCCCTCTTTGAATCTTACACTGTTTACATTATGTCTTTCTTACACTGTCTTGCAATGTGTATAATATTTTCCCACACTTGAAAAAAGATTTTGGTTAAATAACAAACAACATAACCCTTGTTTATTCAGGGTCTGTATTAGAATTAGCTTTATTGCGCTTTATATGACCTAACACGGTTAATTGAGGAGACTCAAGCTGATAGCTTGCACTTGAAAGTTTGAGTAGATCTTCAAATATTGAAGCTATGCCTTTAAAGAGATCAGAAAAAGCAAACAATGCACTTGCAGAAACTACTCATGTGCATCAAGAGCACGGGTTATAAAGACTTGGATTGCCAGTAGCAGTATTCAAATGAGTAAAGTGGAAGAAAGCTCATTATAATAGTTAGTGTCCTTTGGTTTATCATCAATCAAACAAGGCAGACTTGTGCTTTAAGAGAACTGGTTATCAAGTCAACAAAAACAGACATTGCTGGAGAATCTCAGCAGGTCTGGCAGCATCTGTAGGAAGAAAGCAAAGTTAATGTCATGAGTCCGGTGACTCTTCAACAGGACTGGCTATAGAGTCCAATGTCTTGTCTTTTGTGATTAACTTTGAAGGAAATAAAAACAAACTTCCAGTTTTCATTTTCCATGCAAAGTGCAAAATCTTGTAAAAATACCACAATGTTTCTTTCGTTGTTTGTAGAAGATGTAACTAGTAGAAGTTGGATAATGAATGAAACAGTGATGAATTCCTGGTGATTCAGTATGACAGTTTTCCACTACAGTAATCAAATCAAAAATGAAATATTACAGACTCTGGCACTTAATGCAAACATCAGTCCACAAAATGGAGATGCTTGTTTAACAGCAGAGATAAACCAAAGACCATTAAAGTCAGTATTAATCTATTGATTTTTGGTAATCCTTGTCATTGTGCTTGGTACCCCCAATTACAAAGTGCTTTTATCTTGCTCTGCTTGAGCTGTTCCCAAAGAAATGCAGCTTTATTTTAATCATCAACTGATCAAATGCAGTGAGTACTAATAGGAATGATCCCATGAAACCAGTAATCTTGGCGCAGCCTCAGGCAATTGATGCGACGACCCTCCAGTTTGGGCTCCTTTAGCTGCAACATAATTGTCAGAGAAGCAGACATGAATGGGAAAATTAGCAACCACATATGATGGCACATAGGCCTGCGGAGAGTTAGTGAGGTTTTCAGGCCAATGCATTTCAAGAGATAATGGTTTTCCTGCTCTCTTGTTTATTAAAGTGAGCCATATATATCCTTCTTGATAGTTACTGATAAAACATATCAAGACAGCAAATCCTTTCAAAATTGCTGGCTACATACAAGTTTAGTGGCAGCAATGACTGATCGGGCCAAATGGTTTGGTTTCATGATGTGATGTTATGTATTTCCATGTGTTCCAGCAAGTTAGAGTGATCGTTATTTTCCAAAACTGATACATCAATGAACAAACTTTTAAATTAAACGAGAGAATGTTGTTTGTAAACTGAATCATTAAAAATGTATTGTATCAAATATAGTCCCCATATAATTTACATGTTAAACCAGAATAGGCATGAACTGAACAGCTGGAGTCACTGTTGCAATTCATTATATCAAACATTAAAGAAACATTTGGCAATGTGATCATCACCCGCAAGAAACTGAAACGTCCTCAGATGCTTCAAGGCCAAATTCTGAATGGCTTGCTCTTGTACATGGTCTTTTCCCCGTGGATACCATAAAACTGGATACAAATCTTTCAGTCCCAACTAAAGAACTCACATGCAGATTTCCTAAATATGCCATCAGGGAATCTAGCCTCCCTTGCCATAACTCAAAAAAAACATAAGCCTTTCTTTCACTTTCCTCTTCCTTTGCATGCAAATGGAAACTTTAAACATTTCAACATTTACTATTGAAGAAACTCCTCTAAACGCTGGAGCTGGGTACAAAATAGTTCATATTGAGTTTGCATACAAATACAAAGCACAAATCCTGCTCATACTGCTTCCAGTTTACCAAATGTGTGTCTAATATTAGGTCCTGGATGAGCTAGAATAACCTCTAGTTGGGAAGATCATTGCCATCTGTTTCAACTCTTGCTGAAAATCAATCCCCTCACCACTAGATTATTTGGCAGGGCCTGACAGCAGCTTGCAGCCGTGGTGGAACCTTGATAGGTGGGGAGGGTCAGTAGTCTCTCTGGAATACTGACCCCTGGGGTCTGCTGCTGGGATGCTCCACCAGGCAGCTGCACTGTCCCCTGATACCTATGGGGGCTTAAAGAACTGGAGAATCTCAGTTGGGCTTGGATCCTTCATCGACCAATTATCACCTCCATTCTGCCTTTGGGAACAGGGCCTATGAGATTGGACAGAGCCAGGATCCTGTATTCCAGTTGGTGACATGGAATTCCCATATGTATCTGCTTCTGTGTCTGTCCCCATTAGCATCTAGAAATACAGCCCATAGCTTCAGAAAATTCATATCAGTACAATATGAAGAGCAATAGTTGTTTAATTAAATGACAGGCTAATCATCAGTAGTCCATTAGTGTAATAGTGTTAGCTGCGTTGCATGGCTACCCATGTTGATATTAATTGATCTGAAGAATGAAACAACCAAATTCCAGATGCCATAATTTGTTGTTTGGAATATAAAGGGATACTATTTTCTCTTTCTTCTACCTCAAAGTTTACACTTGGATTTTAAAAGTATATTCTGTCCTGACATTAGCTTTAATAAGATTTTCTTCCCCTCAACTATCCAATTTAACTGTACATACCATTCTGCAATTTCCTCTTTTTAGCAAAACATACTGAGCATATCATTTAATGCTGTCTTGTGTATGATCAGGAAACAAACCACAGCAGCTCTAAGGTTCCGATGAGATTATTCTGGTTCAAACTGAACACAACTTCATCTGGCCTGTAGTCAAAATTACTTGTGGCATTCTGTTAAAAATTGTGTTTGACTAGACTCTTACTTGTTGCTGCTATACCTATATTATGGAAGACCAAAGGGCATTTAATGAGCTGGGAGAGGGTTTCTAACTTAACAAAAACAGCATTTCATCCCATGTTCCAGAAGTCACATCCTCGACCCAACAACCACCATTTTTGCTCACGGTTTGGTGGAGGAAGGAGTGGAAGTGGAAGATGATGAGAGCCAAATCTACTTTGCATATCCATGGCTCATGAAGGCAGTTTCACATGTTACAGCACAGCTACCTTCAAACAGGTTCATTTTTGCCAGTGGGATTTCCAAAACGTGACCTGTGGGCTTGACACTTTCCAGGAGATGGTCTAAACCTGGCACAGTCATTAACAGAATAAGGATTAGGAGTTTTGGTTAGGTCCATGGGAACTGCTGAGTGAGGTAAGATCCCCTTTGCAATTGTTAAAAGCATGTTTGAATGCGCCTTACAAGAGGATAAACATATAAGAACTATCAAGAGACCTGTCAAGACAGTCAGCTCTTCTCCCCTTTAACTTTTAGATCAGACTAGCTGCAGAGTTATAAAGAAACCATGTCTGCTGTTCCACTTGACCTGTTGACATTAACTTGAGGACTATCTGTATAAGATTTGCACTGACAAAACACATTTCACAACATATTATTGACACTGGTGAAGTACCCGTATGCTTATGAAATCTTTCAAGTGGATCTGTGAACACAAATGTTTGTGCTTATAAAGGATGAAGTAATTGAAGTCATTCAAATGTGATGAATGTGTTTTTCTTAAAGGTTTTTTTTTAAAAGAGTGAATTCAAGAGCAGACACAATTTCATTTAATTTTAACCTGCGTCCTGAGATCTGCCGTGGTGGATACGGGATGGACGCAGGGAACGTGTAAGAGTGAAAGATGGCCAGTATTGTTCAGCACAAAATTGACATGGGCAATAAAGAGCCATAGTGACGAATGGAGGGGCCTCGGTTAGCATGGGAATATGTAAATTATAGGATGGCATGGGAATGGGTAAAGAGGTAAAGGTTAGCTTGGAGGATGTGAGACATGTGTGGGGATATGCAGTGGCTTAGATGGGGTATGAGAGCTTGTTTGAATGTATTCAGTTGTTCGTTCTTTGCTTTGCTTTCCTCCAAACCTTTTTTCTGATGTGTTAGTTTGATTGTTTCTTAATTTTTATATTTGTAGAAGGCTTCCAGTTTGTAACATTGACAATCGGATCTCTCCACCTCCTTTCTTTCCAGCTTTTTATCTTTGCAATATGTGTGAATGATCTTCTGCTCAGCATAGTCATTTGTTCAGACTCATTAGACTTGTCCAACAGCAGTTGACTGTGTACAGTCAACTCATTACACTGTGCTAATGCTGCAGTTTTAGACAAGATCTGCAATGCCCTTGCATAAGCAGGACTGGAGGTGTCAGGGGTCTCAGCTGCTGGCTGGAGAGCCTGTGAGAGACAACCACTGCCCCCTCCAGAAGTTTGGCTGGTAGTAAGTGTCACTCAGGCCCTTCATTAGCCAGTAGAAGCACTTCTTGGGATCAAAGACCTCATTTGCAGAAATGGTGCTACTAAGCGCTGCTGGGTAGTTGGGGTCTAGAAGTTTGTTTGAATGGTAGCAACACTGGGGAGGCTGTGGCTGATGCCAGAACTGCACTTACTGAAGACCCAGGGGTGATGAGCAACTCAGTACACACGATAAGTAATGATGGGAAGGGTGAGGGTCGTAGGCAGAGTGGTGTGGGAGCAGGGGCATTGCCAGTAAGCTGAAAATTGGCAGTCAGTGCTCCACCTTCTCCTCTCATCAGTTACTGAGTGTCTTTGAACAGGACAGCCCACCGCCCAGGTAAATGCAAGTAGGCCGCACCGTTGTAGCTGCTGTACATCGTTTTTATCGATAGACCTGCCTGCAACTGGGTTAGTCAACAGCAGTGGAAGGGGGGCCCTTAATGGGGGCCATTAATTAGGCCTTTCTGCCCAGAACTTAATGGCCATGCAAGGCAACTATTTGGTAAGCAAGACACATAACCTTTAAGAGAAATTTGGTAAGTTACACGAAGGAGAAATTAATTGAATGGTATGTAAATTGGGTTAGATGAAATGGGATGGACGGAGGTTTTTGTGGAGTGTAAATACTCAAATAGGGCATTTGGGCTGAAAAGCCGGTTTCCGAGCTGTGAATTCTTTGTAATGATATAACAAATTGGCCAGGATTGTTGGAGTAGAGTGTTTTCTATGTGCCATTTGTAATGTTTTCTATCAACAATTCAGCTTCTGATGGTCTTTAAAGGCAACTGCTTCTTTTGCTGTTTCATCCCAAATGTTCCTCTCTTCCAGCCCATTCTCAGATGCAGGCAAAATTCTGTCCTTCCACGGTAAGTCACAAAAACAATTATGGTAGCCTTTAAGATCTCTATTCCAATGCTGAAAATCTGAACATAGATCTACTCTTGTTAGATCTTCAGTGAGTATGAATGATTTTCCCTACTGGACCTAGATTACATGTGGGATGTCATCAAATTTCTAGTTTGTGGCATTTGCTGTAGTTTCCCTCCAGCCAGGTTAAATTCCTGGAACCCCCGAGACTAGCAGCACAGTGCCTGCGTCTACACTGCTTGGATTGAATGGTTAAGGAAGGTGGCTTATCACCAACTTCTCAAGGGCAACAATGCTCACATCTCATGAATGAATTAAAACAAAATTGAGAAGCCTGGATTTATAGAGGTTTAGTTGCCAAGAGCTTTCATGACAGAATATTATTAAACAGCTTTAATATTGAAATTTAGTTTGTAATTAATTGTAAATTCATAGCAAATAACCTGATACCACTAAAACATTGGACCTGAAGTTCCAGAGAGCTTTACGTACTATTTTGTCTGAAATTTATTATTTTGAGTGGCTTGAGCATTAAAACCATCTGTAGGTGATGACTCATTCAGAGCAACATTGAAGATTCTACTCCAGCTCTCATACAAATCATACAGTAAATTCCTCGTCTGACCCCATAACCCTTGCTAAGCATAGTGATGTGATCTCTGTTTCACATGATGCAAAACCAATTTTCAACTCTCTATACAAGGCTGTAAATCTTCAGCAAAACCTGACCTTGGTCTTAAGCTCGCACAAGAATACATTCCTGCACTTCAAATCTTCTCACAAATAAATTCATTCCAAAACAGATCATGGGAGATGAACAGTAAAAGAGAGTATAAAATTGAGCTTTACTTCCACCATAAATTTATTTCTAAGTTCTGACAGATTGAAGGGTTGAAAAGAAAAAAAATATTTTCACTGAAGTCCATTGAATCTCTACCTGCTCTCTGATCTGATGCAGGAGGTGTTTGGTAAACTTGTCCAGGAAACACTTCAGGGGAAATGATAAATGTATAATCCTCAGAACACTGACATATTTGGTAATTGAAATCTGCAGTTAATGCTTTTCAGCAATGCGTCCACTATGAATCTGTCTCCACGAGGACACTGTCAGTCCCTCCCATGGTCACGACAGGCCCAGCACCACTGACATTAGTCAAGTGCTTCTTTTCTCCAGGAGATTCTTTCTCCTGGTGCGAGATGGAACGTGTCACAACCACATGCTGTTCTAAGTTTTCCCATAATTCTCCCAAAGTTTGCCTTGCGTAGCTTGAGACAACACTGGCCAAACTTGAACTGCAAGGAAACAAACACCATCCTTATGTTACTAGTTACATACAAGCCCAGCATCGGTGTTTCGCACTGACATTGACATTCTAGGGTCCTGGTTAGCCAGCAGTTTTGATTTGATTTGATTTGATTTGTTTATTTTCATGCCTATTTTGTTACCGTGTAAAGTGCCATTTTAGATTGAAGTGATATTCCAGAGATTTCATTATTACAATCTTATATATACTTTTGCAAGATAATTTTCCAGACATATCCTGATTTTAAACTAAATGTGGTTTCCATCTGGGAATGAGCATAAAGGTTCAAATTACATGGAGGTGGGGGATGGAATACTCAGATATCTACTGAGTGAGTGAGAATCTGTATTATCTTAACGTTACAAATTAATTTTGACTTGTAGATTTTGCACCTTCAAGCTATGCAGAGTGTGATGCACACCCACATGACACAATCTCAGCTGGAAATAAAGGGACAATTCACAAGTGGAAATTTGAGGTGTTCAAGACATGTGACGGGAATAGATCAAGGGCATTAAGACATTCCTACTTTTAGGAATAGAGAATGGCTGTGCTCTTTTCTTATTGAATTGTGTTCAAAATACAAATGCTTCATGGTTGAAAAACATATGAAAGCATTGAACAAAGTTAAAACAAATGTTTTGCTATAAAGTGATTCATGGTGAAATGGGAACAGCGCATTACAGCATGGCTTACTTTTACAAATTTTCTTTGCAGTGAAAGGACCAAATTTGTAAGGAAAGTTAAATCTATTTATAATGAGAACCCAGGGGATTAAGCAGTTATTCTTTATGGATAGGCAGTCTCCTTCAATATGTAATATTTAAGACATTTTAATTCTACAATGACTTTTACTGGAGCAAGTGATTATTTCCAAAGAAAGTTGGTCTTTGGAAATAATCACTTGTTCAAATAAAATCATTTCTTTTCCTTGATACACTTAGTAATTGAACAATATGAGTCAATCATTTCGTATTTTAATTTATCTTCAATGGAAATCACCACACAACCGAGTACAGCATTTTAGGATCACTTTTCACATCGACAGTGTAAGCTGTATTACTTTCACTAATCCTATATTAGATCCAGCTGACTGTAAGGTCAGACACAGTGGAACACAGGTAAAGGAATAGATCATCAAATCTTTCAAGCTGGTACCACAAGTCAGTCAGATCACGCTGCACTGTAGCTATCTATGGCATTGGTAGTGTAGCGTAAACGTGTGGCCTGTATATTTTAAGGGGTCATGGGTTCTAATTCCACTACAGCAGCTAGTTGAATTTAATTTCAATTAATAAATCTGGTGTTGTGAACTAGTTTCAGTAATGTTGACCATGAAAGCATGGTTAATGATCATAAACAAAAGATCTAATGCACTAATGTCTTTTGGGAAAGGAAATCTGCAACCACTATCTGGCCTGACCTACAGCAATGTGGCTGATTCTTAACACTCCTCTGAAATGGCCTAGCAAGCTATTCAGTTCAAGGCCAATGGGGGATGGACCCTACCAGTGATACCCACACCCCAGGAAAGAATAAATGAAAGAGGAAAATTCCATCTCCCTACATTAATTTCATAACTCTTTGCACCTCTGGCTAATAAGTAAATACAAAACTCAATAGTGAAAATTTTAATTGACTTAGCTTCAACAGCATTTTGTTGACAAAGGTGCAAAATTTCATTGCCACTTGTGAGAAGTAGCTTCAACACCTCAGTACACTGAAGTTGACTCTACACATCTTGTCTTTATCCCACACTTTTAGCTCCAGCATCATTCTGGTAAATCAATGCTGCTCTCTTCCAAGGTCAAAATTTTTTGAGGTGGAGTACTCATAACTTAATGCACAACTTCAAATGGGGTTGAATGAGAGCTTTATAGAACTGCAATGAAGCATCTGTTCCTAAGTATTCCAGGAGTTTTGGCACAGAAGCTAGACTTTCTTAGTTTTTTAAATTATTTGGTGTGCATGCCCATAACTTTTTAGTAATGCCTGTACTAGGATGCTTAAATCTCTTTGCTCGTCCAGAGTTCTTACCCTCATTCCATTTAGAAAATATTTGCTATATTCAGAGAGATCTCAAACTTCCCCATATCAACGTCATCTGCCATGATTTTCAACTATCAATGTCCTGTTGTACTTCATTTTCTACTGTATTGCCCAAAGTATTATTGCCACTAAGCCATGATATATTGTTCTCTATCCCTTCACCTGAATTATATAAATATCATGAAGAGTTGAGGCTCCAATATATATCCCTGAGGGACATCATTCATCATATCCTACTGATTTGAATACATTCCTCTGCTTTCCACTGCCTAACCAATTGCTACCCAAGTTTGTAGGTTGTCTCCAATTTCATGAGTTCCGACTTTTAATAATACTCTCTAACGTGGAATCATGTTGGATGTGCTCTAAAATCGATAGAAAATTCCTTACGCACCACACTGGTTATTTCCACAAAAATTTCAACTATGTTCATTAGACATCAATTATGTCTCACAAATCACTTTGGTTCTGTTTGTATCTGTCTAAAGAGTCAGTCATTCTGTCCTTTGTAACAGCTTTTAGCAACTTTGCCACAATGAAAGTTTGCAACTTGGAATGTTAGAGCACTCACAGATAACCTCAGGTGTCCAGAAACACGAACTGCAATTGTATCACTTGAGCTATCAAGATTCCAAATTGACATCACAAAATCAGTGAGACATGTCCTTCCTCGGAAAGGGTAAATGAAGTGATAAACATTCGGACAAAACTCATACTAGAAAGGCAAGGCTGACAGCTGGCCATTTATCCAGGCAGGTTGATTTTTCCATCCTTAGAATAGGATCTTGGATGCACTGACAGAACTTATCAATTGTACAAATGGAAGGTCATGACACTGTAACTCCAGTTCAGATATAATCAATATGCCATCAGTGCTTATGCTCCAATCACTGACTTGCTGAAGATGTAAACAAAATTCTATTCTGACTTCGAAGAAGTCCTTGCTGCCATCTGAAAAGTAGAAAAGTTTATTTTTTATGGATTTGATGCCAAGTTTGAGTGTGACACCAATGTCTGACATGGGATCATTAGAAAACATGGTGTGGGAGAAAAAGCATAATGAAGATGGTGTCTCCTACTTTCAAAGTGCACTCAGTATGACATAGAGGCAACTAGATCAAAGCACTGCTACCACCTAGATTATGTTATTGTTCAAGTCAAGGGCTGAGTGCTGTCTGTTCTACTCAATCCATGCGAGGCACTAATGTCTGCTGGATAAATCAGTGACTTATTCAACTGGTATTCAACATTCACTGAGCACCAAGACACCACACAAGAATCAAACATGCAAGAGGAATAAGTCTAAACCCTAAAGCAATCTAAGGGAAAGAGTCTAAAGAGAGGGATTTCAAAGTCAGCTGACAATCATAACATACCCAATTCAATTTCAGAACAGTGAGATCGAGTTGCCGGACAGGTCTGGTTTTCTCAAATGTCAAATACCTAGTATTCCAGGGGATAAATAAAGCAGGTGCTCAACAATACTCTCAAGCTCTCCTTAAAGCCAACAGCATTGACATCAGAGATAGTAGGAACTGCAGATGCTGGAGAATCTGAGATAGCAAGGTGTAGAGCTGGATGAACACAGCAGGCCAAGCAGCATCAGAGGAGCAGGAAGGCTGACGTTTCGGGCATTTCTGAAGAAGGGTCTAGGTCCGAAATGTCAGTCTTCCTGCTCCTCTGATGCTGCTTGGCCTGCTGTGTTCATCCAGCTCTACACCTTGCTATCTCAGCTTTGACATCAATTATGTGATGAACTTACCACCAACTGTTGAAAACAGTGACAATTTGTCCATTAAGTTGCATCATGTTTGATTCTAAACACTTTAAAGATGAGGCATAGCAGCACCAGGAAAAAAGAGAATAGGAAGTGATGGCACAATCAGGATTGCAATATCTTGTGGGATATTGTGCCTATTAAACCAAAGATCTGTGGGTTGAGAATTTCTTTTTCAGTTACTTGAACACCTATGATAGAAAAATGCAACTTTGAGTAGACATCCTCCAATTGAGGGACACTGATGATGATGTTGTTCGTCACATCTTGTTCAATCAGCAGGATCCCTACTATAGTTTGACTTGGTCTCAATCTAAAAAGGACTATGCAATCTTTCACTTTCTTTGATAGCCAGGGTTACTTAATGGCACAGAGACCTCTGACTTTTTAGAGGTATGTAAATGTCTTGTATTCTACCAAATCCTTTTTGGAACCCCCCCACCTACCCCCAGGATATAGATAAGTTAAGTACATGGTCACAGATCTGGCAAATGGGAGTATAATGTGTGAAAACGTGAAACTGTCCACTTTGACAGGAACAATAAAAATGAAGCATGTTATCTCAATAATGAAAGATTGCAAAGAGAACGGGGTGTTTAAATGCATGAATCATTAAAGGTTAGTATGCAGATACATTAAGGAATTAAAAGAGCAAATAGAATGTTGTTGTTTATTGCATGGGAATTGATCACAAAAGTAGGGAGGTTATGGTTCAGTTGTGCAGAACATAGGTGAGTGCACATTTGGAGTATTATGTACAGAAGTAGTCTTCCAATTTAAGGATGGAAGCAAATGTAGCAGAAGGTTTGCTAGATTAATACATGGAATAGGCAGGTTGTCTTATGAGGAAAGATAGGACAGGCTAGGCTTGTATCCATTGGAATTTAGAAGAGTAAGGGTGACTTAGCTCTTTGGAATGCTTTTCCTCAAAAGGCAGTAGAGGCAGAATCTTTGAACATTTTTAAGATAAAGGAAGATAGATTCTTGATAAGCAAAGAGATGAAAGGTTATTGAGAGTAGGCATGAATGTGGAGTTGAATTTAACATCAGAACAGCCATGATCTTATTGAATGGTGGACAAGATTTGAAGGGTTAAATGATCTCTTCCTGCTCCTAACTTGTATGTTCATTTGTTCACCATGGTTTTATTAGCTAGTAGCTCTGCCTTATTTATTGTGGTCAACTTCTGCCTCACCCCTTCAACGTCAGAACGACTTAATTTTAAAATATTGTTTTATGACTCATCCTTGCTCCTCTTAAACTGATTAGTAAATTCTATCACGTTATGGTGACTGCGAGGAATATATTCCCAAATGGCTTGATTGTTGACTAGATTGGAGCTCAGAATGAATTCCAGTTTCCCGAGAACTGAATGGATGATGCACCCTGGATAGTAAATTATTGACTACTTATTCCACAAATCACAATACCATTTTTGCCATTGCTCAAATGCAATAATCAACTTTTGTTTTTATTGATTCACAGGATGAGGGCATAGCTGGCTAGGCCAGCATTGATCGCTTATCCCTAATTGCCCAGAGGGCAGTTAAAATGTTAACTACATTGCCATGGGTCTGGACTCACACGTAGGTCAGACCAAGTGAGGATGGCAGCTTTCCTCCCGAAAGGTCATTAACAGACGGGTTTTACCCGACAACCAACAATGGATTCATGGTTATCCTTAGACCGTTAATTCCAGATTTTTTTAAATTTAATTCAATTCCACCATCTGCTGTGGTGGGATTCAAACCTGGGTACCCAGAACATTACCTGGGTCTCTAGATTACCACTAGGCCATTGCCTCACCATGTATGATCTACCTTGTGGCGTTAACAAAGCCCCACACACATTACCAAAATATTGACTTCACTAATCTATAATAAACTCTGTGACCCGATGTTAATTATTAAATTTAGAATTAGAATGCAATCACTAAACAGATTTATTTTGTTTTTCATACATGCACATGTAAGATAAAAACTATTAGATATTTAATTAACAATTGTGTAGACTATAAAAAATTCTGAATTATCACAAACCCTACCAGTCTAATTGCCCTTTATAAAATAAAGTAATTCTACAAAGCTGTCTCTGTGAAAGAAATGCAGTCAAACAACAAGGAAGCACCATTTCTCCAACTGATTTGAAGGCCTTTATTGCCAATTGACTGTCTTCTATCTTTCCCTCAGAATAACAGCTTGGTTGGTAGGTTGCACAGAAAGTTGTGCACATTGTATTTTTTCAACTAAATAGATAGGCAGGTCTGGAAAGAAATCTAGTGCTTTAAAATGTAAAGCAAAATGCCAAGGTTTATTATGAGTAGCACTGAGATAAAGTGAGGAAGGATGTCCCCAATGACCATTAAGTCCAGAACCAGGGGTCACAGTGTATGGATACAGTGAAGGTCATTTTGGACCAAGATGAGTAGACTTTTCTTTCGCCCAGAGATTGGTCAGCTCGTGGAATTCTTTGCCACGTAAAGTGGTTGAGTCAAATCTTTGAATATTTGCAAGAAGGCATACACATAGTACTTCTAGTTTTTACCTATGACCAAATGCTGCAGACTGGCATATTCCACGGCTCAGGACTGCATGCTAAGGGTGCACTAAAAACCATGACAGCTGCTCCAATGGTGCAATGGGGAAAGCTCCTTGATTGAGGCCTTCCACCCATAGAACAGTGAGAGGCAGAAAACTGGCTAAAACATCTTGGGTTGTATGTTTGACATGATAAATAACAGTATTGTCTGTAGCTCATTTGGTAACATTCTCACCTCTGAACTACAAGGTCCTGGGTTTAAATCCCACTCCAGGGCTTGAGTGCTTAAAAGGCAAGGCTGATGCTCCAGTGCAGTACTGTGGGAGCCCAGCAATGTGAGAAGCATTTTCTTTCAAATAAGACACTAGCCTCAGGTCCTACTTGTCCAAGTGATCACATGGTACTATTCTGAAGAAGGCAGAGAAGTTAGTCCCTGGTTTCCTGGCCAATATTTACCCTTTGATCAACATCAAAAAAAAAGACTAGTTGGTCATTATCATATTGTTAGCCACATTCATAAATCAACAATGTTGGCAGAATATGGATGTTAGTCTGTAAAGCAGAATGTGACAAATCTCGCAATTATCAATTGTAATTGCACGTATAGTAGGTCATATAGGAAGAAAATTATTTGGTTTGATTCTTATGTAATATCAATTTGGACAGTCATGTGATAAAATTTTGTAAATTTAATGAATTAGGAGCAACTCCATTTATGGTTAAAAATGGATAAATAGAGTAACAGCTACCATAGGTGGTCTGTGCCGCTCCTTATGTCTCCCCTCGGGTAAAATATCTATAGCTAGGCCAACATTATTGTTGTACTTGGCAACTGAAAAGGCAAGATTGAAAACATTGAGATAAAGGCAGTGAACAAAATCATGTAACTTGGCTCAATGATAAATACCACAGATACATCCAAGAATGCGATCCAGGTTAGATTTCTTTTGGCAAGAAGCATGACCGAGTATTTATGTAGCTTTTGCAAGTCTAAAAGCATGAGCATGAAGCTGAAAGAACATCTCATACAGTCACTAGTGTGAAACGTTGTACTCCATGGATGCGAATGTTGGACATTGAAGGAAGATAATGAGAAAAGGATAACAGCTTCTGAAATGTGGGAATGGTGGAGGATGCACAGAATCAGATGGATGGACGAAAAGACAAATGAGTGGGTTAGATGAGAAGTAAAGTTCAAGAACAAGGTGTGTTATAGAGAGAAAAAGAAGTAACCAATTATGGATATTGGAAACAAAGACCTGACAATCTTGCCCTGGCAGCAACTGAAGAAGAAATTGATGGTAGAAAAAGAAGACGAAGATGAATATAAAGATGGGTGGATAATATTGAAATGTGGACTAAAGGATGCTTGAAGAAAGCTGCAGAAGATGCAAGGCAAAGCCATCGGCCTCAATAACGCTTTGGTAACAATAAATAAACCATAGTTAAGGCAGGACATCTTCTGGTACTTCTGAGATTTAGTAATTATCAAAGTCTTTAGTTTATGAATATAGCTTGTTCAATGACGATAAAGTTAGACTGGAGGGTTTGTTTCCCTGCTGTATAACTCTATGACTCTATAAATTGAATAATGCATTAGCATTATACTTCATGGTATTTTGAAGAATCTCTTATATAACAGAAAGTGTTCTCACAGAAAGAGAGATGCTGCCCAAAGAGGACAGTTGTATCATCCTGGAATCTATATTCAGACATAATATCTAACAATGCTTGACCTCAGGGAAGGTTTTTACTTTGATTTGTTGAAGATCAAAGACCAGAAATAGAACATAAACAAATGCTGCAATCTGAACAGGTCGCTATGTTCAGAGCAACTTCTTTACTTGACGTGGTACTGCATCCAGCAGTAAGCATTTCTGAGATAATGGACTGTTTGAGCATGAATTCCAAAGTTTCTCTGGTGCCTAATGAGCTTGTGTAGCTGACACAGAAACTGCCCAATCCAAGAACGAGTGAAGAAAGTAATAAAGAGCAAAGAAATTGACATGTAGATATGCAGAAAAATGATAGCTGTAAACTTGACAACATGAACATCTGAAATAGGAGCAGTAGTAGACTATTTGGCCCCTTGAGCCTCCTCCATTATTTAAGAAGATCATGGTTGATTTTTTTGTATTTCAAATTCCACATTCGACCTCAATAACATTTGATTCTCTTGCTTAACATGAATTAGCTACCTACTCCAAAAATTTTTGATAACCTTGCTTCCTGCAGCAAAGAGTTCCAAAGTCACACAATGTTCTGAGAGAGAAGAAATCACTTGATCTCTTAAAAAGAAAGTGCCCCCTAGTTCTGGACTGACCCACAATTGAAAATATCCATTCCACATCCACCTTGTCAAGACCTTTCAGGATTTTATACACTTCAATTATTCACTCTTCTAAACTCCAGTGGAAACAAATACAACCTGTCCAAACTAACCTCACTCCTGGCATCAATTTTGAAATATGATATATCTTATTGGCTGATATGAGGAACATTTACTGGCAAAGAAGCAAAGCCAGATGTTCTTTAGTTTCACCAGACCTAGAGCTGGAACACCCGAGATACAAGCTTGATCCAATAATCGACAAAGATATTGGTTAAACAAAATTCAAGCAGATGAATATGAACGCTGTTTCAGCCTTTGCTTTGACTTTCCATTCCTAAAATCAAGGTTAGGATTGATATTTTAGTTCTGCAGTTTTATCTTTTGAATCAATTCTGTTATATTTTAAACAAAGAGGCAGCCTAGATTTTAATGTACACATTTTGCAAACTAATGAAAGATACTCAGTCAACCTCGAAATGAAGATGATTATATGATTGTGTAGCCTACCAATAAAATCTATAGTCATCATCTGTAAAGCAGCTCTATGTGCATGTAGCCACACGTTGCAGTAACGTGGCAGTCTTGTCACCTACTTGACCTTCTGAAGTAGTGTTCTTTTAAACTACTGTTTCATATTCTAGGTTGACTGTGTTCAGGTTGTTTTTGGTCTGCTTAGGGACAGACAGTGGAGGCTGTGTGACCACATATAAACTTTTAAGTCAATGATCTCAAAAATTTGAACAACCTGTGGTACCAACAAATCTTCCTGTTCAGATCCTAGATTCAGCAAGTCACTGAAGCAACATTGTGAAGACAAAACCTTTCTAAATGTTCATAGCTAGGAAGTTCAAACAGTCTAACCAATAAGAGATGTAAACATAAATATTGAGCTGTCTAGGTAAGGATAGAAGCTGTAGGCTGAACACCATATCATAAGTTTTTTTTGTAAAGTATTTTGTTGAAGGAATTTCAATATAATTTTCTTTTCAAACAGAAACTTTTTTTGCTGTGGAATTTCTAGAATTTGTTCACATAACACCTCCAGTCATGTCCAACACAAGAACAAATGCTAGCAAAATAAATGGTACAAAATCTCAGTTCCTTAAGAGTTCAGATTGTTCTCAGCTAACATTAAAGAGTCTGGACACTTGTATTTTTAAGAGTCTGATTTACCTCAGACAGCATAGGACTGAGGAGTTAAGGCTAGGGAGTGACTGGGGGAAAGAGACTGTGGTGGGGTCTGAAGACGATTGCTTCAGTCTTCTGCTTATTTAGTATGGGATGTCAGTGGAGGGGCAAGGGGAATTGTTGCTGAGCTAAAGCTGGGTGCCATCTCCGTACATGTACAAATTAGCTTTCTGTTTTCACCTGATGTTGATGAGGGATGGCATGTAGATGAGAAATAGAAGGGGCAAAGTAAGGGAGTGTTTGATGGGGACAGTGTTGATGGAGCTTTACTTTCAGTTTAAAGGAATAGAGTCTGGGGAAGGAGTTTCAGATGTACTTGTACATGAGGAGAAGGAGAAGCCATTGATGGCTACTATTTAGATATTATGTGGCATGAATAAAACAGATGAGCAGATTCCCACATAGCACAATGGGTAAAAATGCCAATAAGCAGACAATAGGGATATAATTTATGGGGCAAAGAAATGAAGAAAATTGTTCACAGTGCCAATGAGAAAATCATTAATAAATCAGAACTACAAGATCTGCCACAGGAACACTGAAAATTAAGAATGTAGTATATTATAAAATAAATATTCATGCAGTGTGTGTGTATAATGTGCATATGTTTGGTTGGTTGGTATTGGCAATGTACTAGCTACAGCAAAGTGCACTAACCATTCGTACAGTGATTCTATAGTGGATGTATTGGTTGGAATCTTTACTTTGGCTCACCCATATTTTGTTTCAAATGGCAAGCCAAAATTAAAATGGCACACATGTCTTATTCACTGACTTATAATCTATAATTCTGGCAAATACAACCAGGATTGTAAATTAAATAGGTCCAAACATAACAGCAGTGCTTTAACAGAATTTCAATTCACATTGAAGTCTTAGCCTGTTGGTTGAGGGGATTGTATTGTAAAACTGGTCCTGTATTGTAGTGGGCTTGAACCGCTCTGTGGCCAGTGTGAGGAACGATATAAAAAATCAAATGAAAGATGCAGATGAATGGACCATCAGGACGTAATTTTAGGAATAAGGATATGAAGACAGTCTTAATGAGACAATAACTGATCATAAGTGTTATAATGTCTGTTACAGAATACTTAATATATTACTTTTAAATTTAAACTTGAATAAATTACAGCTGAGGTAGTAGGAACTGCAGTTGCTGGAGAATCTAAGGTAACAAGGTGTAGAGCTGGATGAACACAGCAGGCCAAGCAGCATCAGAAGAAGGGTCTAGGCCCGAAACGTCAGCCTTCCTGCTCCTCTGATGCCGCTTGGCCTGCTGTGTTCATCCAGCTGTGTTCATCCAGCTCTACACCTTGTTATCTTAAATTACAGCTGAGTCTAGATTCTAAGATTATGTATTGACATGTTCTTCTTATCAAATTCCAAAGTCTTCTCCCTCAAAAAATGTCATTGATCCTGCCAGGTTGCTCGGTTGTGTTTATCTTCATATCAGTGAGTGGATATCACAACTTCTGGGAAAGTTTGTTTCAAACAGATAGCGACAAACCCTAAGAATTTGCTGGCAGCATCACCCAGTTTATAAGAACATTAATGAAATTTTATAAAGTGATTGACTGTTTCAATTGGCTGTATTTTAAAGAACACAATCATATTTAGACTTATGTATAAGCAATTCTATCTTCAAAGCTTTAGAGTATTGGGAAAGAGACTAAATTACTTTCGTAATTCTCTGACCTTCTGTTCGCAGACACAAGTGACCAGCATCTGGCGCATGTTATTCAGCATTGCCAAAATCTTTTATTATTAATTCATCAAAAATTGCTGGTGGGTTAGATTGAAAAAAAAGGCTTCAGTTAATGAGATGAAAGTGTTTACTGTGAATGACTCAGGATCAAATGAAAATACCTTTGCAGTCAGCTCAAATTCAGTTATTTCACAGACTGCATGTGAAATGAAAAGAGGTGAAAGAGTCATTTTGATTGGAAAGACCCAAAACAATTTCAACATATAAAGAGGTAGTGTCTAAGTGGCTGAAAACATCAAGCACAGTGAATCAGTTAATCCTGCATATGTCGCACGTAAAGTTATTTCCAGAATGGTTTATGTGATTATTTAGGTTGGATTGAGAATAACTTGTACAAAAAGTGAAATTGCTTGGAATAGTTCAAGAAAATGAACTTTGCAGTGAATGAAGCTGCAGTGAACCTGCTGTGTCTTACATTAGAGACAAATCTTTTTTCAAGATCCAATTTAATGAGTTTCTGATCTTAGCTGAGCTATTTACAAATAAATTACCTCCTTGCAATTCTTATTTGGCTTCTGGTGGCCAATTATAAAGTGGCATTGGCAGAATTCTGTGAACATGTTCATTTGCTAACTTTCTCAGTTAAATTTGGTTGGAAGATTGTGAATTCAAAGCTCAGTCAGGGACATGACTCTCAAGTGCTGTCGGAGTTGCCACCTTCTCAGTGCGATTTTAATGTATGGCCAAAAATTGAAAGAACTGTGGCTGCTGGAAATCAGAAACAAAAACAGAAATTGCAGGAACAACTCAGCAGGTCTGGCACCAACTGTGGAGAGAAATCAGAGTTAACATTTCAGATCCAATGACCCTTCCTACTACTCATTGGGTAGTAATATTAGATGATTGGAGGATGGCAATTTTTTTTCCTTTATTCATTCACAGGATGAGGGTGTTGCTGGCTAGGCTGCATTTATTGTCCATCCCCTAATTGCCCAGAGGGCAGTTAAGAGTCAACCGCATTGCTGTGGGTCTGGAGTCACATGTAGGCCAGACCAGGTAAGGATGGCAGTTTCCTTCCCTAAAGGACATTAGTGATCCAGATGGGTTTTTCCCCCAACAACCAACAATGGATTCATGGTCATCATTAGATTCTTAGTTCCAAATATTTATTGAACTCAAATTCCACCATCTCCCATGGCAGGATTTGAACCTGGGTGTCCAGAACATTATCTGGCTCTCTGGATTAACAGTCCAGCAATAATACCACTAGGCCATCACCTCCCCCTAAATGTTATTCCCTTGTTCAAGAAAGGGAATAGAGATAATCCTGCGAATTACAGACCAGTCAGTCTTACTTCTGTGGTGGGCAAATTATTGGAGAGGATTCTGAGAGATAATATTTATGATTATTTGGAAAACCACAGTTTGATTAGAAATAGTCAGCATGGCTTTGAGGGGGGCAGGCCATGCCTCACAAGCCTTATTGAATTCTTTGAGGATGTGACAAAACACATTTATGAAGGTAGAACAGTGGATGTGGTGTATAAGGATTTTAGCAAAGTATTTGATAAGGTTCCCCATGGTAGACTCATTCAGAAAATAAGGAGGCATGGGATTGAGGGAAATTTGGCTCTCTGGATGCAGAATTGGCTGTCCGATAGACAGAGGGTGGTAGTAGATGGAAAGTATTCAGCCTGGAGCTCAGTGACCAGTGATGTTCCGCAGGGATCTGTTCTGGGATCTCTGCTCTTTGTGATCTTTATAAATGACTTGGATGAGGAAGTGGAAGGGTGGGTTAGTAAGTTTGCCGATGACACGAAGGTTGGCGGAGTTGTGGGTAGTGTGGAGGGCTGTTGTAGGTTGCAATGGGACATTGACAGGATGCAGAGCTGGGCAAAGAAGTGGCAGATGGAATTCAACCCAGAAAAGTGTGAAGTGATTCATTTTGGAAGGTCCAATTTGAATGCAGAATACAGGGTTAATGGCAGGATTCTTGGCAGTGTGGAGGAACAGAATGATCTTGGGGTTCACGTCCGTAGATCCCTCAAACTTATTACCCAAGTTATATACCTTCTTCATATACCTTATTAAGAAGGTATATGTGTGTTGGCTTTCATTGGCAGAGGAATTGAGTTTCAGAGTTGTGAGGTTATGCTGCATAGAACATAGAACATAGAACATTACAGCGCAGTACAGGCCCTTCGGCCCTCGATGTTGCGCCGACCTGTGAAACCAATCTGAAGCCCATCTAAACTAAATTATTCCATTATCATCCATATGTTTATCCAATGACCATTTAAATGCCCTTAAAGTGGGCGAGTCTACTATTTTTGCAGGCAGGGCATTCCACGCCCTTACTACTCTCTGAGTAAAGAACCTACCTCTGACATCTGTCCTATATCTCTCACCCCTCAATTTAAAGCTATGTCCCCTCGTGCTAGCCATCACCATCCGAGGAAAAAGGCTCCCAGTGTCCACCCTATCTAATCCTCTGATCATCTTGTATGTCTCTATCAAGTCACCTCTTAACCTTCTTCTCTCTAACGAAAACAGCCTCAAGACCCTCAGCCTTTCCTCATAAGACCTTCCCTCCATACCAGGCAACATCCTGGTAAATCTCCTCTGCACCCTTTCCAATGTTTCCACATCCTTCCTATATTGCGGTGACCAGAACTGTATTCAATACTCCAAGTGCGGCCGCATCAGAGTTTTGTACAGCTGCAACATGACCTCATGGCTCCGAAACTCAATCCCTCTACCAATAAAACCTAACATACTGTACGCCTTCTTAACAACGCTATCAACCTGGTGGCAACTTTCAGTGGCAACTGCAGCTCTAAAAAACCCTGGTTAGACCACACTTAGAATATTGTGTTCAGTTCTGGTCGCCTCATTATAGGAAGAATGTGGAAGCTTTAGAGAGGGTGCAGAGGAGATTTACCAGGATGCTGCCTGGACTGGAGGGCAGGTTTTATGAGGGAAGGTAGAGGGAGCTAGGGCTTTTCTCATTGGAGTGAAAAAGGATGAGAGGTGACTTGATAGATGTGTACAAGATGACTAGAGGCATAGATAGACTGGATAGCCAGAGACTTTTTCCCAGGTTGGAAATGACTATTACATGGGGGCATAATTTTAAGGTGACTGGAGAAAGGTATAGGGGAGATGTCAGAGGTTGGTTCTTTACACAGAGAGTGGTGGGTGCGTGGAATGCACTGCTGGTAGTGATAGTGGAGTCAGATTCATTGGGGACATTTAAGCGACTCTTGGATAGGCACATGGATGATAGTAAAATGTAGGGTATGCAGGGTAGTGTGATCTTAGAATAGGATAATAGGTTGGCACAACAAACATGGCCTTGCTCGACTGTTCATTTTAATGTGAAAAGTTGCATGACACTATTTAAAAAACAAGACATTCTCTTGGTAAAATAAAACTAAAGAACTGCCAGATGTTGAGGATCTGAAATAAAAACAGAAATTGCTGGAGAAACTCAGCAGGTCTGCCAGCATCTATAGAGAGAAATCAGAGTTAATGTTTCTAATCCGGTGACTGAAGAAGGGTCATTGGACTTGAAACATTAACCTTGCTTTCTCTCTACAGATGCTGCGAGACCTTCTGAGTTTCTCCAGCAAGTTTTGTTTTTGTTACATTCTATTGGTGTCTGGGTCAACATTCCTCTCCCAACTCTTACTGCCAAAATGATATTAATAGGTCATTATCTCAGCTGTGTTTGTGTTTGTGTGATACATTTCAGAAAGATATTAAATTCATGCAGAGTTTTTTTGAGATATTCTGAGTATATGATTTTGCCACATATGAATGTAAACTCTTTGCCTTATAAAGTATAAGTAAAACCGACCAATCTGTGACTAGTGAAGTTAAATATCATCACAGTTATCCTAAACAACAAAGTTACCAAGAGTAAAGTTGCCCACATGTCCATTTTGAATCCAATTGTGTCTCTGTGCCTTTCAAACATTTTCTAAAACACTGATCATTTCTGCTGCCTCTAAGAACAATGCTGTCAGCAAATGGTTATAAACAGAACAAAAGGAGAGAAAAAAATAGTATAGTGATTAACTGATGATGGATCAAATTGTAAAACTGCTGAAACATTTTCTTTCAAAATGGCAGGATTAAAGTAGCCCAAATTTGTTGGACCTATGTGGCTTGAGCCCGTGGCAGATGAACACAGGATTAATCTGCATCTAATCATCAAAATTATAATTAGAGATGATTTCGACCACATGGCATTTTAATACTGAAGAAATTAACCCTTTCCCAATTTTTTGGGCAGCAAAAACACTTTCCCTTACCATTATTTAACCGAATAGTTTACATAATTTGTGTATCAAATGTCTAAAACTAAGCAAAGTCAGAAAGAGGGCATACAGCACACAGAATGTGTCTTTCTTTATTTCTGCAGTTCTCATTAGCTGACTGTCGTATGTTAATCAGAGCAAAAGTTTAATCAACAGAAAATTAATGGAGTAATTGTTGTGTCATTAAGCCAGATGCTTATGGTTGGCTAAACGACAAAAGCATTTTCTGCTACCTGCAGATATGGTGTGCCACTGTGTATTATTTAATCTGGGTCATTCACACCCTGATGTACACTGCTTCCAAACTGTAAAGAAAACAGATATGGATGCATGTTTTTGTCTTCAGTTGTTCTACGTCATTTACAGAGCAAACAATAACTCAAAATGTAATTCTAACTAAGTCAGGGCTTGTTTGTGAAAATGTCAATACATCATTTAATCACATTTTTACAAGGCTCTCTCTGGTATATCAATTTGTTCAATTTAATAATCAATAAAATATTACATCAAATACAGTCGGTTGGCAAAGTTTTTTTTATTTATAGTGCACTTGGAGGAGAAGGAGAAAACAAAGTAGAGTGAGGTTTTTTGACTTGCTTTTCATCCAATGAACAAGCACACTGCAGATGCCTTAAAAATTCCCCACATAGAAAACAGAATCAAATTTGTTTTAGATTTGAACAGAATACTTTGCAGGCTACAGCTATTGAATAATGCAGGCTAAGCCCGGAAAAACTAAACACTGCAACTTTAGGATAGTTAAAGGCCATCTGTCATCAGAAATTTCTGCCCAGCAAGTTGAAAAACACTGTTTGAGAGAAGTGACCAATTTGTAGCATCAATGCTGTGGATAGAACATACGTTGCAAAGTTTTTAGATAACTAAGAATGGGTTTCTTTTCATAAAAGAAATCTCATTATTAAAACTACACAGATTAACTCAGCTTTGAAACAACCATGTTACTTCCTGTCATCATCCTGTATTATTGTCTATCAATGATCTAATGGCTGTGTAATGGTGCTGTCTTTTGTGTTGACAGTACTGTGTTGACAATGGATAGCATAGCTACCCAGAACCCATGGTTCTCCAATCTTTTCGCATGGGGGCTCAAATTTTGATTCTTCTATTACTCAGCAGCCAGTGAACAAATTTCAGGAAGATAACAATGACTACAACAGTAAATATGAATTTCAGAAAAAAAAAACAAACACAATTCTAATGATTAAAAGTGATTGTAAAAACATGTCAAGCGGCAGAATAAATGAATAAAACTCTTTTTTGCACGTTCAGTCAAGAAACAGAGTAAGAGAAAAGAAGAAAAGGACCCCAAATCTTGATCATCAAAGGAGCAGGTGAGACTGGGGCTATGGAGTTCAGTTTACTTGGCACTGACCTTGGTTCACCTTTGATAGTATACACCCTAAGTTGGCCCCAGCTCAAACATGGGGCTCAAAACATCAAAGGAGCAGGTGAGACTCAGCCTGCTTTGTGAATTTCTATGGCGGGTGGTGGTAGTGGTGGTGAGACTGCGAGGTTGGTAGGAGTGGCGGGAGGTGGGGGTGGGGGTGGGGGTGGTAGTTCTATTCACTTGTCCACCCACCCAACCATCACATGCTCAGGCAGTTGTTGAGTCAGCATCACCAGTTACACACACATTCGTATTTACCTATCCAGGCAATCCCCAGGCTGGTCAATCAATCACTAACTCCCCTACTCAATCCCCCCATGTCTGCCAGTCACACACTGACTTTGAGCTGTGCTGTTGCTGTAACCAGTGATGGCCCGTCTGAATTTCTCCCTATCCGTGTCCACCTAATGATTTCCACTGAACCCCAATGGACTCTCATCTGCTGCCCCTTGGTGGCCCAACGGCATCGGTGTCTTCCTGAAAGCTTTTTGAAATCCTTCACCAGTCACCTTATATTCACAAATGCATAGCCTTTCACAATAGCACTGCCTCTCACTAAGTCCAGGGCTGAATGTCCTTGACATTCATCCTTTTATGTCAGCCAGGTGTTACATAGAATTCCTACAGTGTGGAAACAGGCCATTCGGCCCATCAAGTCCACATGACCCTCAGATGAGCATCCCACACAGACCCACTCCCTACCTTACCCCTGCCTTTGCCACCCTAGACATTATGGGCAAGTTAGCACGGCCAATCCACCTAACCTGCGCATTTTTGGACTCTGGGAAGAAACCGGAGCACCCAGAGGGAAACCACGCAGACACGGGGAGGACGTGCAAACTCCACACAGGCAGTTGCCCGAGGGTGGAATCAAACCCAGGTTCCTGGTGCTGTGAGGCAGCAGTGCTAACCACCGAGCCACCCCCAGGCTGGACCAGATTAACAGCCCCAATCAGGGAACTCATATTCTATAAGGTCCACCTGGCTGATCTTATTACAATCACTACACCTCTTAGCCCCTACCTTGAGGACTGCTGCTGCAGCTCCAGGCTTCAGGCTGAGTTAAATCACTCAAGTCGAGCTGCTTGCTGCTCGTCCAACCACAGACTGTTTCCTTTCCACATGTGAAACTGAGAGCCTCATTAGTGGGCCAATCTGAAGCAAAGGCAGGAGAGAATGAACATCAGATTGAAGGAGCAGTCCTTTCCAAAATCTTCCAGACGCATTTAGCTGCATTGGTGGGTCACTTAGGACTCCTCAGTGGACCACATTGTATAACAAGTCTATCACACCCAGAAGGAAAATCCAGTCAAACATACGAATGACACAGAGATACAGGAACTGCCAAAGCTGGAGAATCTGAGATAACAAGGTGTAGAGCTGGATGAACACAGCAGGCCAAGCAGCATCAGAGGAGCAGGAAAGTTGACGTTTTGGTTCTGGACCCTTCTTCAGAAATGGGGGAGGAGAAGGGGATTCTAAAATTAATAGAGAGAGAGAAGGCGGCAGATGGAAGATGGATAAAGGAGCAGATAGGTGGAGAGGAGACCGACAGATCAAGGAGGCTGGGATGAGGCTGGTAGGTAGGAGGCGGGTGTGGGGGTTGAGGTGGGAGGAGCGGATAGGTGGGAGAAAGGACGGACAGGTCAGGGAGGCGGGGACGAGCTGGGCTGGTTTTGGGATGCGGTAGGGGGAGGGGAGATTTTGAAGCTTGTGAAGTCCACATTGAGACCATTGGGCTGCAGGGTTCCCAAGCGAAATATGAGGTGCTGTTCCTGCAACCTTCGGGTGGCATCATTGTGGCACAGGAGGAGGCCCAGGATGGACATGTCGTCCAAGGAGTGGGAGGGGCAGTTGAAGTGGTTCGTGACTGGGAGGTGTAGTCGTTTGTCATGAACCGAGCGTAGGTGTTCTACAAAGCGGTCTCCAAGCCTCCGCTTGGTTTCCCCGATGTAGAGGGGGCCACATTGGGAACAGCAGACACAGTATACTACATTAGCAGATGTGCAGGTGGACATCTGTTTAATGTGAAAGGTTTTCTTGGGCCTGGGATGGGGGTGAGGGGGGAAGTGTAGGGGCAGGTGTAGCACTTCCTGCGGTTGCAGGGAAAAGTGACAGGGGTGGTGGAGCTGTTGGGGAGTGTGGAGCAGACAAGGGAGTCACTGAGAGAACGGTCCCTCCGGAAGGTAGATAAGGGTGGGGAGGGAAAAATGTCCTTGGTAGTGGGGTCAGATTGCAGATGGCAGATGGCAGCATTGGATCCGGAAGTTGGTGGGGTGGTATGTGAGGATGAGGGGGATTCTGTTTTGGTTGTTATTGCAGGGAGGGGGTGTGAGGGATGAGTTGCAGGAAACGCGAGAGATGCGGTCGAGGCCGTTTTCGACCACTGTGGAGGGGAAGTTGTGATCCTTGGAAAACGAGGACATCTGAGATGTCCGGGAGTGGAATGCCTCATCTCGGGAGCAGAGGCGAAGGAATTGGAAATAGGGAATGGCATTTTTGCAGGAAGGTGGGTGAGAAGAGGTGTATTCTAGGTAGCTGTGGGAGTCGATAGGCTTGAAATAGATATCGGTTTCCAGGTGGTTGCCAGAGATGGAAACAGAGGTCCAGGAAGGAGAGAGAGGTATCGGAGATGGTCCAGGTGAACTTAAGGTTGGGGTGGAAGGTGTTAGTAAAGTGGATGAACTGTTTGAGCTCCTTGTGGGAGCACGAGGTGGCGTCGATACAGTCATCAAGGTAACGGAGGAAGAAGTGGGGGATAGGGCCAGTGTAGCTTCGGAAGAGGGACTGCTCCACGTATCCTACAAAGAGGCAGGCATAGATTGGGCCCATGCGGGTACCCATGGCCACCCCCTTTGTCTGTAGGAAGTGGGAGGAATTGAAGGAGAGGTTGTTGAGGGTGAGGACGAGTTCAGCTAAGCGGATAAGGGTGTCGGTGGAGGGGGACTGGTCGGGCCTGTGGGACAGGAAGAAGCGGAAGGCCTTTAGGCCATCTGCATGCGGAATGCAAGTGTATAGGGACTGGACGTCCATGGTGAAGATGAGGTGTTGGGGACCAGGGAATCAGAAGTTTTGGAGGAGGTGGAGGGCGTGGGTGGTGTCACGGACGTAGGTGGGGAGTTCCTGGACCGGGGGGAGAAAATGGAGTCGAGATAAGTGGAGATAAGTTTGGTGGGGCAGGAGCAGGTGGAGACAATGTGTTGACCAGGGCATTCAGGTTTGTGGATTTTGGGAAGGAGATAGAAACAGGCGGTGTGGTGTTGGGGAACAATGAGGCCAGAGGCTGTGGTTGGGAGGTCACCTGAAGTGATGAGGTTGTGGATGATCTGGAATGATACATACTGTTTTGTGTACCACTGTTTTGTATCTCTTGGTAAAGTGCTCCACTATGACCAGGACATTCATTTTCAAGTAATACTGTGTGTTTTTAAATGGTTTCTTTCTCTCTGGGTGACTAGATCAATCGACAGTGGTATCGCTGTACTCAAACTTCTGTGATGAAAATACCTATCTGCTGAGGGGTTTGATCATGTTTCACTGAAATTGGTTTTGGGGGCTTCAGCTCTTGCAACATTCACCCATTTGTGCTTAGGCTGCAGTAAAGTGATGAGTACAGTGACCTCAAATTTTAAAATACCTCCCGATTTGTGGCCAAAGATTTGCAAGAAAGAAAACGATAAGTCTTGCAAACTAATAAATAATTGTAAATTGAAAACTGATCAGCTCTTGGCAGCCTCTACTAGTGGAATGGAAAGTCAGACATTATCAAAGAGTGGAGCCAAACATTCTACTTCCCCATCGTTT
This sequence comes from Rhincodon typus, assembly GCF_021869965.1. NCBI lineage: Eukaryota > Metazoa > Chordata > Chondrichthyes > Orectolobiformes > Rhincodontidae > Rhincodon > Rhincodon typus. The sequence goes on along the minus strand of NC_063354.1, from coordinate 19,939,856 downwards.
TGAATTTTTAAACATAGGTATGAGCTGGGGCTTGACTTTCACAAATAAATTCAGAAACCCAGACTGACAGACTGTTTTAATTACAAAATGTAAACCAAGCTGATTTTTCAAAAAAAATTTTTGATAATCATAAGTACTTTTATTCATTCATATGAATTTGCTGAATACATGTAATGCAGTACAGGAGTTTCAAATGATACGGGTTGCTCACCAAATTTCAGAGCCTGATAAATGTGATTGCCAGATGATTGATGTGTTTTAATGACAGCTGTCTGCTAATGTTGGCTAACATGACTTCCCTTCCACTGACCTATTCATAGACAATGGTGAGAGATTTGGTCTGTACTAAGAACAGAAAAATTGGGGGCAGTAGTAGGTCCTTAAAGGCTGATCATTCACTCTGTCAAATCATGGCAGAACTATTTCATCAAATTCCTGCCCTAATCACATATCCCTAGCATTCCCTAGTGCCCATAAAATCAACAATCTTAAAAATACTTGAGGACTGAGCATACACAGTTGTTTGTGGCAGAGAATCCCAAAGACTCAAAACACTTTGGGTGAGGAAGTTACTCCTCATTTCAATCCTTAACGGTCAGCCTCTTATTCTGAGACGATAGCCCAGCCCTCGATGTAGACCATGTAGCCATGACCAACAGCCTCTCAGCAAATATCTTGTCAAGCCCTGTATACATTTCTATACTCAGCTCATTTCTCATTCTTCTAAACTCCAACAAATGCAAGCCCATTCTAGTCAGACACTTGTCCTCCCAGAAGGACCAATGTCACAGTTCAAACGTGAGGCATGTTTTGGGAAATGCAAAATCAAAACAGAACAACAAATAAACCACAGCTACCCTCTACATGTACCTACTTTAAAAATTCTGGGAAGCCATGCAGTTATGCTTCTTCCCACCCACCCTACTCTACCTTAGAGAACATTGTGTGGAAGAGGCTAATCTTAGAAGATGATGTGGAGGGAGGGGAAAGAGACAGAATGAGATAGTAGAAAGAGATGCAGGAGAGGGAGGAAAAGGAAGTGCTGTTGCAACTGTTGATTTGTACCATTCTTAATAGTTATCATCCATGTATAAGTCTTTGACCTTTGGATAAAATGGAAGAAGCTTTAATCCAGTGTTTGTGGGGCTTTCATGCTATCTAAAATGGATTTGGTGATAAGTGTTAATTGAAGACTTGATACCGTAAAAGCAATCTAAAGTGAATGATTGAAAACTGTTGCTTGTACACCTATAATCCTCACATTTTGGTAAGTGAGGTTAATCAATGGCATCTTGTATTCATACAACTGGTTGGCAAAGTATTCAAGGCTAAAGTCAATGCTGTCCAAATATTCTGCACCATATTTGAGGTCATTCGTATATACCAAGTACAACACATTTTGTGTCATTCAAAATACCAAGTTGTTATAAAACAAGCAGTTGTTTTTTTTTAAAATGTTATCTTTTCCATCAATGACTCCTTTGGTGCTTGATGAAATGATTGAGGTGAGATACTGGTTTATCCAAAAGAACCCCAAAGAACTGCGGATGCTGGAAATCAGAAACAAAAACAGAAATTACTGGAAAATCTCAGCAAGTGTGGAGGGAGAACAGAGTTAAGATTTTGGGTCCAGTGACCCTTCTTCAGAACTGATTGTAGCTAGGAAATGATTGGTATACATGCTGATGATGGGGTGTGGGGAAGGATAAATGATAGGTGGAGATGGAGCTCAGAGAGACAGATAAACAGTTGGGCGGAGAAAGGAATCAGTAAAGGTCAGCCTGGGAGAATGAACAGCTTCTACTGGGGACCATTAGTGGCTACTAGTGGAAACAATGGATTGTTTGTGTAACAGCCCATGTGATAATGCTGCGTGGGGGCTAGGATAAGGAAATGGGAGAAGGTGCTCATGGCCTAAAATTAATCAACTCAATATTGAGTCCTGAAGGCTGCAGGATTCCCAAGTTGAAAATTAGAAGCTGTGCTTCGAGTTTGCATTAAGTTTTGCTGGAGCATTGCAGCAAGCCAGAAACAGAGATGGTGGCCATGGAACATGGTGGTGTGTTGAAAGCTCTGTGTCATTTTTGTGGACAAAATGTAGGTGTTCTGCAAAATGGTCACCCAGTCTGCGTTTCATCCCCCAATGTACAGCAGTCCACATTGTGAGCAGTGAATACAATAGACTAGTTCGAGTGAAGTGCAAGTAAATTGTTGCTTCATCTGAAAGGTGTGCTTGGGGCCTTGGATAGTGAGGAAGGAGGAGGTAAACAGGCAGGTGTTATACCTTCTGTGGTTGCATGGTAAGGTGCCATGGGGTGTGAGGTGGTGTTGGGAGCAGAGGAGGAGTGGACCAAGGTGTTCTGGAGGGAATGGTCTCTGTGGAAGGCTGACAAGGGAGGAGAGGGGAATGTGTGTCTGGAGGTGGGATCCCATTGGAGGTGGGCAGAAATGATGGCTCACGATCCGTTGGATGTGGATCCTGGTGGGGTAGGAAGTGAGGACCAGGGGGACCCTATCAGTATTTTGAGAGGTGTCAACCACGGTAATGGGAATCTTTGGTTGAGGAAGAAGGTGGTCATTTAGGAGGCTCCCTTATGGAGGGTGGCATCAAGGGAACAGATATGATAGAGATGAAGAAACTGAGAGAATGGAAGAGAGTCTTAACAGGAAGCAGGGTGTGAGAATGTATAGTCAAGGTAACTGTGACAGTCGGTGGGTTTGTACTGGTTATTGGTGGCCAGCCTATCTACAGAAATGGAAACAGAGATGTGGAGTAAGGGATGAGATGAGTCAGAGATGGACCAGGTGAAAGTGACAGCAGGGTGGAAATTAGAAGCAATATTGATAAAGTTTTCCAAGTCTGGACAAGAGACGGAAGCAGCACTGATGATGTCAATGTATTGCAGAAAGAATTATGAATGAGGGTGGGGAGCAGGACTGAAACAAGGAATGTTCCACATGCCCCACAAAGAGGCAGACATAACTGGGGTCCTTATGGGTACCCACAGCCATCCCTTTGACCGAAAGAAAGTGGGAGGAGTTAAAGGACAAATTGTTCAAAGTGAGGACGAGATTGGCCAGACAGAGGAGGGTGGCTGTGGATGGAACGGTTCCGGTTCTTTTTTTTCAGGAAGAAGCCGAGAGCCCTGAGGCCATCCCGATGCGGGAGGGGATGGACGTGTGAAAGAGGTGCACATCCATGGTGAACGATGAGCAATGAAGATTGCTCATCATTTCAATTCACTACGGGTCAGGTGCAATTTCTTAGGTTGACAGTTTTGTGATTTAAATACTCTGACTCGAGATTTGAAGCAAACAATTTTAAAGCACCGGTTTATCTGGTTTTACTGGACTGATACTCATTCATCCTGATAAGCTTTGATTCAACCAATAATGTTCACTTTAAGAGTAATTTATGCAAAAGCAGAACATCACTGAGTCCATACTTCAGCTAACCATGTAAATCAGTAAATTACATGCTAATTGGGATTCTCTTAATCAATATTCCAGACATTAGGGTTACTTCTGGATAAGGTAAATTGTAGAGCATTAATGTATAGACAATACTGAGTCTGCCATTGGCAATTCTATTGATTGGGCTTAAAGGAATGAAGTCAATGATAGATGCCAATTATTGTACCAGGAGAGTAATTTTTTTCATCATCTATATGAGTTGTTTCAATTAAATTTTGAGCAATTGTTGTCTCTCAATGTCTGACAAAGAATTGCAAACATTTAGAATGGTTGACAGGACAGTGGTGACGATGAGTTGGGATTGCTTATCATTCCAATTTACTATGCGTCAGGCACACCTTCTTGGGTTCACAGTTCTGTGATTCAAATACTCTGGTTAAAAAGATTTGAAGCAAACAGTTTTAAAGCAATAGATTAATATTAACAAATCATACAATTATACTGGCAGGGCTACATGCATTATCAAAACTGAAAGAAACAGTTCATTCAAGGGTCTAGGCCCGAAACGTCAGCTTTCCTGCTCCTCTGATGCTGCTTGGCCTGCTGTGTTCATCCAGCTCTACACCTTGTTATCTCACTCAATGCTGTTTGCTCACATGTTTAAGATTGTAGTTCATTAAGCATTTGTCATTGTGGGGTCAGGTACGTGAGAGAAGAGCAAAAGAGAAGGACAAAGAGAAAAAGCTAAATTTCTCCATCAATACCCCATGACTGATTCATCACTACAGATTATTTCAGAATGTTGAATCATAAAAAATATGCAAATAAAACGAGCTTTGTGCTCATTAGAGTGTAACACTGTCAACACAATAGTAGGGTCTTCCTGCAACATCCAGACCTACATGTTGGGACGAGGGAGAAGGAGGAGGAAATAACAGCACATAATAATTTTGTTCGAGAGTTAATTTAATTTTGGCAGAGTGGCTAATGGCATGAGTAAGTACAGGATCAAAGTGCTGTTTTTCCTTTTCACTTTACCTCATACAGTAGTGGGTGGGAGTAATTTTCAATTTACAACCTGGGTGGTAATTATTTAACTCTAAATGATATCAAGGCAAAGTCTTCTCTAAAAAAGTGGCTGAATATATAATAGTCATAGAGTCACAGAGAGGTACAGCATGGAAACAGCCCTTCAGTCCAACTCGTCCATGCCGACCAGATATCCTAAATATATCTCGTCCCATTTGCCAGCATTTGGTCCATATCCCTCCAAAGCCTTCCTATTCATATACCCATCCAGATACCTTTTAAATGTTGTAATTGTACCAGTGTCCACCACTTCCTCTGGCAGTTCATTCCATACACACACCACCCTCTGCATGAAAACGTTGTCCCCGAGGTCCCTTTTAAATCTCTCCTCTCAAACCTATGCCCTCTAGTTTTGGACTCCCCTACCCCAGGTAAGATATCTTGTCTATTTACCCTATCCATGTCTGTCATGATTTTATAAACCTCAGCCTCTGATGCTCCAGGAAATAAAGCCCCAGCCTATTCAGCCTCTCCATATGGTTCAAACTCTCCAACGCTGGCAACATCCTTTTAAAATTTTTTTGAACCCTTTCAAGTTTCACAACAGCAAAAGGATTCATAGACACATCATGGACACTTGGCCAGCAGTTTCTCTTGGCCTTTTATTTGTGATAAGCTCGACCTGTGTTCAGTAAGAGCTTACCAACATGACCATCACCAGCAACAACACTCACAAACAACTTTCTTAGACCCTGACGGCAATTTGACATGACTTTTCTTAGCGCTATCTTAGAGAAATAAAACTGGAAGAACATATGGTTCTCCTTCTTTAAACGTCTGTTTGAAAAATAACAATTATCCAAGTTTGTCTTCCATTCTATAACATCGAGTTGACTGGAAGGAGGAGAAATTATTCTCTCAAGGGATTATCTTAGGGAAACGTGGACTATTGACATTCAACTTCCATCATACAATTTCAAAGACCAAGACCTTCCTGGACTAAAGTGATTTTTAAAGGGGTGACAATTACTGACTTAAAATGGCTGCCATGATCACCTGGAGTTGCTTCAGGATCTATTCTTGATGCCTACCTTTTATTAATTTGCTAAATTTTAATTTACACTGAAGACAGTGTAACAGCTGGCAAACAAAACTTGCCGCTGAAAGATGAGTGGGATTATTTGCTTCCGAATACTCATCAATTTCCTGGAATATTTATGTGAGGTGGTTAGATGACCAGGTGAGGAGGATGATTGGCTCCTCTCTTTTTAACCCCCTCCTAGTCAGTCGCAATAGATACTTTTTCCAATTTTTAGCATAAAGCTACCGCACTTCACGAAAAAAATATCAAATGGCTCAAAACAAAGGAGCCAATTAATTACAAGGTTTTCTTGATTAAAAGAAAGAAGGATTCTATTATGTTTTACTGTTATTTTTCCAGCTAATGCTACTATTGGACAAATCAGATCTCAGACAGCAACTTGGCTTCATAGATCATGTTTGATTTGTTTTGGTTTTAACAAAGTGGTATCTTGCAGAAACATAGGCACAAGTCAGGAATGTAATGGAACACTTGCCTGATGAATGCTGCTTCAACAACTCTCAAAGGTTTGACACCATCTAGGACAAAGCAGCTCACTTAATTGGTACACCATCTACCACCTTCAACATTCACTCCCTTCACCTTTGATGCACAGTGGCAGCGGTGTATACCATCTGTAAGATTCACTGCAATAACTTACCAAGGTTCCTTCGACAGCACTTTCCAAACCTGCAATCTCTAGCACCTAGAAGGACAAGGGCAGCAAATATATCCCAGCACCATCACCTGCAAATTCAAGTACACACCATCCTGACTTAGAAACATATCATCATTCCTTCCATGTCATGGGGTCAAAATCCTGAAACTCTTTCCCTAACAGCACTATGGGTGTGCCTACATTACACTGGCCACGGCAGTTCATGAGGGCAGCTCACCACAACCTTCTCAAGGGCATTTAGGAATTGGCAATGTTGGCCCACCAGCAATAATTACATCCAATGAATTAATTAAAGATAATACTCATCTGAACAGCCCTAATAAATCCCTCCCTGGTTTGGCTTCACACTTATTTGATAAAGCTCTAATAAAGCATGTTGGGGTGTTTCACTATATCAAGGATATGTAATTCTAGTTGTAGCTGTTGTTGCAAACAAGTGGTTTTCTCTGCCAAGAATTATACATTTCTGGTTGGTAAATGGATTTTTACCTTAAGTCACGCTGTTCAGCTACAGAAGTTTATTCCTTTTGGAATTTTGGCTCCCCATCGCAGAGTCAAAAGTATAGCATCTGATCAATGGTGCAAAAAGGTATTACAGTTCTCCCTTCACTGCTCACTTAACTTGGAAGGAGAAGCAAAAGGTGTCAGGGAGATCAGGATGATCCTGCTGAGCAACTTCAAGGGAGCTTAGCTCCGTGGATTATACTTTAGAGATTTGAGGCCAGTTTACCAATCCTCCATATAGCTATCTGATTCAACAAAAAAATTGGAAAAAGAAACCTGACTGCTTACCTACAGTCTACTTGTGAAAATGGTCTATTCAAGAAGTAAATAAAAAACAACACAAGTGATCCTTCTCATTTCCCCAAAGAAACAAAAGCTACTGCACTCTGACATGGAAAACAAAACTTCTGACACCATACTTCTCATCTCAATAATAAATCCCTTTATTTCTTTAAAGTGTGGCCAGATAGCACACTTAACCCCGCCCCACCCCACTCCCCCACCCACCATTGCTTACAACTGGAGTTGCTTCAGGATCTATTCTTGATGCCTACCTTTTATTAATTTGCTCAATTTTAATTTGACGACCTGTCCTGGACTTACCACATAGATGCGATGGTCAAGAGACACAACAATGCCTCTTCTTCCTCAGGTGGCTCAGGAAATTTGGCCAGTCCATAAAGTCCCTCACCAACTTCTACAGATATACCATTGAAAGAATACTGTCTGGGTACATAATGGCCCAGTGTGGCAACTGCTCTGCCCAGGACCGTAAGAAACTACAGAGGATGGTGTGCACAGCCCAGACCATCACGGAAGCCAACCTTCCATCCATGGACTCCATTTACACGGCTCGCTGCTGCGGAAAGGCTGCCAACATCATCAAAAACCCATCGCACCCCGTTAATAACCTCTTACAACCTCTTCCATCAGGCAGAAAATACAGAAGCCTGAACACACGCACAAGCAGGTTCAGGAGTAGCTTCTTCCCAGTGGTAGTTACACTGATGAATGGATTCTCTAGCCTCAAATAACGCTGATCTTGTTAACGTTGATCTTGCTAATTGCACGTTCTGTGCAATGTAACCTATACGCCTCTGTCTAAGTCTTTTTGATCTGTACACCCTTGCTTACTATGATCAGACTGGACTGCTTGTAAACAAAGCTTTTCACTTGTACTTCAGTACACGTGACAATAAATCAATCAATCAATCATTGCCTCTTAATGATATAGTGTGAAGACACGGGGTTTTCTTCCACAAATATGCTGCTGACTCACAGCTCTACTTCTTATCACTTCTTTCTAATTCTGATACTGTTTCTATACTACTAAATTGTTTGTCTTCCTTTGGTGGATGAGCTGAAATTTCTCCCAGTTAAACAGTAGGATTTGTTCTTCTGTCACATCACCATCTCTGAATGTTTGCTACTGATTACATCGCATTGACTACAATGAGAATAGATTGAAGGAGTTGGGAAGGAGGCTGAAAGATTTGATAGTGGTTTTCAAAATCATTAGCAGAGTAGGCAGGGAGAAACTGTTCCCACTCATTAAAAAAAAATGAATGACACGGTATAGATTTAAAGTGATGGTAAAAGAAACAAAGGTAATGTCAGATAACAAGGTGTAGAGCTCGATGAACACAGCAGGCCAAGCAGCATCAGAGGAGCTGGAAAGCTGACATTTCGGGTTTGGACCCTTCTTCAGAAAAAGAATTGTCAGAATTTTTTTCATATTGTGAGTCATTAAAGTATGGAATGCACTATTTGGAAATATAAAGGCAGGCTCAATAGAGGCCTTTAAGAAAACATTACATGAACACGTGGATACATGGTGTGCAGAAATACGGCACTAGCTAATCGAACCAGTGCAGGCACAATGGTTGAATGGTCTCCTTTTGCACTGTAACAATTCTGTTATTCTGTGATGTGACCAATTCACTCAGCCTAAGACACTCCCTAAAACTCATCCGCTAAACTTGACATCTACCCATCCCTTCATAAGATATCTGCTTTGGCTTAGAACCCATGTCTGTTCTTATTCTTATTTATTCTACCATGAAGCACTTGTGGCATTTTTCTACATGAAAGCAGCTGAATGAAATTATCTGCATTATAATTTTAAGCTTCCCAATTTATGTTCTTATGATTTTTACACTTCACCCCACTGTCTTCTAAAGTTGTCCAATTTAACTACAAACAGAAATAATATCGTAAAAGCAAACTAATAAATTAAAACAGAATAAATTACTTTACAACACACATGTAAATCTGTCTGTGCCCCTGGGTTCAATTATCCTTTCTGTCTAACACTAACTTTCTTGAGACTATATTTTACTTGATTCTTCATGTGTGACACCATGGACAATCAGCTCAAAAGGTAAGTACAATACAATGTCAAGAAAAAATTAAACAGTTTTTGAACATTTAGCACCTCACAGAATGGAAAGAAGCTCTGCCGCAACAGCAAAAAGTAGTGACTGGGCAACATAATATTTTCTTTCAATTACTTAATTATGATCAAATTTTACTTATCAGTCATTATGTGATGCAACTGAAACTCCTTAATATAGAAGGAGTCATACTACTGGTAATTGCAAAACATTGAATTCCAATGGCACAAAGACATTCATCTTAGGAACAATGGACTGTGCTCTTCCCTTTGTGTTTGAGGGAAGCTAAGCGAGCCTCCACGGGGTTTGTTTTAGAGTAAACAAAGACATCAATTCTTATTCCATAAAGAGAATTGGGTGTTGTTGGCACATAAAAATCAATGACAAAAGGCCAATTTTTATTGGCACTTATGGCAAGCTGTAGACAAACTGCTCCCATCTCGATCCATCAGGATGAGTGGTAGGTTTTATGGCTGTTATGAGGTACCTGTCAGATAGCAGACAAATCAGCGATAATATCAACTCCACATCAGTTTGTATGTGATCCACAATAGAATTCTATCTCTAAAATTACATCCAAATCCCGATTCCCACACCAAA
>NC_063354.1:19863781-19930056 GCF_021869965.1 Rhincodon typus | reverse complement strand
AGAGGAGCAGGAAAACTGATGTTTCAGGTCTGGAGCCTTCTTCAGAAATCCAGAAATTTCTGAAGAAAGGTCCCGACCCGAAACGTTAGCTTTCCTGCTCCTCTGATGCTGCCTGGCCTGCTGTGTTCCTCCAGCTCCACACTGTGTTATCTTAAAAAAAATTGCTGTTGTTTCTGACAACTGATTAAACAGCTGAAAATGAATGTGCATGAAAGAAATTCCAAAACTAATGAATAAAAATGATTTGACTGACGAATGCAAATATCACAAAGAAGATACTTAACACAGCCAGCATGCGTTATTCGAAACAATGCTGAATCAGCTACCAGTATTGTGTAATTTGCACTATAGCATGCACTATTACTTCTCACTCTTTCAGAGGTTGTGTTACAAGACTCACATCTGATTGAACATACACTTTTACTTGAAGTAGCAAGAGACATAGAAACTAGATATTCTGATAGGCTAAAGCTCAGAAAAGCTAACAATATTACTTTTAGGCTTGGATTTTCACAGAGTTGCTTTCGGTGCCTTATCTAAAATGACAGGTGACCCTCGATCCAGAAATCGCACCTGTACTTTGGACAGATCCTATTTTCGACATAGCGCTAACGCTAAGTTCAAGCATTTTCATTCGAGTAAGCTCTTCAATCCACAATATGTCACTTACAGTTATTAAGAGGAGATGTAAATGTGGATAAACAGCAGATAGGTCTGGTAAAACTGTCAAGCTTTCAAGTTATTTCCTCAGTAAAGGAAAGAACTGTGTTTGCTGGAAATCTGAAACAAAAACAGAAATTGCTGGAGAAAGTCGACAGATCTGGCAGCATCTGTGGGGAGAAAGCTGAGTTAACATTTTAGTTCAGTGACCCTTCTTCAGTTATTTAAATCCCCCGTTCTTTATGTTTTGAGAGAAAAAAACGTCAGCTTGCAGTATTGTGTTGGAAACAGAATGAACGGTTGAAGTTTCAATAGCTGCATATTCAACTCTGCATTTCTACAGCACTGCTTGGTGTACACTTAGTAATCCTCTACAAACATTACCAATAAACCACAGATGGAATTGGTTGTGACTAACACTGCACTGGATCTTGGGATGGGTGGAAGACATTTGAAGGGGCAGGAACAAAAACAGAAATTGCTGGAAAAGCTCAGCATCTGTGAAGAAAAAATCAGAGTTAACCTTTCAGGTCCGGTGACTGTTCCTCAGAACTGATGGTAGCTGGGAAAACATCAGTTTATATGCAGAAAATAGGGAGGGGGATGAGTAGGGAGTAAACAATAAGATAGAGCCCAAAGAGAGAGAAGAGCAGGTGGACAGACAAAGGAGTTGATAATGATCTGGCTAGGAGGGTGAATAGTTGTTAATGAACACTATTAGTGACTAACAATAGGTAGTGTGTAATGGCAGGCTATGTGATAACAAAGCCTGGTGTGTGGGGTAGGGGGCTAGGGCATGGGAGAGTTTAGGCCCTAAAATTATTGAACTCGATATTGAGTCCTGAGGGCTGCAAGGTCCCCAAGCGGAAAATGAGGTGTTGTTCTTCCAGCTTGTGTTGAGCTTAAATGGAAAACGGCAGCAAGCCAGAGTCAGAGATGTTGGCCAGGGAACAGGGTGATGTGTTTAGTGGCAGGCAATGGGTAGTGCAGTATCTTTTTTGCAGGCAGAACGTAGATGTTCTGCGAAGCGGTCACCCAGATATTGCTTTGTTTCCCCAGTGTAGAGGAGACCACATTGTGAGCAGCAAATGCAGTAGACTAGATTCTGGGAAGTACAGGTGAAGTGTTGCTTCACCTGGAAGGTATGTTTGGGCCCTTGGATAGTGGGGAGGGAGAAGGTAAATGGGCAAGTGTCGCACCTTCGCTGATTGGAGGGGAAGGTGGTGTGGGGCTGTGGTGGGGTGTTGGTGGTAAAGGCAGAGTGGACCAGGATGTCCTGGGGGGAACGGTCCCTGTGGAAGGTGGACAAGGAAGGGGAAGGGAATAAGGTGGTAGCATCTCATTGGAGATGACGGAAATAGCGTCTGATGATCTTCTGGATGTGGGTGATTATGGGATGGTCGGTAAGTACAAGGGGAACCCTATCGCTGTTGTGGGAGGGAAGAGAAGGGGTGAGAGCAGAAATGCGGGAGATGGGTTAGACCCAGTTGAGGGCCCTGTTAACAATGGTGTTGGGGAATCCTGGTTGAGGAAGAAGGTGGACATTTCGGAGACTCCCTTGTCGAAGTTGGTCTTATCTGAACATATGCAATGGAGACAGAGGAACTGAGAGAATGGGATGGAGTCTTTACAGGAAGCAGGATGTGAGGATGTATAGTCCAGGTAGCTATGGAGTCAGTAGGTTTATAGTGGATATTAGTGGCCAGTCTATCCCCAGAAATGGAAACAGAGATGTCAAGGAAGGGAAAGGAGGAGTCAGAGATAGATCAAAGACTTCTGTTTTTGCTCCTGATTTACAGCATCCGCAGTTCTTTCGGTTTTTATTTGAAGGGGCAGCATTACTGATAGTAAACACAACCAATAAACACAGTATCTCTATGAATCTTTCAAACAGGACACAGATCAACCTTCCAACTTCGGATAAGTATCAGACTTCAGTTATTAGAGATGTAAATGAGATGAATGAGGAAGGAAAGTTGAATTAAGAAGTTTGGTTCAAAGTGTGTTTGTACTTGTAAAGTCTTGTAATGTTGTGGACTATTTAAGATAAAATAAAGTTATTAGTATTCATGTTTTTGATCTTATGATTTCATTCTTTTAGCAAATACCCAGATTATCGGATTTTCAAACAAAACAAATAATTAAAATGCTTGTAGTCTCTGCCAAGATCATAACAATGTGGAATTTTCTCTTTTCAGTCTGGCTGTTCATAAGTTATATTAGGTCAAAATGTTCCAAATAGAAATTGAGTATGAATCTATTGAAATTGTTATAGATATCACTCTACTGTTCTCAATGGTTTTCCTGTTTGTTGTATCATACCTGTAGAACCGACAAGTTAAGAAGGCCGGAATTATCACACGGAATGTTCTGACGAAAGATTCTTGATTTAAGAGATTAATCATTTTTCTCTCTCCAGGGGTGCTGCCTCACCTGTTTAGTATTTCCAGCATTTTCTGTTTTTGTTTCGGTTTCAGTATTTGTAGTGTATTGTTTCTGTACTAATCCCACATCTGCCAAACATGATGTGGTTTGCTTCATTTTCTTTAAACTTCACAAAGGTCACAAGGTAAGAGAGACAAGTAGCATATATGATCTCATTCTAATTTGAGTACATAAGACACTAGTTGAGTCTGGAAGCAAATAGGAGATTTTTATTTGAAAACAACAAATGCTGGAAACACAGTGTGTCAGGCAGCATCCATAGAAAGAGAGAGAGAGAGAACATGCTAACGTTTCAAGTCTAGATGACCCTTCATCAGAGCTGAAGTGAAGTCTTTTATCTCTGATTTTCAATATGAAATAGGAAATGTAAAAAATTTGAATTCCTAACACCTGTGGAAGAGAATGTCTGCTTCATTCTAATTGGAAAAGTGGTTCAACTTTGAAACACAACAATGTTTTTTATTTTGGTGAAGTGGCCTGGAAAGGAGTAATGATGGAACAGAATTCTCCCTAACTGCCCGAGGGGGAGTGATTGGTAGTGAGGAAAGAATAGATGACAGGTTACACATGAACAATGGCAGAAGGAAATTATGAAACTGGATTGGTTATTGGCAAGAATGAGCGAAAGCTAGGGAATCGTGAGAAGGGGAGGGAAGGGGAACTCAATCAACAGATGGAAATGGGGTAAGCAGGAGTGTGTGTGTGCTGGGCAAACAGAGATAAGCAGTAAGCTGCTAAACACTGCAGAACTCACTTCATCCTAATCTCTCAGCTGCTCTTAAAAGCATTTCCATTTGTGCTAAAGCTCACCATTTGTCCACTCTCCTCCAAAACAGAAAAAATTGAAAAGTAGAAGAGAATAGACAGGAGCAAAAATGACAAAGGAAATATATGGAAAGGAAGAGGCATAAGAAGACAAACAGAAAGACGAGGAATATTAAAGCAGAAAAGAGTGCCAACTTCAAGCAATGCCACCACAGAATTACAAGCAGCTTTAAAAATAGAAGGTTGTATGTCATATTTCACTAGTTCAGTTCACTAATAGAAGAAAATTCTTGAGAAATTGTACGGAAAAAGAAGTTCTATTATTGTCATTTCAGTCCGGAGATGGGAAAGAATAAACTCAGTGCCGTGTTGTATGAATTCAGATATTTGTATCATTGTGGAGACAGAAATGATTTGCATTTCTAATATATAGGTTATACAAAATTTGTGAAAACATATATAATGCAGAAATGTGGCAATTTATACAAATGTTTTATTGACTTGTTGCCAAGTAACCCCCATTTAGCATGAACAAGCTCTAAGCATTCAAACCTTGTGCTTAAGGAGTCTGGTAATGATGACAAATATGAATTTTCAGGTGAGACCAACCAGAACTGAACCGTTATTTATAAAGGACTATAATGAAACAGAAAAGATAAAAGCTGCAAGTTAAGATACAAAAACACAACAACACAAGAATTAGGAGGAGGAATAGGTGATTAAACCCTTGATTGTGGTCCACAATTTGGTAATATCATGGCTAATTTTAGTATAGCCTCAACTCCATTCTCTTGCCTGCCCTCCATTACCCTAGACTCCCTTGTTGGTCAGAAATCTAAATAATTCTGCCTTGAATATATTCAATAATCCAACGTCCTCTGTTGTCTGGAAAAAAAAGAAATTCCACATATTAAAAATCCTCCTTAACTCAGTCTTAAGTGGGAGACACCTAATTTTTAAACTGTGTCCCCCAGTTCTAAACTCTAAGTAAGTGGAAACGTCTCTCAGCATCCATCCGATCAGGACCACTCATGACTTTTGTAGGTTTCAAACAGATCACCTTTCATTCTTCTGAACTTCAATGGGTATTGTTCAAACCTGCTCAAACTTTCCAAAGGGTCTAGGCCCGAAACGTCAGCCTTCCTGCTCCTCTGATGCTGCTTGGCCTGCTGTGTTCATCCAGCTCCACACCTTGTTATCTCAATAAGCTAACCCCTTCATTTTGGGGTCAGTTGAATGAACCTTCTCTTAATTACTTTGCATGAAATTATATTCTTTCTCAAATAAGCAAACCAAAATGTACACAGTACTCCTAATGTGGTCATTATCTGTACAACTGTATCACAACTTGTCTTTTGTTATACTCAACTCCCCTTGCAATAAAATTCATTTCCATTTTTGAATCACTGGCTGGACCTGCATGCTCGGGTTTGCAAGGTGATTCATGTACCAGGACAACTAGATTCCTCTGTACTACAGCGTTTTGCAGGCTCTCTTTGTTCAATGGCGATACTATTTCTCTATTCACCCTGTCAATGTGGACAAGTTCAGTATTTTCCACATTATACTCCATCTGCTAAATTGTTGTCCACTCAAATTAACCTATCCAAAACCCTTGCAGACTTTCAAGTTCTCTTGACAATTGACTTTCCAATTTTTGTGCCATCAATAAATTCAAGTATCTTACATTCTGTCATTTATGGAGTCATTTATAAAGATTATAAATAATTGAGGCCCTAGCGCTAATCACTGTGGCACCCTATGAGAAACAGGCAGCATGATGGCTCAATGGTTAGCACTGTTGCTTCACAGCGCCAGGGACCCGGATTCGATTCCAGCCTCAGGCGACTATCTGTGTAGCATTTGCACATTCTCCCCGTGTCTGTGTGGGTTTCCTCCGGGTGTTCCGGTTTCCTCCCACAGTTCAAAGCTGTGCAGGTTAGGTGGATTGGCTATGCTCAATTGCCCATAGTGTCCAGTGGTGTGTAAGTTAGGTGGATTAGACATGTAAAATGCCAGATTACAGGGAAAGGGTAGGGGAATGGTTCTGGGTGGGATGCTTTTCGGAGTGGCAGTGTGGATTTGGTGGGCTGAATAGCCTGTTTCCATACTTTAGGGATTCTATGATCTAAACTTGAAAATGACAAAATTATCCTTACGATCTGATTCCTATTATTTAATTGTGATAACCCCTACCAGGCCAATGGGAATCACAAATTAATCCCCTCTGGAGCTCATTGAGTATGAGTTCCCTTGGTAACAAGCAATAGTCTGTCCAACTGGAACTCATCACCTGAGCCCTTTATAAAGTAGACACAGTGTTTTACTGGCAGTGGTTACTAGTTTGAAAAAAAAGCATTAAAAGAACTCATGGTGATTTTGTGAATAATAGCACTTCAGGGTAGAAATGAGAAAAAGCAGGCTCATGGATAAGTCTACAGAACTGTCTGCACTGGTCTGGGACTAGCCTATATCCACCACAAATAGTGACTCTATTTTGGTGGGCAACAAAAAAAATGATGATCCTCTCCAGTCAGGCTCCAAGTTATTACACTAATCAATCCTTTAACCACACTAATTTGATATCCTCTACTCCATGAACTCTTATGTCATCATACAATCTTGATGTGACATCTTGCCAACTGCCATTTGGAAAGCCAAGAACACCACATCTACATGTTCCCCTTTATCCACATTTCTTTGCTACTTCCTCAAATAACTCAAATAAGTTCGTCAAATTCCTCTTTGACAAAATCATATTGATTCTTCCTGATTTTATGTTGATTTTTTAAATGTCCTGTTACTACCACCTTAATAATGGATTTTAGCATTTCACAGTGACAGGCATTAGACTAACTTACTCATCGTCTTCACATTGTCTTCCTCCTTTCTGAAACTGAAATATTACATTCATGATTTTATGGCCCACTCAGACATTTCCAGGAATTAGAAATTATTGTAGATCATACCCACTTTATCTAATATCTCCACAGTCACTTCCTTCAAGATCCTAGGATCAAAGCCATCAGATCTCTGGACAGTTTAATCGCCCAAGAAATAACAATACCCATGTATTGGTATTATTGCTAGACTGTTAATCCAGAGACCCAAATAATGTTCTGGGAGATAGTAGGAACTGCAGATGCTGGAGAATTTGAGATAACAAGGTGTAGAGCTGGATGAACACAGCAGGCCAAGCTGCATCAGAGGAGCAGGAAAGCTGACGTTTCGGGCCGAGACCCTTCTTCAGAAATGATTCAGAAAATTCAGAAATTTCTGAAGAAGGGTCTAGGCCCAAAACGTCAGCTTTCCTGCTCATCTGATGCTGCTTGGTCTGCTGTGTTCATCCAGCTCTATACCTTGTTATCTCTAATGTTCTGGGAACCCGGGTTCAAATCCCACCACGGTAGATGGTGGAATTTGAATTCAATAAATATCTGGAATTAAGGGTCTAATGATGACCATGAATCCATTGTCGATTGTCAGGAAAAACCCATCTGGTTCACTAATACCCTTTAAGGAAGGAAACTGCCATCCTTACCTGGTCGGGCCTACATGTGACTTCAGACCCACAGCAATGTGGTTGACGCTGAACTGCCCTCTGGGCAATTAGGGATGAGCAATAAATGCTGCCTGACCAGTGATGCCCTCATCCCATGAATGAATAAAAAAAACCTGTCAATCTTGAGTTCTAGGAGTTTTTCCTGCATATTTTTCCTAATATTTGTGATTGTTTAAGTTCCTCTCACACTTTTATTCATTTATTTTTCAAGTATTCTAGCACTTTTCATTGTATTTTCCAGTAAAGGTAGGTGCAAAATACTTGTTCAAGATATTTACAATTTCCTTTATTCCCCTATCTCCTTTAGTGTTGTTAGTCCAGTCTGAGCCTCTAAGGGAAATTATTGCAATGACAGAAAGTGCGAGAGAAACTCAGCAGGTTGGGCAGCATCTGTGGAGAAAGGAATTGAAATAGACTGAATCTGAAATGTAAAATTGAGCTATCATGTTCCTTTGTGTTGTAGAACAAGTTATAAAATCCAATCATGGTCAGGATGTTCAATATCACTCTGAGTTAAGTCAATAGGATGTGTCTAATTATTTCAGGGACTATTATCAAATTGAAATCAATGATTGGAAAACTAATTTCAAAGAAAAACACTTTAATGGAGTTTCAACAGGAATTAGTTACCCATTGATAGTTATTTTTCAATTTAGAATATAAAGCTCAATGACACAGCAATATTATTTCTTTAAGCAAATTCTACAGCTAGCTGTATGTAAATTAACATAAAAGACTAACAGTTCTTCTTCAAAGCAGGCATGCAAATCCATTAGTGCTGACAGCTTTGAAAAAGGAATTAAGAAAAGTTACTGAGCAAGTACTTTGAGAACACCCAAAAGTTCATTTTGGATTGACTCAAATGCTTCAGATTACATCATTAATGATCAGCACAAAACTTCAAACAGCTAAGCTATAGGCATAGTTTAACACTGCACACACCTCAAAACAATTCCTCATTGCAGTTCAGTGAAGTACAAACACTGCAGACAAACGCTCATCTGTCACATCACAATGCACCTGTTGTTGCAGAATATAACATTTCTGTCAACATACATTGCACTTATAAATGCTTACAGTCAATCAAATCACATTGCAAATATCCTTTGGCATTTAATAGCATCTGCAATTGATGCCTGGTTCTACTAATAGAGGATTTTCAAAAATTTCTCAAGCTTGTAGGTCAGAACAGATATCTTAATCATATTGAACAATCATAGCACACGACATTTTAATACACGTTCAATGAGATTGATATGCAACTACAGGGAACAATAAAGTCTTACAAAACAATTTTGGAATTATAGAAACTAAACAATATTTACAAATGAGCAGAAATACAGGGGGAGAAATTGACCACAAATAATGTTCAGGATTTACATAATGGAATTTTTAAATGTGAAGAATGTATCAAAAAGTGACAGTTCTGAAAAGTTACTTCTTCCTCTCTTCACAGATGCTGCTGGACCTGCTGAATATTTCCTGTATTTTAGGTTTTTATTTAAAGTTCCAGAATTGCAGTATTTTGCTTTTAATTAATTATGTTGAATTAACAGGGAAAGGAGGTAGAAAAGTTTGAGCACTACGTCCATTGACCTCAAGGCCATGGAGATAGACCATCATCCCACAACTACATTGTGCTGTTGCTAAAACTATCTCCTTTAGTGTTATTTCTTGAATTTATGTAATGTCTTTTTCATTAATGATGAACTGATCCCTTTAGGTAAAGCAGCAAAATGTAAAATTTTTCTATTGGAAATATTCCATTTGTTCTGGAAAGAAATTAATTGTAATTGGCAACTGAAAAACGAAAACAAACATAATCTACTAATGTCATACTTTGCAGCAAATATTGATGAGCAAATACTGAATGAAAGACCAACTGATTTTACAAAATGCAAACTTTCACTGTGTTCAAATTACAGCCAACCCTGTCTTTTGGAGTAGCTTGTTGAAGGAGATGTTTTCAAGGCTGAGGTAACCAGGACAAAATATAAATCCAAATGTTCACTTCAAAATTATCACTGAGTGTAGGGATCATAAAGCCATAAGACATAGGAGCAGAAATTAGGCCATTCGGCCCATCAAGTCTGCTCCGCTATTCAATCATGGCTGTGAATTTGTCAATTCCATTCTCCTGCTTTCACCCCGTTAGCTTTGATCCCCTTGATAATCAAGAGCCTCAAACTGATATTGTCTACAGATAAAGCATAATCTGATTTTAGCTGTCAAAACCACAGCCAATATTCTCTGGTGCCAATGTACAGTCAGTTCTGATATAATGCGGTAGTTCCGTTCTTGTGCAATCTCACGTTATAAGAAAATCGTACAACAGCCACGCCATTTAAACTAATGGGGCCGGAATCACATTATAGCCAATAGAGGTAAGGAATATTCCCATTCAACCAAGTAGCAGTCTAAATTCTTCCATTAAAGCCAATTTGCATTAACGCAACACGCGTTATAGCAGAACCGACTGTAGGAGGCACCCACAACTGAACTGCAAATCTTTTCAGATCTCAAACTGACTGCCACAGGAACTGATTGATAACTTTGTTCTGCAACCTAAGTGAGCAGCTACCTACTAAAATTACCGGATTTATATTTAGATTTTGGATGTTTGGATTTTACATTTTATTGTAACGTGTACTCAAGTACAGATGTACAGTTAAAAGTGTGTAATGTTGCCACACATGGTGCCATCTTAGGTACCAAGGTTCCTAGGTACAAAAAAATGGAAAGGAGAAATGAGATTTAAAAAAATGAAGCATCACTTCACAGAACAGTGAAAAAACAAAGGAACGGGGGTAATAGCTAACACTGAAGTCTTTTTTAGTCTAAACTGGGAAAGTAAAGGAATAAGTTACAAGTTCAACAGTGATAACAGCTCAGAATTAAGTCTCTTTATGATTTAATAGCACAGAGAATATAATTTCTGAGACCATAAGATCATAAGAAATAGAAACAGAGGAGTAGGCCGTTCGGTCCCTCATGCCTGCTGTGCCATTCAATCGGATTATGGCTGAACCAGCATTCCTCACATCCACATTCCCACTTTTACCCTGTATCACTTGATTTCCCCTACTGATCAAGAACCTACCTCACCCTTAAGTATACACAAGGACTCTGTCCCCAAAGGTCTCTGTGACAAAGAGTTCCAAAGACTCACAACTCTATTAGAAAAGAAAATCCTTCTCATCGCCATCTTAAATTGGCATCCCTTTATTCTGAGACAGCGCCCTCTGGTCCTAGACTCCCGAGGAAGAGAAACATCCTCTCAGCATTTACCTTGTCAAGCCCTTAAGAATCTTACAGTCTTCAATGAGATCACCTCTCATTCTTCTAAACTCCAGTGAGTAGAGTCCCAGTCTGTTTAATCATTGCTCATATGACAATCTCTCCATACCAGGGATCGTTCAAGTGAACCTTCTCAGAACTGCCTCCAATGAAAAGTCATTTTTCCTTTAATGAGGGGACCAAAACTACTCAGTCCTCCAGATGTGGTCTCACCAGCACCTTGAACAGTTGCAGTAAGACTTCCCTAAGCTGATACCCTTGAAATAAAGCCCAACATTTCATCAGCCTTCTTGAGTACCTGCTGCACAGGTGTACTAGCTTTCCATGTTTCATGGACAAGTACCTCAATGTCCCTTTGTGTTGCAGCTTTTTGCAGTTTTTTCTCCATTTCAATAATATTCTATTATTTTGTTCTTCCTTTCAAAATGAACAAATTCACATTTTCCCACATTATACTCTATTTGCCAACTTTTTGCCCACTTATTTAACCTATCAATATCGCTCTGTAAACCGTTTGTATCCCTCTTGCAACCTGCATTTCCACGTATTTTTGTGTCATCTAAAAATCTGGCTACAGCGTATTCACTCGCTTCCTCCTTGTCAGTAATATATGTTGTAAACAGTTGTGGTCCCAGCATGGATCCCTGTGGAAGTCCAAAGGTCACAGGTCACCAACCTGAAACAGAACCCCTTATTCCCCCCTTGCTGTTTCCTGCTTTAAGATTTAGTAAAAAACAGACTATTTGAATCACAGAAGAACAATCATGTTGATTTCCTGGAGTAAAGGGAGTCCTATCTTTGTTGAAGACTCTTTAATTGAGTTGAATGGCTCAAATTAGAAGACTAAGAACACAATTAAGCCATTCTGTTGTTCTCAAGACTGAAGGGCTAAATTTTAGAGGACATCATGGCCCTCACTCCTTCCACTGAGATTTTGATGGGGAGTTCCACCATGATTCTGACAGCTGATGTGCAACAAGTTAATGCTGGAAGCTGCATTAATTACTTTGAGTTGGTTCTTCCAATATCTTCTATGATAAATCCTCAGTTCTGCTCATCGTGTTGTCTGAACTCTGGACTCTTGATCATCACAATGTTGATTTGCTGCCACCATCCTCTTTTCAGATAGGAATCTACAGGGCTCATTTGGTCCAGTGTGGAAGAGAAAAAACACTAGGTAATCTCCCAAGAAGAGACTTTTTGCATTATACCAATCAGGTATAAGTTACATTGGTACGATAGATATTACTACAAAGGTTTTGCAGAGGGGCGTAGTCAATAGGTTTTTCTCCTTCGAGATCCGGAGCTATTCTACACATGACATCATTATGCTTCATGCACTCCACAGCATTAACATCTTCTGAGCCAAACACATTTCCCGACACAACTTCTAATTCATGAGGAAGTTCCACTTTTGAGAGCTGTAAGGACTGTTACTCTGAACTTTTTATTTCTTTCTTTTTCTAATTTATTCCTTCGAATTTGTACTCAAGAATCTGTACCTATGTACATTTGCACATAAGATGGTGCTGTGATTGGCGACTTGTAAACTTTTCATTGTACTCATATGAGTACATGTGACAATAAAACTAAATTTAAATTCGAAATTCAATTACATAAGAGTGTGTGTGTGTGTGTGTGTGTGTGTGTGTATATCTGTGTCTCCTACGTTACTATAATGCCATTGCCTCCCTGGTGTGCAATGTCACTGAACTAGCAAACTAGAACCCAGGTTAAAATCGAATCAGAGATAGTAGGAACTGCAGATGCTGGAGAATCCGAGACAACAAGGTGCAGGGCTGGATGAACACAGCAGGCCAAGCAGCATCATAGGAGCAGAGAGGCTGACGTTTCGGGCCTAGACCCTTCATCAGAAAAGGGGGAGGGGAAGGGGGTTTTGAAATAAATAGGGAGAGAGTGGGAGGCGGATAGAAGAGGGATAGAGGAGAGGATAGGTGGAGAGGAAACAAACAGGTCGAAGAGGCGGGGATGGGGCCAGGAAAGGTGAGTGTAGGTAGGGAGTTAGGAAGGGGATAGGTCAGTCCAGGGAGGACGGACAGGTCAAGGGGGTGGGATGAGGTTGGTCGGTAGGAGATGGAGGTGCGGCTTGGGGTGGGAGGAGGGGATAGGTGGGAGGAAGAACAGGTTAGGGAGGCAGGGACGAGTTGGACTGGTTTTGGGATGCGGTGGGGGGAGGGGAGATTTTGAAACTTGTGAAATCCACATTGATACCATTGGGCTGCAGGGTTCCCAAGCGGAATATGAGTTGCTGTTCCTGCAACCTTCGGGTGGCATCGTTGTGGCACTGCAGGAGGCCCAGGATGGACATGTCGTCTGAGGAATGGGAGGGGGAGTTGAAATGGTTCGCGACTGGGAGATGCAGTTGTTTGTTGCGAACCGAGCGTAAGTGTTCTGCAAAGCGGTCCCCGAGACTCCGCTTGGTTTCCCCGATGTAGAGGAAGCCACACCGGGTACAGCGGATGCAGTATACCACATTGGCAGATGTGCAGGTGAACATCTGCTTGATGTGGAAAGTCTTCTTGGGGCCTGGGATGGGGGTGAGGGAGGAGGTATGGGGGCAGGTGTAGCACTTCCTGCGGTTGCAGGGAAAAGTGCCGGGTGTGGTGGAGCTGGAGGGGAGTGTGGAGCGGACAAGGGAGTCACGGAGAGAGTTGTCCCTCCGGAAAGCAGATAAGGGTGGGGAGGGAAAGATGTCTTTGGTGGTGGGGTCGGATTGCAGATGGCGGAAGTGTCGGAGGATGATGCGTTGGATCCGGAGGTTGGTGGGGTGGTACGTGAGGACGAGGGGGATTCTTTTTTGGTTTTTATTGCGTGGACGGGGTGTGAGGGATGAGGTGCGGGAGATGTGGGAGACACGGTTGAGGGCGTTTACCTGGACCATCTCTAACACCTCTCTCCCCTTCCTGGACCTCTCTGTCTCCATATCGGGCAACCACCTAGAAACCGATATTCATTTCAAGCCCACCGACTCCCACAGCTACCTAGAATACTCCTCCTCCCACCCACCTTCCTGCAAAAATGCTATCCCCTATTCCCAATTCCTTCGCCTCCGCCGCATCTGCTCCCAGGATGAGGCATTCCACTCCCGTACATCTCAGTTGTCCTCGTTTTTCAAGGACCATAACTTCCCCTCCTCGGTGGTCGAGAACGCCCTCAACCGTGTCTCCCACATCTCCCGCACCTCATCCCTCACACCCCGTCCACGCAATAAAAACCAAAAAAGAATCCCCCTCGTCCTCACGTACCACCCCACCAACCTCCGGATCCAACGCATCATCCTCCGACACTTCCGCCATCTGCAATCCGACCCCACCACCAAAGACATCTTTCCCTCCCCACCTTTATCTGCTTTCCGGAGGGACAACTCTCTCCGTGACTCCCTTGTCCGCTCCACACTCCCCTCCAGCTCCACCACACCCGGCACTTTTCCCTGCAACCGCAGGAAGTGCTACACCTGCCCCCATACCTCCTCCCTCACCCCCATCCCAGGCCCCAAGAAGACTTTCCACATCAAGCAGATGTTCACCTGCACATCTGCCAATGTGGTATACTGCATCCGCTGTACCCGGTGTGGCTTCCTCTACATCGGGGAAACCAAGCGGAGACTCGGGGACCGCTTTGCAGAACACTTACGCTCGGTTCGCAACAAACAACTGCACCTCCCAGTCGCGAACCATTTCAACTCCCCCTCCCATTCCTCAGACGACATGTCCATCCTGGGCCTCCTGCAGTGCCACAACGATGCCACCCGAAGGTTGCAGGAACAGCAACTCATATTCCGCTTGGGAACCCTGCAGCCCAATGGTATCAATGTGGATTTCACAAGTTTCAAAATCTCCCCTCCCCCTACCGCATCCCAAAACCAGTCCAGCTCGTCCCTGCCTCCCTAACCTGTTCTTCCTCCCACCTATCCCCTCCTCCCACCCCAAGCCGCACCTCCATCTCCTACCGACCAACCTCATCCCACCCCCTTGACCTGTCCGTCCTCCCTGGACTGACCTATCCCCTTCCTAACTCCCTACCTACACTCACCTTTCCTGGCCCCATCCCCGCCTCTTCGACCTGTTTGTTTCCTCTCCACCTATCCTCTCCTCTATCCCTCTTCTATCCGCCTCCCACTCTCTCCCTATTTATTTCAAAACCCCCTTCCCCTCCCCCTTTTCTGATGAAGGGTCTAGGCCCGAAACGTCAGCCTCTCTGCTCCTATGATGCTGCTTGGCCTGCTGTGTTCATCCAGCCCTGCACCTTGTTGTCTAGAACCCAGGTTAATGTTCTAAGGATATGGGTTTGACTCCCACCATAGTAGATGGTGAAAATTTAAAAAATAAAAATCTGCCAATGGGAACAATCTATGGAGGGGTAATTCTGATACATAATCCATTAAAATATTAGCCTGGTAATTTAGACATGGAGGAAAATGAATTTGAAACTGGTACTTTTAGTTATAGCTGGTTTCTCTTATAAAGTTCTCTTTTGGGTTGTCGATTACAGCGTAATTCTGATAAAGGATCATCAAACCTCTGTTTCTCTCGCCACCAATGTTGCCAGGCCTGTATCTGCGATATACTTTGATTTCATATCAAATTTCGATCTGTTATCATTTTTATTTAGTTGAAAACATTTTGCTCGATTGCATCCTTGAAAAAAAATAAGAATTAAGCTTTACATACATACTCTTAAAATGTGTTTCGGTTGGTATGTTGACTAATCTCCTCATTAATTGCATGTAATCAGGGCTTAATTTATTTATAATCTGACTTCTATTTATTCAACTAAGATGTTTTTACCTTTGCAGCATCTAGCACAACATTTGACATTAACAGCAAAGAGGAAGGCACAAAATGGGTAATGAAGATCCTGTAGAAAAGGCAACTTAAACTGATCTTTTCCAATGATTTTTATAAACCTTTAAACTAATGGAAATCAACTTTGTTAGACAGTAAAACATGTTGTATGTACCCAATGACTGTTTGTAGTGATTGGAACCATGGCTCAGTGGATCTCACTGACTATGAGATGCTGAATTTGGGCTGTTAACCTGGGCCAGTCAGGGAACCCTGGCTGACAGATATAAACAGGAGATTCAGAAGGTTTCCTCAGTCTAGGCTTTAAGCTGACTGGTCACAGCCCATGTACAATGCACACGTAAGTAAACGTTGACTTGGTGACAGGATATCAGCCTCTGTGCAGTTATTTCACTGTTCATTAAAGCTGGAATAAAATGCTTTGATAAGTAATTATAAGGTGTAAAATATCCTATTTGAATTGTGAGGATTAGATCAAATGACAGCATAAGTTTAGAATGAAGGTACATTAATTATCATGGGCTAGGGATTATTTATAGATCATGAAAAGTGGATTTATGGCCCCCACTTCCAACAGAGTAAACTTTTAACTCCAATTCAAAAACACCTAACTGGGGGAATGAGAACACCAAAGAGACAGTCAGCCTGTCGTATCAGTTGCAAAACCAACCACTAGTGGCTTACGGCTGGGGCAGAGTGCTGACACTAACACTCCTTACAACAGTAAATCTAGGGATGAAGCAGAGGATGAAACACTCAGGGGTCTCAACAAGGAGAGGCACTTGACTCAGCAACAAGTTGTAGTTTATTGCCAGGTAGCAATAGGGAAAAGTTATATTAGCTAGTTGGGAATAATTATCGAGGTCCTCAGATCCAGTATTAGCACTTTGACCACATCAGAATCCATGGCTGGACTTCTCAATTCTCCACCCAAGACTGTGTGACATCAGACTGGGTGGAGCCTAATGCAGTTTCCAACATTAACCCTTTTAGAATATTACCATATGCAACACTATCTTCATATATTTCCTTGCTTCTGCTTGACACACTCATCCCTTTATTTAGGAAAATCATTATTCCACAGCATCAGGTGAAAAGCAGTGAAGTGGAGTAAGTTCAAAAATTAACCTCAAATGGGAGGAAATGAAAGAATAAAAACAGTATGTCATGCATTGCTTGTCCACTTCCTGCTGCATGATGTTTTAATAAGCTTTTCTGCTATCCATTGTGAACTGGTATGTCACTGGGTGCAGTGAGTTTCTGATGCTCCAAGTCACTCACCATCCTGGTTTGAACATACATCACTATGCCTTTATCACTCCTTAGTCAAAATCCTGGAGCTCCCTCACTTACTGCATTGGGGGAGTATCATCGCCACAAGAATTTCAGAATTTCAAAGTGGACCATCATAAACTTCTAAAAGGTTAATGACAACAAGGCAATAAGTGCCAGCTTCACCAGCAACATCTGAAATCTAAAAGTGCAAAACAAATCCCTGCAAGTTTCTATTTACACATAAGAATATCTTCCTAAAGCTCCATACAATCCACTCCATTATTTTCCTTATTCATGGGACGAAGGCGTCGCTGGCTAGGCAGCATTTATTGCCCATCCCTAATTGCCCAGAGACAATAAGAGTCAAGCATATTGCTGCAGATCAGGAGTCACATGTAGGCCAGACCAGGTAAGGATGACAGTTTCCTTCCCTAAAGGACATTAGTGAACCAGATGAGATTTTCTGACAATCGATAATGGTTTCATGGTCATCATTAGACTCTTATTTCCAGATTTTTATTGAATTTAAGTTCTGTGGCAGGATTCAGACCTGGTCCCCAGAATATTTCCTGGGTCTCTGGATTTACAGATAATACCACTAGGCTGTTGCCGCCCTTTGAGACCTGCATTTACAACGATCATGCCACCCCTCTCATACTGCATCAACTTTGGTCATGGAAGCTTTGGCCACTTGAGATCTTCGTGATTATATCCTAAACTTGTCCAACACACCATCTCTCACCCCAGCTCTAATAGCTTCCTTCAAGCATATTACATAAATCAAACTTTCAGACACTTGTTTAAACGCTCCCACAAAGGCTCAGTGGCTGCTCCTTTTCTTCATAAAGACACTATGCAAGTGCAGTTTTTGATATACAGATCTGTGCAGTCACCTTTCAGTTGCTCTCCCTAAAGGATTGACGAGTCAGTGTTTTCACCTTTTCCTCATCACTCAATCATCTTATCCAAGGGTCCCCCTGGTGAGGTTTCATATTGGTGCATTTCATTGTAAAATTGGAGCCTGGCTCCAGAATTACTGTTGTACTGTGCACCCTGAGACAGTAAGAGTATAAACACCTTAATATTCTGGGAAGAGTTTACATTGTGGGAGTTCCCTGCAGTGCTCCAGGGCAAGAATGTCTTCCTGACGTCCTGATGACCCACAGAGCTTCTCACCTGGAATTTAGTTGTTCTGTGGGTAAAAAGGGGCTGTGTATCCCGCGAGGGCCATTTCCCCCAATTACTTGCCCTTCTTTCCACCTCCAGTGAAGGAAAAATAACACCCAAGCATTTATCATTTTCTTTCTCAAAGCATAGACTCAGCCTGAATTTCTTTGGTGTGCAGAGTGACTCAGCACCTTTTAAATTCAGTTTGACTTCACATCAGATTATATTCTATGTAGTGGCAAGACTACGTGGTGTGACATGGTCCTCTGGTGAGGTCTCATATCAGTGTATTCCAGATTAAAGTTGTAACCTGACATTACAATCACTATTGCATTGTGAACTCCGAGATGGCAAGAGTGGTCATTCTGGGGAGAACATCTTTTCAGGAATTACTGACCGTACAGAATCAAAATATTATAATGAATTACATAAACCAATATTTTTCTCAAAGGAACAGATCAAAGGTTAAATTATTCAGTGCATGCATCAATAGTAAATCCTCATGTATGCTCAGTGCTTAATTGAAATGTATCATTTGTTTCACGTAGATTCACACAACGTCTTTCCAAATTTATGGTTTAATGCCCTATTAGATATTGGCCAGTATGGAAGATAACTGGATAGGAAACACAGCCCTGCTGCGGTTTCTTAAGATTGTCCGAGTATAGACAGATCCCTCACATGCAAGGGGAAGTGGCCAGTATCCTGACAACAATCATGTCAGGCAAAGCAGCAGTAGTCAATAGGATTTATTTAGAATTCTTGAGGAACACTGGGTCCAGGGAAGGAAGTGGTTAGCAAAGCTGTCTATAAGTATTCATGCATCTAGTGCCAAACATCTGGTGTCAATCCAGCATTGTGCCATTGCCAAGTTTGGGAAGCTACTTGATGATCTATGCAACTACCACCACTTCCCTCTGCTTTCAATAACTTTTGAGCTCCTGGAATGCTTCCTATTAAGTGGACTGGGTCCCATCCTGAAAGCAGTGATGACACTTGTCCACCAACCCTAAAACACAGACAGATCTTTTTCTCACAGGGAGCAACTGCTCCAAACAGGTCTTGACATTGACTTCACATACTAAGGCTGGTTTCCATAAAGGCCTGAAGATGGGAAATGCCCTTATTAACTCTCCGGTGTATATAGTGCAGTATAGTATCCTGCTGAAACTCTTCAAAACCATCTACTGCAAGGAAACACAAAAATAAAATTCCATGATCAGCAACCAACTGTTCTGTGTGCATCTTGGAGATCCCACCAGCTCCCAACAGATAACCAATAATGAGCTCCCACAGGGATTAGTTCTTGTACCAGTTCCCTTCAAAATTTATACCTTAACCTTTGTTCTACAAAATTATGGCTGCTTGTATATATTGACAAATTGCCTCTTGTTTTCCTGGCTAAAGAGCTTCAGGACACTGAGAAATTTACTCACAGAAGATGTATGCATAAAATAGAGGCTTCGACAAAATGCTGCCTTCCAGCTGAACATTGTGAAGACCTGAGGAGAACTTCTTGTCCAATTCTTTGGCCAATCACTCAACTGCAACACAATGGCAAAGCATCTTCGCATTGTACTTGACCATACATTGACCTACCAGCAACACCTTCAAAGCACAAAAGCCAAGGTCAAAGCAAGGGTGAATTCTATATGGAAACAGTGGACTACCATCTGGGGTTGTGTCGCATACAAATTTTGCATTGCTTCACTCATCCTAGTCTACCCAGCAGCAGAGTACTGATATTCAAACCAGCTCAGGAATCATCACACAAACATGGTAGATATCCATCTCTAGGACATCATGAGGATTATTTCTGGGATGTTGAGACCAACATATCTCAAACAGCCTCCTGAGCTCACACACATTGAACCTCCTGCTGGGAAAACATCTTCCTTAAAGAACATCAATGGTTGATGACTAACAGAACTCTCCCACTCACCCTGGGCCTTAAAAAAAAAACCCAGGCGCCCATTCTCAGATCTCCTACAAACAGATTTCACATCTTACAAACTGATGATAACCCCACCCCTTGATCGAAAATTTGGGCAGCACTCAATACATAGAGAGGACACACAAAGGAAGATGTGGTCGCCTGCTCCACAAATAGAACATGAGAACAATTTAAATTATGACTGTGGCCATCCAAGTCAGACAATCACCCACATAGGAGGACATTGTGCCCTGAGAGATACATTTCTGGTGGCCTCACAACCATTCACACTGAGCCAGCTTAAGCCATTGATTGCATTATTAACCTTAATATTCAACTGTCTCCTGCCAATGAATGAAAAAAAACTTACCTAAATATCCCAGGTTATTTTTGTTGCCATTGGAAATTATGTTTCATTTTAAAATCTAGGCATTTGCAGAAAATCACCTCTGTAAATACTATGATTTATTAATATCTAATGACCTTAAAGAACATGGCCTTTAATATAGACTATAGCAAATAAAATTCTGTGGTTCCATTCACATTGTAATCAATAAGTTATTCATGGAACTATAATATTTAGTAACAAAGATCTTGCTATCAATAGCATAATTACATTATTATTTATGAATCCGTTGTGTACATTTTCTATACTGTAAAACATATACTGCAGTTCAATTGCACATCTCAACAATTCAGTCCTGAATTATCCAAACACTGCATGGAATAATATCTTTGCAAGTACCTGTGATCCCTCCTTGACAATGCCAGAGGCAAAACTAAGGTCTCAGTTTCAGCTCAGATCTATTGCATTATGTGAATAAATCATTGCTTCATTTTCTGGAGTTACAGACCTCCCACCTAGAATGGACTTGGGTCAAATTGTTTCTGTTACTGTACTTACTGAATAAATAAAGTGATAGCAGCTGGGACAATTCAAATATAGTGGCACTACCAGACTTGGCAGAAAGGCTGGCTCATATCATGACTCAATTCGAGCACAGATGGAGTTTTTAATCAGATAAGTATAAAGGGTTCTTACATAAAGGAGTATTCCTTAATTCAAGCTCAAAACTATATTAAAAGTGCTGAAGCTGATTATAGATGCAAACAGCCGACTGCAGCCTAGATTAAAATGTAATAACTTAAATACAGTTAAAACCTAATTGCATTAAAGAAACTCTCTGTGCTTCCTCACAAATGCAAGAGAGATGGAAGGGAAGGTGGCAAAGAAACCTAACCAGATGCACATGCTGTGGTTCATTAAGAATGTCCAATACTCGGCACTCATGTAGATGGCGCAGTTCCAAACAGTAACGCATCCTTCCCCATTATAAACAGTGCATTTCTGACTGGAAAGTTGACTCTCAAGTAGAAGCATTGTGTGATCTGAAAAGAAAGTTGAACTACTTTGCACACATAGTATGCTTGTGCTTAGTATGACAGCTCTGCAATTTATTTTCCATTGTGACATTGTGATATCAGTTTAGTCGATCTATTGCTGCTGTACTAAAGTAGCACAAGTAAGAATTGAACATTTGGCTCAGAATTTACTGCAGCAGGTATCGCACCATGTTCCCTGCCAGATTTATTTTCTTTATCTTTTAGCTTAAAAATTGAAAAATTTATATGGATATTATGAAAGTGAAAATTATATTAGTGAATGTAAGGACTAACAGCACTTTTCTTCTTGAGCCATTGAAATTTAAGGATAGAGAAGGAAGCAGTGAATGGCATAGAAGTGAATTATAGTCAAAGCAAGCATAGAAAGAGAAATAAAAAGAGGGGTAAAACCCTGAAATTAGGAAATAAGAATACTACAATTATCAGTTGTTGATGAAAGCAATGCAGGCTGTTTTATAAAAAAAAAAGTTATCCAGAAAATGAGCACTGAAAGAGGGCTGTGCTGATTATAACTCTACCTGCAGAGGGTAGAGTCAAACAGTGTTGATGGGTGAGGCCCAAGTTGTTGGCTTGTTGTGATACAATTTAACTATATGTAAAGGGCAACAAAATAACTGGGTGAAATTCCAAGTCTGTAGTTCATTGTTAGCTGTCAGGTGACATGGATAGATTGTCTAGAAATACAGACCCTTAGAGAGCAGAAGGTGGGTTATTTGACCCATTGTTCTTTGAAAGAACTATCCAATAAGATCCACTCTTCCCCACAGCCTCGCATATCTTCCCTTCGAAAGAAAAACCTCTTTTAAATGTTTAATTTTAACAAACTCAGCACCACTCTGGCAATTATTTTCTTTCTTTTCTTTACGTGCCCTCTACATTGTAAGTCTTACCCCAACAAAGGCACTGAACCATTCCTTGTCATTGGTGATTCAGTAATGAAACAAAGTTTTCCAGATGCTTGGTAACTTTGGAGAAATTGCAACTCCTTGCTATTTTCCGTATGAAAATATGGTGGCACATTGCATATAGATATGGTAGTGATGAGTAAGTGATTCCAAAGAAAAACTGATTTTTATCCTAAAATAATCGAAAACTCAAGAGACACTGTCAATCACATTGGTTCTTGGGAGGGTTTGGGGGAAGTATGAGCTGAAATGCTAATTGCTGGTGAATCAATCAGGATTTCTTTCCATTTTGCTGTCTGGTTTTTAAATACTGCCTGCTTTAAGCAAATTTATTATGAAGGTACTTTCACTAAGCGGTACATTAGTTTTCACACCTTCTTTGCAGTTTTAAAAGAAACTAGAAGAGCAAAACACTGTAGACTCCAAAAGGCTGAAATCAAACAAAATAGGCTGGAAAAATTCAGCAGACCTATAGTTTTGGTGAAATGTTAATTCTGTTTTCCTTCAAAAGTGACTAGATCCTGCACTGCCCCTTCTGAAATTGATGTGAGACAGTTTGTAGCAACTTGTTTCAGTTGCAACAATTTTATCATCTTTGTTTGGAAAGTGACAGTATCTGTAGCTCTGAGAAAAACGTTCTCCACACCCCCTCCCCCCCTCCTTCTTGTTTCTTTTGCCAGCAACCATAAATCTGTTTTCACTTGTTACTGAAATTTATGCCACTGGAAACTCTGTCAAAACCTTTCATGATGTTGGGTCATTTGACTGAATTTGCCCATCACCCTTCCTGATCAAAGAAGAACAATTTCTATCACTCTGTTTTGAACTAAAATCTTGCAAATCTCCTTGGCACCATGTCCAAAGCATTACCATCCTTGTGGCATACAGAATTGGAGTACATACTCCAGGTCAGTATTAACTGTGATACATAAAGATTTAGCATTGCACTAAATAAAGCTAGACCATAAATCATATACAAATCCATTTCCAAGTCAGCTAGTAACTAATAAATCCTATAACATGTACATCTTTATGTTGGTATTTTCAGTTGACCTGTTTAAATTGGTTATGACACAACTTTGAGGCAGGTAGGACTTCAGGCCAGGCCTTTTGGCACATGGACACCACCACTGCACTACAATATCACTCCACATCCTCTTGTGTGACTGTTGTGCTCTTGCTAATCTCATTGCATCATATAGGATGCTTCAGCACATGATGGACCACTTGGAGCCTAAATGCTGAATTGTAATTACCACAAAGCCAATGGCAATAAGAAAACCAAACAGCCAGTTATTTTTCCTAATTAACTGTCTGAGCTGGTTGGAATTAAAAGCAGGTAGCATTGATCTGCAAATGACAGGCACAAAGAGGGTACCCCTTCACACAGAATTGATTTTCTAAGCCTGAACATTAATTTGTCACTATTGATGGGTCTGTTGATGATGGTTTGCAGAGCTGATGAAAGTGGTTGGATTTGTTGAAGAATTTTAATGAATACTAATCAATTAAGTGGCACATTTTTGACTTTGTGTAAAATTAAATGCATTTCTTGTGGGAAGTTTGAACAATAGGTAATATGGCACAATGTTAAGACTGATCACGAGGCTTCTATTATCAGCTATTAAAAACTAGATGTTACAATCGACACAGATTTCTCAAATGCATCATTTGGATGAAGTATTTTGCAAAGATTAGCTCTGGCCTGGCTCAGCTGCAATCTTGTCTATGGGCTCAAATTCCATTCCAGGACTTGAGCACAAAAATCTAGTCTGACACTGCAATACAGTACTGAGGGAGCGTTGCAACTTTTCAGATCAAATGCTGAATCAAGGCTCTGCCAGATTTTTCAAATGTACTTCAAAGATTCTATTTTGAAGAAAAGTGTAAGTATGTCCATCATATATAATGCACAAGTCAAGGATGTGATGGAATACTCTCCACACTGAAGAAGGTCAGAATCATCTAGGATCATACAGACAGCTTGATCAGTAATCTATCCACCACTTTCAACTTCCAGTCCCTTCATCATAAGAACTATGTTTGCAATCTATAAGATATACAGCTGCAAATCACTGAGGCTCCTTTGGCAGCACCCTCCAAGCCTGAGACCTCTACCACCAAGAAGGACAAATGCAGCAGGTGAATGGTAACACTGCAACTTGCAAGTTTTCTTCTCAGCCGCACACCATTCTGGCTTGGAACTACATCATTTTGGCTTCTCTGTTGCTCGGTCAAAATCCTGGAACTGCCTTTCTGACAGTACTGTGGATGTTCCTATACTCACTGAACTGCAGCAGTTCAACTGCAGCTCAGTACCACCTTCTCAAGGGCAACAAAAAGGCCTAGCCAGAAACACCGATATGTCAATAATAATTTTTAAAATAATCATGTAAACAGATTACCTGGTCGTCTTCACATTGCTGTTCATCGGAGTGTGCTTCTGGCAAATAGACTGCCATGTTTCGTATGCTGCAATGGTGACTAAACATCAAAAGAAATTCATTGGCTATATAGTGCCTTAGTAGTTGCCTTAGTAGTTATGAAAGGCAGCATATTAATGCAAGTCTTTTACAATTAGTTTAGGAATTATGCCACAAGCTCATTTGGTTGTGAGAAACTGTTTTACATCTTTATTTTAAACTTAGTTTTGACTTGTTAGGGTGTGATAAATTGGTAGGGAAGGTGATGAGCCCAAACTGGATCGTGTTCTAGCAGTCTAAAATTTGATCACTGAACAGCTGTTGCAAATGATTAATGTGTAAACATCTTTTGACTAGGCATAACAGGAAAAATGGTATCAGTATCCATCTGCAACTTCTGGGATTTTGTTCAGAAACAATTAGGCTTAGAAGACTGGAGACCTTGGAAAGTGTCTTGGTAGCACAGTGTTGTTCAGAGTGGATTCATATCAGGGAACCTATGTTTAAACACAGCCAGGGTGATGGAATGAAGTTCTCTGCATGCCATGAGACTCCTATGTGAAATGAATTTGAAGGTTTAATCCAGTTTTGGGTAGATATGGTCCAACAGTGCGCAAACTATTTCATTACTAATTGGAAAACACCTCAACAAAGCCACATGATGATGAGTGTGGGACTGAACAGGTGCAGGAGCAGTCACTCTTCTGAGATAATGGACTGAGGCACAATGTTGGGGCCGAACAGAGGGAGCTGCTGTCTGCAACCTGGTCATGCTACACCGAACCTGGGTTATTCCATTCTCCAATGAAAATACCACTCATTCTGAGCAAAATTACAAACCTGGTCTCTGGAAGACTTCCACACTCACTTTCATTGATGCCCAGCATTCAGGTCAAATTGTTCAACAGGTTAAAGAAGAAAACATTGAATAGTTTGAACATTTAACACAGAATGAGTGTAGAATAAGAGCTAGTTATGATTTTATAGATTTCAGATTATAATGCTGTATTTTTTTAATAAAACCTTTTTGGCTTGTTTCTGATCCTGTTTTGTTTGGTATACAGTACAAAAAAAAAGCCCAGTGAAGACACTGACACCAAACAAAGGAATAAAGCTTATACAAAGCTGTGGCTCTATGTGGTAACCCCAAATAGTTTAATGATTGCAACACATTCATTTCCTGAAAAACAAATCAAGGTTTCTATCAATGACATAAGAGCCAGGAGCAGGAGTAGGAAATTCAGCCCCTTAAGCCTGCTCCACTATTTAATATAATCATGGCTGATCTCACCTAATCCTCAGATTCACTTCCCTGCTTGCTCTCCATAATCCTTCAACCTGCTACAAATTAAAATTCTATCTATCTCCTCCTTAAAATGTCACAGCAATTTCCTTAAGTTTACTCGATGTCACAGCATTCACTGCTCTGTGGGGTAGTGAATATCATAGATTCTTTGAGAGAAGTTATTTCCCTCAATTTTTTTTAAACTGCCACCCCTTATCCTAAAACTATGATCTCTCATTCTAGATTGCCTCAGAAGAGGAAACATCCCCTCTACACTTACTGTGTCAATCCCCTTTAGCATCTTTTATACCCCAATCGGATCTCCTCTCATTCTCCTAAACTCCAAGTTGCGCTCAGCTAAAATGCTAGTACTCAATAAAGGAGAAATGAAAATCAAGGTTTCAATTTTTAATTCTACAAGACCTCCTGTATAAATTACATAAAGGCTTGAAAACTCACAAACATAATAGGCAAAGAATGTGAGTTAGGATTTCTGATCAAAAAAGGGGCATCATTATGGCAGAAGTTTGTCAGTTTCTGACCCAGTTGAGGGAAGTTTTCAAACACAACGCTGGGGACAGTAAAATTAAAGTGAGGCATGACACTGCATCTGTCCACAAATAAATATCTCCACATGATAAATCTCTTTTTTAAATGTACTACCTTATGAAATGCCAGCAAGCTCATTTAGCGGTCAATGATCTCACCACAGGCAAAAGTGAGGCACAGATTTGGGAGGCAAAATACACAAATCATTTAAAGCTAAACAAAAACAAATAGCAAAAACAGTAAATAGAAAATTGGCTTTCATCTCCAGGAGGCTGGATGTCAAAGCAGACAATGTTGTGCCTCAGTTATATAGACTTGTTCTGGAGTATTGCATTTGGGTTACAGAATGTATTTCAGAAATGTTTAATTGTCCTTGGAGTTGGTACAACATAGATGAGCAAGACTTAGAAGGATAAGTTACAGGACAGGTTGTAAAAATATGGTATGCATTTCTTTCAGTATAGAAGGTTGAGAGGTGGTCTGATCAAAGGGTTTATAATGTTAAAAGCATTCAAAAGGAAGATATTTCCTCCCATGGGAGAATCGAGAATTCTGGTGCATAGGTTTGAAATTAGACTTAAATTAAGGAGGAAAACCGGGAAGCACAGAGGGTAGTAGAAATTATTTTCCTCAAAAGAAAACAGCACGTTGATTCTGAGACAACTGGATCTTCCCAAACTGGGATCAATAAATTTTCTTGAATTGAATTTATATGGAGCTAAAGTTGGTAATAGAATTGAGGTGCAGATTAGTGGTGATCATATCGAATGTTCAAAAGTCTGAATGATCTACCCTGATTCCCATCTTTCTAATGTTCCTGGGTTTCAGGGTTCCTAATTTTGATCATTATCAATGATCCCTGGTGGCAAGGGTATGAGTGTGGGTATTAGATAGGAACAGTATCAGATTTGGCAGGAATGCCATCCATAGGGGAATAGCCTCCCAAAATTCACTGGGCTAGCACATTAAAAATGGTTATTTTGAGTGATATACCAGACGGTTGCTAACATCTGTGGAATTGGAACTCAGTCCAAATTCAATTTAAGCTCTTGAGTCAATACAAACAGATTTGCAAAGCAACAATTTTACTCATTTTTATTGTGCTTCCTTTATTCTGGTATTACCATTTATATAATGAGGTGTGATTTACAGATCATGAATCAAGTGATAAAAGCTATATTTTTTGAATTATAATGGATACCTCACAGGGAAGGATAATTTTAAATTGTTTAATCCTATTTAATTATAAACTGCCATGGCCTAATTATAATTAGTGAATCAATCCAAGAAGTATTCAAATCAGATGCTGCTGTTTGTCTGTGAATCTGAGGTCCATACCAGTATTTCAAAAATTGAGGATCTGGAGGGGGACCAGATACTATTTCAAGTTGCTTGTGATACAATAGTTGCAAATATCTATTTCATAGTTTGTGTGTTTTAGTTTTTAAATTTTGGTTTTAGGAATTAAAGATTAACAATAGAAAATGGGATAATTTCAACTGAAGGACCTTGAAGTCTAGTACTCTTAAAAGGTTGGAGTCACGTGTCTTTAAGAGATTAACAGCTAGGATGATAAAGTGATTAAAATGCTGGCCTTCAGTGACTACCAAAACAAATGGAGTTGGAAGGTTAGACGTGTTCATTTAATAGAATCACAATAAAGTCCTGAAGCTTTAAAAACAGCATGTGGGGTTACTCAGCTACAGCTGTGGTCTCTGCAAAAGCTGGCAATAATGGCAGCTCCGAGGGAATTAGAGCTAAACTGACATAAAGGCATTCAGTAAATCCTAAAGTTCAGGTTAGGGATAGTACAGAGCAGGCTACATTGCTATGGCGATGAATAGTGCTTCAGGAGGGCCTCTGATTTTGATTTTTCTGCGTGTGTGTTTGTTGGGAGAGGTTGACTGCACTTTGGTATTGAAAGAGTGTTGTGGCAGAGAAAATTCTAACTGCCATCACAAGTGCTGTTCTTAAGGGACCCCAGGCAGTTAGTGCTCAGCAAAAGTCCAAGAGAGTGGTGGCTCTGTGCCATGGAGAAAAATTTATGGGTTTAAAAAAAAAGAAGTCCTGGGAGCCAATGAAAGTTCAGTGCAGCTAGGAGCAGGGTGAAGGAAGCCGACATGCAAAATTTTCTTCATGAAATATTGAAGTTTCAAGAAATTTTGCTGCAGGTTGACATTGTGCCTATAATTAGATGATTTGGAGCCTTCTCGAAAGTCCAGTGGAAACTGAGCTTGGGGAAAGA
Organism: Rhincodon typus; assembly: GCF_021869965.1. Taxonomy (NCBI): domain Eukaryota; kingdom Metazoa; phylum Chordata; class Chondrichthyes; order Orectolobiformes; family Rhincodontidae; genus Rhincodon; species Rhincodon typus. Next base: position 19,901,315 of record NC_063354.1, on the reverse strand, counting down.
GATTGAACTACCAAGACATGACCAATCACTGGGGAAGGCTGAATCAGAGAAGCTTTAAAGATGTTCCAAGAGTAGATATTTTAATGTGAAAAATTGAAATTCCTTTATGAAATAGACAGAGATTTAATGAAATTTTGTAACCCATAATGTCACTAACATTTGGATGAGATCTGTATTAACTACAAGGGCCATTTAAAGTGCAGAATATGAGGTGATTGACTACAGTTTATCTGTCAACTTGTAATTATCTCACATTAATTGTGAATATTAAAGACTCAACTGGTCATAAAGTTTATATAGTTTTGAATCATTATTTCACCTGTTCAGTAGATATAGCTATTAGTTACATTTGCTTATGTTTGGCTTGTTCATTTGTATCGTACTTTTTTGGGCATTTCAATTCGGTCTTGGAATTCTGCCACTTATTTTCTTCTATGCATTCTGTTCTTTAAAAAATAATGTTCCATGAAGCCAGAAGTGGCTGGTGCAGTGTTCTCTTAACATTATCTCAGAGACAGCAATGAAGATGAAAATACATAACCTGCATTGTAGGAAAAACTGAAAGCAACTAAATGCAAAGGATAGCTATTTTGATGCTGAATCTACTAATGAGAACATTTCAATATGCAGATTCTGCTCTGATCAACCCTCAGTCTGTTTATTATATTTGATAATGATAGTCTAAAGCAGTAATGGAAACAAATCTGAGATTTTTAAAGTAGTTCATTCATGATTTTACAAATTTGAAATGTGTTTTTCATTGTATTACAGAAAATCACTCAGTCTGCTTTCATTCTTTACAAACACTGTTACTTTAAACTTACAACACAATCTGGTGTGTAAGAAGTGAAAGATTTAAATTGCACTCTTGCCAACATCATTTGAGTGTTTGTCAAAACTATTTTGATAATATGCTTCCAGAAGATGCAGTCAGAAGCAAAACAGCTGAAAGACTTCTTCTTTCTGGTTTGTACCTAAAATACTTCAGAGGCTATTTTAAAGGAACTGGAATTGCTGGATATTTGGAAGCTGGGCACTGGTAGTAAAAGTTACTGGACTAGACGTCTAGAATCTAAACTAACATTCCAGAGACACAGATTCAACTCCCACCAGAGCAGCTTGGAAATTTAATTTAAATTAATAACTGCAGAACAAAATGTTCATTAACAATCATAACACGCCTCTAATTTGCGAATGTCCTTTGGGGGAGGAAATCTGCCATTCTTACTCAGTCTGGTTTACACATGACTGCAGACCCCACTCTTAAATTACTTTTGAAATGGTTCAGCAAGTAAGTCATTCAGTTTTAGCAAACCAGTAAAGAAAGAAAGGATAAACAAAAACAGAAATTGCAGGCGAAATTCAGCGTGTCTGACAGCATCTGTTGAGAGAAAGCAGAGTTAACATTTTGGTTCCAGTGATCCTTCTTCAGAACTGATTGTAGCCAGGAAAAGGCTGGTATTTATGCCGAAGAGGAGGTGAGGTGGAGGAAGGAGGACTAAACAATAGGTGGAGATGGACCCCAAAGAGAGAGAAAACAGTGGTTGGGCAGACAAACGGATGGCGAAAGGTCAGCCTGGGCGAATCAACAGTTTCTAATGGGGATCATTAGTGGCTGACAACAGTCTGGTTGTGATGACAAGGCCTGATGTGTAGGAGTTGGGGTAGGGGCATGGAAGAGAGCGGGCAGGCCTTAAAATTATTGAACTTGATATTGAGTTCGGAGGGCTGCAGGGTCCCCAAGCGAAAAATAAAGTGTTGTTCCTCCAGCTTGCACTGAGCTTCGCTGGAACACTGCAGCTAGCCTGAGACAGAGATATCGGCCAGGGAACAGGGTGGTGTGTTAAAGTGGCAGGCAACTGGAAGCTCAGGGCCTTTTTTGCAGGCAGAACGTAGATGTTCTACAAATCGGTCACCCAGTCTATGCTTTGTTTCCCCAGTGTAAAGGAGACCACATTGTGAGCAAAGAATGCAGTAGACTAGATTGTCGGAAGTGCATGTAAAGTGCTGTTTCACCTGGAAGGTATTTTTGGGCCTTTGGATACTGCGGAGGCAGGAGGTAAATGGGCAGGTGTTACACCTTCGGTGGTTGCAGGAGAAGGTGCCTTGGGGCTGTGTGGTTGGGGTGGGGGGTGGGGGGGGGGGGGCGGGGCAGTTGTTGGGAGTGAAGGAAAAGTGGACCAAGGTGTCCTGGAGGAAACAGTCCCTGTGGAAGACAGACAAGTTGGGGGGAGGGGAATACATGTCTGGTGGTGGCAGAAATGGCAGCTGATGATCTTCTGCATGTGGATGCTGGTGGGATCGTAGGTAAGGACAAGGAAAACCCTGTTGCTGTTGCGGGAGGGAAGAGAGGGGGTGAGGGTAGAAGTGCGGGAGACAGGTCAGACCCAGTTGACAATGGTGCTGGGGAATCCTTGGTTGAGGGAGAAGGTGGACGTTTCTGAGGGTCCATTGTCCTAGTTGGCCTCATCAGAACATTTACGATGGAGATGGAGAAACTGGGAGAATGGAGTACAGTCTTTATGGAAAGCAGAGTGCAAGCACGTGTAGTCCAGGTAGCTGTGGGAGTCGGTCTGTTTATTGTGGATATTAGTAGCCAGTCTATCCCTAGAAGTAGAAATAGAGATGCCAAGGAAGGAAAGGGAGGAGACAGAGATAGACCAGGTGAAAGTGAGGGCGGGTGGAAATTGGAGGCAAAAATTAAGGAACTTTTCCAGTTCTGGATAAGAGAGGGAAGCAGCACCGATGATATCGTTGATACATCAGAGAAAGAGTTGTGGTTGGGGACCAAAATAGGACTGGAAGAAGGAATGTTCCACGTACCCCATGAAGAGACAGGCAGAACAGGGGCCCCTGTGGGTACCCATGGCTAACCCTCTGACCTGAAGAAAATGAGAGGAGTTAAAAGAGAAGTTGTTGAGGGTAAGTACAAGCTCAGCCAAGCGGATTAAGGTGGTGTTGGGCGGGAACAGTCAGGCCTTTGCTCCAGGGAGAAGCGGAGAGCCTTGAGACCATCACGGTGGGGGATGGATGCATAAAGGGATTGCAATTCTGAGGAAGCGTCACTGGACCTGAAACGTTAACTCTGATTTCACTTCACAGATGCTGCCAGACCTGCTGAGCTTTTCCAGCAACTTCTGTTTTGTTCCCGATTTATAGCATCCGCTGTTCTTTCGGTTTTTATTAACTATTCAACAGGTCTGCCATTTCTCCACAGTCATTGACAATCTCCTCAATTTGTCTTTAGAGGACTAACATTGCTCCTGACCATTTGGTTTTCTGTATGTAACTACAAATTTTTTCTTATTGATTTTGATGTCCCTTTCAACTTTCCTTTCAAAATCCCTTTTAGTAGCCTGAAATGTTAACTCTGCTTTCTCTCCACAGATGCTGCCAAAACCTCCAATGATTTCTGTTTTTGTTTGTTTCTGATTTCTAGTATCTGCAGTTCTTTGTTTTTTTATCCAGAAAGAAAGCATTGTGGATATGTTTACACCGCATGGACTGCAGTGGGTTTTCTTCACCATTATCTTCTTACAGACTGTTGGGGATGGGGAATAAATACTTGCCTTACAAGTCACAGTCACACTCACATTCCAAGAATAAACAGAAAAGAACAATTTTGATCATAGAAAAGGTACATTGGCGTAATAAAGTTTTAGCCACTTGAAGGAATATAAACACAAGTACAGAGAAACCTGCCTGCAAGCTGGACTGTCAGGTTTCAAGTTTAATTCTGATTAAATCAGACTGAATGTGAGCTTTTCAATTCTATGTTATTGTTAAAAGAAAAATCTGCTTTTGTTTCCTAGAGACACTCATCTGCTCAGGAGCTGAATCTTCTCTTTGTGTTTATGTGGACGTCTAAAATTGCCAGCAGGACAGGGAATGAACTATTTAAAATTCTGATGATGCCTTTCTCACAGCAGTGAGAAACTAGTTTTCCTTCGGAGAGTCTAGAACTTGGGGTCATAGTAGCAGGATAAGGGGATGGTCGTTTAAGACTGAGATGAGGAGAATCTCTCCACTTAGACAGTTGAGAACTGTTGGCATTCTGTACTTCATAGGACTGTGTTTGCTCAGTTGGTGAGTATATACAAGGCTGAAATCAATACGCTTTTGGACTCAAGGGATTCAAGGGATTGGGCAGGAAAGTGAACATAGAACATAGAACATTAAGCGCAGTATAGGCCCTTCGGCCCTCGATGTTGCGCCGACCTGTGAAACCAATCTGAAGCACATCTAACCTACACTATTCCATTATCATCCATATGTTTATCCAATGACCATTTAAATGCCCTTAAAGTTGGCGAGTCTACTACTGTTGCAGGCAGGGCATTCCACACCCTTACTACTCTCTGAGTAAAGAACCTACCTCTGACATCTGTCCTATGTCTATCACCCCTCAATTTAAAGCTATGTCCCCTCGTGCTTGCCATCACCATCCGAGGAAAAAGGCTCTCACTGGCCACCCTATCTAATCCTGAAGTCAAAGACCGCTTATGATCCTGTTGAATGCAGGAACAGTCTTGAGGGTTTACATGACCTACTCGTGCTCTGATTTTTAATGTTTTTGTGTTCTTAAAATTAAACTTTAAAAATCATGAAAAAAGAATCAAAGTCACATGCAGATTGGAATGCAGCCAAAGGAAGAAATGTAGCAATAGATGACTGGGAACCCAATTATTCAAAATCAACAATACAAGAACAGCTTTGAACATTTGGGTTTTCTGGCTGAGACTGCAATAAATGAAATATTACATTTGTTTTCAAAGCCATTCTATGTAATTCTATTTAAAAGGGTCAAATAAGCTTTATGACATTGATTGGGGTCTGAAGGCAATGAATGATTCCTCTAATGTTATTCAATTTCACTATGTAAATACGATTATCATTTACACATAGCAGGGTTTATTTAATTCATGGATGCTTTCATCCAATAAAATTTGAACCAGCTGTGGAAATGTAAATTTCTGCTCTCTGCTAATAAACACAGCTTTGTTGATATCAGCAGATGAACAAAGGTTTTTTTTAACCATTTCAGGATCTTTCATAAACAATGCAGTTCTTCGGTGCTTAAGGAAAAGGTAGAAACAACTGAATTGGACTAATTGTGGGAGATGGTGGTTTGTTAGTATTGCCTCTGGACTAGTGCCCCATGTATCATACTCTAGAGAGGCAGGTTCAAATCTCACTCTCGCATTTAAATTCAGTTAATACTTCTGCAAAATAAAGGTAGTCTCAGTAATGATAAATGTAACAACTATAATCAATTAGTGTAAAAGCTTGTCTGATTCATTAATATCCTTCAGTGAAGTAAATCTACCGCTATCTCCCAGTCTGGCCTATAAATGATTCCAGACCCATGGTAATGTGATTGTCTCTCAACTGCAACGGTTGACTCTTAAGCTCTGAATAGCCGAGCTTGTCTCTCAGATCAATTGTGATTAGGGACGACCAACAAATGCTGGCCTTGCCAGGGACACCCATATCCTAGAATAAAAAATCAAAGTTGCTTCATACAATAAATAGTCCAACTTAAATCAAATATTCAATTGCATTAAATACAGCCTAATAGTTTACTGGGACCTAATCGCTGGAGAAACGGTGTTATAGACAGAGAACTCCCTTTATTTTCATACAACATTGAATATTTTGAGAGGTTTTATGAAATATAATTTGCAACCTTGCTGCTTGAATACTGCTATTTTGATAGTAAAGATACAAAGGAACTCAAAATACTGATTTCTGAGTGTACCTAACAGGATAAGATCAACAAGGTCAGTCTCTTTTGAAAGCAAAGCCTTGCCCCTGCTATCCCTTGCACATTTCTCTATGGTCCTACCACCCAATAAAGGTTCCTGCACAATATGGCCTGTACCTCAAGCTCAGTCAAGTCATCTTCATCTAAGGGGACACGCTGCTCCTTTCTCTCATCCTATGCCAGCAGTTCTCTGCATGCATGGTTATGTTCTGCAGTTCACAGCAGACCAGGACTATTCGTGATACTCTCTGTGTTGTACATTGTAGAGTCCCTGCACACCCGTTGAGTCTGCTGAGAGCATCTTCAGGAAGCAATGGTTTTCTCGGTTATGGCTCTGGCGTGAGCTGCATTCCATGATCCCTTTGTTATGATCCCAGCTGATGGCAATAATGGACAAGTCAGATTCCTATATGAAATCGGGCTTGATAGATTACATATTTAATTTCTTCATTTGGTTAACATGGTGATTAATGTCTGAAATGTACTCACACAAGGCTACAAGATGTACTCTAGAATTACAGAACATAAATTCGTAATAAAAAAACAAACAATTAAAATATCAAAACACGAACATCAAAGCAAAGTTTCAATTTTTTCTAACGTCAATCATAAGAGATTCAATCCCAGAGAAATATCGCACCATCTCAGCTATTCAGAAAAAATCTTCACTTGTCTGACTTGCCCCAATTTCTTTTTCTTGACTGTGGAGAGAATTTTTTGATTCTTTTCTAAGTCTGGTGGCATAAACATTCTCAGTTCTAACAATTTGAAAATTCCTATCTAACTTCTGGCATGGAAGCTTCATAAACAAGAAACCACTGGCACTGAGGTGGTTGGTTTCCCTGAACTGACTTGAAGCTCCTTCTCAGAGAAATTATTCTATCTTTTGAACTGAACTCCATTCTTCTGAATTAAAACATTGAACTGTCTATTTTTAAGCTTAAACTATACTAACCAGTGTAATTTGTTTACTCTTCCTGTTGTAACCCTAACAGCCTAAACATTTTATCCATTAATACCACAGGCTTTTTCCAAGCACTCTTCTGCAGTCATATCCTTTCTTGGAACTTCTGTATTTAGATCACTGTTCCAAACTTACTTTCTGACATTTAAAACAAGCTTCACAGACTGAATCATACCTATCTTTCTCTACTTTGAAATCCAAATCCAAAAGTATAATACATGTAATGTATCTTTGATCACACTTTGCATTCTCGGAAAACAGCAATAGCTGCAAGGCCCAACACTCTGTTGCTTGGCAAGCTCACCAGTGGAGAATATGATGATTCATTCCTATTATTAGAGAGGGCAGTGCTCACCTCCTTAAGGCAACTGAATGCAATAGACTGAGAACTGCTATATTTATTGCCTGTGTAGCCACTGAAATACCCACTGGGGAAACAAATTGAGCAAGAAGGTCACCCTGAGGGCCACTGGAATGGGGCTCCTGCCACGTCCACATGGCTCCCAATCTCGTTGCAGGATCCTACATATTTCTGTGACCACTTCCCAGGGCAACATTAGCCATCTCTTGGATTCTTATCCCCCCATTAGCAGTCAGTTAGTTCTCATCTTGAAATTGAAACACACCAATATACACCTTCCTTGATATCAACCCTGGCAGTCTCCTGCAACTTCTTGCCTGTGCTGCAGACTTTTACAAAGACCATCTCATTTCAAAAACAAGTGAATCTCAGACCCAAATGAATGTATTTAACTGGTGCACACCATCTTTAAATGAACCGGAAATCGGATTCACAAGCTTCCTATTTGTTACTGACTTAAACTTGAAGGTGAATCTTAATTTGAAAAGGTTTTTAAGGAAACGAGTATTCATGAGAATGTAAACTTCTCAAAAAAAAACCCGCTATTAGTTATCCCAATGCAAGATCCTCTCTTGCAATGACACAGATTGAATCTCTGCATCTCAACCTAATTAAGACCTCCACATCTCCCACCGACACATACGCAAACACACACATACACTTCCCCCCCACCCCATGCAGCCCCCACAATCTCCTATCATCCTCACATACTCACACATCCACTCTTTCAGAAATAAATATCACTTAGAGTGCCACAACAACATATGGGATGAAACCTTCCCTCTGAGCGATCTTAACCTCATGCTGATAACTCAGAAACTTGGCTGAGGAAAGGACAGGATTGGCAGCTCAATGTTTCGGGTTTTAGATGCTATAGGAAGGATAGAAAGGGAGGCAAGACAGGAGGGGGAGTGGTGTTTTTGATTAAGGAAAACATAACTACTGTAATTAGAGAGGATATTTCTCAGGAATCATCCAGTGAAGCTATATGAGTAGAAATTAGAAATAAGGAAGGGATGATCACGTTGATAGGATTGTACTTTAAGGTCCCCCAATAGTCAGAGGGAAATTGAGGAACAAATATGCATAGAGATCTCAGATATATGTAGAATAATAGCGTTGTAATAGTAAGGAATTTCAATTTTCCAATCATTGACTGGGACTGCATAGTGTTATGGGCTTGGACGGTGAGGAATTTGTTAAATGTATTCAAGAAAATTTTCTTTATCAGTACATAAATGTATCTACGGGAGAAGGAGCAAAATTCGAACTTCTCTTGGGTAACAATGCAGGGCAAGTGTCTGAAGTATTAGGAGGGGAACACTTTGGGATCAGTGATCATAATTCTATTGGTTTTAAAACAGATATGGAAAAGAATAAGCCTTGCATAAAAATTAAAGTTCTTAATTGAATTAAGGCAAATTTTCATGCTATGACGCAAGAGCTTTCAAAAGTTGATTAGAGTAGACTGTTCGCAAGTAAAGCGATGACTGACAAGTGGGAGGCTTTCAAAAGTGTGATAACAAGAATTCAGAGGTATTATGTTCCTGTTAGAGTGAAGGGTAAGACTGGTAAGACTAGGGAACAATGGATGAATAAAGATATATACACATATATTGACAACTGGGATCAAATGAATCTCTTGAAGAGTATAAAGAGTGTGGAGCAATCTTAGGAAGGCAATCAGGAGGGCAAAGGGAGATATGAGATAGCTTTTGCAGATAAGGTTAATAATAATCCAAAGGGATTCTGCAAGTACATTAAGAGCAAAAGAGCAACTAGAGAGAGAATAGAAAGTTCAATGTGGTCATCGATGTGTTAACTCTCAGGAGATGGGAAAGATACTAAATGAATATTTGGCATCAGTTTTTACAGTGGAGAAAGAAATGGGGATGAGCGAACTCAAAGAAATAAATAATGATGTTTTGAAAACAGTTCACGTTGTAGAAGAAGAAGTGCTGAAGATCTTAGAAAACATAAAGGTGGACAGATCCCCAGGACCTGATCAAGTGTATCCCAAGATGTAGTGAGAAATATTTGTATCATCTATAGCCATGGGTGAGGTGCCGGACGACTGAAGGTCGGCTAATGTTGTGCCTTTATTTAAGAAAGGCTGTAACGAGAAGCCTGGGAATTATAGACTTGTGAGCCTGACATCGATGGCGGGTAAGTTAATGAGGTGATTCTGAAAGATAGGATTTACATGCATTTGGAGAGGCTAGAACTGATTAGGGATAGTTAGCATGGTTTTGTGCAAGGTAAATCATGTCTCACAAACTTGATTGAGGTTTTTGAGGAAGTAACCTAAAAGATTGATGAGGGCTGAGCAGTAGACGTTGTTTACATGGACTTAGTAAAGACTTTGACAAAGTTCTGCATGGGATTCAGGGTGAGCTTGCCAATTGTCTACAAAATTGGCTTGATGGTAGGAGACCGGTGGTGGTGGTGGAGGGTGGTTTTTTGGACTAGAGGCCTGTGACCAGTGGTGTTCTACAGGGTTCGGTATTGGATCTACTTTTGATGGTCATCTATATAAACGATCTGGATGAAAATATAGGAGACGTGGTTAGTAAGTTTGCAGATGGCACCAAAATTGGTGGTACAGTGGACAGTGAAGAAGGTTATCTAAGATTACAAAGAGATCTTGATCAATTAGGTCAATGGGCCAAGGAGTGGCAGATGGAGTATTGCATTTTGGTGAAACAAACAACGGCAGGACTTATACAGTTAATGGTAGGGCCCTGGGTAGTGTTGTAGAACATAGAGACCTAGAGGTTCAGGTACATAATTCTTTGAAATTTGTGTCACAGGTAGACAGGGTGGTTGAGAAGGTGTTTAGCATGCTTGCCTTCATCACTCAGAGCTTTGAGTATAGGAATTGGGATGTCATGGTGCGAATGTACAAGATGTTGGTGAGGTGTCTTCTGGAGTGCTGAGTGCAATTCTGGTCGCCCTGCTACAGGAAGAATATTACTAATTGGTGAGGAAAAGATTTATCAAGATATTGCTGGGAATAGTGGGTCTGAGTATAAAAATAACTGACTAGGCTGGGACATCTTTCACTGGAACCTTGGAAAGGTTTGGAGGGATATGGGCCAACTGCAGGCAAGTGGAATGGTTTAGTTTGGGAACATGGTCGGCCTGGGCTAGTTGGACTGAAGGGTCTGTTTCCATGCTGTATGACTCTACGACTCTATTCCTTCTACCTTCTATCATAACAGTATAATCCCAGGTTAGTCTAGCATCCATCCCATCACAGAATGGTGATAGCTCAGAAGGAGGTCAATTGACCTGTCATGTCCGTGCTGACATTTTGTTCTCTTTCGTCTTTCACTTTTCCAAATTCACACCAAGTACTCCTCAACCTCCAGTTCTTGATTCTCTACCTCTCTCTACAGTTTAGGAAGCCATTCTGCTCTTGAACACTGTGACAAAATGAAGAATTTCTATCCATGGCATACAGTAGAGTATTGATCTCTTAATAGTGACTTTTACTGGGCTACAGTTCTGCAAGCACTAACTCTCACTGGGAAACACATAAAGGCCTTAGCTCTCAATGAGGTACAGCTTTAAAGCAACACAGATTCAGACAGGAGAGAATTTAACTTGATTTTTGCCTTACAATACATAACTGATGTCTATTCTAAAAACTGTTTGATTTCAATTTTCATTCCGTTAAATATATTTTTATAAACAAGGTCAGCATTTCAGACTCAAAAGGGTAGAATTTCAACCTACCCAGTCCATACTTGCTGACTATATTTCTGAAAATGCAAAAGTATTCATTTGAAACATGGTGCAGAGGTGGAAGGTGGGGAGTTGTTGTGAGGTTGCAGAGTGTGACATAACTTCAGTGCGACACTTTGGAACATTTTTTTCAGTGTCTGTTCTCAGTTAAGGCCCGTATTGGAACAATGAACTAGCAGCTACAGCCAATAGCTTCCTCCTGCTTGCATAAACAATATGCCTTTATGATAGGTACATTTTATTTATATGGTAGTTATATTCAAGTGCTGTTTGTGCACATGATAGAATCTTCAAATCAAGAATATCTATAATTATGCTTTCTGCAAATCATGGAGCAACATAGATGGCATGAATGGACTATCCAGACACCCTCCCTAAGAATAAAGTGAAATTAAAGTGTCAGGCATCATGAAATTGCAAAAACCTGAAAATGTGAGAATAATATGAAATGTAACAGGTTTTTCAGCTATTTAATGTTTACATTTGCTAAATATGGTTCATGGTACAGCATTCATTCTAAAAGCTGTCAGAAAAATCTACAACAATAGCAAACACAAAAATTTGTTTAAATGGTATATTTTGAACATAAACTGAAATGTGAAATTCCTAAATAATAAGAGCCAGCTGGTTGTTTATCATGCAACGCATGCCTACCAGAAATATATCGCATTTACAGCCTCATATTCTAAATGTTGGAACAACAGAAAAATACATCAAATGAAGGACAAAACTGGAGATTAAAGGTAAATCAATAATGATAATTTAAACAGTGTGAAAATAAACTAATAATAAAATATTATAATTAATGCTCATCACATCACTAAATGCCAGCACGCAGACAGTAACTTTGTACATTGTGCACTCAAAAAATTAGATTTTAATAGTATTACCTCTGATAGCCACTGCTGTTTTTGTTAATTGTTCATCCTCTTTCAACAGGAGAAAAAGAATAATTCATATAACTTTTGAAAGAAATATACGAGATTGGAATTGGCAGCCAGAATGGACATTAGGTGGAAAACAAGTTCCCCTCCAGGCTAAGGACAAAAGAAATATTCTTAGCAGAGCAAAGGGATAAGCAGTTTTTATTGAGTAGCTACAGCAGTCTTCCTTAAAATTCCAATAATATATCATCTCTTGGAATTTTATCCATTACATCATTCATCATTGAATTCCAAGCAACATTTCTGATTCATGATATACATTCTCAAAATTTTGAAAAAGTAGGAAGTGATTCATTGCCTTGATGATTCTAAGTTATTCATCAAAATACATTGGACTGATTTATTGCAAATACTTTCAGTGGAGGTGATCTGCCTGTTTTTCTTTAAAAGAAATTCAAAATTGTTTTTTTCAGAAGATTCTTGTTGCCTTTCATTTCAAACAACGATTGAAAATACATGAGGTGTCAGATTGGTTTTGAAACATTTGGCTCGTTAACACATTGATGCAAAGGCCACAGAATTTGGCTGCATGATGCTCACATTTACAACACTGTGGATACCATTCCCAATGCAAACTACTGTCCAATGTACACACACAGACTATTGGTGTCAGCTCCATCACACACCACTTTGGTTGGCCAAACACATGGGCAGGTGCCAGATGTATGCCAAGCAGACAGGTCATGACATCAGTCAGGATGTAACACTCATTTGACTCCAACAGAATTTCTTTTTTTAAACTCAACACACCAGCTAATACCCTCTTCCTAACATTATACAGCTCAACATGAATTCAGGAATTTGAATTACACACCCTGAACTCTACCCCACTCCCGATCCCATCGCCATTCAAAGGGATCATCGAATATTTTCATTTGGGTTGCTGATTGAATTCCACTGCCCGATACTGAATGAATAGGTGTATTTGGAGGCTTGTACTATGACTGAAATCAGGTATGGTGCTCGATAGGGACAGCTGTGTCATATGGCACAGTCCTTGGTTCTGAATTCAAGTGTTTTTGATCACTTGCTTCAAGTAGTAGTTTCCATGTTTCATAGACTGGAGCTTGTCAGGGTGAATAAGAAGAGGCCACTAAGATTTGCTTGGAGGAGGAGGAAGAAGCAGATTTACCCAGCCAGATACTTCAGTTAGAAATTATTCTACCTCAACTTCAGTGAGGCAGTACTTCTGTATAATATGTTTGACTAAGAAAGTGCTCAGGGAGAGTTGCATCTGCTACAGGCAGACCTGCAACCTCAGAGAAGCACACGAGCAGCACTGCCAATGGATGTAAAGCTGGCTAGGCATTGAACCTCTTTGTATTGGGCTATCTCAAGCTGCAGCAAGTGATATGTCCAAAATCTTACATTTTACCATGTACAGTTGTGTGAGCAGTCATGGATGAGGAGTATGTAATGAGAAGTGAGTTAATTCTCTCATTTTTGTGAGAAGTAGGTGAAGGAAACATAGAAAGCTTGAGCTTTTCTGGGATGAGTGGCATCATCATAAGTTGAGTGCGTGCCTGACAAAACACATCACTTCGTGAGCAGCACATGTCAATTGAGAAATGTATGAAAACCTTAGTAATTCCAATCCCTCATTGTCAGTCAGTGTGTGGCCAAAGGTAAGAAATCATGCAATTCAATCTGAAACGGTCAACTTGGTCAACTGTACTTGAACAATTACACAAAACTAAAAGATGGCTCCTGAATTACAGGAGCCGTTTGCTCACCATGAGGCTGAAGTATCTGGCGCACACTCTCTGTAGATGTGGCACCCTCTGTAGTTATTATAGAATCCATGTTGCAACACAGAACATCATTGAACATGATTGCAGTGCTTAAGCAATACTTCCTCTGCCAGAAGCATGTTAGAAGTGCCTTGTGGTATAATCCAGAGCACATGTCACAATTAATTGTAGTGATCTGCTATACCCTGTGTGCAATCATGAAGGGATACCCTTTTTACAAGGTAGATAATGAGTAGTTGAGAAGGAGGATGTCAAGGACCAAGATGAAGAGTGGAAGAACATGAGAGAAGGACGATGATGAGGAAGGGCAGGAGATTGAGGATAAAAGGACATTGATGAGGAAGGGAAGGGGCAAGAGAAAAGGAGCTGGCAACCAACTCAATCCCTTCTGAAAACAAAAATGGAGAAACTCAGCAGGTCTGGCAGCATCAGCGGAGAGAAAGCAGAGTCAACATTTTGGGTCCAGTAACTCTTTCTTCAGAACTGATTGTAGCGAGGAAAAAGTGGTTATATGTGCTGAACAGATGGGGTGGAGAAAGGGAAAGGAGTAAACAATAGGTGAAGAATCACTTTCCAACTGGACTGTCCATGATCACCTCATCTAACTGTGATACCAGTAATGTAACCCTCCTTCTCATTATTATCAACAGACCCTTTTCACATTTCTCCATAGAATTATATTCCTTTAGCCTTGATATCAGGTGATAGCCTTCCTCTTGACTCTATCCAAGGCTCTAGTAAACTTCTGTGGTGCCCAGAAGTGTAAACATGGCTTCAGCTAAGGCCTTATCAGTGACTTGTAAATGATCAGCACAATTTCCTTATTTTTGCTTTCAATTTTGTCGCAAAATCAAATTTGGCCCAGCCATCTTCTGCTGCTTTATTCATGACCTTCTTCTCTCTGTCATAAGATTAGAAGCCTGCTGACGATTGTACTATGTGCAGCACCAGTCATAACTCATCACATGCTGAAGCAGCCTGTATTCATACGCTTCAAGACTTGAAAAATGTCAAGGCCTGGGCTGATAAGTGCTAAGTAACATTTACACCATGCAGGTGCCAGGTAATGATTATCTCAAACAAGGGAAAATCTAACCATAACTCCTTAATGTTTAATACCATTGTCCAATTATCATCTCCAGTATCAACCAAAAGCAAGACCCTGTCAAAAATACTATTAAGGACAAAGCAGACCGTTTAATTGATAACCTACCCACCACGTTCCGCAATCATTCCCTTCACTACTGATGCACAGTTGCAACAATTTGTACCATATCTACAAGATGCACAACAGTAACTCACCAAGACTCCTAAAACAGCACCTTCCAAATGTGCAACTTCTACTACCTAAAAGCCAAGCATAGCAGATGCATGAAAGTGCCATCACCTGCAAGTTCCCCTCTACCCGGAGTTGAAACTGTACCACTATTCCTTCACTGTCACTGGATCAAAATCCTGAACTCCCTTCCTAAAAGCATTGTGGTTGTATTTCCACACCAAAAACTGTAATAGTTTAAGGAATGAGCTCACCGCAACTTTCTCAAGGCAATTAGGGATGAGCAGAAAAATTGCTGGCCCAGCCAGCAGCAACCACATCCCACGAATGAATAAAAATGATCATTCAATCATGCTTTCTTAACCAACTAATCAATTTGTACTTACACCTTCAAAGATTCATGAACATGCACACTGTTCAAAATAGATTATACGTTATTGTACTATTATTCCTTCAACAGCTAATGCCATGTTTTAATATTGGACAGGACAAGTAGGCAGACTGCACCACAGCCGGAGTGAGGAATGACCAGTGCCATTGGTGTTATTCTAAACCACATGATAGCCAGCCAGCTACTTAATATGAGCAGCCTCTTTACACTTACACTCATTAAATTGCATCTGCCATGTGTTTACTCATTTTACTAATCTGTATCCTTCTGAAATCTACAGCTTTTCTCCTAATTATTTGCCTTTTTTCATCGCCTGCATATTTCCAAATTCTACTTACTTTACCCAAGTCCAGGTCATTGACATGCAAAGAACTAAGAACCATGGAAGGAACCAACCCTGAGGGACCCCACTGCATATTTCTCTCTAGTCACAAAGCATGAGTCATGCAGTCTCCTGTCCAATACTGCTAGTTTGCAAGACAGCTTCTGAAAAAAAAACTTAGATCATAGCTACATTTCCATACCATCCCACAGCTGCAAAACAACCCAAATATTGGACTTCCAATCCAAGTGTACATTATGTCTAGGGATATCAAAACAAATTTCTAGTGAATTTCAGAATTCTGTATGACCTTTTTAGTATATCTGAAGATGGACTCAAAAGGCTGCATTTTTCTTCAGGTTTTTAATTTTAGATCCCTTTTCTCAATTGTTTAATTTGCAGTACAATCTGCCTGACATTGGCAGCAATAATGATTAGCAACACCTGAAGGTATATTATAGAGTTAATGGGGCGGGGACAAATTAATATTCTTCCCCAACATTTCTAAGTGCTGCACGCAATAGCACTGAAACAAATGGAGGCAAAGAACAAAGAAATTAAAAGCAGAAAGCGCTGGGAACATGTAGCAGGTGAGCTGGCTTTGCAAATGAAAAAGACAGATGACCTCATGGATGCACATGGGTATACATTCATCAAAATCTAATGTCATTGGTATCTATAATTGTTAACTTGCAGCAGTAACACTATGTTACAGACAGAATGTTTCATAGTTATTGACATCTATCTCCAGGTAATTGGACCATTCTTCTTGCTTGTTCCAGAAGTCAATAAAGAATAAAGACCTTTGGATGACCGATCTGTAAACTCTGGGGAAGCATAGAATCATCTGTTAATGCCAATGTAGCTGCAATGATTGATTTTATAATTGTGTTTAGCTCTATGGCTGAATTAGATGACAAGCCAGCCAAATTCTTGTAAATAATGGATGCTAAACTGTCATGATAATATTCAGTTAATATTTAATAACAAAACTTGTTGAAATTAAATTAATTAACAAAAACCTAGGATAGTCAAATATATGTCACATTCATTTAATGAAACCTATTTATTGAACCAAGCAGCCTTGAATGAAACAGACCAAATCAACAGTATGAAATATAACATGGTCGTAAACCAACATAGCTATCAGATGCCTGATTGAAACACATTCTGAAATGGCATTTTCCTAAATGTAGAAATACTAATTGCAGCATTAAAGTAAATATGTTTTGCTTTAATGTAAAAGAGATCATTGAAAATTGAAGGTTATGAAATTTCATAACAGTTCTAAGCAAGAAAGGAAACAAATTTGCTTGTTTTTGTAGAATTTACTTTATTAAATGAAAACAAAGCACTGTAGAATGCGTTATATCACACATTATTGCAAGCTGGACTCATTCTAGTATACATGCTCTGTAGGGTGATACTTGCTGTTCACTAAATATTTTTCCTTTGTTGGTTAATCCTTTAATTTGTGCCAAGCAATCACCAAGGGTGCTGATTAATACAAAATATCGAATGCTAAGATAGAAGTGTATAACAATTGAGTTTCAGCTTTAAAATGCATCACTTAGATCATAATTCCATTACAAATATAAAGTTACTGCAAAGCAGCTTTAAAACCCTTCACCTGATTCTATAGTAAATTGGCTGTCAAAAATCAGTGTGACTCTGAAGCAAAGTTGAACGAGAATACCTTTTCTTGGAAGGCTCACTGTACTAGTAGTCTGAACCCTTTCCACAGATTCAGGCTGGGTTTATACTATAACTAGGATATCAATTTAAAGCACCATTATTTCACCTCAACAGGATATTTATAATTTGAATTTATCCTATAAGCGCTGTAATAGGTACACATGAGACGGAAACAATATAGAGAAGGCCTACAAAACTAATTTCAAAGGAAAAGGAATTGTGAGGAGATGTTTTAGAAGTACACGCTGTACATTTCAAAAAGGCGGCAGTCTAAGGGGCAGTACATTAAATATTAAATGGTAATTATTAGCAGAAAATATCACATTGAACATAAACAAGTAAAGTTGGACTGTTCTGATCTATTCCATCGTCAGTACATCAGTGCACTGTTAATAAATACAATATGTCAGAGCGCCCTTAAGGGACATGGTCATAATATCGTTGCTGCATCGTAGCCTGCGATGTGACAGTCTAAAGATTGCATACTCCATATTACTCAGGGTCACTTGAAGCATGGCAAGCTATTAAAAGCATGTTGTTCTGTTGTAACATATTAACTTAAAATTAGTCTAGACACTAGTGTCTGAGAAATGGAATGTTTGCACATACTTGTAGCAGTAACAAACATATGTTGGATTCTTCAATACCATGATATCCACACCAATTTTACTACGTTACAAGGAATAAAATAAGCATTGTCTGTCAGTTAAAATATCTTGCTAGAGGCAAAAGCCCACATCATGGTTAGCAGAGGTGGCTATCTATACAAAAGACTGTAATACATTTGTGGTAGATCTTTGGAAAACTGATTGAATAGCAACAGCTCTGGACATCAGAGAATTTGGTTTGTACATATAGTCAAAACAATCATGTGACAAAGCAAGATTTTCACTGCACTACTGTATTACTATCTTCAACACAGATTATGCTCAAAAGGCAAGTATGAATGATCTTGCCCAGCAAATAATTGCCTAGTCATTCTGAGACATAGAACCTTCTTCAAAGACAGAGAAAAATAAAAAAAAGATAGACAAAGAGCAAGCAGATACAGAACTCCCAAAATTGCAGTCAAATAAAAACAAAATAATCACTGAAAATGCTACAGAAACTCAGCAGGTCTGTCAGCATTTGTGGAGAGAGACTGAAAAATAGTCATATCAAACTTGAAACATTAACTTTGTCTCTCCACAAACAGTGCCAGACCTGCTGAGGTTCGATGTAGCTTTTTGTGTTTAGTACCAACTTGAGGCCGTATGGTGCATCTAGTTTTATTTTTACTGGAAATTTTTTTGAGGTTGTAACTAAAGAGAAACTAGTACAAAGTTAGTAGATGGTTTCAATCAACCTGTTTGAATGTATTATAATGTACATCTCGGGCAGGTGGGACTTGAACCCAGACCTTATTGTTCAGAGGGAGGGACACTACTACTGCACCACAAGAGCCCTCTTAATTTAATCTTCTTAGATATTTTTAATCAATCTGTTCAGAAATGTTATGGATGTACCTCTGGAGAAGGTGAGACTTGAACCCAGGTCACTGGCTCAGAGTAAGGTTGATATCAGTGCACCACAAAGGCCCCCTTTATTTTTATTTTCTTTCTTCTTTTCCTTGATACTCTGAAGTGTTATCACACATAACTGAGTGACCTTCCCACCACCAAAATAATTGTGACTTTTATTTTGCCTTTTTTATTCAAAGTTACCACCGCCAGTAAAATACCCATGCAGTCAATTGAATATTTACAAGAAAAACCCACTATTGGCACCTTTATTCTTATTAGACAATTTCACAGTGATTTGATCATAGCTGAATGGCTTGAGAGGCCACTTAAGAGGCAACTAAGAGTCAACCACATTGCTGTGAGTCTCAAATCAAACATAAGGCAGACCAGGTAAGAATGGCTGATTTCCTTCCCTAAAGGATATTAGTGAACTGGTTGGGTTTCTGCCACAATCCATTAGTTTCATAGTCGTTACTTACACATAGCATTTTATTCAAAATTCATACTGTGGTGGGATTTGCTTAATGTCTTTAAGTCTGTGGGAATGACTCGTCCCGTAACATACTGCTGAGCTGAGTACTTTGATGCTGTC
Source organism: Rhincodon typus (assembly GCF_021869965.1). Lineage (NCBI taxonomy): Eukaryota > Metazoa > Chordata > Chondrichthyes > Orectolobiformes > Rhincodontidae > Rhincodon > Rhincodon typus. The sequence continues at coordinate 19,882,006 of NC_063354.1, read as the reverse complement.
TGGCAAATTAGTCAATAGCAGGTGTCAATAAATTACCACAAACACAAATGAGTGGGTTACAATTATTATTTTTATTTATGAATGGCCTAATTTATTGAATTATTATAGTTACAGCAAACTTCAAACATGATCCACTAATTGGAACATCACATGCTAGGAGTAACAAAATATATTTTCCATTATAGTTAGATGTTTCCACATGCTTCTGACGTCGAAGCAAAGAGTGCTCTTGTGAACAAGCTATTCAAATATACAAATCTAAAGAAGGCTTTCTTTACTGATCCAACATTTTCCTAACCGGTTCCCAATAGTAAGGATTCTACAGCTCAATGGCTGCCACTGTAAACTTACTTAACAAAGTGCAGCTACTTTAAAGCCTGTGGGGGTATTTTCATTCAAATATTTCCCCACTCCAGCACAGCAAGTCATTTTGTGAAGTATTTTACATCGAGATATCCTTGATCCCAGGCATGCTGTTACATCTCAAAACACTGATTTTCTTTTAGAAAACTCCACTTCCCACTGGGTCATATGGCATTATGTCATATATGTGGGTGTTACACTTTTAAGATTAAAAACCAAGCACTCTGCAGGAGGTCCGCTTCAGTTCTTCTCTTAAATTCTTCCTTTACACAGTTCTACAGGTTGTTCTCCTTGCCTTAAATTAGCAGTACATGTAGCGATTGTAATGAGGTCAGCCAGGTAGACCTCATAGAATATCGGTTCCCTGATTGGGGCTGTTAATCTGGTCCAATCAGGGAGTCCTAACTGACAGATATAAACATGAGTGGCAGAGGTTCTATTCACTCTGAGACCATAGAATTGTAGAACCATAGAATTCCTACATTGTGGAAGCAGGCCATTTGGCCCATCGAGTCCACAACGACCCTCTGAATAGCATTCCACCCAGACCCATACACTCACCCTACAACCCCTCGTTACCTATGGCTAATCCACATAACCTGTACATCCCTAGACACTAGGGACAATTTGGCATGGCCAATCCACCTAACATTGACTGTGGGAGGAAACTACAGCACCCGGGGGAAATGCACGCAGACACGGGGAGAATGTGCAAACTACACACAGACAGTCGCCCGAAGATAGGATCGAACTCAAGTCCCTGGCTCTGTGAGGCAGTAGTGCTAACCACTGTGCCACCATGCTGCCCCGATCAGATATGTTTTTACAACAATCAATAGCAGTTATATGGTTGCCATTATACCATATACCATGGTGAGACTGAACACATATCCCCTAGGATTCTGTATTGCTAGTCCAGTAACTTTCCCACAGTGCCACAATCTCCCTGCCTCTCTGGCCTAGAGAGAGCTGGGTGAGTATCAAGAACTCTTCACATATAAGTAAAGGGTGACATGGTGGCAGGATACTGGCCTCTGTGGAATTATTTCAGTACAGAGGGTCTTTCTTTCTATAATTTGCCCAAATGCAAATTAATAAACCACATGGGACTTGAGTTTTTCAGGGTAGAGAGTAACTCTACCATCGTGAACCTTCACTGCGCTCCTTCTATGGCACAAAGAAGTTTAGAATTGCAAGTCCAACAGTGAAACCCACCCATCTCTCACTGATTGTTTCCCGTTGTTTCTAGGGCCAGATGGTATAATTTCAGAATAAGGTGTTACAAATTTAATACTGAGATGAAGAAGAATTTGTTTTTTCAGAGGGTAGTTAGTCTGTGGAATTCTTTACCACAGAAGGCTGTAGAGGCTGAGTCAATAAATGCATTCAAGGCTGAGATCGGCCAATTTCTAATTGGTAAGGGAATCAATGGCTGTGGGGAAACTGCAGGAAAGTGGTTTTGAGTACTATATGATCAGCCTTGATCTTATTTAATGGTGCAGGAGTCTCAATGGGCTGAATGATCTGCTTTTGCTCCCATGTCTTTTGGTCTTATATTCATGGACAGCTTTGACTATTTTTTCGTTCATTCACCGGTTGTGGCCGTCACTGGCTTGAGCAAATATTTACTGTCCTTGAAAAGCTGTTGTTGAGTTGCTTTCTTAAATCACAGCAGATTTTGGGAAAGTATGGATAAACACAATGATATGGAGACAGAGTTTGAACTGGGACAGTGAAAGAATGGCAATATAGTTCCAAGTCAGGGTGGTGAGTGCCCTGGAGAGGAACTTGCAGGTGGTGGTGTTCTCATGTATCTGCACCTCTTGTCTCTTTAGGAGGCAGAGGTTGCGGGTTTGGGAGATGCTGTTGAACCTTGGTGAGTTGTTGCAACACATATTCTGGATGGTATACAATGCAGTCACTGTGTTTGATGGTGGAGGAAGTGAATATTGAAAGTATTAGATGGGGTGTGGGCTGCTTTGTCCTGGATGGCACCAAGCTTCTTGAGTGCTGTTGGAGCTGCACCCATCAACAGTTGGCATGGTAGGTGAGGAAGGCACGGACGATGTGTAAAAGTAGGCACTAAGTTAGCACAAAGGTATGAGAGGCCATATGGTATGGGTGGAGGACATTAGTTTGCATGGTTTGGCGTGGGTGGGACATGGGGCTGTGCACAGATGAAAGGGTATGATGGGTGAGGGCTGGAGAAATGTTTTATATATTTCTCTTTGTGGAGAGCCGACGTACCCTTTGGGATTGTGAAAATGCATGTTTGTGTGTAAAGTGTACATAATCCCATTCCCTGTCTCAAATCTAGAAAGAAACTGTCCAAAATAAATTAGAAAAAACATAATATGACGTATTTCAGAGTGCCTTATAAAACTATTAACAGGATTTGTGTTGCATTACTGGTTTCCCAAGCAGCCATTCTCACAATGGGGTGCTAACTGACGAAGAGCTCCAACTGCTTATTAAATGGACTTTTCAATTCAATATGTTTGCTGATAAATGATATTAATCTCAAACGAATTGTTTAGCATAAACATAAAAGATTAGTCAAAGCAATTTCAATGTAGTGGGTGTTTCTATTTTCCCTCAGGTTTTCTCTTGATTAATGCTCATGCTGGATAATAGGTAATTGGCCTGAAAAGGGAAGGATAAAGGGAATATGAGTTGGCATTGAACTGGAAGTGGGAGTAGAAGGGGCACTGGGGATGATTGGGCATATAGGGTATGATGGACCACAGGTGATTGGCAGATTGGCAAAGAAAGTATGAGGGGTCATGGAAGATGGATAGATTAGTATGGAGGATATAAGGATCAATGGGAGATGGGTAGATTGGCAAAGAGTGCATGTGTTTTTTAATCATTCAGGGGTTGTGGGCATCACTGTATGGGCTGGCATTTATTGAACATCCCGATTTTCCCTTAAAGATGGTAGTGAGCTGCCTTCTTAAACCACTACTGTCTATTTGATGTTGATATACCCACAATGCCATTACGGAGTGAGTTCCAGGACCCTGACACAGCTTCACTGAAGGAATGACAATATATATTTCCAATTCAGGATGGTGAGTGGCTTGGAGGGGAACTTGCAGATGGTGGTGTTCTCGTGTATCTGCTGCCTTTGTTCTTCCGGAGGGAAGTGGTTGTGAGTTTGGAAGGTGCTGCCTAAGGAGACTTATTGAATTTCTGCAGTACATCGTGTAGATGGTACACACTGCTGCTACTGAGTGCTGGTGATGGAGGGAGTGAATATTTGTACATGTAATGCCAATCAATTATTCCTTCACACTCCTGACTTGTACTTGTAGGTGGTGACCAGGCTTTGTAGAGTCTGGAGGTGTGTTGCTTGCTGCAGGATTTCTATCCTCTGACCTGCTTTATAGTTACTGTATTTATACGGCAAGTCCAGTTCAATTTCTGATCCAAAATGATTCTCAGGAAATTGCTGGTGAAGAATTCAGTGATGGTATGCCTTTGAATGTCAAGGGGAAATAATTAGATTCTCTTTTGTTGGAAAAGATCATTGCTTGAAACTGGCGCGGCACGAATGGTATTTGCCATTTGTCAGGCCAAATCTGGATATTCTCTAGGTTTTGCTTCATTCAGATATGGACAGCGTCAGCATTTAAGGAGCTGTAAATGGTGTTGAACATTGTTTGCCTCAACTTGCACATTCCCATCTCTGACATTATGGCAGAGGTGAAGCAGCTGAAAATGATTAGCCCTAGGATATTGCCCTGTGGAACTCCTGCAGACATGTCCTGGAGCTGACATGAGGTACCATGACCCTCTAACTTTGTGCCAGGTATGACCCCAACCAGTGAGGAAGATTCCCCTTTGATTACCATTGACTATAGTTTTGCTAGGGCTCTTTGATGCCATATTCCAGTCAAATGCATTCAAGATGTCAAGGGCACTAACTCTTACCTCCCTTCTGGAGTTCAGCTTTTTTGTCCATGCTTGAACCAAGGCTGTAGTGAAATCAGGAGCTGAGTGGCCATCACAGAACCCAAACTGAATGTCAGTGAGCAGGGTATTGTTAAGTAAGTGGGCTGTTGACAGTTCTGTTTTTGACACCTTCCTATCATTTTACTGATGCTTCAGAATAGACTGATGTGGCTGGGTGGGATTTCTCCTGCTTTTTCTATACAGATACAACGGAGCAATTTTCCATATCATCAGGTAGGTGTCATTGGTGTAGCTGTACTGGAATAACTTAGCTAGGGGCATGGCAAGTTCTGGAGCACACGTTTCCAGTACTATTACTGGAATGCTATCAGGGCCCATAGCCTTTGCAGCATTCAGTGCCTCCACTTGTTTCATGATATCAGGTACAGCAAATCAACTGGCTGAAGATGATCTGCCACCCAGCCAATCTAACAGCAATGTCCTTTATGTCTCAACCAGCTCAGTCTGTTCTGCTGCTGCTGAGCCAGATTTGATGACAGACATTGAAGTACCCCAATCAGAGTATATTCTGTGTCCTTGCAATGCTTCCAGAGTACTGATTCAACAGATCGGGATGCGGGTGTGGGCTGGGGCATAGTATGTAATAATCTGCAGGAGGTTTCCTTGCTCATTTTTGACCTGACTTCATGAATCTTCATGGGATCTTAAGTCAGTGTTGAGGACTCCCAGGGCAACTCTCTCAGAACTTATACCAATGTGCTGCCAACTCTGCTGGGTCTGTTCTGGATGGTGTTGTCTGGCACGTTGTATGTGTCATATGGTTCAAAGAGTGTGACTTGGTCAGGCTGTTGCTGAATAGTCTTTGAGACAGCTCTCCAAATTTTGGTACTAGCCCCCAGATGCTAGTGTAGAGAACTTTGCAGGGTTGACTCTGCTGGGTTTGCCATTGTTCTTTGCAGTGCTTAGGTCTGTGCCAAGTGGTTTCTTCTGTTTCATTCCTTTTCTTGAGGCATTTTAGCAGTTTATACAGCTGAATGGTTGCTAGACCATTTTCAGTCATAGAGCTCCACAGCATGGAAACAGACCCTTTGGTCAAACTTGACCATGCCAATCAGATATCCTAAATTAATCTAGTCCCGTTTGCCAGCATTTGACTCATATCTGTCTAAACCGTTCCCATTCATATACCCATCCAGACGTCAATGTACCAGCCTCCACTACTTCCTCTGGCAGCTCATTCCATACATGCACCACCCTCTGCATGAAAAAAATTGCCCCTTAGGTCGCTTTTAAATCTTGCCCCTCTCACCTTAAATCTATGCCCTTTAGTTTTGGACTCCCTCACCCCGGGAAAAGACCTTGTCTATTCACCTTACCCATGCCCTTCATGATTTTTTAAACTTCCGTAAGATCACCCCTTGAGAGACCAGTTAACAGAAAAGTTAGAAAAGAAGGCAAGCAGTTAGGAAACTCAAAAGTTTTCTGCACACAGGATACTGAGCAGTTTTCATGATGCACAGTGGCAATACATCACATGTAATACAGCACCTGTATGGAAGAGTTGCTTTTGTGTTAGCTTAATGCAATTTTAAGAGATTAAAAAAAGAAATGCTTTGCACCATCTAATCCTCTTTTAAACCTGTTACCAACCTTGGATTTAGAAATACCCATATCTTTGAATGAATTAACAAAATATAATGTATACAGTGACTGAAACTGAGTTCAGTCTTGCAAAATTAGAGGACAAGTAAATTGTGCAGTAACAAGTGGCAGTAGTCAGCGATAAGGGGAGTGACGAGTATTTTTAATGTGCCTGTTTCATGTTTCCTCCTTCATTCTGGAAAGCAACTGTTCTGATGTCTCCAAGGTCATTCCAGATAATGTTCTTCAAATGGCTGAATATTCATATGACAGCAGTATATAAATGGCCTATTTATTTCTCTTGCAAGTCAAAAGTCTATTTGTTGTGTAGTATGTCATTTAGCAATTTGCTTAAGATTAGACAAATCTTTCTGTTTGGAAATATGACATAGTTGTCATGATACAAAATAAAATAGCCCTAAAATACTTCGAAGATTTTTACAAACTCTTCCTTTTATGAAGAAATCTGGTATCCCTGTGAATAATTAGTGAAGACTAAGCTTTTTCTCTCTACTTAAATTTTGGGTTTGACCTCATTCAGGATTTAAAGGTGAATGTAGAACCATCAGTACCAATTGTTTTCATTAATACCAGCTGTGGTCTATTGAATGAAATGCAGCTTCTTTGATTATAGGAAAATCTATTTGCAGAAATCTTACAAAACGATTGAAATGCTGTTACTGAAACCCATAAGAATAATTTTAACCGTATGTTTCACACCATCTCCAATTCCATTCTACGTTGACGTCAATGAAAGGTAGAATTGGGTGCAATGTAAAAAGGCAACTAATTTGAACTTGCCCACTTTCTACATAAAGTATTTGGTTAAAAGAACCTCAGTTATATTTAATATGCTCAGAAAATACAGTTTTATTAAAGATCAGAATGTGATAAGTCTGGCGTTCAGCTTATTTGCAAACTGCATATGCAAACTTGCAATTATTGCAAAGCCACACTGAATGTTAAAGTAAGGGAAATACTTCAGTGTCTGTCACAGCCAGTGGACATTCTCAGAAATAGAATTCGGTTTTATTGTCACATGTACTCAAATACACAGATATAGGAGTACAGTGAAAAGTGTACAAAATCGCCATTCTCTGGCACCATCTTAGGTAGAAAGGTACCTAGCTACAAAATCTAAGGTATAAAGTAGAAAATAACAAAATAAAGTTAAAAGTTTAGCATTACAGTCCTTCTTAAGTGCCTAACCATGGGCCTGGATCCGGGTGCTTCCATCCCAATGCCGAGACCATCACCAGCACAAGCCCCCTAATGCGCTGCCACAGCAACACCGTCTTGACTTTTTTTGAGTGCCATCTTGCCTCTACCAACGACATTACACCGTGAGACCGTGCTGAGCCGATCTCAGTAATGCAGTCGCTGCTGAAGCTGCCAGGTGCTCTCCACAGAAGGTAAGTTAGGTAAAGTAAAAAAAAAGTAGACAAATAAAACCAAAAAGTAAAAGCAGACGAGTCCGTGATGGGGCTTCGACTAGAGTCCAGTATTGGAGAAGCCTACTTATCACTATCATTGCCTTTGGGCAAATTTGCCAGAAATTGCTATTATGAACATGTGCTGAAAGCAAAGAGCTACAAAATGGACTTGCCACCACCTTCCCAAGGGCAATTTGTGATTAACAACAACTATGGCCTTGCGAGAGACATCCACATCCTATGAATGAGTATTTTAAAAAAGTTGGACATAAGAAATACATTTTAATAACTTTTATTCCCTTCAAGTGTTAAACCTGAGTTGAGAAGATAGACCAGGTACAGTATGCAAAAGCACTTAACTGTTGTAATTTTTTTTGTGTAGTGGAAATATTCTAAACAAACAATCTGTAAAGTACTTTTAAAGTCAGTCTTCAATGTTTTGAAATTAATTCCTAATTGATGGAAACTCAATTAATAGATGGTGGAGCCAAAGGCTTTCCTCTCACAACAAGATTTGCCTTTAAGATTTTAGAACTTTAATCTCTGGTAGTCCCAGTCTTACTTTCACCATCTCAAGCTAGGTGTAACATTTAACCCTGAGCTAAGTTTCTGATCATATATCGGTGTCATCAATAAAAACACCACCCAACTTGACCCCATTTCAGCTTATCTGCTATTAATATTCTCATCCATACCTTTGTTAACTCTACACTTGACTATTCCACCAGTGCCCAGGTTGGTCTACACTCTATCCTTTGTAGCCTTAAGATCATTCTATGATTCTATGATGGTTCTAACTATCCAAGACTCTGCTGCCCATGTCCAAACTCCCTGTAAATTCTGCCTGATCATCATCACTATATTTACTGAGTTGACTGCCTTCCAATAAGCAGTAACACAGTTTTTAAAATCCTAAACCTTGTTTTCAAATCCCTTCCATGGCCTTACTCCTGCCTCTCAGAAACCTCCCCCTCAGTCCTCAGAGATATCTACACCAATCTAATTCTGGTGTCTTGAACATTCCCAATTCTAATTGCACCATTATTCGTGGCTATTCCCTCAGCTGCCACAGCCATATGCTCTGGAATTCCTTCCCCAAACCTCACCACTTCTCTCCTTCTCTTTCATCATATAATAGGATTCTCAAACTCTCTGACTTTGAATAATCTTATCAGATCCAATAGCTCCTTATGTGGCTTAGTTTCAAATATTGTTTGATAAGGGCTATGAAACACCTTGTGGGTTTTTTTATTGCGTTGTAGGAGCACAGATGCAACTTTTTGATTGCTAAAGTTGCTTTCCAACAACGTAGCAATGGCGATATAATAAATTAGCAGGTGTAATTCTACAGAGAAGAAAATGATTCCATATAGTCATATAAAAGTATAGCTTTTCAGGCTGAATTCTGAGTCAAAAAGGTAGAGTATCGACTTTTAAATGAGCAATAGTTTTGAAGAGGTGAAATAGCCCTTCTCCCACAGTCACAGATTATAGAATCCCTACAGTGTGGAAACAGGCCCTTTGGCCCTACAAGTCCACACTAACACCCAGAGCATCCCACCCAGACCCATCCCCCTAATCTACACATTCCTGAACACTATGGGCAATTTAGCTGGTCAATCTACCTAACCTGCACATCTTTGGACTGTGGGAGGAAACCCACACAGACATGGGGAGAATGTGCATACTCCACACAGACAGTTGCCTGAGGGTGGAATCGAACCCGGGTCCCTGGCGCTGTGAGGCAGCAGTGCTAACCACTGAGCCACCATGCTGCCAGGTTGGAGACTGTTCCCATCAAACCTGCCTCCAAAAGTAGTGCTAAAGGAGCCTCAGACATATTGCGCTGACGTGCGCAAACATGAGGAACTGAACAGTTGCCTTCAGTGGTCTGCTATTCTATAATTCTATCAATGAGTGGGGAAAATTTGAATTCAACAGCGTGTGACTGGTAAGTACAATGAGTTTGGACTTTTTTACTAAATGTTGGGGATCAACTTGTTCACAAGACATATGAAAACTGAAAGACATTTTTCCCCAAATTTCAAGGTTAAATTTAAATGAGATCAACATCATAACTGAAGTATATATCGTAATTTTAAAGTTTCATGCACTGAAGTACAATTCCACAATGCCAAGCACAAAACAACAGCCTGGTACACCACAATATCTTATAATTGGAGTCAGCATTATACATTTGCAGCAGTAGGCTATTTAAAGAGATAATAAAACCTGCAGTGCTGAATTTACCCTTACAATCTGCAGGTGTTTAATGATGATTCACAACAAAAGCTTATTCAGAAACACTGAATCAGTTAAGTGGCTTCTATCATTTTGAAACAGCTAGTGTTACAGTACAAAACCAAAATATAAACCCCCATGTAAATGATACAGAATAGAGCCCAAATGCTTGTGCTGCAGTTGAAAATTGCAGTCTCCATCATTACAGTTAGCCAATAGAAGAAGGTAATGTCCACCTGACCTTATTGTTTGATACAAATTGAGCTTAGTTATGCAATATTTGAATGTCATGGCAAGTACAAGAAGATTGATCACCATGGGCTGTCTGACAGTAGACTAACAAGAAAGTTTCTGATAAAATCAACTTGTACTGGACACATGCCACCAAAATTAAATTACTGTTATTAGCTTTTAGGATTTGTTTCTAACCTCACTCTAGATTTCTCAGCTCTCCTATTTAAGGCATCTTTGTTGATGAGTTTTATTTTCATATGACCTTTACAGAACTCAAAATATTGGTAAGCTTTCAGAAAAATGATCAGGATAAGAAAGAAGAAAACATTCCTGTCAATTAGTTTAGCTGTTGGAATGTCCTGTGCTTGCATGGGATTTTAACTCCATTCATGAACATTGCCAGAACATCATAACATTGTCCAATGGCTTTAAACATCAGACAGATTTACTCAGCCAAAATAAATACAATAAGACAACATACATTTACTATAGAGATTCGACAATCTAGTGCATCAAAAGATTACATGATGTTTGCCATCTCTTTATAAAGTTACTATTCTTTTCCAGGTCCTAAATTGATTGATTTTGAACAATTCAACATGCATAGATATTCCTGAGACATATGCCCAGTTTCCTTTGTTTTAAATAACTGACAACTCAATTCAAAAGCAAGGAACCAGTCAAATACAAACAGAACGAGTCACACAATGCTTACATTTGAATTACAGGATTTTCCTCTCTCAAACTTGTAGCCATGGAGACAACTAATAAAGTTTCACAGTATCTGTTCGGAGCACACATGTATTTCTTATGGTTGAAAAATATTTCATTTTTGTTGATTTTATTTTCATATTCAGTTCTGCAAAAATCAAAACAGATGCAAGTTGGATTAACCTTAAATTATTTAATGACATAAAATTTCAAGTAGCTTTGGCGATCAGCAAGCTGCTAAGACGGATCAATCAAATAAATTTTCTCCAATAATTCATTCATATATCCTTTACTTCACAGCAAAAAAATAGTAGAATTATGCCACACAGAAGAAAGCCATTTACCTCATTATACCTATGTCGATTCTTTAAAAGATCTATCCAATTCATTCCACATTTGCTTCATTTTTATCCTTAGCCCTTTAATTCTTTACTTTTCAAATTGTATATACAACTTAAATTCTTATTTCAGAATTTTTAAGAAAGTAGTGATGGTATTCTTGAACTCAAAATTCAGTACTGTCAATCAATGCCCCGAAGAATACATACGGTGGACAGCAATGGTTCTTTGCAATGCACAAAACAAAATTATTTCAATTATATTAAAAGCTATTCGGGATACCCATTGCTATAGCAGGGTAACCAACAATTAGTCCAGACTGATCACACAATTTCTCAGTAATCAACTGTGGATTATCACGGAAAAACATGCAGTATTTATACAATAATTGCTCAGCTTCAATTGTGAATTTCGCTTTGCATTAATGACCAACAGTATCCTGATATGCCACCAGCTGCCAGCCAAGGAAAAGCTAAAAACATTGAAACAGACCCCAAAATATTCACTATATTCATTTTAAAATACAAATGATTGAGAAGCCTCTCAAGTTTGACAGGACAGGATAGAGTGAAGATACAGTACAATATCATCTGTCAGGAAAAAGATTGAAAAGTCTATGAATGAGGCCAAATAGCTCGAGCAGTACCGTACTGCGCAGGTATTTTCACATTCCATAGTTCAAATTTCTATCTCATTCAAATTGGATACGGTGATATGAGATTGAATTTGTCTCACCACAGCCAGAGCACATTGCTTCATTTTCAATCATGTGTATAACTTGTGTGTTAATGAATTAGCTTCAGAGATAATCACAATACAAACATAATGCATACTATAAATCTGTTGTTTAATTCAGTGCTCAGCAATCTTTTATACATTTAAATAACAAAAGAAATTCATTACAAATATTCAATGATGTGGAGGAATGTCAAAGAGTTAGTCATATTGATTACAATTCCTCCAGTAACTTAGGAATGTGCCAGAATGCCCTGAGAAAGAGTAAACTGGATTTTAGTACATTGTGATATTTAGAAAAACATAAAAACTAAAAGTCTCGCAAGTTGTGCACATGAAGCCATTGTTACATGGATTATCACAACTCAAGGTTTCAAGCTCAGTGGTTAGCACTGCTGCCTCACAGCACCAGGGACTCAGATTCAATTCCGCCATTGGGCGACTATCTGTGTGGAGTTTGCACATTCTCCCTGTGTCTGCATGAGTTTCCTCCAGGTGCTTGAGTTTCCTCCCACGGTCCAAAGATGTGCAGGTCAGGTGGATTGGTCATGCTAAATTACCCATAGTGTCCAGGATGTGCAGGCTAGGTGGGTTAGACGTGGGAAACGTAGGGCTACAGGGATAGGGTAGGGGCTGGGTCTGGGTGGGATGCTCTTCGGAGGGTTGGTGTGAACGTGATAGGTCGGACAGCCTGCTTCCACACTGTCGGGATTCTATAATTATGTTCTATGACAATTAAGGCATAGTAATTGCCCTACTTGTGTCATAAAGTTATCAAGTAACCCTGTCATAGTTGTACTGCAGTATTTTTAACATGGGGACAGAACTATTAAGCATTTGCAGGCATGTTTACATGGGTGATAAGTTGATAGTATGCAAGTTTGATACTTTTTCTTGGCACAAAGAAGGCAAATTCAAAATAGATGCATATGAATTTGAAAACTACAGTCTTATTACATTACAGTAAGAGCCAAAAAGGAAAATCCTACCAAAAATGTCACACAATGCAACTGGATCTAAATATGGATTGGCAGGTAATTGATCACTCCTCATTTCATCTCTTTTGTTCTTTGTTCTAAGTAATTCATTTCTTCCTGGCTTAATTTTATTAATGTTTCATTTGTGACTTTGTCCTTCTCAATATTTGTTTCCTTTCCCTCATAGTGTTTATTATTTTCCCCCTGTATTGGTTGTATACTGATTTTATACTCTTGTTTATCCACTTCCTGTGTTTCAATTTTCGAGATGTTATTTGACTGCTGTTCATTTTAAAGTCAACACAGTCTTCAAACCATTTAAGAATGTCAGTTAGATTAGTTATGTTTACCCCTTATCCTAACAACTAGCGCAAACAAAATACAGCAATTTGCAAAATACTTAAGAACCTGTTCTGATTCTGTTTCAACATGGTAGGGGTTCCTGTGATAAAAGGTTGATCTCAGTGATTAGTCTTGCAGCAAAGTTTTGTTAATGATTGCACTGAAAATGTTTCGCTTCAAAAATCAGTCAATTTGGTCTTGCAACTTCACACTCAATTTATAATACTCTTTATTAAGTTGCATTAAATTAAACATATTCAATTTAAATCTGTCAAAATTTAGAAGGGATTAAAAGAAGTGATAAATATTTAAACAGAAGAAAACTAAACAAAAAGTATATCTCAGAATCCACACAAGCCTCAGGACAGCAATAGCCCAGTTATGCAGACAAAGCACTGTTTCTCTTCAAGCATAGAGACAAATGTCAAAATTGATCCTACTTGTGAAGCCAGGATCATCTGTTCACCAGACTGATGCTTTAACATGTGGCCTCAAGTTCTATCCTAAGGTATGGATGCACACAGGGAAACCTGGCTTTGTAGTCACAACAAAAACAGAAGTTGCTGGAAAAACTTTAGTTCTGAGGAAGGGTCACTGGACCTGAAACGGTAACTCTGATTTTCTCTTCACAGATGCTGCCAGACCTGCTGAGCTTTTCTAGCAACTTTTGTTCCTGATTTACAGTATCCTCAGTTCTTTCAGTTTTTATCTGGCTTTGTAGTCCTTTGTCTTAACTACTCAGCTGCAACCACAAGGTATTGTCATGTAATTTTCACCATTGTTATGTGAAAGTTTCTAACTGGATGTAATTTCACCATGTAAGAAATTTCAAAAATATCTGGCTCACTTTTAACTCTGAGGGGATTTTTTTCTCTCCCTGGAGGTGGCAAGACGATAAATAATTAGATGAGTTGGCCCTGGCAGAATACTTGCCCCCTCCTGAACACCTCACCCACAGACTGCTGGGCAAAGAGGTCCATCAGGGTTTTTCTGTACCCACCACCAACTAAGGTCCTTTAGTGCTGAATTAATGGCTAACTAAGGACCTCAAATCTTCAATTACTTCAATTACTTCATCCTGATAAACATGAAATTTGGCTAGTTTACAATTGGGCAACCTATTTTGGGTTGGGGGAAAATTCAATTCCTCCAGTCTCTGGATTTTGGAGTCCCTCTGAAAGCTACGACCCTGTCTTTGTCTCTGAGACCTCCCCTCTCTATTGTGACGAAGAGGAGAAATATACTTAATTTCTCACCGCTGGACTCCCGAGGTGTGGCCCTTGATCTTTGGGAGCCAGAAGCTGCAGGCCTCCAATTGGTAGATAGCTTCCAATGACCTAGGATGCCATTATCAAAGCTTGTGTTAATTCAAGAAACCTATCTAAGATTTGCTTCTCAGCTCTTAACAAACTAATTGATGAAAGATAGGTCAAGTTATCTCGGTTTTGGGGGTGGTCTGTTAGTTGCCACCCAATACTAACTCATAAGTTGGAAAATTGTGCCCTAAATCCTTAACCTTTTCAGTCCAATAATGTTTAGAAGGGACTGATAACTAAAGCTAACCAGTTGGACAACTGGGGAAATGCACTGTTGCTCGCATGGCCCCAAAATGCAGGCCTGATTTTAGCTCAGGATATGAATCAAGTAGGACTGGAATGTCAGACAGCAGGAGACTGATGTAGGAACCAGATAATTTGGTAGATTGTTAGTTCAGGAGCACTTCTTGATTGTGAATGAGGAAAGCCTGGTGAAAGAGAGGCCTACATGTTCCTTGTATGCCACAAATAGAACAAGCAAGAGAAGTTAACTTCTAATAAAATGTTTTGGCCTTTCTCGTCACTGACATTTCTGCCAGAGAATTGACTGAGTGGATGAGAAAGTACAACAGGCTCCCTGCTCAGCCTCACAGTTAAAATAGCATTCGGTCTCCAAAGGTGTCATCAGAACCTAGTATGCATTTATAAAGAAGTATCTCTCAGTTTCTTCTGGATGTCCTTCATGCCTGTTTCAGAAGCATAAACAGAATATGCGGCACATACAATACCCTAACCATGCACTCCATAAGGCTTTTGGAGAGCAGTCAAGCTTGAAATAATGCTCAGAACCATTTTACATGTAATATTATGGGTTAGCTTTTCCTTTCTTGCAATGATGATGAATCAATTGCTATTCAAAACCTTGCCTGGAAACATGGAATTTCATTGTGAGGTACTGAAGAATAAAGCAATACAAGACAGAAAGGAGTGACTCTATTAGGAATCCAGAGAAGAAAACTATAATTAATTATTGCAAAATTGCATGTTTTGTTTTCTTCTAAGGTTTTCTGTCGTTTATCCTCTGGCTTTTCAATTTCTTTCACGATTTGTGGGAGAAATATACAGCATGTTTGATTGGAATTTTCATTTTTCAGGTATGCTGTGCAATCCAGTTGTAAAGCTGAACAAAACACAGTGTTAATGGTCATGGACAATTCCAGCTCCACAATAACGGTCTGGATATTTTCATTTTAATAAAGTGTTTGAGGCTTAGTTGTTTATCTGTGTATAGCGACTTAAGCAAAAATGCAGTTTTCTTGCTATTTTGGTTGTTTCCATTCAGCTACCTGGCAAATTCCAAAACAATTTCATAAACATAAGCATCCTACTCCAACTAATTATTGTGCAGAAGCAGAATTCTCAGTAAATAGGTGGCAATATGTTCAACTGCTGTATAGGATGTCATGTTGAGGTTATACAGAACGTTGGTGAGGCTACTTTTGGAGTACTGTGTTTCAGTTCTGGTCACCCTGCTATAGGAAGGACATTATTAAATTGGAGAGGGCTCAGAAAAGATTTACCAGGATGTTGCCTGGACTGGAGGGTTTGAGTTATCAGGATAGGCTGGATAGATTGGGACTTTTTCACTCGAGTGTAGGAGGTTGAGGGGTGACCTTATACAGGTTTATAAAATCATGCGGGCATAGATAAGGTGAATGTCAAAGGTCTTTTCCTGAGGGTGGGGGGAGTTCAAAACTAGGGGGCATATTTTTAAGGTGAGAGGAGAGAGATTTAAAAGGGACCTGGGGAGGCCAACGTTTTCACACAGAAAGTGGTTCATATGTGGAATGACTGCCAGAGGAAATGGTAGATGCAGATACAGTTCCAACATTTAAAAGTCATTTGGAAAGGTTTAGAGGGATAGGGCCAAATGCAGGCAAGTGGAAGTGGTTTAATTTGGGAAACTTGATCGGCATGGACAAGTTGGACCCTCTGATCTGTTTCCACGCTGTATGATTCTATGACTCTGAATAATTTTTTTGGGGATGTTTCCATTCCTGGTGTTTATTTCACAACTCTAGTTACCCTTGAAAAATTGGTGGCGGTTCTTTTTCTTGAATGGAGATAAAGCTGCCCCCGCCGTATTTTTTAGGCATTATCAATATGTTTTGATAAGTGGCAATGAAGAGTTGATGATATAATCCCATGATGTACACATGTCAGCAAGCCAGTAAACAGAAGAAGATACAGGATGTGGGGAGGTTGAGTTGAAAAGCAATTGCAGCTGATGAGATTACATGTTTTGCTGGGGTTGTTGAGGCTACACTGGTTCTATTGTGCTCCTGGATCTTGCTGTACATTTTTCTCCACATTTTTAAAAAAAAATCTCACTTTGCAAAACCAGGCACTCCACATTCAAAGGGAGCCAGAGAGAAAGAAGTGTCACATTTCGAGAGGAGTTCTGCTCCTTGGTAGTTCTGGATGTTACTCTTTTCTGAAGCAAAACGACAAATTTATAATGATGACTTCTCACAGCATGTTGAGCGGGGAGGTGGTTGATTTTCAAATATTGTCTACTGGATCACACTGCAGGCAATCCAATTTTTCGAGAAGTGTTTTGATGTCAGAGTTACCCCGTTATCCTTTGATACAGATAGGGGTGTTTCAATCCCCTTCTTTGTAAAACATGCTACAACGTAAGTCTTCATTCAAGTCATTCCCAAGGTCAAAGAATCCCATTTGAAAGTTTTGTGGTGAGTTATACATTCCAGATGGTCAATTTTAATGTTTAAGTAATTAGCCTTGGATAGTCATTAGTGTATGCTAGAGAGTTTAAGTTATGTTATTTAGACATTCCTTTGCAAATTCCTGATGAACTCGTTAACATTCAATTCTGGTAAATTTGGCAGCTATTTTAAATGTTTTAGCTGATTTTTAACTGTTTTCTCTAAAAACAATGTCCAAGGCTTTTAAGATGGCTGATGAGATTTAAATATTAATTTTCCATATTAAATATCATCATGACAACATTCTATTCTGTGCTGACCTTCCAGCTTGAGCCAAGTGTGTTAAAAATGGAAGACTATTGATTGACTGGAAATAGGTGGTAACCAGCAAGAGGTTTCCTTACTCATGTTTGACCTGAAGTTAAAAGATTTCATGGGGGTCACAGCCAATATAGCCACAAGAAGTGTATGCCATTGTGAATCCAACTGAGGGTCTGTACTGTTAAGGCCTACGCTGATGGAGGTTATGTGGAAAATATAATTTTTTAAGGATGACAATGTCAAGCGGTAGCTTGGCTATCTATGGAACTGTTCTCCAAATTTTGACCCCAAATCTTAGATGCTAGTGATGAACACTGTGCAGTGTAGTGTACCTAGTGCACCTAGTAGACTGGGATCAGCACTGTTGTTCCTTGTTTAATGCATAGATCACCACTGAGCATTCTGCATACTTATACTTTTGTCGTTATTTGTAATGGCTTGGGACAACTCAGTGTTTTGCTAGGCTTTAGAGGACAGATAAGAGTTAAAATCATTTTGAGACTAAATGTCAAATACAGGCCATTCCTTAATTGGTGATGACAATAGATTCCTTAAATGATTTTAGTGAAGTAGTTGGGAATTTTACAACAATCTGACAGTTTTATGGTCGCTTTTAATGGTAGCCGAGGGGCTATTTCCAGATTACATTTTGCCTAAATTAAGATGCAATTTATCATTGTGGGATTTAAACTCAGACTGTCAGGATTACGAGTCCAATTATGACTCCTATGCTTCTATATCCCATTAGCGAGAAATACAATAGAGCCCTAAAACTGTGGATGATGTTTCTGGAGTAGTTAGGAATGGTTTTCTGGAGCAGTATGTTGAGGACTCAAGTCAAGGACATACTGAATCAGAGATAGTAGGAACTGCAGATGCTGGAGAATCCGAGACAACAAGGTGCAGGGCTGGATGAACACAGCAGGCCAAGCAGCATCATAGGAGCAGAGAGGCTGACGTTTCGGGCCTAGACCCGAAACGTCAGCCTCTC
>NC_063354.1:19809494-19863381 GCF_021869965.1 Rhincodon typus | reverse complement strand
CCCGAAACGTCAGCCTCTCTGCTCCTATGATGCTGCTTGGCCTGCTGTGTTCATCCAGCCCTGCACCTTGTTGTCAAGGACATACTGGTTTAGATACAGTATCATGTAATTAAAAAGGGCTAATTAACAATCTTGTTGTTAAAAAAAAAACCTTTAGGGATGAGTGACCACAATCTGGTAGACTTTTACATTTGAAAGTGAGGTAGTTCAATCTGAAGCAAGGGTTCTATATTTGAACAAGGGAAATTATGAAAACCTGGAGGTACAAATTGACCGAGCTCGATTGAGAAAATACATTAAAAGGCATGATTGTACATAGAACTTTAAAGACTATCTATTTCTTTATACAAGGCTTATGGCAACTATACAAGTTGCAAAATCTCAAAAGGTCAGTCAATCATGGCTAAGAAATTAAAGTTCAGGATTGTGTAAGATTAGAAGAAAAGGTACACAAATTTTCCAAAACTAGCAGTAATTCTGATGATTAGTAGGTTGATAAAATGCAACAAAGGAACATACAGAAATTTATAAGGAAAGTGGGAATATGAAAGTAATCTAGTAAAAAAAACATAAAAATGGAATGTAAAAGTGGTAAAACAGGAAACGTTTGGCTAAATTGAATGCCAATCTATCATAGGCAGAGTCAGGGCAATTTATGAATAAGCTTTCTGTAACTTTGGATAGCTTTGTTTCTTACCACAGAATGATGAGAATGTGGACCTCACTGCTACAAGGAATGACTGGAACAGTTCTGATGCATTTTAGGAGTACATTTCAGCACTCTTCTGAGGCCCCGGAGCTGCGAGCAAAGACCAAGATCCTCTACTCACAGGGAGTAAGGAGCCAAATGTTGGGCCGTCTATCACCTGTCCCGGCTCTTCAAGCTCAATCATGGGCTATTTTCTCTGAGAATAAGAGCAAAGGAGGGATTGCGTGAGATGTTTTTAGTGTTGATGCAGGTGAGGTGTCCTGTGTGAATGGGTCAGTAGTTCAGTAGCCATGCAGGGCTAGTATTGTGAGAGGTCAGGTTGGGTAAGAGAAAATGTTGCATGTGATAGTAAGAGTGGTACAGCATGAGACTGGATGGGTGCTGGGTGCAATAGGAGAGAGAGAGAGAGAAAGAGAGATAAAGGTACTGGAGAGATTGCACTTATCCTGGCAGAGCACAGGTCATTGACCTTCTTGTGGCATTGCTGGGCATTCCTATGGACTATTGAAAACAACACCTACTCGGGCAGCAACCTCTGATCAGGCGGGGTGTGGAGTCATGGCCTCCTCTGCCATGCCTGGAGGAAGAAGATGGCCTCCCCACTGCATGACTCATTCATTAGGTTCCTGATCGCAAAGTGCAGAGCAAATTTCACCTTGTCTGCCAGGGTGGGGTAAATCTCTCAGACTGTCAGGGCGGTTCTGGACTGCCGGCACTTTATGGCGTGCATGATGACACTTCAAATATAGCACTGGCACCAGGAATCCCTGGATATCCTGATAGTGGTGAATACTTCCGACAATGGTCAGTGGGAGAATTGGGCTAGCATCAGATAAGCAGTGCGTCATCATGGCACGGTACCTAGTTAATTAGACGATTTTGGGATGATAGCATGGTAAAATTCTCTAGACCTTGCAGAGGCAACCCCTTTATGAAATTCAACAAAAATAACACTTCGCCAATTTCTGGTAAGAATCAGCCCTTACAGGCTGTATCACACTAATATTAACTACTTTTATGCTTACTTAACACTTAGTGTGAAAAAAGGAACCTGGGATTACTATTATATTTTTCAAAACAAGTCTGTTTTGAAACAATCAATAACAAATATTTTAGAAAAATCATTTTTCTTGATGTTATGACATCAAGAATACAAAAAAAAGGGTGAGAATTCTAAAATCAAGGCTTTTCTTGACTAGAACCCAATGTAGATGTGACAACACAGGGGCCATGGGTCTACAGGACTTGATGTAAGGTCAAAGGCAGCAGAATTTTGAATTTCCTCGAGTTTACAAAGGTTACAATGTGGGAGAATAAGCATCGTGTTGAAATTATCAAGCCAATAAGTAATAAAGACATGAATGTGGGTTTTGGTAGCAGATGAGCTGAGGCAGTGATGAAAATGACTGATTTTAAAACAGATATTTTGCAATTCATTCTCAATGCTGCTTGAACCAAATATCAATAAGCAGTACCATGGAAATGACACTTAGCAGAGACGCAGCCATTTTTAACTTGTTTTACAGAAGCAAATGTGGAGTGCCAGGAGGTGAAGCTCAGTTTAAAAATAGCTATTTAGTATCTTTTGGCAATCGGCAACAAGAATAAGCTGAAATTCTGAAGCATTTGTGATTGGTTATATATGCTTGGCAGCAATGGAGTATTGAGTATCAGCAGGGCAAAAATAAACTGTCAATTTATTCTAGTCTGTACTTACCATCTTTCAATCACAGCACAGAACTGTTAATTTTGGAGATGTAGATGACCAGCAGATTTAATCCCACAGCATGGGTGATAAATTTTGGCCAGTGAAAGGAGTTATCCTATCATTACATGTCACTTTTTTGGTTAGACAAGGGAAAAATACACAAAATGATAATTTTTGCAAAAAAAATTATATGAAAAAAATGGAGTAGATAGGTTTGTTACTATTTTCAGGAGAGCAGTGCATGCACTGAGATTGCACAATGCAATGCAGCAGTAGTTGAATATTTTACCTTTGTTGAGCTAATCAATTACAGTATTCGACTGGCTTTGCTTTGAAACTAATTTAGCCGCTATGGATTAGGAAAAATGAAAGGTATAAATCCTTATTTGTGATAACTTTCTTGGCACCCAACAGTGAGATTATTGAAATTTTAATTTGAGTGTTATTGTGTTGTGCTGTTCAAGTTAATTGAAAAATCCATGATAAAATATAATCAACAGAACAATAAGCGAATTCTCTTGTCATGGTGTCAATTTTCAGCATAAAGTTCTCAAACAATAATGGAGCAGTCAATATTGAACGTTTCACAACATTTTCTAATTTCACTCGAACAAATGCACCAGATCTATATTAATCAACTTAAGACTGTATCTTTTCAAGTTCAACTTTGTTTGATGAGATAAGGATTGATCTCAACACAACTTTCCAACTGTTCGCTGAAATGACCACTCTTGGAATGCAGAATTTCTGGCTGTGTAGCCTTCACAAGTAAATAGCAACTGTGCACCTTTTCACCAATGCACACGTCCACAAGCATAAAATATAATCGCTCTCTTTTGTTGAGATACCAAAGTGTAATTCTTCACTATGTAACTACAAACCTTTTAGGTATGGCACTCTACGCACTATAGTAAAATACCCCAATCCAGATTTAAGCCTTGCCACCCTCTGTTCCACTCCAGTGCCTGTGCCGCCATCTACTGGAATCTTTCCATTTATAGTTACAATGTTGGACCACAGTTTTACTTAAGTCATTCATACATCTTCTGATTTAAGTTAGAATTATCCCTGATATTGAAAGTATCATAGATTTTTTACTTGTCATTCTCATGAGAAACGAGTTGTACTGCTTGCTTCTTTTCATAGTGTCAGGTTGCTTTTTATTAATCGCTTCTGCCGATGTGCGTATAAAGATTTGGTTTTACATCAAATATGATACTAACCTCGGTGGTGGGATACTGATCTCCTTGCAGACACACACATACATGATTGATATGTACAGGAAAATGTGTAAAATTGCACATTCACATTTGGTAGAACTCATCAATTCTGTCTGCAACACAATTTGACTCTTATCAGCAACTTTGTCTGCACTGAAGAACAACTGGCAGAAATGGATCATTTTAAAACATAGTCTGCAGGAATTATTACTATGGCAAATTTGTACTGGTTAACATTGTCCTTACTGTAAACAAATAACGTCTAATTGTTTGTTCTGTCAAACGTGATACCATAATAAAACATCATTCGTACTGTATTTTGGGGGAAGGGGGTGCTATTGAATTTACTACAGAAGAATAATTCTCACTGGCTTGCCACAAAAAACTCTTAGCCATTTTGCTTAGCTGTGCAGAGATTATATTCTGGACCTGGTGTCCTCGGGTAAAAGTATACATGTCCCGTTCATGTAATGGGAATCTGGCTGACTAACTGCTTTCGGGAATGAAACATACTAGTTACTGCACTGATAATGATTAAATTCACATGCTGATATTAAGTCATAAGTGACTCAGAATTCAAATCACAGAACTGAAATCCATTCTTATTTACTTTTTTCTTACCAGTGAGCGAACTTCATTTACAGACATTCAATATTGAGCTTGCACTTCTTTCCTTTAACATGCAGCCCTGTAACCATCATGGTAGCTGAAGATAGATGGAATAAAAATGGACATCATCCATAACTTCTAGATCCTTTACTGTAGTCATGGGCTTGGGAGCCAATGCTTCCTGTTCCAGTCATATTCAAATGGTTGAGATAACAAGGTGTAGAGCTGGATGAACACAGCAGGCCAAGCAGCATCAGAGGAGCAGGAAGGCTGACGTTTCGGTCCTTTGCCAAAGGTAAGAAATATACTTCCAATCATCACAGTATTTCTCCTTTGTTTTCACACTCACCTTTTGCTCCTTTAGCATTATTTTTCTTCAGAATCTAAGGAATTCCAAAGTACAGCCTTATCTCCACTGAACTTTACATCTTATGAAGATCTACAAAACGTAATCACAGATCTTTACCATACACCCTGCACCCCTCTTAGTTCACACTACTAACATGTGAATCTTACTAGTGGTATTGATCACGTCAACAAAGGGAGTTAAATATAAGCAATATGGAAATGATTTCAAATTCACTTAAAACATTTAAAAGTTGTGGTAAGGGAGGAGGCAATATTTTGATGTAGAAGGCCCAGTGTAAGTGATCATTTGACCCTGCTGATCTCATCATCTAAGATACTGTCTGAAATTCAGCAACTCCAGGTTCTTCCACAGAGTGTGCTGCCCTTGGCCATGGTCCAGTCTCTTCCTGTGAATTTGCTGTCAGCTTTTAGCTTTTAATGATGTATCACTGAAACGTGACTCCAACTCACAGGATCTCAAAGTATTTCGCCACTTGCACATTGTTTAATCAGTAGGATTCCTTTACCTACTGACATAAAAAATTAATGAATTCCAACCACACGTTGACATTTTAACAAGCAAAAAAAGTCCAAGTTACATAATAGAATCTTGCTCCAACAGATGCACCATAACAATGAATGGACAACTTGAAACAGGCTACCTCTGATTTGTATATAAACTCTCATTTGTCACTGCTTGCAGATAAAACAGCTACATTTAATTTACCTTTCATCCTTCACAGATGCAGCCTAATTACAAAGAATCTACAGCACAATAACAGGCCATTTGGCCCTACTGCTCCATGCCTATATTTAATGCTTTGCACACATCTCTTCCCATTGTAATTAGTTCTTTAGAATTAGCCACATTCCCTTCGCCCACGTGCTTGTATCAAGATTCCCTGTAAAAATACATCAGTGTTGTTTGCTTCACTGTGTTCTTTTAAAACAGGGCTGTTATTTTCTAGTAATTGTTTCTGCCAGATGAGCATTAGTCCACAAAAATTCCCTCCTAAACAGGAGCAATTGGCTTTGTGAGAGGACTCCAGATGCTACTGCAGCAATACAATTAAAAGTGTGTTTGTGTTTAGTCTTTTACTTCAATTATGTTCTTCAGTAAACGTGGTCTTCAATTACAGACCATTAACAATTAGAAGACTGATGTTCTGCCAGAGGTTTGTTGTTTCAATTGTCCTTCTGATCATCATCTACAGCTGTATCTCTAAAAAAATCCATGTCATAATATGGTTTAGCTGGTATTAATAAAACATTTAAATTTTGCGATTATTAATGATATTACTTAAACTAAATTGGCTACATTTTTGTAACACTTTTGGAGGCATTGTTTATTTATTTTGCAGACTAATGAAGCAGTGAAGGATTTACTTTTTTACCCCTTCTGTTAGTTGAAGTTGCTGGTGAGTTTACAAAATGCTTCAGAGCCACCTTTTCGCCATGATGAAATGTTAACGGTGATAATGAGAAACCATTACATTAAGTCCGGTTGAGGTGATGCAGGCAGCATATAAACTTTGTGTTGTCCTTGTTTAAATTACTGTGGCATGCAGCCTAGTACTCAATATGCTGCTGGTTGGTTGCATACTTAGCAGGGGTCCCAGGTAAGAATGTGGCTGGTATTAGTCTCACTTAGCCTGCAATTCTTTTATCCTGCACCAATTACAGGGGAACTGCATTCAAGCTGCATGCTTGGGGCTGCTGAAGTGGTTGCTAAAATTATTTCAGAGTAGCCCGAGAAACACCAATGAAGCAGCAGGCCAGAGTGAGAGATAGACAGCACACCCAGATTCTTTGTTGCAGTGGGGAAGCTTTAGTTTGCAAGCTGCAAAGGACAGGTATCCTGTTTCCCCTGAGAGTCAGGATGTCCACAAGGAATGCTCTTTGAAGGGAATGGGAACGGATAGCCACAATTGAGGGAATCTGGCTCCTTGGCTGCAGCACTACAAAATGTTCAATGACCTCCCGTAGGTGATCGGAAATTCACCTTGCAATGTCATCTGTACCCATCACACCATGAATCTCAAAGGCTCCTTAATGCACAGCATCCCAATCTCTCACTAGTCAGGAGGTGTGGAACTTATTCAGATGCTTTACACAAACATATCACTGCCAGCCTCACATATACATTACTCAGCTTTCACATACTTCCAGCCATTCAGTTGCGATAGGCTCGTGACCCAAGTATCTCGCAGCATTCTCCGAGACAGCAATTCCTCTCTCTTGAAGGACAAGCTGTCAAATAATTGCAGAGAGTAGCAGAGAACCAGCGGCAAAGGGAGGTGCTACAATCCACCTCCTTGGAGGAGATGATGCTGCACATCGCTGGGCCATCAGTGACTAAGGTCATTACAGTTGGTGTGACTTAGATTGTTAAGGATGACTTTCTGTTCCTGCCTTCTGCACCGTCTCAAATGCCACTGCACACTCACCCTGCTACTGGATATGAAGTGGTGGCTTTCGAATACACGAGCCACCAGCTGCAGCCTCACCATATAGGGCGTGAGCAAAGGCAGATGTCTGCTGTGAAAGCACCATCATTAGATCCAACAACTGCAGCCACCAGCTCAGATAATGGTACTGTCAGGGAAATGAGAGGGAGGTGAATTGAATTAGTTCATCGTTCTCCTCTTCTGACTGAAACAGAGGTGGCTTTAATTTTTCTTTCCTATTTTCATTACTTTGCCCCTTCAATATTAGCCCCCCTTAACCCCATCAAACCCCTTCATTTGCGAAGGAAGGAGAGAGCAGAAGGAAGAGAATTTACAGTTATAAGTAGCATCAAGCAAAGATAAGATTAAATCAGAAAAATTAGAGCCTGGTAAGTGAATAAAAATAAAGAACTGCAGATGCTGAAAATCTGAAACCATAACAATGGAACAGAATCGCAATTCATTGTCATGTGTATTTTTACAAAAGAAATACAGTTTAAAAGTTTTATAAGTCACCATACCACGGCGCCTGTATCATAAATAATAAGAAAAAAGCAAAAATTAAGACAGACAGAGTTCAGCTCAGACCAACTTCAGTTCAGGGAAAGTCGATTAGGGTGACAAATGCTGGAATTCCCAGAAGCTGCCTCTGAGGAAGATCTCCATGCTGGGACAAGACTGCCAAACCTGGAGATCGCCCCTTTAGAACAAGGGTGTCAAATGGGAAACTGCTGCTCCAGGCTGGAATACAACACCTCATCACCAGGCTGAGACCTCCGTGCCAGACAGCCGGATGAAACCTCCACACTGGGACTGGACGAGATGACACGCCAGGCCTCTGGAATACCCGAAAGCCACCACTGAAAAAGACCTCCATACTGACGAGACCTTCATGCCGGGATAAGACTGCCAAAGCTGGACACCGCCATGCCAATCTCAGACTGCCCCCAGGATGAGGCTGCCACAATGGAGAGACCACCACACCAGGCTGAGACTGCCAGGCCAGGCTGGAAGCCTCCTCTTCACTGAGCCTGGGCCAGGAGAAGACGCCTATCACCGAAGTTTAAAAAAAGTAAGATAATAAATGGGAACATTAAGAAAAAGCAGGAAAAGAAAAGGAAGTAAAAAGTGGATGAAGTAGATGAGCTGCTGGTCTGAGGAGCCCAGGAGTTGCGCTGCTACAAAGCTGCCATCTTGCTTTGGAATAAGCGCTGGAGAAGCTCAGCAGGTCTGAATAAGTTCTGATGTTAACTCTGCTTTTCTCTTTACAAATGCTGCCAGAAGTGCTGGAGGAAATGGAAGATCAGCACTTGGTGAGTTAGGAGTGGGCAGTAGATAGACCGTCATTATCTGGACTCCAGACTCCTGAAGCACTGACATCAAGTGGTGCTATGGTGTTGAACTATGATAGAACTGAATCAGACACCAAGATTTAGAGAACTGAGTGCATTATTGGAATCTAATTGATCATTTGAACACAAGGTGTTGGGGTGATGTTTTGCTTACTGTCCCATTGCAAGAATTAGCTGTCAGCCAATGGACCGAAAGACAGCCCATCCTGCAACTGTCACATGCTGCTGCTGGGCCGTTTGGGAGTGGGGCTTCTGCTTCCCCTCACTGTCTACGCATCCCCCCACCCTACCTCATCCTCCAACTCAGTGGGAGGATGGCCAACCCTCCAGAGTTGCAATCTGATTGATCAGTGGTTCTAACAGTCCCAGCAGCAACCAGAACTGAAAAGTGGGCACTGCTGGGACTGTGATTAGTCCATGTAGATATTTAATGGATGTTGAGAGCTTGGTAAATCTGTTGCTTTTGGGTTTTTAACATTCATTCCTTGGATAAGGGCATTGCTGACCAGGCCAGCATTTGTTGCCCATCCCTAATTGCCCAGAGGGCAGTTAAGAGTCAACCACATTGCTGTGGGTCTGGAGTCACATGTAGACTAGACGAGATGAGGATGGCAGATTTCCTTCCCTAAAGGATATTAGTGAATCAGATGGGTTTTTTTCCTGACAATCAGCAGTGGATTCATGATCATTAGTAGGTTACTACTTCAGATTATACTGCAGATTATTATTGAATTCAAATTCCATCATCTGAAGTGGCAGGGTTCGAACGCAGCTGCCCAAAACATTCCCTGGGTCTCTGGATTAATAGTCTAGGTGATTATACCACCAGTCCATCGCCTACTCCTGGGGAGATACCAAGCAGTCTGAGGAAGGGAGGGAAGATGGGAAGATCTTGGAGGCCAAACAACAAGTGACAAAGGCAGGATGACATCTACTGGGGGCTCCCAAGTGTGCACAAGGCACTCCCTAAATGCTGTTCACCCCCCGGCTTCCTTTCCAAAAAAATTCTTTCACTCACCTGCTTGTATTGTTTGTTTTACTACAGTCAGTGTAAAATTGAGTCAATTACTCATTCTATTATTCCTATAAATTAGTTAAAAATGGCAGTTAGGCTGCTGATTTCAGTGCCCATCATTTTACAGGGCACAACTCAGGTGTGACTAGGAAGGCGATAGACTTGCTTCCTCATTTGCCAATGGAACATCCTGTGGCAGACTGCAATGGAACATCCTGTGGCAGACTGCAAAACCCAGCACCAGATCTAGAGAAAACAAGCCTTTCCTTTCAACAGAGGCCTTTGGTTGGGCAAGTCAGCAAATGGCAGCAGCGTTTCACTTGAGCTTGAGTTAGGAATGGTAGAAGATGGGGATTAGCTAAGCAAACATTGGAATAGTCACATCTGGATGCAAAAGGACATGCCTGAGTGTTTCAGTAGCGGTAAGCTCAGGCAGAGCAGAGATGACAAATGTGACACCAATTAGCCACTGTTGAACAAGGGTTTCAGTCAACCTACAAAGCCAAGAATCTCCATCAACTGTTCAACCATCAATGTCACAGTACCAGTGATATCCATTCCAACTGATGCAACATTTAACTATCTGCTTTCCATGAATAATTCAGAGACTGATCTATAAACCTTTTGAAACATTCATCTTTTTGGACTCACTTTTTATTTCTAATCTGTGTGCTTCTGTTACATTGCTATTTCCTATTTGTAAAGTTATTAATAATCTTACTTATTTTGTTCATTGAAGAAACCCTGGCTAAATTGGCCCTTTTAAAATTTAATTTCATTTGGGTCTGCGAGAAAGATATCCACAAGGTTAAGGATCCATTTAAAATAAACTATGATGTTACCAATTCAAGGGGCAGTCAAATAATGAAGATGAGCCAATTCACTTGACCTCACCTGACAGCTTTACAATTTGAGGTATTTCATCTAGCACTGGAACAAACCGAGGGACCTTGTTTTGGGACTGGTCATAACTGTTAATTGTGCAATGGACAACATTCATGCTTGGGCTGACAAGTGGTAAATAACATCTGTTCCACACAAGCTCCACCCAATGACTATTCCCAGCAAGACAGAATCCAACCCTTGACCTTCAGTGGCATTGCCGTCACTGATTCCAACCCTACAATCAATATCTTGGGATTTTACAATTGAACAGAAACTTAACTAAACCAACTTTATGAGTATTTGTGGCTACAAAAGAGGTCAGCGGTCTGGGAATTCTGAGGCGAGTAATATGTCACTCCACAAAGCTGTGATACATTACTCTCCATTTACCTGGATGTGTCACTCCAGATGCACTCAAGAAGCTTAATGCTATTCAGGACAAAGCAGTGCATTTGATTGGCTCCCTTTCACCAACTTAAAACATACATTCCCTACACCATCAATGCAGTGGCGGCAATGCTTACCATGTGTAAGATGCACTGCAGCAACTCACCAAAGCTCCTCAACAGCACCTTTCAAACCTGTGACCTGTACATCTGGAAGGACAAAGGCAAAAGACGTACTGGAACAGTACCACCTGCAAGCTCCCTGTTGGCCCACACACCACCCTGCCTTCAAGAGCATTACCATTTCCTTACCATTAACCAGTTCAAAATACTAGAACTCCATTCTAAACAGTATTGAGAGTGGTGACAATGCTGTGACTTTAACAAGTTATTTCGTCCTGGTTTTTTTGAAGTGAGGTTGTAAGTCAGAGGTGATGAGTAGTCAACCAGCTTTCACTACAGTAAACAGCATGAGAGGCCTTGGTATTTTTTAAACAGTCTGAATGGGTGTGACCAGGTCTCAGATTCAGATTTCTGGGTTTTGTTTTTTTTCAATTGCATAAGAAGATATTGGCGTCTCAAAAGAGTTGGAAGCTTCAATGAAGGTCTCCTGGCTGCTATACCTTTTGAATCTTCTTTTGATATTTTTGTTTTCCTCCTGGATTGGAGAACTGCATATGAGAATCTGTGCCTGAATTTGCCTTTTTGCCAAGGAGTGTGTTTATGGGATGTTTATCATTCTATATGGGAACAGTTAATTAGAAATAGGTACTGTATCTACTATTCGGTTAAGTTTTCCAATAGTTAAGATTATTCTAAATTCCTCTTTCTTTTAAATAAAAACCAAAAGAACTGCAGATGCTGTAAATCAGGGACAAAAACAAAGTTGCTGGAAAAGCTCAGCAGGTCTGACAGCATCTGTGGAGGAGAAAACAGAGTTAACGTTTCGGGTCTGATGACCCTTCCTCAGAACTGTTCTCAGGAAGTTCTGAGTAAGGGTTTTTGTTTTTGTTCCTCTTTTTTTTGTTTGAGTCTTAACTATAGTGTTTAGATAAATTGCATTTTGTTAACATCAAGTTGTTTGACCAGTCACATAGCATCTGGAACACAGCATTTCACATCTACCTTTAAAATAAGAAAAAGTTTGGGTCTAGGCTACCTTGCAAAATATTGTGAGGGGCCCCTGTCTGGTCTGGCCTGGTCTGGTCTGGTCTGGTCCATAACAGAGTGCAACTGCTCCAGGTGGATGCGTAATTCAATAAAAGGACTCAGCATTGGTTTCTCAAGTGAAATTAAGAATAGGCAACAAATGTTGGATTTTCCAGTGATGCCCAAATATCATGGAAGAATGAAAAATACTTGAATAACAGACAGTGCCGATTTCAGTTCAGCTATTTGTCTCGCATTTGGAAGCATTCGACTATCAATACCAAAGGCCTTCCTCATGATGCACAAAAGGATCCAAGCAAAATTCATGTCCTTTTTTGGTTTTTCAAATTGAGAACTTTAAAATTCTTGCTCATATAATTTCAAATTTGTGAGTGGTATCAACTTCAAAGAGATGAGAACAACCCACTCTACATTCATTCATATATACATTATCTTTGTCAATTTGAATGCAAGTACAGTGATACTGGCATGCTAGAAATAGCTAACAGATTTCATGTCCATTATATTCAGGTATCCAAAAATCATCATAAACCAGATGCACCAAAATTCACGAAGTGACTGCATCTTTCAGTTCCTTTTGTGACCATGTGACTTTAAATCACATAATTACTATAAATATTACTGGCTCTTCTGTAGTTGTGGATCTTGATTTGTGGTTTCTCACCCAAACCAGCAATACAGGAAGTTCCAAAAACCAAGAGGACAACCAACAGCAGGCAAAGAGGGAACACCCAAGGAACAGGAAACAGGGGAGAACATTCTGTCCATATCTGTCCCATGCCATGGTTCTGTCTTCCTAATCACTTGAATCACAAATGATTTTAGTACCCTCTTATTATATTTTAGCACCTCCAGAGGTTGTAGGACCCCGATTTCAAACTCCTTCCCCATCTCATTCTTAGTCTGGGGCAGTTCATGACTTGGCAAACCAGATAACACGATCTCCATTGTGCAAAAGCCATGTTACAGCCTACTGCTGCCTCACAATTACCTGCCTGACTGATATTTTAACCTGTCAATGGCATTGCTACATTGAAGGCTGTTCATAATTCACAATTTATGATAGATATCAACAGTCCCATGAAAGCAAATTGAAAGTTGTTTGAGCCCGTCAGTGTCAGTTTTTGCAGGTGTCTTTTTTTTGGGGACATCTGTGTGTGCAGGCTTCAATGCAGTTATAAAAACATGTTTAGATGACTCACAGGTAAGAAACTTCTGCTAATGTAGTCCTTTACAAGGCAACTTCATTATTAAAATGAGTTTCAGCGAGCTGCCTCCAGGGACAATATGTCATTAAATAAAAAGAATATTTTTTATTACCTATGACATTCTACATTAAGTAAAACAAATTTTATTCCCAGCTATCAGAACAGCATTATTAATATACACTAAGTGATCTTTACACTGTTTAAAATGATATGTGATATGGGATTTCTTGGAAACAATTTGCTGATTTTTAATATGAAGAAAGTCACTTTTATTTCTCTTGCCTACTTAATGGCAGAATTTATTACACTGCCTTTGGACTTTTGCTCTCATCACAGTCAGATAGATGTCATTGGTAAAGAGCATGTTCAACTGCATGATCTTTATCATTAACATAAACCAAATACATGTTTGAAATTCAGAACAGGGATTGCATACTGAGAATGAAGGCCCCTGCAATTACTTGAAAACTGTCTGGAAAATAAGATGCATCATACGTATATTTTATTCCACCAAAAACAGAAGTTTGGAGGGAAGAATAGCCAAGCAGCTCCTGCAGGGAGTATGCATGCAATTCAGAAACTGCCTTTATTGGCAGTGCCTTTTGCCAGGTCTGAATTATTAGATACTGCAGCTAAAGCAGCATGGGGCAATGGTTATTTTGGGAGAAAAAATGGACATGATTTATTAATGACCTTTAGAAATGTGTTTCCGATGTTCATACGTTAATGCAACCAATGATGGTCTCTCTATCTCAGAATTCCTTGTCTATGAAACAAATTTATACCAGTGTTGATAAATCAGGAAATCGCCATTGGTTGAAGACTAGATACTGAATATAAAGTAAAGGAATTTAAATTCCTTTACTGCCTATTTTTCAATCAATATACACAACAAACTTTTCACAGGTGAGAGTGTCAGCAACTCACTAACTTTTCTGGTTCTACGAATACAGCTGTGCAAGAAACTTTTGCAGACATCTCCTGATGTTATATCTTTGCTCACTCTAGGCTGGAGTTTGGCATCACGTGACTGCTGTTTGATTGTCATTGCCTGCAGAGAAAGGATAGCCGCAATTTTGAGTCACTAATCTCATAAGCATCCACCTGGCAAGCATTTGAGCCCCAATGGGTGTCTGATGCAGTTCCCCCTCCAATTATTGACAACACAGTATGGGGTATGGAACTTCAGAACGGTTCTGAAGAAGGGTCCTGACCAGAAACGTCGACTTTCCTGCTCCTCTGATGCTGCCCAGCCTGCTGTGTTCCTCCGGCTCCACATGGTGTTGTCTCTGGCTTCAGCATCTGCAGTTCTTGCTACCCCTCCAATTATAACTTGGTATCCTATCCACCAGTCAGCTAACTGCATGGTTGCACGGTTGTAGAGGGTGGTGCCTCTAAGGGCAGTAGTGAGTCACAGGGATAATGCTGCACTGATTTTGGCTCGGCCTCTTTGACTCCATCATCTTTGGAACTGGTTGGTTTGTGCTTGACTCACAGACCAACCAGTGGTGATCTAAAGCACTGTTAGGGATTCTGACTCCAATTTCCATACATTACTAAAGTGGGTGCCCAGCAAAAGGCTGCTATTAAAAATGTTGCTGGCCTCTTGATCTATGTTATTAACAGCCAACTGCTGTATTGTTCTGGTACTACCAGGCAATATAAACGAACGTTAGGCCAACTTTGTGGAAATCATGGCATGAACCTTATATGTCACCAGAACAATGTGCAGTACTGCAAAATGAGCAAGGCAAAACTGAGATTCGGGTTTTTGACATTGACTAAATTTGCTGAAACACATCAACATTGCTTTGTAATGAGTTAAATAAAATTAAATAAATTGCTGAAAAATACATCTTTTAAACTATTTGTTTATACCCCATGATTATGTCACTAATAGTATTAACAACTCAAAGATTGCTTAAGAAGAGAATTAGATTCTTTCATTTGAGAAATGTGTCAAATACGGAAGTTATCATTTTTACTTCATAGTGCTATATACACAATTGATTGTTGTCCTATATTTGAGAAACTTGGCAGTTAAAACACAACAAAATAGACCAGTCAGCCTGACATTAGTGGTGGGCAAGTTTTTGGAGGGGATCCTGAGGGACAGGATTTACGTGTACTTAGAAAGGCAAGGACTGAATAGGGATAGTCAACATGGCTTTGTGCATGGGAACTCATGTCTCATCAACTTGATTGAGTTTTTTGAAGAAGTAACAGAGAGGATTGATGAAATTAGAATGGTGGGCGTTATCTATATGGACTTCAGCAAGGCGTTCAATAGCGTTCCTCATGGTAGATTGGTTAGCAAGGTTGGATCACATGGAAGACAGGGAGAACTAGCCATTTGGATACAGAACTGGCTCGAAGGTAGAATACGGGGTGGTGGTGAGGGTTTGCTTTTTGGACTGGATGCCTGTGACCAGCGGTGTGCCACAAGGATCGGTGCTGGGTCCACTGCTTTTTGTAATTTATTTAATGATTTGGATGTGAACCTAGGAGGTATCATTAGTAAGTTTGCAGACGATGCCAACATTGGAGGTGTAGTGGGCAGTGAAGAAGGTTACCTCAGAATGCAAGTGGCAGATAGAGTTTAATTTAGGTAAATAGCAGGTGCTACATTTTGGAAAGGGCAGGACTTATACACATAATGATAAAGGTCCTGGGGAGTGTAGGTTCATAGTTCCTTGGAAGTGGAGTCCCAGGTAGTTAGGATGGTGAAGAAGGCATTTGGTGTGCTTGTTTTTATTGGTCAGTGCATTGAGTATAGGAGTTGGGAGGCCATGTTGCAGCTGTACAGGACATTGGTTCGGCCACTTTTGGAATACTGTGTTCACTTCTGGTCTCCCTGCTATACGAAGGTTGTTGCAAAACTTGAGAAGGTTCAGGAAAGGTTTACAAGGATGTTGCCAGGGTTGGAGGGTTTGAGCTATTGGGAGAGGCTGAATAGGCTGGGACTATTTTCCCTGGAGTGTCGGAGGCTGAAAGGTGACCTTAGAGGTTTATAAAATCATGAGGACATAGATAGGGTGAACAGCCAAGGTCTTTCCCCCAGGGTGGGAAGTCCAAAACTAGAGGGTATTGGTTTAAGGGGAGAGGGGAAAAGATTTAAAAGGGACCTAAGGAGCAACTTTTTCATGCAGAGGGTGATGCACATATGGAATGAGCTGCTGAAGCATGTGGTGGAGGCTGATACAAATACAACATTTAAAAAGGCATCTGGATGTGTATACAAATAGGAAGGGTTTAAAGGGATACAGGCCAAATGCTGGCAAATGGGACTTGATTAATTTAGGATTTCTGGTCGGTATGGACGAGTTGGACCGAAGGGTCTATTTCCATGCTGTACAACTCTATGACTCTAAAATAAAAATCACGAGGGTATCAATTATAGAACAATGCAGGTGCATGAAACCAGGTACAGTTGCTAACTTTTAATGTGTTGTTCACTAAAAATAAGATTATTTTCATGACTGTGATATCCTGGACCATATCCAGGCTCAGGATTGCTGCCAGTATATGTCCACATTATTACAGTAGTTAATTCCTGACTGTGCACTCCCTAAATAGATTCCATTCAATAGTTCATGTTATCTTTTCCACTGTAGCTTATCTCTGAGGCAGGAAGTCAAGTTCTGTTTTTAAAATGTTATGCCAAGAACATTACAATTATTGCCCATCTGGTCAAGTATAAAGTGATGCTGTTGGAAGCTGTATGTCATCAACAAACCCAGCTGTCCTGACTCTGTACCACAGTAGGTTTGATAGCAAAAACACTTGTTAATTAATTTTCAAACCATTGTCTATGATTTGTAAGAGATGATATTTCTTCACATGAAAGCACTTATGATGCCTTCAAACGAGTTGGCAACAAACAACTTTGAGAGTTTAAATTTGCAATCTGGTATTACTTCAGCCTTGATATTGCTAAACTGATCTCACAATGACTGTCAGGGAAGAAAAGTTTAGTGTATGTACGTACAGTATTTTTGATCAGGTGTGCCTATGTGCTTCTAAATGGTGTAGTAACAAGTGTTCCTCAAATGTCTGTTTAAAACAAAACATTTGGCACAGAACTTACAATACGAAGTAATTGCCCTTGAGGTTGGAATCCCAAGGCATGCATTGGGTAAAGCCATGAGTGACATCAGCGCCAAGGGAAATCATTGCAGTGATGGCAGGCTCTGCTCCTTATTATTTTGGGTACGGAGCCAAACTTCCAAAGTGGCATCTTGGCAAAACTCCTGAAATGAGTACTTAGATTAAGTAGCTGTCAGCAAACAAGGCCAGGATGTAATATCAGCTCTGGTCATCTAGGACATGAACTGACTGTTATATTACAAGTTGACCTTTGTGTAGATTCTCCATGTGCACTGAAGGTAGATTTTTCATCATACACTGATGAAGAAACTCTGACACTTGGGCTGACAGTGGCTGAGGAAAGTGCCCTTTGGGCTGGTGACCGATACTTCCTTATCTACAGGGTTCAATGATTATCTTGGTAAAACTGCAGAAGAAACCATGAAAATGCAGGGGTTTTGGGATATGTTATACCTGTAAGTAACTACCTTCAAAACTTGTCAGCACTCTAATTTAAAACAGCAATTTAAGTTTATAACATGTTGGCACTTTTACTTGGCATCAGTTCCAAATGCTGGCTGCATTTTTAAATCTGTAAGATTTGCCCAATGAGTAAAAATGGGATGAGGGAAGCATGCTAAGTAGAAAAATTAAATGCCATTCATTCATTCATTTGTCATTAGCTTGCATAGTGTCATTGAGAAGCACAAAAATCCCATCGTTCAGCAAATTCCAACATTATTGTGATTCATCCCACTGACTGCTTTCAAACAAAATGGGGCCCTACCTACTATCATTCATTTGCAATGCTCGTTATTGGCAAACAAATGTTCTGGGCAAATCATACCAATAATGAATCTTGAAATGCAGTTACATTGTTTGTTTCATACCATGAAGCCATAACTACATTTACAATTCAATGACTACACATTGGCTATCAATTTCATTGCTTTTCAGGAAATTCTGAGCACTTGAGAGTGGAAATGATGAACAAATAACCAAGAATAATAGAGCACAGGAACAAGCCCTTCCACCCTCCAAACCTGTGCCGACACATTTCACCCTTCCATACTAAAACTGTCCTCACTTACAGGATCCATATCCCTCTATACCCTTCCTATTCATGTATTCATCTAGGTACTTATTCAATGCTGCAATTGTGTCTGCTTCCACCACCTCCTCTGGCAGCATGTTCCAGGCACTCACCATCCTTTGTGTGAAAAACTTGCCTCGCACATCTCTTTTCAACATCACCCCCTGCACCTTGAACCTATGTCTGCCAGTAATTGACCGCTCCACCCTGGGAAAAAAGCCTTATACTTACCACTCTATCCACTTCACAATCTTATAAACTTCTATCATATTATAAACCTATTATAAACCTCCTGCGTTCCAGTGAAAACAAACTGAGTCTATCCAAACTTTCTTCATAGCTAAAATCCCCCGTATCAGGCAACATCCTGGTAAACCTTTTCTGTACCCTCTCCAAAGCATCCACATCCCTCTGGTAGTGTGGTGATCAGAACTATGTGCAATATTCCAAGTGTGGCCTAACTAAAGTTCTATAAAGCTGCAGCATAACTGGTCTATCCTTATACTCAAAGCCCCTTCCAATGAAGGCAAGCATGCCGTAGGCCTTTTTACTACCTTATCTACGTGGGCTGCCACCTTCAGTGATCTGTGGACCTGCACATCCAGATCCCTCTTCATATCAATTCTCCTAAGGGTTCTGCCATTCACTGTAAAATTTCCACCAGTACTTGACCTTCCAAAATGCATCATCTTACACTTGTCTGGATTAAACTCCATCTGCCATTTTTCTGCCCATGCCTCCAACTGATCTATATCCTGCTGTATCCTCTGACAATCCTCCTCACTCCCCGCAACTCCACCAACCTTTGTATCATCCACAAACTTACTAATTAGACCAGCCATGTTTTCCCCCAAATCATTTATGTAGACCACAAACAGCAGAGGTCCCAGCCCATGGAACACCGTTAGTCACAAGCCTCCACTCCAAAAAACATCCTTCTACCACTACCCTCTGTCTGCTATGACTAAGCCAGTTCTATATTCATCTTGCCAGCTCACCCTTGATACCATGTGACTTCACCTTTTGTACCAGTCCGCCATGAGGGACCTTGTCAAAGGCTTCACTGAAGTCCACATAGACAACATCAGTCACTTGGCTCATATCCCTCCAAACCTTTCCTATTCAAGAACTTATCCAAGAGCCTTTTAAACATTGTAACTGGACCTGCCTCCACCGCTTTCTCTGGCAGTTTGTTTCACACATAAACCACTCTGTGTTAAAAAATAGTTGCCCTTCTGGTCCTTCTTAAATCTTTCTCCTCTCACCTTAAAAATATGTCCCCCAGTTTTGAACTCCCCCATCTTAGGGAAAAGACTTTTGCTATTCACCTTATCTATGCTCCTCATGATTTTATAAACCTCAACCTCCTACGCTCCAGTGAAAAAAGTCCCAGCCTTTCCAGTCTATTTTTATATCTCAAACCCTCCTTTCCCAGAACATCTTGGTAAATTTTTTCTGAACCCTCTCCAATTTAATAATATCCTCCCTATAACAGGGTGACCAGAACTGCACACAGTATTCCAGAAGAGGCCTCACCAGTGTCCTGTACAACTTCAAGATGATGTCTTGCATTTACCTTCAGCTTAGCACCAACATCACTTTGACCTTCAAAAAGGATGGAAGATCCAATCTTATTGTTGTTTCAAGGAGATTAGAGAGGTAAATATATAATATTTAGTGCTGCATTTACTTTCCCCTAGTTTTACTTCCGGGTAACATAACCCTTGGCAGTGACAGAGCACAAGAATGCCAGACAGTTTGGCACTACCTTACAGTTACAAAGAGGGTGTTGGAAACTGGCCAGTTACATGACCACTGCTAGTCTGGGTAAGGAAAATTTAAAGAAAAATAAATCCAGCCACTGACTGATCATCAATAAATTGTCCCTTTAAAGTTTTAGAACATTGCAGTGTTGGAGTACAGATCTGATGATGAGCTTTTGATTTTCTGTGTTTGCGTCATTTTGGAGGGGCTCTTCAGAACTAGACGTCCCCATTGAGGTGTTGTGTAGTTACAAAGTTCCGAGTAATCCTTTATTCAGAACAATATTTCCATTATTCTAAAAAAAATGCAAAATTCTGTAAGCCTGAAAAGGAGAGATTTTGTTAGTATAATCGAACCTTTTAAACATTCCATCAGTTTCTGTGGGTTATAAGTATAGACTTCAATGTAGCTGACCTCTTTGGCTGTAAATGCTGTACAAAAGTTATTTGTTCTTTAAATTCAGGGAAGAAAGGAGTGTATTTGTTTCGACCAGTGGAGAAGCTGAGTGATCCCTTTGGCTGATTAAAGCATCCATAGCAGTCCTGGAAAGTCTGACCAGTCTCACTGCCATATTACCCACAGGTCAGGAAATGCAGCTTCTGGAAACTGCCAGGAAAGGATGAGCACATCTTTTGGTGCTTCACTGCACTCCAGCAGTGCTGTATGCCACAGCGAGGATCCCGTTCAGTGTGGTGACGTTTTGCAGCGCTGGTGACACCAAAATTAAAATATTAGGCATAAAATCCTCCTGTACTTTTCCAGGGGGAGTGCTGGCAGAAACCTGGACTGTCTAATAGAATTCTGGATGACTTACCATCCTGTAGTTCTGTGGAAGAATTATTTGCTTCCATCTGCATTTCTTTTCTGCACACAAAATGGCAATTTCTGTTCATCAATTAACTGTGAGCAGTGCTTGGGGAGGTTTACTGGCTGAAATATGAATGGAAAAATACTAGAATTTCAAACAAGTCAACTAAAAAGTATTCCAAAACAAAAATGTCTTGGGTTTAGTTCCCAGCAACATCTTGTTCTTGAAATGGCGATTCGTTTTTATTGTGGATTCTTGCTGACCTTCCACATTGTTTCCAGATTTTTGGCATTTGCAGTGATCTTCAGCCAGGAGTTCACATGGTGCTGCAGCGGATACTCTCCAGATTACTCCATCGACTCCACACACCATCGCTGTGGCAGAATCCATCGATGGGAGAGCTGCAGCAAAACCTGCGACACTGATGGTATTCCAGCTGAGGCTATGAATGCTGTGGACTCCTGGCCATGTCAAAACTTTTTTGGGCGGCACAGTGGTTAGCACTGCTGCCTCACAGCGCCAGGGACCCGGGTTCAATTCCACCCTCGGGCAACTGACTGTGTGGAGTTTGCACGTTCTCCCCGTGTCTGTGTGGGTTTCTTCATGTTTCCGCTCACAGTCCAAAAGATGTGTAGGGTAGGTGAATTGGATATGCTAAATTGCCCATAGCGCTCAGGGACGTGCAGGTTAGGTGTGTTATCCATGGGAAATGCAGGATTACAGGGAAAGAGTAGGGGGATGAGTCCGGGTGGGCTGCTCCTTGGAGGGTCTGTGTGGACTTGTTGGGGCGAATGGCCTGTTTCCACACTGGAGGAATTCTAAGAGTGATTTGGGACGAAAAAACAACTCTGTCCATAGCCTGCATCTCCTACTTTAGGACCACATCAACAATAACCATCTTCAAGAAGGCAGATAATCATGATGTGAGAACAAACAAGGTATTATGACAGTCAATCTCAGTTGAACATCCCACACAAGAGTTGGAGGCTGATCAGAGGATCACTGCTCTCCAGTTGCAGCAATGTAGCAGCAAGGGAGACATTGTACCGTCTTTGTATTGACGGGGACTATCATCAGTGATCACCAATAGATTGGGACAGAAAGAGATGCATTTGAGCAAG
Organism: Rhincodon typus; assembly: GCF_021869965.1. NCBI lineage: Eukaryota > Metazoa > Chordata > Chondrichthyes > Orectolobiformes > Rhincodontidae > Rhincodon > Rhincodon typus. The sequence goes on along the minus strand of NC_063354.1, from coordinate 19,841,452 downwards.
GGCAGGGGCTTTCTGTCCACCCCCAACATTCATATACACCAGGGCCAGAATAAGGTCTCTTGATCAGTGCCAGTGATTCCCCACCCCAGCTTCAAGGAGTTGCCTGGCAAGCTTGAGCGAAGTTATTAGATTCGGCTCCCAGGAGGCAAGGCCTCTGTCTGCTGCTGGCAGCAGTGAGATGAAGTCCGTAAGGCTGCGTGCCAGCTCTCCCAATCATTGGACTTCAACCCCACACCCTTCCACCTATTCACATGTTCCACTCCACCTTTGAACTCACCCAGAGGTTGGGGGCATTAAATTCTGCCCACCATCTTTTCATAAAACCCTTTAGCATATTTCATGAAAATAGTTTAATATCCCATGCAATGTTTTATTTTAATTATATTGAGACACTATGCATTTTAGATTTTTTGCGTCCTTTTCATAGTATAAAACTCCAAGTGCTAAATATTTATGTCATAATTGGAGATGTAACTGTTACATAAAATTTATAGTGTGGAAATAGAACATTCAGCCCAACTATGCCAGTGTTTCACACAAAAGCCTCTTTCCATCCTGCCACTCGTCCCATTAACTCTACTTTTCTCCCACCTAATTTTTCCTTAAACGCATTTATGGAATTTGCCTCAATTACCTCTTGGAGGTCATCACTAATATGAGGTCAAGCTAAGCTTCAACATTGAAGTCTCTGCAGCAAACTGGATACAACTATATCATATTTCAGAGCTCCAACCAGAAATTAAAGTTATTTTTGCTTTAGAATTCATTACATGCCAAGTAGGAGAAGTCAGTTTGCCTAAATGTTATATTTGTTCCTCAAACTCGAAGATCAGCTTGACTATTTTAACTCTGAATTTGCTCTTGTAAATCTACATGTCAGAAGATCACAATACATTTCACCTTAACCTTAAGTTAACTGCCTAGAAAACCTTGTCCTCTCTTGTAATATTCTAACTTTCATAAGTTCTCTTGAATATGATGAATGATTAAAATCTGTACAGTGCAGAGACTCAAATTTAGTACCTATCCTTGCACTTCCTAAAGATAACTGGAATGGCTTTTTTAAAAAAATGTGGTAAAAGAAAGAACAAGGCAGTGCAGATATCCATTAACATGCATATATTCTGAACTGAAAAGATTACAAAGACTTTATAAATGTTCCTGGAAATAAGAGGAGTTCTCTTGCCCAATTTCATCTGACTTGTTTAATTATCCAAGAACTGTTGTTGAGTTGATGAATACAGTTTCAAAAGCACAAAGTTTTTTTTTCCAGAATGTTCAGGATCCTAGATGTTCTGAGACTATCATTGAGGGAATTGCTGAGTTTATTTTTGAAAAATAGTATCCAGACATCTATTGCTTCAGTTCTAATAAACAAAACATATATATCTACACATTTATCACCTTATTTGATTCAATTCTTATTTAGCATTATTATTTGCTACAGGATGTTCTTGAAATGATCAAAATATTTTATAAAAATGCTACCAATATCTTCCACCTATTGTTGGTTACAGAATTCACACCCACCGCCTGTGGCAAGACCTAAACAACTTTATGGGATACAAAATGAAGCAGAGCAAGATAGTGGACAAAAACACATCTCTCCCTGATGAGATTAATGCTTTCTATGCTCAGATTGGGCAGAAGGCCTGTGGCGTGGTGTCACCTGCCCCGATAGCCCTGGATGCACCGGTTCCCTCCATCACCACTGCAGACGTCAGATCTGTCTTCCTGGGAGTCAGCCCAAGGGAAGTGATGGGCCTGAACAGAATCCCCAGCCATGCACCTAGATCCTGTGTGGACTGGCTGGCGGAGGTATTCACTGACATCTTCAACTTCTCCCTCCTACAAGCTGAAGTCCCCACATGCTTCAGGAAGGCCACTACCATCTCAGTACCTAAGAAAGCACATGCTGTGTGCCTTAATGACTACCGCCCGATAGCTCTGACCCCATAATCAAGAGGCTGGTCATGGCCCACGTCAACTCTAGCTTCCCAGCCTGCCTCAATCCCCTGCAATTTGCCTACCAGTGGACATCATTTCCCTAGCCCTGCACTCATCCCTGGAATATCTGGACAACAAGGACACCTACGTCTGACTCCTGCTCATTGACTACAGCTCCATCTTCGACACCGTTATCCCCTCCAGACTGATCTCAAAACTGTGACCCAGGTCTCGGGTTCACCCTCTGCAACTGGATCCTCAGCTTCCTGACCTCTAGGCTGCAATCAGTGAGGAAAGGTAACTGCACTTCCACCACAATAACACTCAACAATGGAGGGCACCAAGGATGCGTTCTCAGCCCCTTATTGTACACCCTGTACACCTACAACTGTGTAGCCAAATTCTGAACGAACACCATTTACAAGTTTGATGACACCATTGTGATAAGACGATATCAAACAGCAATGTGTCAGAATACAGAAAGGAGACAGAGGACTTGGTGACGTGGTGACGTGGTACAATGAAACAAACAATCTGTCTCTCAATGCTGGCAAACAAAAGAACTGATCATTGACTTCAGAAAGACAGGAGGAGGACATGCCCCCCACTTCCCCCACATCAACTGAACTGAGGTGGAGATGGTCAAGAGCATCAAGTTCCTAGGAATGACGATAACCGACAAACTGTCCTGGGCTTCCCTCTTAGATGTGATGGTCAAGAAAGCACAACAATGCCTCTTCTTCCTCAGGCGGCTCAGGAAATTCGGCATTTCCATAAGGACCCTCGCCAACGTTTACAGATGTGCCATTAAAAGCATACTATCCGGGTGCATAATGGCCTGGTATGGCAACTGCTCTGCCCAGGACCGTAACAAACTATAGAAGGTTGTGTGCGCAGCTCAGACCATCATGGAAGCCAAAGTCCCATCCATGGACTCCATTTACCCCTCTCGTTGTTGTGGATAGGCTGCCAACATCAACGACCCATCACACCCCAGTAATACTCTCCTACAACCTCTTCCACCAAGCAGAAGATACAGAAGCTTGAACACATGCACCAACAGGTTCAAGAACAGCTCTTCCCTCCCACTGTTAGACTGATGAATAGACTCTCTAACTTCAAATAATGTTGATCTTGTTAGTGTTGATCTTGTCGTGTGCACGTCCGGTGGGGTGTAACCTGTAGGCCTCACTCTGTCCAAGTTTTTTTTCACCCTATGATCTGTATGTCCTTGCTTACTATGATCTGTCTGTACTGCTTGCAAACAAAGCTTTTCACTGTACTTAGGTATGCATGACAATAAATCAAATCAATCAACCAACCTAGGGATCAGAAGGAATCCCAGCTGAATTTAAATTGTCCATACTCTCCAGTTAGAGCTTCTCCCAAATAATTACCACTTGCTGTTTCTACTCTGAAACCAGTTTTCAGTCCAGTAACTAACACATCATAGATTCATTCAGCCTTAAATTTTTTCTGTAAAGAAGACACAGAACTTGACCAAAACTACTTTTTGAAAGTCCTAATAACTGACATCCAATTCAGCCACAAATTTAAGCCTTCTAGTAAACTTTCATATTAGCATCAAAGTAGTTTCAAATGTTATCTAATGTTCAAGATAGAAAAATGCAAAATATTTTTCTTTGTGTACAAAAGGAAAACCATAAGAACAGCTTACTTTGAACACGCCGTCCAATACAATTTAGCTCAATCTCGGTTGTCCGTACATCATCGCATTTCCTGACTTACTGTTTCCCAATATTTCAAATGGAAAATTACTTTTGTTTTTAATTTCTACTTGGGTCATCCCATTCCATCTCCATTTCAACCTCGTGTCCCTCTCCTTTGGCCCTTTCATTGGCAGCTCACTCTTGAATTCCTCCCAAATCCTCATCCACTCCCTTTCTTTGTTCTTAAAAGTTACAGCTACTTCTTCGACTAAGCTTTTACAAAGCAAAGCACTCACTTGTGTAGTTTTGCATTCATTTTATCTTTTTCAAATCCTGTTATACTGCCCCTGGGTGTTTTTCAATATTGAAGGCAATATTTACAGTGTGGTTTTCTCTATTATTCTTTTCAAAAGTGACCAAATAAAAGGCTGTCTCCAAATTTGCAAACTCATGATGGCCATTGAGCAGTTTTGTGAAGCAGTTTGCCAACCAATGCACCCAAGGCTCTGTTTGGAGAAGTGGCCGTTGCCAATGTAGTTGGTGTGCATTGAGAACACTTAACGTGGAGGCATCCTCTGACAATTTAACTTTGTAAAAACAAAGTACAAACACAGCAGTGACCTTCCGATTCCTATAGCTCCATGACTGGGTCATTTGAGCAGATGCTGATAGCTTCTTAGCCCAGTGTTAGGAGCTTACTTCCAGGCACCTCTTGAGTTTTGGCCTCAACGTGGGATCATCCACCGTTAGGACGACAGCGGTGACATTGCCAACATTCCCCCCGAGTGGGAACTTAATTGAATGAGTAGTAGGGCTAGTTTGATGCTGCCTCCTGCCAAATCTTTCAATGGTGGGAATATGTCACATTGATGGCCTGATGCAAAACTTCCAGAAATTCCTCACCCTCTCAGCGGCTGATAAAACTTCGCCCACTATGCCTTAAGCACTGAAACTGACTATTTAGTCCAATTAGTTTGTACTGATTTTAGACTCCACAAGCCTTTCTCTCAGTCTTATCTCTGCCCTTTAACATTCCTGTTTATTCTACTTCTTCTCATGCTCTGATCTAGTTTCCTTTTGAAAACACTGAAGCCATTTTCTGTGGTAATAACCATTCTCTGAGTGAAGAAATTTATCTTTAGTTCCCTATTTTACTTAATTTGTATTTATGACCCATGGTTTTAGATGAGCCCACAAGTGAAGATATTGGGCGGAATTTAATGGAGCTTGCTGGAGTGAGCATGGTCATGGAGGGGCCAGAAAAACTAATCAGCTCATTGGCAGGAAAATTGTTCCACAATTAGTACGTTAGGATGTCAATTTGCGCAATTAACAAGCCAATTAATTGAATCCAATCTTCCCCGGATTTAATATTGACTCAGGGAGTTCAGAACCACAAGTGGTTGTGAAAATCAACTCAAGGCCCTTGCAACTGACCAGCCTCCCTGTGATCGCCATCCTGCTCCACCTACCTTTCTCCAGGGATTTAGTGTGAATTTCTGGTGAAATTCTTGGACCACTATCACTGCTCCTGATGGCACTGCTAGCAGCAGAGTGTTGCTTGGCCAATAACTAGGCAGCAGCTCGCAGGGTGGAATTTCCACCTGACTGCAGTATTGGTTACACTGGAGGCCTGATGTTATCCAGGTAAGTGATTGATGGACCATCTCCTTTTTACTGACCTGACAATTTTTTTTATGTACACTATGCTAAAAAAAATCTTCATTAAAAGTAAATGTTTTAGCTTAAATCTAAAGTCCAGCAAAAAAGAGCCTGAGTAAATTACACAGAATTGCAATTTAGACAATTAGACCAGCAGAAATAGGAGACCATTAAGCTGTTCGGCCCATTGAGTCTGTTTCGCCATTCGATTAAAGCTCATGTTTCTCAATTCAATGCTCCTGCCTTCTTCCCATAACATTTTATCTCCTTTCCAATCAGGTACCTAGTTAAGTTGAGTTGCATTACCAACTGGCTGAGTTTAATAAAAGATGCATAGCTAAATATTACATACACTGATAAATATCTCTCAATGCAAGCACATGTGGACTATATTCTACTTGAGTATCACCGAGATCAAAGCATGTCTTTCTGAATATTCATTATTTTAAAAATATACCAAACAGCTGTGTAAATACACAATTCCAATCAATGAACGAAAACTAAAACCAAATAAATATTCTCAAAGACTGTTATCAGGCATTCTAAAATTTCACAATGCAATGTCGCTTTTAATATAGTAACGAGTCCACAAAGATACTGAATCTTTAGAATGGAAAACCAGTGCTTATGGAATTGCTTATCATTAGTTCTTAGGTCCATGAAGGACTATGTGAAATGCAAACTTGTTCATAAACACTACTGTCTTATATGGATACTGTTAGTTCTTTATCAGTCTTACTCCAATGCTGGTGAGGGGCACAGTGATGGTAGTGGTGGAATAGGGAGTGCATAACCAGTGAAACAAAGAAAAACTAAAAAAGGGTTTTTTTCTGGTCATTTAGAGCGTACAGTTCACAAAATCAACAGGGACACTGAAGATCAATGTAGTGATTGTAATGAGGCTATCCAGGTCCACCTCTTAAAATAGGAGTTCCCTGATTGGTGCTGTTAATCTTGTCCAATCAGGGAGCACCTGGCTGACAGGTAAGAACAGGAGTGTCAGACTCCTGTTCACTCTGAGAGCTGCTCTGAGGGAGCTGGATCAGTGTCAAGGACTCTCCACATGAAAATAAAGGGTGACTTGGTGACAGGATACCGGCTTCTGTGGAGTTATTTCAATCACTTATGGAAAATCCAATAGTCAAGAGATGAGCTGGCAATGAAGACAAACTCACTTGGTCCACTTTTCTTCCCTAATTCCAATGACAGGTAGCATTCAGTGTGTCCAAAATTGTAGCCATTCTGCCCAAGCCTCAATGTTCAACCTCTTGTTTTGGTGGGGAGGAGGGAGGGGTTCTGCAAGTATTAAGTGATTCTTCCAAGTGTATTTCTATATAATACAAATGGAAATCAGATAATATTGTCCACAATTTAACTTTTAAAAAGCACAATAGCAGAAGAAAAATATTAATGACAATGAATGTTGATCAATAGCAGGAAGGACCTTTATTCCCATATCGATTCAATTTGTGTTCTTTCTTCATGAGGTCTTGAAAACATAAACAGTATGAAGGCATAATGCTTGAATATAACATATACGACTGAACCAACCTCTGGTATCAAATTAAAAACACCAGTGATTAGAGGTTTGAAAATTGAGAGACTCATCATGTTGCTTCACACTCCCTTTACAGCAGTAGAAAGTCTTTGTGTAACACTTCTAATCTAATGGGGATATTGGTGTATAATTTGCCATAATTACACAGTGTTTCTTAAGGTGTTATAAATAGTGTCACAGTGCATAGATAACACTGCATGAGACATCAATAGATTGCCATGATAATTTGTGAACACAACCATTCCAAGTAAGTTTGTATTCATCACCAAGTTAATAGGCGCAAATGTGTGATTCAGTTCTGATTGAAATATGATGGATTTGTTGTGAATTTTCTGCTACAAAAACATTGCAGGAATGAAAATATGAGAAATTCATTCCAGGATATTCCTTTTTACACAGAAAGTTCAAACCCATACAGTTATATCATTTCATGCAGAAAGAACAGAACTGGACCCAAAGTAAAATAAATGTCAATATTTGGAACAACTGCATTCTATTAGCATAAAAGCGAGTGATATAGTGTTCATTGTGCAGTAGTGTAAATGTGATTGTTAACTTTGAAGCAGACTGTCACAAACAGATCCTGACTTTGTAAAATATTCTGATTTACATGATTACCTTCTCTTTAAATAATTGCAGAAACCAATTCAGCCTTGAAGTAGATTCCTGCCAAGTATGCCAGAGCGATGAAGAAAAAAATCAGCAGCGGAAAAAAACAAAGACAAAGACAATGGTAACATTCATTTGCAGGACTGAATATCTAATTTTCTGCAAATCTTCAGATTAGATCATGCTCGTTAAAGGTCATTTGTAAAAGAAAACAGCAACAGCTGCACCAAAAGCTAATTCAGCATGCATCTTATCACATTGACACTGTAACTGAATTCCTGGCAGCTCCTCTTGCCTAGTTCATAAAATCATGCAGTTAAGTCTGTCCTCATTCTCAGAATGAGGAGGATTTTCCAATATCAAAATTTATTGAAGCTTTGTTTTAAGTAAATTTGAGTCACAAGCCATCAGCATAACCATAGAAGTTGAAGTTTTATTTTTCTGCATTACTCACTGTCATGACTAAATGTTTCTTTGCCTCTTCTGAACACCAATTTCATTTCGCAATAAATCAACCAAGATGGGTTTTTAACTGACACAACACTATAATCAAGCTTTAATTCTCTGTCCCTCAAAACAGAAAGCAACACGTATAAAGGTAACGTGACTATGACAAGTCACTGAGTACAATGTCCTCAATGAATTTTGCCAAACATACGATTTATTTCTGTGAAAAAGTGTATGCATTATGTTTTTTAGCTATCGGTTTCATAGAATCCCTACAATGCAGAAGAGGCCATTCAGCCCACTGACCCTCCGAATAGCACCCCCAACTCTATTCTCATAACCCCGCACTAACAATGGCTAATCCATCTAACCTGCACATCTTAGTGACCGTGGGAGGAAACCGGAGCACGTGGAGGAAACCCACACAGACATAGGAAGATCTGCAAACTCCACACAGTCACCAAATACTGGAATTGAACCTGGGTCCCTTGAGCTGCAAGGCAACAGTGCTAACCATTGTATTACCTATTGTTGGTTTACCAAGAGATATAGTCTATAAAAAGAAGAATATTGCTCATTAACAAAAACTGTTTGTTCATTCCAGTCTCTGCACATGCCTTGCATATATATAATCTTTAAAGCATTCCGGTATTCAGGAACAAGAATAGGCCATTCAGCCACTCGAGTCAGCTCCACGACTCAATAAGTTCATGGCTGATCTGTGGCCTAACTCCATATGCCTACCTTCTCATAATATCCATGTGAATTATCATTGACTGTTCATCTGGTTTCTGCTCACTTCTGGGATGATGTTTCCCAGTGAGTACCATTATGGTGTTGTTTCTGATCCATTGCCCTTGTATGGGAACAATGGATCTCTGGTACTGGTGGTCATTTTGTACTGTGTACAGTTAAGGAACAATTTCTCCAGTTTTGTGTATATGTTGCTGAGTGCAACAAGCAAGCTTGTTGTTCCTGATTACCCGAGGTGACCCTTCTTTACTCAGTTCCTGAGTTACCAAGTTGTCTTATTCTTGCTGACAATGTTAAATATTTGCACTCTGACTGCCAATGTTCTGATAAAACTGCCAAATCCTTGCCAGATCGAAGTTAAATTTGTTTGTCATTTTAATTTGATTTTGTCACCCACCCATCTAATTACTTTGGACTTCAATAATTTTTTCTTAGTTTTTGGAAAAATAGTTTAGGTGGTGTGTGACATTAGTTGCTATCTGGCCTACTGCCCATGCCTTCAGTAGTTCTACTTCCCAACTCTAGGATTGCCTTGTACATATCTATGCTCTCTCCAGCTGTTGCACTAGATGCTGATTGTAAAAGCTTTTTCCATTGTTTATTTACATCCATTGACTAACAGAGCATTCACAATCACCGCCATTCCTTAAAGATCACTTACAATCTCATGTTATCTGTATTGAACTAATACCGAGCAGAGGAAATGACAAACAACAACCAACAGTACCTTCCAAATGACATGTAGAGCACAGTAAAAGAAAAATGCTGTTTTCACTCAATATCTCACTATCCATGCTTTACATGTGGTGTAGAAAAGGCCTAAGTCGAAATAAAGTTTCTTTAATGTGGACATGGAATAGTTGGATCTCTTCAAAGCTTCACTGAGATCCTTTCAATGGTGTCCACGCATACGCTCAGCTGTCTAGACTTTTTCATTGCTACCATGACGATGATCCAGTCCTGTAGGTGGTGTCACTTTGTTACTTCTTTCTTTCCCAGCTTCTCTATCTTGTCTTTCAGGCTGAACCAGAGGGCAGCTGATACACTCCTTAGCAAGTGCCAAGTTCGCCTTGCACTTTCATTACTCGAGATGTCATTTACTGGGAAGATGATCGAGACCTGTGAAATCTTTTTGTAATATTTTAAGAATTATTGAGCACTCAATGGCCTCATTCCTTGCAAAACATTAACAGATCTCTTCAGGTACATGCAGAGTTACAAATCCATGCTTTAGACTTGTTTCAGATGATATGAGTGGATTTTGTTTCATGTTTCCTCTCTTGAATTGGAAATCTTCATTTTCCCATTGCTCTGCATTCTCAGTTACGTTTATCTTCTTGGAATGAGTATTGTTACATGACATAGACACAACTTTACACTTGATAGCATCATTTTGGGGTCACCATCTTGCTCACTTCTTACGGGTCTGTGAAGATCATGATATTGTACACAGCAGCAGTGTCTGTCTGACACTTCACATTCACTTGATGCTTTCCTTCTGCAGCCATCATTTTAACAGTCACAGCTCACTTACGGTCTTTACATCAGAAAGTACCACTGTCTTCTAAGGTGTAGACTGATTCAACAGAATTGTTGTCTAACATCTTGCAAGCATCCACCTTTATTGGTTTGTCTTGCTTCTTTTCAGCAAAACACTTGCTTACAAAGTGATTCAGCTTCTTGCAGTTTAAGCACTACTTTCCCATGCTGGACATGCTTCCTTTTCATTTATGTGGTATTCTCCCTAATATTTATATCCTGTATTCTAACCTTTGTCTTTCTGCTGGACCTTCTGCAAATATTTCTTCCTGAGCTCAGAAGTTAAACATATAATATTTATAAATGGTGTAAGGACAAGATTGAAAAATGGGTCTTAAAGGCTTTCAATCTTTATCCAGTTTGGGTTTTTCTGCTCTCCAGTCTGGTCTACAGTGCAATTTGTACAACTTTTAGCACTGCTTCCCCAGATTGATAAAACAATTACTGTACTCTTAAATGATCAGGTTTTTGCCATTAAAGCTGGATGAAGTCCCAATTCTGACTCATATCACCTTTCATCTCTACAGTAGCATGGTCTATGAAATACTGACTCACCATTAGTATAAAGTTGCAGACTGCACTTCTAGTGATTCCTTGCTATTTCTTATAGCAGCAGGTTCTCTTAAAGCCCTCAAAATTCATATGATTTCAGCAACTCACTTCTGACACATGTTCCATATGTAGGCCTTAATGGCTCTCTCTAAACAGGAAATAACCATAGCAGAGATCACACGATTGTGGTAAGTCACGAATATGAAGTGTCTTTACAGATGCATTTCTCCAAAAGAGATGATATGCAAGAATGCTCAATGTCCATTTAGTCCATGAAATTGAGTATTTCTCAACAGGACACAACAGGGGTAAGATCAGGGACTTTAAGAGTTACTGCAGATCTGATGACCTTGACTGAAGTTGCATTTCAAATGTGAAAGATAAATATACATCAGTCCGCAGTACGTTACTGTTAAGGGGGGCAACAGTTGTGCATTGAGAACATCAGAACCAGTTTTTCAGGCAGCCACTTTGTACAAGCCAAAAACAAAATACATTGGATGCTTGAAATCTAAACAGCACAATACCATAAAATAAAAACTGGTGGTATCTACGGAAAAATAGCAGAGTTAACATTGCAGGTTGATGACTTTTTATCAGAATTAAGAAAAGTTAGAAGTGCATAGGATTAAAGAAAATTAAGAGGCATAGAAGGAGAGATGGAAGACTGGAGAACAAAAGGGAAAGGTTTGTGATAGGGTGCAAAGCAGGAGAGATTAAGTAACAAAATCAAATGATGTTTAAATCCAAGAGAAGATGGTAATGGAAAAAGAAGGTGAATGAACGTTTGGCACAGAGGAGCTGGATGCTTCACCTAGCTTGGGGCTAGAGTTAAAGACTTGACATTCTAGACACTTACCATGGGAGTTAACTCTGGGAAGAGAAGTATCCAGCTGGGAAAGTAAAATGTAAGTAAGCCAGTAAGTGAGCTGAGGATAACTTCAGGCTGGAAGATGAAGTGTCTACTTCAGGCACAGTGTACTATATAACTATTGCAGGAGACTTTTGGTCATGCTAAAGATTAAATGGGAAATCTCTTTTCTGTGTTTTACAGTAGACTTTGCTATGAAAAGGAAAGAATGTTTAGTTATATTGGTTTTTGTTAATTATTTGTTAAGAGTTTTAAAATGTGAAATTGGATCATTCTTCCAATTATTATCTGGAAAATTCAAACTTCTGTTTAAAAGCTATCGGTCTCTATAAGATGGTAAAATCCTTGCTGTACTGTTATTATCCTGAACTTTGAATTTGGGTTTGATATTTTTAACTTTTTTTTTGAAAAGTGATGTTTGGGGCCAAAATGTTTCTTTGAACAGGAATATGCAAAGATAATGTTTCACAATAGCTTCATGCTCCAATGTAGTCATAATTGTTGTATCCAATTTTTTTTTTAAATTAAGAAATGCGCTTGAAAGCCATTGTGTCTTGCATCATTACCATAGCTCATTTCCTTGTGGTTTTTATAAGGTGGTAGCATGGAAACATAAAATTGCTGCAATCTTGTAGGTGCAAAGAGAGTTAAACTGTCAGCATTTGCTGTCATTACAATTGTAAAACTGACAGCAACTTTTGGCATCTGCCAATGTGCAGTGAAACACAAAAATCCAGAGTGGCTCTCAATCAATCCTGGTTCCTCCACAGGGTGCTGCTGAAGTTCCCACAGATGGAAGCCTTTTGAAATCACTTGAATCGACTTGAACTTCTATTTTTATTTTATTAGTCTTGCTACAAAGACCTTTTGAAAAATTTCTAAATCATTAAATGAGAATTAACTGTTTTTAATGACATACTAAGTTAATCACTGCTTCTGCACAACCAGTGTGACATTGGTAACCTTAAATTTTAGAGTTGTGCAATGTCAAGCTTCTCCATAATGATAAAAATTCCAAAGTTCTTAATATTTTTTGAAATAATATTTCAGTTTCTACCTCTAATCAGTTGTATAATTTATTTTTACTGTTTCTATTCATACAATGGATGTGGGCTTTGCTGTCTGGGAGCATTTACTACTCATCCCTAATTGCCTACGCAGAAGGTGTGGCAAGCTGGTTTCTTGAGCTGCTGTTGTCTATCGGTATGCCACAATGCTGTTACAGAGGGACATCCAGAATTTTGACTCAGCAACATAACTTATTTCCAAGTCAGGGAATCGATTGGCCTGAAGGTGATTGTGTTCCCATGTATCCACTGTTCATGTCATTCTAGATAGTAGTGGTCTTGGGTTTGAAAGATTCTACCTGAGGAGCCTTGGTAAATTTCTGCTGCACATCTTGTGAATGATTCACACTGCTGCTACCAAGCATTATTAGTGGAGTGTGTGACTGTCTATGGTTGTGGTCCCAGTCAAGCAGGCTGCTTTGTCCTGGTTGGTGTCAAGCTTCTTGAGTGTTGTTGGACCTGTATTCATCCAGGCAAATATCAAGTATTCTTTTACACTCCTAACTTGTGTTTTGTAATTGGTGGTCAAACTTTGGTGAGACAGGGCATGAGTTACTCACTGCAGAATTCCTAAATTACAATCTTTATTTTGTTTTCAGTAAAGTAATTAAAACTGGCGGGATAATAAAGGTCACTTAATGGCTTGCAGTTTGAAGGAATTCTTCAATATACTTGGATTGCTTGATAACATCAATACCCCATCCACAACCTGAGCTACAAATTTTCTCGAACATCAATATTGCTGGACATCCTATAGTTGGAATCAGATTCAAACCTGCATCAGGAAAGGTGAAATCTACTCCACAAAAAAAATTATTAGATCTTTCAATTGGGTTTTGTAGTCAACAATGTCTTCATTACAGTTTGAGCTGCCAGAACTGAGCAGCTTCCAGCTTTCACTGCAGCAATGAGGATTAGAAAATATAAAGGACCCTTGGTGAAGGTGAAGTCAATGTCATATTTAGAAACAATTTCAATTTGAAAGTTATTGAAGTAAAAAACCATTGTAGAAATACATGTTGGGTATTTTCTTTTAGTGCCATGAGAATACGTGTAACGTAAAATTTCTGTGTTTCTCTCAACTTGTTATAATTATGTCCTCAGTGAGGAACAATGAAGAATATTCTCTGCAGCTAACAGAATGAAAACAGGGATGAACTCCACTGAAGACACCAGTCATAAATTATCAGTGTGTACAATGAAGACATTTACTGTCATTTTTGCTGTCCTTTCTAAACAGAAGTTGTGCTTTACAAAACAGCAATGGGGAGATTTTGTTGTCTTTTTCCCCAGTGCTGCTTTAGAAGGTAAATGTGATTCCTGGCAGATAAAAGTTGGCAGCAGATTATAGCCAATTACAAGATGTCACATTTTCCATACAGATGACCATTTTGGAGTTTTCTTAAAGAAATAGAAACTGTAGCAGTCTTAAGAAGTTAATGCACAGTTCATCATCTACTGCCCCTAACAATAAAGTCAATAACGGTCTCGCTTAAAAGCTTAAGGAAGTAGCTTTTCAACTACCATTGAGAGTCAGACATCATTCTCCAAAGAAAACATTAAATATTCTGCAGAGGGAGTAGCAGGAGTTAAGAATTAAACTGAAAAGACAGAGCCTCACAGATAATAATTCTGAAGTCATTACCTGAGTCAAGCACAAATTGGCACAGGGGGCAATTGATTTTGTAAAGTTGACATATGTCTAAGGTTGTGCTAAATATTATGACCAATCACCTTGTGAACATCCTCATATGTGGCGGTTTATCAAATTCTTTCCAAAAATCCAAATATTCTGCCTCCAAGAATTGCCCTCATATCTGCCCTGCTAATTCCAAACACAAATAAACTAAAAGTCTGCAGACACAACTTTCTTCTCATAAAATCGCAATGCCTCTACCTAATCATACTATGATTTTCCATACATCCTTTCAAACAGATTCTAGCACTTTTTTTCTACAGACATCAGGCTAATTGACATATATACTGCCCATTCTTTCTCTCCCTTTTTTGAAGAATGTCAACACATTTGCTGCCCTGCAATCCACAGGGGCTACTTTAGAATTGAGAGCATTCTGAAAGATCAAAACCAATGCATCCGATATCTCTGCAGTCATTTCTTTTAAGTTCATAGATGTAGACAATCAGGCTCAGAAATTGATAGCTTTCATCCCATTAATTTTTCCAGTGCTTTTTCTTTGCTGATAATAAGCTTAATGAACTGAAAATAATTTAGTAAGCCCTCACCTCCCCACAATTTCAGTTATTTTCTTTTGTGTTTACAAAGGAATCTAGGTTTATCTTTGTTAATCTGTTCCTTTTTAGATACTTGTAAAAACTCTTATAATGTTTATTAACTAATTCATATATTCTATTTTCTCCACGTTTATCAATTTTTTTGCTCAAACTTTCCAGATTTTTTAAAACCTCCGATCCTCAGGCTTACAACTGTTTAGGGAACATTGCAAGCCTATTTCTTTAATCTAATAATGGTGTTAACTTCTCTAATTAGTTTTAGCTGTAACAGTTTTCTTGCATAGTTTTAATGCCTCAAGGGAATGGACATTTGTTCAGAACTGCAAACTACTTCTTACGGCTGTGCTGTTGCTTATCTAATCATAACTTTTAATCTGATTTCACAAACAACCCCAGTCAACTCAACCCTCATACCTCTGTATAGGTTCTGGTTGAGCTTAAGACACTATTTTCACGCTTAGTTACCATATCATTCTCAAATGTAATGTGAAATTCCATTATACTATAGCCCTCTTTCACCTAGTATCTTTTACAATAAGAATACCAATCAGCTTTATCCTATTGAACAATACTAGATCTAAAATAACCAATCTCTCATTGGTCCCTTGATGTACTGTTCTTGAAAATGGTCTAAAATGTATTCCAGTGGAGACTTCAAGCTACTTTTGTCAATTTGGTGTACCCAGCCTATCCAGAATGACCACATTATCTTAATTGCATGATCATCTATGTCATGATTTATACTCTAATTGGATGCCTTTAAACTAGTCATATCAGTATTTTTCTACCTTTTGTTATTTGTACCATCCATACTAATTCCACATCCTGATACGTTTGGTTATGGTCCTTTCTCCTGAATGTCACTGTATTATTTTATATTAGTAGGGCTATTCCATCTCCTTTTCTAATTTGCCTATCCTTTCTGAAAGTCAAGTACCCTGGAAAATTTAATGCCCAACTTTGCATCTTCAATAATGGCTAGTAGATCACATCCAGGAAATCTTGTGGCATACAGCATCCCTGCTTGTGAGCCATAAGACCTGTGTTTATGTCCCGAAGAGTCAATAGTCAGTACATGCATAACGCGGCCAAATGAGTTAAGGGTAAATTTGTGAATCCTTCCAATGTACGCCAGTGGCAAACGGTCACAGTGACGGAGCTTCCTGGTCAGTCATGCAGTGGAAAGAAACTGGAGCCTCAACCCATCACTATCCTTGCTCCACACTACACCAATCATGCACAAGTGTGTATTGCCACATCAACTCAGACTGCTTGGTGAGAGCTGATTGACTCAAATGGCTGGACTGCCAGTGTGGATTAGATTGGTGCCAATAATATGGGGACTGATGGCAGTTACAGTAGGATGGATTTGGGATCTGCATTGATATGGGCTCTGAAGCAGGGTAACTGAATCCGAAATATTAACTTTGCTTTCTGGTCAAAGATGCTACCAGGCCTGTTGAGTTTCTCCAGCAATTTCTGCTTGTTTCATATTTCCAGCATGTGCAGTTCTTTGTTTTAATTGGGATTGGCCTCTTTGACTTTCCACTGTGGAGGTTGTGGGAGAGTGAGTTAGATCTACCTTAAGGCAGAGAGCACTCGAGAAGATGATCAAATCCATTTCTCACTGTGGAAATGTGCATACTTCCATCTTTTCAGATTTAGCACACTTAACCTATCAACATCCTTCTGATATTTGTTGCTAACACTCTATTATTGTTATCAAACTCATTGTCCTTGCCTTACGTAATCTGCTTAATTTACCAAGATTATTCCTTCTCTACTGTCTTGACTTTCTTCTTCAGACTTCTAACAATATTAACAAGGGGACAAAGAAAGATTTCTCAACTCGGGCGTGGTTAGACGTGAATCCCAGTATCACCAGAAGGGGCTGAGGCAAATAGCTTAGATGCTTTCTAAAGGAAACTAGGTGAGAACGTAAGAGAAAAGGTGATAGAATAGAATGGTATGCTGACAAAGCTATCAATATGGAAATAAAGAAGACTCTTGTGAAACATAAATGTTTGCATGACCTAAAAGGCCCAAAGGTCCGTTTCCATGCTGTACTGTATATTCCATGTAATATTGTAACTCATTGATTAGTCAGTGGGAATCCTACAAAGATCATACATGGATGGAAGCAGAGTTGGAATTAATTCTCAATACAACCTCCCAGGAAGGAACCTCCTATAATGTATAGTTATCATAGCCCTTCCAGGACCATAGGGCAGCTCTCTCATTAGAGAGGGTCAACGGGTGTTGGTTTAACCAGAGGGTCACCATGGTTGAGAAGAAGAGTCCTTCATGGTAACCTCAGCCAGTGTGGGAATCTAATCCATGCTGTTGGCATCTCCTTGCATCATAAACCAGCTGTCCAGCCAAATGAGCTAACCTGTCCCCTGACTTCTGTAGATTCCACACGCAAATAATAATAATAGAATTATTCTTTCAATTTCTAAATTAGTAGAATTGGTCACAGGCAACAAGTCTCAAATGCCTTCTCATTCTCATGGACAAGTAGCTGCATAATAGTGAGAATCAGAAAGGAAACAAAATTGACAAGAAATGACATGACCTTTAGAAATGTAGAAATATAAGAAATAATCCTAAAAGTAGACCTGCATTAGGAAGAGACGGAATGTTTCTTTTCCCACTCAAGTATCAATAATTATCTCAACAATAGCAAATGTTGACACTACTGTAATTTACATCAGTCTCTGGCCGATTTGGTATTATTACCTGTTTCAGACAGTGGTTCCACAGAATACAATGTATATTAGGGTCTACGAATGGAACCTATGAAATTTTCACAACGCATCAATCCATGTCACTGCTATCTAGTCTATTTAGATCTGCCACAGGGAAAAAAAAATTCCAACACTACAAATGCAATCATTGATTTTCCTTTTTGAAGTGAAAACTGTCTTCTGTGTAATAACTTGTCAGTAAAAATATGACCTGCCAAGGATTAAACAGGATTAAAAACAGACCAAAACTTAAACCCGTTTCCCAAGGGGAAACTGCCATACAATGAAGTGCTAGCTACAATCCTTTTTGGAATGCACAAAACCATGACTCATAATTAATTTACTTTATTCATTTCAATGTTAATCAAAGGAGAATGCGCTTTTCTCTTATCTATTACTTTATGCACAAATAATTACAGCTATGATCTTCCCTCCTGAGTAGGATTTAATGATTATTGAAGTGAAATGGGTGTGTGGGGCATAATTAGTATCACACACAGCTGCCGAGTGAATAAACGCATGCAATGTGCTCCTCTTCAGGCTCATTAAAAAGCAAACTTATGACTTGACCCATTCAGAATGCTATTTACACAAAGAAGCAGGATTCCACTAGCTGGAAGAGGTAGATTAAAAAAAAGCCTTCTGGACATTGATAATAATCTAGTTCTCCTAATTGCCAAAGGCTGTGCTGATCTTCAATACATGCTGTGCTTAAGGCTGCAACAGAACCTGTTGTTGGTAAATATGCAAAGCTTTAGCAGCACAATTGGAAATCAATGCTCCCAGACTCGAAACATCAAGGATTTCTTAGCAACACACCTGGTTTGATGTTGCTATTTTACCAAACACTGAAGGTTCAGTTATAAAGCAACAAATTCACAAAATATAAAAAAGGAAAGACGACAGATTCTGGAACTCTGAACTAGAAACAAAACATCATGGAAAAAAATCCCACCTAATATACACCAAAACGCTAACATCTTTCAGTTCCAAAGTGAGGTCATTGACTGATACATTGGGCAAAATTTAATTGCTGCAAATGCGGTCCTGCCCATCTGTTGGTCAACCGTGGGAGCCCTCTGTCACCTTTCCATGAGGTGTAATCAGACACTCAAATGTCAGGACTTCCACTGGAGCAATTACCACTGCTACTAATACAGTGAGGCCTGCACAAGGATTTTTGATGGACCCCTGGGCTGACGGTTGCTGATTTAAGGAAGTGGCGTGGAAGGGAATGAAATGTAAGGGCAGGGAGCCGACTATCGGCAGACATCTCCTATTTAGCACTTAATGCCAGGTCCCTCATTAGGACAGTGAAGGCCAGCGAGGAATGGGCATAGTGAGGACCCTATGACTGGCAGTCAGCATCAATGAGAGGAACACATAATGTTAAACCACCAAGGCAGGCAGTTAACATCACCTAGAGAAGAAAATGACAGAAGGATCCTGAGGGGTCAGACAGTCAGAGACAAAGCTAGATTCATCAAAGCTGAATGGAACTGGTTCTAACTTTACCACAGAGAATGCTGTTTGGTTAGTCTCTGGTTAAGGTCTTTCCTCTTCTCAAATGTTAACAGTGTACAAATTAGTGGAAAAGTTGGTAAAATACAGAAAAAGCAACACAGTAAGTTAATAACATAATTAAATAATTATTTAAAACCCATTAAGGATGCAGGACAAGTGATGTGTCAAGCCTGCAGCATGTGGAAGCTTCCTGGATACCACTGATCCAGGGCTAACGTGTCTGCAGCTAAGTGTTTTCAGTTTGCCTAGCTTCAACACAGAGTTTATAAGCTGGAAGCTAAACGACAGACACTGCTAACCACTAGGGAAGGACAAGTTACCTGGATTCTTTGTACCAGGAGGCGGTCTTCTGATTTAGCTCGGAACAGGAAGGTGTGACAGCGAGTCAGATGGGTAAGGAACCCACAGAGGCCAGGAGTGTCAGCCGCTGCAATTGTCCAATGGCTTTGAGTTTTTCTCAGTTTGTTTGAGGACAGTGGCAGCTCCAGGCGGGATTAATAAACTGACCATGGCAGGAAGCCGGTCAAGTGGTGAGAACAACAAGCAATATAATAGAAAGGGACAGTGTATTGAGGGGGACTGACAGCATTTTCAGCTGCAAAGATCAAGAATCCGAATGGTTGTGTTGCCTGCCCAGTGCCAGGATTCGGGACTTCTGCTCAGGGCTAGAACTGCAGTGGGCAGGAGAAGGATCCATTGGTTATGGTCCATTTAAGTACTAACGACATAGGTAAAACTAGGTAAGAATTTACGTAGAGTTCGAGGATTTACACACAAAAATTATAAAGCAGGGCCACAAGAGTTACATACAATCTCTGGATTATTATCTGAGCCATGTGAAAATTGGCAAAGGGCACACAAAATTAGAGAGGAAAATCTGGTGTGGGAGTAGTAGATACTAGTTCAGAACCAATGTAATATACAAGATTCCATGCAAGGACTGTGACAAACATTTCACTGAACAGACAGGAAGAAAATTGGCTACAAAAATACATGAACACCAACTAGCAACAAAAAGACACGACCAATACTCACTCGTCTCCATATATACAGCAAGGAGAACCACCATTTCAATTGGGACAACGTCAGGGTCCTAGGACAAGCCAAACAGAGACATGCATGGGAATTTCTAGAGGCCTGGTTCTCCACCAAGAAGGCCATCAATAAACACAGAATTAGACCCTTTATACACGTCACTGCAAACTGGAAATGAGGTAATCAACTCCAACGGACCCCAGAGTTTAAATAGCAAGCAGGAAAATAAACAACGCTTCATCAGAGGCTGCACTGATGATGTTACCCAGCGGGGTAATGAAACATCTCCAAACTAATGAACCAGCTCAGTGAGCCAACCAACCACAGCATTCACAACCTGAGTTACAAATCCATTCAAGAGCCTTAGATACTGCTTTGTAGACCACTGGTATCGATACTGGTGATACTGTACTGCAGGATCCGTCTACATCAGAACAGTGCTAGGGCCAATATAGTTGTGAACTGTGTAACCCAGGACGTAAAGACAGCTTTAAATGAAATAGTGGGAACAAGTGTGAAAGATGTGGCATAGCAAAGAGTAGTGACAACGTAAAAAAAGAAAATATGAATACAGGAAATGTGGGTGAGAGAATGGTAGGAAAGGACAGAGAGGAAGACACCAACAACTAAGACTAAATGTTACACAGGTGACGACAAGGCAAAACTAAAGACTCTGTATCTGAATGTGTGTAGCATTCACTACAAAGTAACAAAATTGATAGCATACATTGAAGTAAATAAATAGGATCTAATAGCCATTATGGAGACACATTTGGAGGATGGCAAAGTTTAGGACCTAAACGTTGAAAGGTATATGACATTCAAGAAGAATAGGAGGCCAGGTAAAGGTGGAGGGGTAGCGTTATTAATCAAGGATGGCACCTGCGCAATAGTTCTATGGTAATTGGAAATCCATGACCCTCTATTATATTCTAGCAGGCTCAAGGATAATTGATTTCAAGTGACTCTTTAGCAAACCTAATTGCTTTCCTGATATCAGCAGGCAGGTTTCCTGCATTGGGCGCTTCCTGGCCTTTTATAATTGCAGGAAACAATTAAAGGGCAGTTACAGAAAATCTGCATAAATGAACTGTCATAGGTTAAAATCTCTGTCATCTGCAATTATCTTGTGATCTTGACTAAAGCCCTGGGACATCTATTACATGTAGCCTTTATTTCCCTTACTTACAGGGAAGGAAGATTAGTAAATTAGAAAACTACTAAATTCCAGAGTATGTATGTGAATATTTACCATTATACTTCTCTTTCAATTCTCCCGAAGCCAGGGTGCATTATGTTTCATAGCTGTACATACTTCATATTATAAATGCTATAAATGCAGTGATCCATCCAGTCTTGCTTTGTACTTCCATCAGTCACCTTTGTCTACAATGCTGTGGAGACTGGGGTGAACAAGGCCAAAAATCACATGACACCAGGTTATAGTCCAACAGGTTTATTTGAAAACGCAAGCTTTCATAGCTCAGCTCCTTCCTCCAAAAGCTTTCACTTTCGAATAAACCTGTTGGACTACAACCTGGTGGTGTGTGATTTTTGACTTTGTCTACAATTTTAGACTTCAGTTGCTGATTCCTTGCCTTGACTTGGATCTTGGGATACGCTTCCTAGCCAATTAATCAAATCTCTGAAGTTGAACTTTAGCAGCTCCTTTGATTCTTGTTAGTTGACCTGATTTCTTTTTCTCAGTTTCCACCACTAAATTATGAAACCAGAACTGGAGTTTTAGAAGCTCTTGTTATCAATGCATTTCATAAATGTATAGAAGTGGCCATGAACAGGCAGCTAGCTAGTGGCTTCATAGATAATGAGAGTAGAACACCTTCATGCAAACTAATGTATTTTTCTTCTGTGGTTCGTCATAATCTTGTTTATAAACATTGTTAAAATTACCCAGGTCAAATGATGGCTATCCTTTGTAATTGCCACTGTGTTGAAAATAAATGTAAGCTGCTGCTTTAAAACAAAAAAAGTTATGCAAATAATTGATTAGGAAACAATTCAAAGGTGGATATTTTGTTGGTTTGTTTTTAAAGAGCATAGTGTACCAATTTTACCCCAGTAGAAAGTCAATGAAGTAACAAAATTAGGGAGGTAAGAAACAAGGACAACAATCAGCACACAGAGTGATTTGAAAAGTCCTTAGTTCAAGTTGGGTGGTGATGCAGGACTGCACACTCAAACCCACTTGAAGACTCACACCAGATGAGCAGTAGACGTGAATGGCTAGCCAAAGATGTCAGACAGGACTCTTTCAAGTGACAAGTAATCTATAGGAAACACTATACTAAGGGAATAGCATGTTGAGCTACCTGCTTTAATCCTTCTTGAAGTTATTTCTTTATGTTTCTACTTCTGTAACTAAGATTTTGTACCCAGGCGCTACTTGTGGCAGCACTGTACACTTTTTACTGTACTTTTACAGCGCGGCAGAACAATGCCCCTTCTTCCTCAGGCAGCTCAGGAAATTTGGTATGTTCATAAGGTCCATCACCAACTTCTACAGCTGCACCATTGAAAGCATACTGTCCGGGTTCGTAATGGCGTGGTACAGCATCTGCTCCACCCAGGACTGTAAGAAACTACAGAAGGTGGTGTGCACTGCCCAACCATCACAGAAGTCAACCTTCCATTCATGGACTCCATTTAGATGTCTCGTTGCCGTGGAGAGGCTGCCAACATAAAAGACCCATCCCACCCCAGTAATGCTCTCCTACAACCTCTTCCATCAGCCAGAAGACATAGAAGCTTGAACACATACACTAGCAGGTTCAAGAACAGCTTCTTCTCTGCTATTACGTTGATGAATAGATTTCTAACTTCAAATAACATAAGATTTTGTTAATGTTGTTCTTGCCTCACGCACATCCTGTGCAGTGTAACCTGTATACCTTACTCTGTCCAAGATACTTTTCACCCTATGATCTGAATGTCCTTGCATACTTTGATCTGCCTGTACTACTCACAAACAAAGCTTTTCACTGTACCCAAGTACAACATGACAATAAAATCAAATCAAATCTTGTTCCTCGTACTTGGGTACAAGTGACAATAAAACCTAAAATCTAATTTAAATCTTAAATTATGCATAGATTGAGTATATTGTAATGCCCACAGGGTAGGCAGATAGACATCCTAAATCATTTATTTTAACAACTGTATGATTTGTTTAAATATTTCTTTTAAATGGACTTTGGCCAGATTTTTAAATTAGCTGCTACAAAGCACAAAATGAATAAGCTGCTTGCTTCGAGAAATTTCCAGCAATTAACAGGACAAAGTGAACTCAACATGTCCTGTAATACAATCCTGTATGGAACACTCTAGCCTAGGCAACACAAGGACTAGCAGAGAAGACATCTATCTCAGCCAATTTTGAACAAGAAAGACCATCAATACTCATTATGGCTTGACTTGATTCTAATGACTCGCTAGTTAATCTGCTCCAAAATACAATAGGTTGTGGTCAGGACATCAAAGTCCACTTCGTCGGCTGCGTGTTAAATACATGACTGAAGCAGCTGTTTCTTTTTAAGAATCACCTTTAAACATACAGCTTTGAGTTTTGTTCGATGGTCTGCCAGTAGTGCCAAAAGAGCAAGCAGCTCCAGGCTTATCAAAAAGCCTGCTGCTGATCTCGATATCTCTCAAAGGTCTGTACGGTACTTTGCCTGCAAGTGAACCAGTTTTCAGCCTACCACTAAACCATTTTCATTAGCAATTTGTCTGACCTCCTATGAAAGAGACTGCTGTGACTTGTTAGAATTGACTTTGGTGTTGCGAACGGGGATGGTACGTGGAGGGAATAGTTCAACACCGTATAACAATTACATTTGCAACTGTACCAGTTCGCTCTTAAAATACTTTTAGCACAATTGGCTGGACGGGTGGTTTGCAATGTAAAGAGAAGCCAACAGCGTGGGTTCAATTCCCATACCAGCTGAGGTTACCATGAAGGACCATCCTTCTCAACCACTCCCCTCATCTAAGGCACGGTGACCTTTAGGTTATGCCACTACTGGTCATCTCTCTGTAATGAGTGAGCAGCCTATGGTGTAGATGGACTATGGTATCTTTGCCCTAGCTCTATTAGTTTTCAAATGCTGCTTAACATACTTCAAAAACAAATTTCAGTCTAAAGAAGTGTTCACACTTAAAATATTGACTTTATGTTCTCCTTACTATTTCTACTTGACCAGCTGAGTGTTTCCAGAACTTTTGTTTTTTGGTTAAAAGAGACAACATCTTTCTTTGGCACACCATTCTGATCTCCATGCCATTATTTTAAAGTTAGCAGACGTGCAGTTAGTAATTAGTAGCAACACAATGAAAATGCCACCTTTTCAAAACAAAACATTCGTTCAACACCTTTGCCTGGAATCAAAATAAGCTCACAGCGGGCCTACTGAGCAATACTCTGGTTCAAAATGCCATTGTAGTGTTTCAATGGGATTCCATGATATGCTAATTTTCTAGTGATGGAATACAGTGTTAATTAGAGAAATGTTGAAAGCCCTGAACAATTCTGTAATATATCAAGTGACCATAGGCATCGGTATTTTCATCAGCAGTAAAATAAAAGAGAATATTACATAATTATAATCAAAACAGTGGCTGAAGTCTTCAAGTCAGAAATGAATAACTTCAATGCAGGTTACATTCTGACCTAACACTGATAAAGGGAATTCACTAAGGTTTTTAAATTTCTGCAATTAACAAAATAAGCAGTGATATTTAACCTGCTAAATTTTCTCTTTTAAGTAATAATGCACATATTTCAAAATAACATGCATTTCAAAGCAAATGTATTGTTTAAATATTCCGAGTCAAAATTGCAATGTATTTTGGAATAAGTCATAGGTGTATTAAACAAAGCATTGGTCCCGAATTTACAGTATATTTGATATTGAACTGTTGCATTCACCACTGTTATCCCTTTGAACTGACTGTAACTTTAGGATTTTATGCAAGTGCAGAGTGATTTTGGAATTCTGGCATTGTAGTTTGTCACTGACTGACCATTCACTCTGCCTACTCAGCCAACAAACACTACTATCTGCAAGTTCCCTTCCAAACCATTCATCATCCTGATTTGAAAATATCTTGCTGTTCCTTCATTGGCACTAGATCAAAATCCTAGAATTTCCTCCCTAAGGGCATTGTGGGTCAACCTGTCGCATGTGGGCTGCAGCAGTTCAAGAAGACACCTCACCACCACCACCTGAAGGGCAACAAGGGACGGACGATAAAAATTCTGGCCAGCCAGCAATGTTCACATCCCCTAAGTGAGTAAAAAAAAATCAGCAAAACCAAATTGATTCGGTCAGAACTCCTCTTCTCCCACTCTTGTATCTCCTATCCTTTAAATGATTAAAGCATATCTAATAAGCTATCACTTTTTTTGTAACAGATGTAAATATTAACTATTTTGAACAATCAATCTGCCTTTTAAAAATGATCTAATTGGCAGCATGTGCCAATGGTGAGGGAGGGCATCAAAGAGGGTACTCAAACAGTTATCCTGGAATTTCCAACAGCAGGTGGCAACAGTGAAGGGAAGCACGAAGGAGAACAGCTGGAACAGTCAAATGGACCCTTTCCAGAGGAAAAGGAGTCTTTGAGAATAGGAAGTGCCAAGAGGAGAAGGATCAGATGGACAATAGATTTCCAGTAACATACAAAGTACAGATTTAATTCCATGTAACTGTTGTGTCTTCTTTGTTTAACCTTATTTTTCTTCATGTTTGTAATGAGCTGGTGATGGTGGAATAAAAAAAATGCTTCCCTTCATGATTTTTGGGCCATCTGTGTGTTCAAGTTTCATGTTACATTAAGTTTGTGAAATGTTATTAATGTCTCTATTATGATAATTACTATGTTTCTAAAAGTTATTTTAAAACTTCATGATATCTCTGCTTCAACTTTAACCCCATCTGTGTGTTCGACCTTTAGTTTGCTGTCTTGTAAAATTTTTGAAAAGCGATTTACTAGTGCTTTCCACTTCTTGGGAATGATAATTCTTCAATTTGAATGGCTGATTGGAGAACTTGATTACTTATTGCATCTACAATTAATTGTACAGCAAAACATTAAAATTCTTGTTGAAGAGTTTTCTAGACTTTTCAGACAAGTTTATTTCTAGGTCAGCAACAAGCCATTGACTACAAACTAAATCTGTTGTATCTTGTCCTGTGATGTTACCAGAGACTGTGGAATCTTTTCTGTCGGCAAAATTGCACGTCAAATTTTTCAATGGCCAATGCAATTGATAGAAATTGACATAATATTGCACATAACCATTGCCAGTTAGACCCTTCACCACTTTAGCATTTAATAAATGTTATAATTACATAATCTATTCAATAATCGATCCTGGGAACTCTGGAGATCCCAACAATCCCATTATAAATTTTATCACTCATATACTCTTCATGTTTAATGGCTGTTGAAACCATTATAGCCCACTTAGTAAACAAAGCTCGCATTATCTCTTTATGTCTAGTATGTCAGTCATGCATCCATCTTCTTAATTTCACCAATCAACCCTGTACAGTTACTGGAAATACTCTAGTCTGTTCCTGTACTCCTCCATCAGCAACACATCGGCAAAGAAAAATCGGAAGGAAGTCTGATTATGTAGGTTAATAATAAGATATAAGCACAACTTTAATATCTTCATTACATTCAACTCTCAAATTGTTTATTAATTTAACCACATTCTCAAACACACAAAGTTTATTCAACTTAATAAAGTACTTATTTCTTACAATTGCAGCTCAATGAACAGCTATGACAATGGATGGTTGTGTGCATTTACTCAGAGCTTTTATACATTGCAGTATGTATAGAAAATTAGCAGGCAAAGATTGCCTGAAAGGCATGGGTCCCTGGGTTCCTGAAAATGGACACACGAATCAGTGACCTAGAACAAATCGAGATCTATAAGCACATTTGTAGTTACTATTAATCAACCTGTTTAGACATGTTATATACACAACTCCGGAGCAGGTGGGACTTGAATCCAGGCCTTCTGGTCTAGAGGTGAGGATGCTACCACTGCACACAAGAGCTCGACAAGCACCTTTGTATTAAAACATTGACTTGCAAAGGTACGATTTTCAATGACATTTAATTTGAGACAATTAAGGCCTGTCATAAAAAAACTAGTGTCATCCTGTTTTTCATCCAATTGCTCAATTAATGAGACGAATCTCTTTGCACTAAAGAGCGTCCAGACAGGTTAGATTCTGTATTAAACATCTACATAAATGAATTAATTACTTCAATTGATAAGAACATCTGATTGGGAATTAAATTATTATTAGGCAGGATTCAATAGGTAAGTAAACATACCTATTCAGGTGGTCAAACCATATTTTCTTGGATGTTAAATGATATTTTTCAGTAACTAAATAGGCCATAAAATAGAGGTCTATTTTACCAAATGTTAGCTAGTCTCCAAGCAATTTCATTTTCAGTAAAAAATGAAACATAACTCATTGACTGCAGTCAAAAAGATTTTTCACTGGGGTTTGTGCATCAGATACAAATGAATTTATAATCTTTTGTGTGATGGAAATGGACATTCATGTGGATCCACCTAAATAAACTTACACAATACAACACAGTTTTGAAATGCAATATACTGTCGATAAACATTCAAAATATAGACCAAAAAATAAATCATTATAAAAGTCTGATCATTATTACAATGCAAATATTTGACTGGTCAGAAGTCAGTATTTTAATTGTAGCATCAAATTGCTACTTTCTGCTGTGCTTGAAGAAACATAAATTCTGCTAATTATTTCAGGCCCTAGACAGGAAAACCTGCCAATTGTCTGTTGAAATGCCATCAAACACAAAGACAAATTGCTTCTATTAGTTCCAAGCCAGCCTATGCCTCACTTAGATATGTTCAATGCCATTTTAAAATTTAAAAAAATCATTGTTACTGTCACCTGTGCCTGTACTGTACCTTTCACTTGTTTGAAAAAAAAATTAATTTTAAGTTTCAAACAATCTATCTCAAGAATAAAGTGCAATCAACTTCATGTACTTTCATTTCTGCAGAAAGTGGGAGTCATTAGATTCTTACATGTCGGATGTATACTTAACTACTGTAACACAAGACAGAGGTATTAGTATGTTGTGCTGAATGTGTATTGTGTTTTCTTCGTGAATTGGGTCAGAAATTGAAGAGTAAAATCTCTGCTTTGAAACAGTGTAAATCTAGATCAGACAGCCCTAGGTTCTGGGGAAGACCATCAGGAAGAGTTTCCATGTACCCATTTCTAAAGGTATCCAAAGTTCCATGTTTGACTGCACATCCATCTCTCAAAACCTCCGCTGCCGTTATGACCATCAATTCCCTGCTATTGGGATAGGAAAATCTAGGCCGTTATCTTGAAAGGAACAGAACACAGCAACTAATAAGTTAGACACAAATCCTCTCCATTAGATCATAAAATATAGGAGCAGAAATAGGTCATTTGGCCCATCAAGTTTGTTCCGCCAATCAATGATATCATGACTTACCTGATAATTCTCAAAACCACTTTCTTGCCTTATGTCTGATAGACAGATTTCCAACCTCAACTTTGAATATACTTAATGATCCAGCCTTCTGTAGTAAAGATTGACTACCTTTTAAGAGGAAAGGTTCCTTCTCATTTTTGCCTTACATGGACAACCTCCAACTTTCAGATTGTACTCTGGTCCTAGACTCTGACCAGGGGAAAAAAAAACCTCTCTGTGTTATGCTGAGAAGCTCTGAATAATCTTACATGTTTCAATAAGATCTCATCTCATTCTACTAAACTCAAATAAGCACAATTCCAAGCAACCAACCTCTTCTCATAAGAAAGTCACCCTTCCTAGTGAACGTTCTCTGAACTGCTTCCAATGCCAGTATT
Source organism: Rhincodon typus (assembly GCF_021869965.1). Classification (NCBI taxonomy): domain Eukaryota; kingdom Metazoa; phylum Chordata; class Chondrichthyes; order Orectolobiformes; family Rhincodontidae; genus Rhincodon; species Rhincodon typus. Next base: position 19,812,285 of record NC_063354.1, on the reverse strand, counting down.
TCTTGCCTAAGAGAAACAGAACAATTTTTCCACTGATATGACAATACTACATTCTGTCCTTTGAATACTCTGAACAATGATTGTAATATCTCATGTTAGACCTGTCCATTCCATCACATCTAGCCACTTTCTACCATGCCTACCACTTGGTCTATCAAAATTTCTAGTCACTATCAAACTCAACTGCATTTCTGGTAACTCACAGATAATGTAAGAAATATTCCATCATTCTCACTGTCATCAGACAATCACTTCACTTTCTGTGCACTGGTTCAGGGGGCTCACCTTCAAGTAACAAAAGTTGAGAGAGAAAACAATGAAAGTTAAGACAGAATTTTCTGCAAACAGATGAGACAGGGCAAAGTTGCATTATAAAAAACAATAATATGTTCATAGATGTTGTATGAACAACTTTATTATGATATCCATCTTCTGTACGTTTGTCCTTTTCCTTCATATAATCATTCATTTTGAATTATATTTTCATTGCTTTCAAAAGTTTCAGGTGGACTGTTTCATAGGCAATAAAACAAGACCAGGACTGCTGACTTCGCAAAGCTGGAATTACAGCCTTCTGTGGAACAGGTAGCCATTGCATTCATCAACCAGACAGAGCCTTCTAAGTTATTGCATGGTAAAACGTGAAATTAGACTTCAGACAACTGGTAGGACTACATAAATTTTGCTTTAACTTTGCATTTTACTTAAAACGAGGTAGTTTTAAACACCTCCGATTTGGATGGGTTTAGGTTTGAGCATGCCAAATGTATATGCCAATACCAACCAGCCACGTCCAGTTTTAATAAGGGTGGGGCTTGTGTTGGTCAACTGTTTGCAGAAGGCAGATTAGTCATATCATAATGAGGCTGTATGCCTGAAAATTTACTGCTATTTTCAATTTAATTTTGATTGTCTGGTCTTTCTTAAGGGAATCTATGGGTAAAGGGAAGTAAGGGCAGCTGGACTGAGGAGTGAAACGGCCGCTTACCTTCTGGATTCTGTTCACCTGTTTTACCTATCTCTGAGATTAGATGGTAACGCAATATTCTGATCTCTATCTATGTTGATCTTCACCCTAATCCTTCCAATCCACACCTCATAACCTTTGATAATACTTCTAATCTGCCTCTGTCACTTCCAATCCACACTCCTCACTCCTTGTTGCTCTGTGGTAGCAGCCTGGAGCCATTGTTTTAGCTACCAGACACCTAGACTCTCAATCCATTTGGTTGTAGGTAGGAAACAGAAACAAAGGCTAGCATTTAACATCCTGGTTTCTGTTGAGTTTAGTAGTGGCATTTAATTCGATTGGAGGGGGTTGGGTAGAGATAGCTACTGCTGGCATGAAGAGCACTGTGGGTGTTCCAATACCTCAAGGACTGCTGCAGTTCAAGAAAATGGCTCACCACCATTTTCTCAAGAGCATATATGCTGGGCAAAAAGTGCTGCCTTAGTCAGCGACATCCCATGAATGCATTAAAACCGTGTGCAGTATTCCACATGTTATTTTAAATGCTTTTCCACATTGTGACTCTTGAATGTAGACACCAACTGATGATGACAAATCTACTGCTATTATTCAAAAGTAGCCCTCATAGCCCCTATGCCAACTCTATCTTTTCCTTAATGAACTTGTTAACCATACTCTAACAATACGTATTGCTTCACAGAAAACTGGATTGTCATTTGTATTCCCAACTGCACTGTAGTGCAGATGATTGCAAAAATGCATACATGGTCCCTGCCGATTCCTATATTTCATTGTCTAAGGTTTAACAATTGTTGATGTCTTCTCAGTAATAGAACGATGGCAATCCAAGTATTAGCCACTGCAATTCATTGCTAAACTCATCGATCTCATCTGGCACCATAGCTCCCATGACCATTCTTTGCATTCTTTAAAAAGAACAACTCTTTAACTATCATAGATTTCCAAATTTTCTTTAATATATAATCAGAGGATCTATTGTGAATTTTAATTTCTTTCAGCATGAATTCATTTAAAGTATATAAAAACCGAAAGAACTGGGTTTTGAGGAATGGTCACCAGACACAAAACGCTAACTCTGATTCTTTTCTTCACAGATGCTGCCGGATCTGCTGAGCTTTTCCGGCAACCGCTGTTTGTGTTCCTTTTAAAGTTGTACTGTCTACAAACTGAATTTTTCTTCAAATGTGGCTTTGCAAGTTTTACCAAAGACTAGGCACACTGAATTAATCTTAGACACACAGGCTTTGTCACGCTGTCTGGATCTGAAACCAATTAAAATATCTGACTAATATCAAGTTCTAAACTATCCCACGTCCTCAAAACTGATGTGGAACATTTTCATTGCTGCATGGCAAGCAATGAGTAAACTAAAAGAGCCAAAGCAAGAAACATAAAATCTAGCAATAAATGACAATTTGTAAAGTAAGATTGGGCAGAATTTTATGCAGTCCCTTAAGGAGTTTTGGGGATTAGTGTCTGTCAAATTGAGTAGAATGCTATGGGTGTGATTTTCAGTGACCACCTACCTCCTCTGCTATAATTTTATGCATGGCCATGGTGGTGTCAAGCAACCTGCTCACTCAAGGGTCAACTGTGGCCCATAAATGGCCAACGTATGGTTTTTTTAAGGGCATCTTCCTACCCTTGCTGCAATTGTTCCCATGTCGAAAGGAAGGCTGCTGAATGGGAAGTCAGCCATCTTTCATTGTTTTAAGAGATAGTAGGAACTGCAGATGCTGGAGAATCCGAGGCCACAAGGTGCAGGGCTGGATGAACACAGCAGGCCAAGCAGCATCATAG